>NC_143399.1:145167337-145767337 GCF_052110815.1 Crocodylus siamensis | reverse complement strand
ATTATCACACTGACCTGGAGTGACCTCACCACACAGGTCACTGTGATAACAAAAGACTAATGCAATAGATATCACAGCTTTTTAAAAAATGGAAATAGTATAAGACTTGCTACTACTCAGTAATCAGGAAGAACAACTTTGAAGGTTCAGCAGCTTTAACTCCTTATGTGCATCACCCATTCCCATCATCCATGCCACAGAGGCTTTTTTTTTTTTTTTTGCACATTTCTCATCCTCCTTCCTCTTGCAACCTCACCTTGACAACCTTGTACTGGTAAGAACATGCAGTTACCAAATAAAAGGATCACAAAATATTGTTCCCTTACCATGAGCAATTTGATGTAATTAATTTAAACTTTAAATATTTCAGCCAATATAATGAGAAACAGACTGCAAACTCTGTTATTCACAGAACAGGTGCGTCTTTGCATCTTGTACACAAGAGCAAATTCCTTTCCAGTCCCCACACACGTTTCACACTATAACTAAAGGAAGCAGCTCTCCAGGTAAAGCTATCCATGATCACTCAATTCTGGGTCTTCCAAGGGAAGCCCAGCAGCTTCACATGACTCTATATGAGGTGGTCATGCATTCGCTAAGAACAGAACCAAGACCACTAATACATTTAATGCATGCCCCCAGACAGCACATCTAACAGTAATCATCTTTGGTTGCCGAGAGGTAGCCACAGACTGGTGACCTACAATGATTTGTCCCAATAAGCCAATTAAAATTACTTGTCTCAAAGGCTGACTGAATAACTTCCCATTAGCGATGCCTTTCAAAAAAGTCAGGAGGGAAGTTTATATTTCCCCGTGTTCCTTTTTAAATGCCATAATAATTTTAAAAATATGTATCATCGGCAGTTTCTTTGTTATACTGAGGAGTGATGTATGATTTTGCACCAGTAGCTGCAACAGCATGTGCTTGTCTCCACAGTTTGATTTATTACATTAAGTTAAAAGAAAGGGAAGGTTACTTCAAAGTACTTTAGTACATATGTTCAGAGAATTATTTTTAGCCTAATGCAGATATAATCTAAGAAAATATGTGTGCTAATGCTGAGCCATGTGTGCATTGTAAGCAGCAGATCTGACCACACCTGAAGAGCTTGTAAACTACATGATTTCATTATACTATGTAAATTAAATACTAATGATGCAGTAGGGAAGGATTCATAATTACTGCTGTATTGCCTGACATCTGCTGTCTATAGTTCAACAGTCTGAAGAGCACCAAGATGTCCCTGATGCCATTAGTGTTAATTACACTCAAATTATTCTGCTCCATGTTTGGCAAAGATGATTTTTGTCTGTTGGGTCAGGTGATGACAGGTTTAGACTTTGGAAGGAACAAGAATCCCATTTTTTAACTGCATTACTGGCAATATCCAATCAGTTCTAACCCCAAGCATAAAAGCCTGATACTCCAAATAGTGTCATACACTTATGCAAAGATTTTTCTACCTTTGATAGTTCTTGACTCACTGGAAACAATGGCACACATAGCAGTAGTCTATCTAATGGGATTCATGTGGATGAATACTAAGCACAAGCAAAGTTATAGAAACTGGCAAATCATCATAGACAAGGCTGGTAGAAACACCTATAGTTAAATCTGTCTATTGAAAGACCCTATTTTAGTTGTTTGTAGATCTTTGCCAAACTTAAAAACCTTTGACACTGAAATTTTAATCCAATATTTCTCTCCCAGGTGGAATTTTTGGGCCCATTTTGCCACAAGAAAATTGAGTGGTTTTCACAACAAAGTTCAGGAAAAATCATCCTTTTATCCAGGTTCAGAAAAGAAAATCATATGATCTTTTTAGTGAAAGGCTCCAATGTCTCCATCCTTTGCGCATGGACTGGCAATTTAACAGACGCATCATTCTAGTGCGAGGATACCTTTCTTGCTGTACCAATAAAAATCATCCCCAAACCTGCACAGAGTTCACATCCTTTCAGTAGGGGCTTGCTTGGCAGTCGCATTCTCATTGCATTCTCTGCAATGGGCATGCTCCAGCTGAGGGATACACAGGCTTTAACAGTATATCCCAACTGCTGCCCCTGAACTGAGAGCAGAGAAACTAACTGAGCGCACAAGCCACATTCAAGTCAGGGCACAGAGGAAGGAGGAATGAAATAAATGTTGCCAGAGGAACACCGTGGGAAAATATCATTAAAGACTGCAATGTAATGGATATGCATAGGGAAGTCAAATTAAGGTTGCCTGGGCCACCTTCATTCTTGCATTTTCCAGCTCTTCAGTGGATGATTTGTTTTAAGCCAAATCACATGCAACTAAAACAACCCTAATAATTAAAGTGCTCTTGAAACTCGCTATGTAAAATGGCACCTTCCTGCCCATGTCTATTCCTTCTTGTAATGAGGAGAGCTGCTCCTTATACAATATAAAATTGTAGAGAGAAACACAGACCCTTACTACTTGAGCTGCATGTAGTTAGCTTAGCTATTATGAATAGACTAGAGCGAAAACCAAGGTGAGAGAACTGGTTCTAAGAGATTTCCTGTTTGTGGATGATGGTGATGATACTGCAGCCTTGGTTGCCCACAGTGAATTTTCCCTACAAAATCTCTTAGGCAGATTTTCTGAATCATAAAAGAGTTCTGGAGTGGCAATTCACCCCAAGAAGACTATGGTCACATACCAAAGTGTGAAAGAACCAACACTTGACATCACTCTGGAGTATAAATCGCTTGGTGTTGTTGACATATTTTGCTACTTAGGGTCTACAATCAGCCCCTCCCTTTACTCCTTTCTTTTTAAACATTGTAACGTGTGGTGTTGGCTAATAGCTTTTGCCTAATAAATTATGTTGAATGTGACCTCTTGCAACTTAACTGCAAATGACTGTATTGCAAAACACCATGTTTCAAACAAAGCAAATGTTTCATGCTTTATGTCCCTGCTAGGACTGGGTTGATATCCTTGCTAATGCTGGGTCACCGACAAAGGAATGAGAGACAAAGCAGTAATGCTGAAATAGCTTTGGGCACTTTGGCCCCTGGTAACAGGTCTATTCATAAGTAGGCAACCATGCAGCTTCTGGATCATGGTGTACACATAAGAGATTTAGTCAGATGCCTGATGAATCTATTTGTGGCTGACAAGCCCAGTTTGAGAGAAATGGCTTGTTACAGAATTCACAGATCTATGTGTTGTCTGATGAGGGAAGTTAGTTCAAGTTTACAGCATGCTTCTTTCTTCTTTCTTACGTTGCTGCTATCTTCTGGATCAAACCTGTTTCATGTTGAGCTGCACCTAGTGCCAGATGTTCCCTCGAGATCAGATGGGATTCTGCGCAGTCCCCTCAGCTTTCTACACTGATGTTGAATGACTTCATATAATTTTTACACATATTATGGTACTGCCATAGAGGGGAACCTAGCTTCCTAGAGCCATCTCAAATCTCACTGTGCAAAATGGTCTTGGGGATACTGTCTCCTCCTAGTCTCCTGACATGACCAATCCATCACAACCTCCTCTTCTTCATGGCGGTTTCTAAGTGTGTCAGTCCGTAGTGCTCCAATACCTGTGTGTTTGGTATTTTGTCCTCCTACTTTATTTTCAGGATCTTATGCAGACATCTCATGTGGAAGATGTGTCTAGCATATGTAGTCCACATTTCTGAATCAAAGTAGGGATGACAGCATGCAAGTCTCAAAGATTTGCATCTTCACCTTAATTGATAGTTTGCTGTTATTCCATGCATATTTCTGTAATAGCCTGATATTCTTAGCTGCTTTTTTGATTATGTTAGTCAGTCTGAAGGTCAAGCTTCCTGCTGATTGTAGAAAAACATTAACATTATGCTAATACATTTTAACAAAGCAAATAAGCAAAGCTAAGTTAAAATATTTTGGGTTTGTGCTATGCAGTTTTTAGCATTGTGTGTAGCTTTTATATATGTATGTTAAATAATTGGGTATGTTTGATTTATGATACATAACTATATTAAAAACAGAAAAACATAACAACAAATATAAATTAACACTAGCTTTTTTTTATTGGTGTTTAACAGCCACTGATTTTTTTTAGTTTATTGGTGTTATGGGGCATTTTGTAGCTTTTAAATAAATTTAATATATTAAATTTCATACACCATTAAATAACTTTAACTGAAATATATGTACTTATTTTAATTTTTTTAATTGTATTTGATATATTACTGAACTAGGATGGTTAATGAAAGGTACTAGTTTAATTTATTTGGAATTTAAAGTATGTTGTCTTTTACTTAATTATAAATCTATAACTTGATTATAATTTTTTTTATAAAAATGGGTTCCTAATTTGTTTGTATTTTCCCCTGAATTTGTTGAATTTTTTTTATTGTGTTATATGTGCTGCTGAATAAAATCAATGTATTCAAAACTTCAAAAGTTGCAATTAAAAACTAAATTTCTATTTGTTCTCCAAATTTAAAAATTGTAACCCATTTGTCACCGTCATTTAAAAGGTCAAATGGGGGACATGTAGTATGATTTTTTTACATATTAGTTCATTTTATATGGTAGTTTAAAAGTTTAGATTATGCTTAAATGATAATAGTAGTAAATTGATAAACCTCTATGATTGTATTAGATTTATTTTTGTCTTTTATAAACAACTAAAACTCCATTTTGTGCTTGTTCCGTGCTTGACATGAGTAAATGAACTTTGTATGCTCTATGTAAGTAAGAGTATGTGTGAGAGGGTAAATGGTGAAAAAATGGAATTTTTTGCATGAAAGCAAAAGAAGAAAATTTAACTTTTTGTGTAAGCAACAAGGAGCCAATGTATGAGTTACCAGACACTAAACTAATTAATGGATGGCTGAAGAACCCACTTGTGACCAGGTACAAAGGAAGATAATGAGGAAAGGAATGCTGCATATCCTGCCATTTGGGCTAAAGAAGAATACTTCAAGGCTGAGATACCAGCTTTTACAACCAACATGACCTTGAGCTGAGATAACAAGACGATGGGTGGAAAACAACATCTGAATAAAAACTGAGAATGGAAAAACCCCAAAATGCAGGACAAAGACTTGCAATCCCTATGTAAGTGAAATCAAAGAATGCCAATTTCTTTGAACTCTCTTTCCCTTTCTGCAAATCTTCACTGGAGCACAGGTGCATCTGTTCACCCCGCTCCTATCTTCATCTTCTACCATGAGCCTAGGCTGGCCACCCAGTGCTAACATTGAGCAACCTCTGCTGGTAACTATAACATCTTGCTGAAGTGGTTTTGTCTATATGTCTGTCTATGTCTGTTTGTCTGTATGCTTGTGTGTGTCTGTTTGTATAACTGGTGTGTCCAAACTTGTGTCTCTGTATTTTACAATCATTAAACGTGGCATTTTGCCTTATCCCCCTTTATAAGGTCTCACTCTTGATCCGATCAATTTGCAATTTGTATAACAATAATATTTTTACATCATTCATAGTTTCCTGTCAATGTTAAATTTTGATAATTGTTTCTGATGCATTTGTCTCTAATTTCTCTATATAGTAACTTTTCCAGAGATTTCTCCATTCCTACAGCAGGCAAATAATTACCATCCTTCATTCAAGTTCAGATTTTATAGTGCCTTCTAACAGTTTTAAGAACCTGAAAAGTTTTATCGAGTCAGCAGTGCACAATTCCCCAGAAAACCATCTTTCCTCCTATTCTCTCTCTTTCAAGTCTCTGATGAGAGCATTTGCCTCAGTGAAACTGGTTAGAGACCCATCACAAAGCTTCTACTGGGAGATGTTTTATTGCAGCACAGCATGTTTCCCTTCAGACCATTACCATTCTCCCTCGGTTTCAGGCTGAAAATAAACCTGAAAGGATTTTAAAGTTTGAATCTAATTTAGAAGTTCATTGTATCTCCAGAAGACTAACAGATGGGTATGCCTCCTAGCTTCCCTCATCCCTCTACCACTGGTGAAGAATTTTATTAGTTCAAAATTGTAATGAAATAACAATCACTACATAAAATTAAGACATTTGATAAGGCTTTAAAAATGTACATCTTATGCTGTTCTGGCTGCCAATGGCAGATGTTGGGCCAATGTGTTATATTTTTATTTCAACCAGTTTTTACACAGACATATATATGGCCATGAATATAGAAGTTGACCAATAAAGTTGTTCTGAGATTATTTTTTTCTTTTTATTGTTGTTGCTGTTGAAAAATATCAGCTGGACTTTTCAATTTTAATTGAACTTTCTTCAGGAAAGTCTTGTCAAATCTAAAACTGAATTCCTGGACAAAATGTGAAAGTCATCTAGCTCAGTGACTAGGTCTCCTCACCCAGTTCAGAAGAGCAACTTGACCCTGAGTGCTCAAAACACCATGCTATCACCTCTTACAGATAGACCTCTCTCCTTCTGGTTTTACACATAAAGCTTCAAATGGTGTTTGCTTCATAGCGATGCAGAATAGAAAACATTTTTAAAAATTCAAAAATTTTCAGGAGTCAGTGACAGTTTTCTAATCAGGCATAGTCAAAAACAGCATATATGCAATTCTCCCCTTTCAGGAACATTCTCCAAAACACTAATACCCAATTTCCAGGAAGTAACTCTGTCTCAAGAACTCTGAGGTTAGAGAAATGAAGACTGAGTCAAAATGCCTGTTTATCTGCCAAAGCTCCATCTGAAGTAACCTGCATTCAGAACCAACACCATGGTATTTTTCAAGACCAAAAGGTTAATAAAGAACATGTGCAACTTTTTGTTATGTTGCCCATCTGTTGAGCTCCTGTACAACAATGCTTTTTCACTTTACCCGAGCTCGAGTCTACATATTTGGATTCTTACCTTGCAACCACATCCACAAATTAAAAAGAGAATACAAAAATACCAAATAGGTCTATTTTCATGGAACAGTAACTTCAGTCTCAAAACAGGGGGCTGTAGAAACCTTAACATTTAAGCCCCAAGCCTTTTCTGTTCTAGGGACCAGCTAGATTGATTTTAAAAACTACTCTAGTAAAAACCAGTTTGGACCTGGCCTAGTTTCATAGTTTCTAGGGTCGGAAGGGACCTGAGTAGATCATCTAGTCCAACTCCCTGCCATGGCAGGAAAGGGTACTGGGGTCAAACGACCCCAGCAAGGTGTACATCTAACCTCCTCTTAAAGACCTCCAGGGTAGGAGCCAGCACCACTTCTCTTGGTGCTAATATTTGTTCAGCTTGAAAAAATAAGTTACAGATTTAAGACAGGCATGCTATGTAGACAGTGCCATAGCAATGCAGTTTGGCACCCAGGGCAAAGCCCACAGTGGCAGCCCGCACTTGTCCAGCACACAGATCAGGGGGGCACCCCCATCCCATGCTTGCCCAGGAGTGCACACAACAGTGGGAACAACCCTTCCCCTATCCCCACACTGCCCAAATGAGCCACTTGCAGCTTCATTGTGTACCCTGCCCTGGCTGGGCAGCACCTGTTGGCACCCCTTCACTTCAGTGCCCATGACAGCTGCCCTGCTCCCCACCCCAGCCCTTGCTACAGCACTGTATGTAGACGACTTCACCTGGAAGTTCATCACAGTCTGATTGCTCTTTCCCTTTTGGAGGAGGATTACATTGTCCACTAACTGTACAACTGTGCCTCCACCCCCATAGGAGTTAGCCACCAAAGCTGTAGGGATAGAGATAGTAGCTGAACGATGGGTGGGCAATTAGGCCACAAACCCTGAGCAATGCCTTAAGGGGTAAGGGCACCGGAAAGGAGTTAACAAGTGCCTTCTACACAGCACTTTCCCTGAAGCAAATCCAGCTCTGGTTTTGGCAGTGGGGAGAGCAGAGTAAAACAGTAACAGTGGCAGCGTATGTGTCTGAGGTTTGTTGGAGGTTTGATGCTGTTGGGGAGGTGGGGGAGAGGGCCACCTTTTTTGCTGTTGAAAAATCAGTGTCTAAATGGCTGCTTGACATGTCAACAGCAAAAAATAGGAGGCAATTCCCTCCCCCAACAGAGAATCTTTGTCTGCTGCTCATGCACTGTGCACTGCCACTGTTCAGAGCATAGAACTGGGCAGTTTGCAAGCTGTACACTCCAAAAGTGATGTGGGCCCACAGGCTGGGGGGTTACCATCTTTTTTATAAGCACATTCCAGGTATTTTAAAAACTTTGTCCAATCCCCCCTTCAGTCTTCTTTTTACCAAACCAAAAAATCTCAGCCTTTCTTATAAACCCGTACTTGTGCATTTGTTCCTTCTTACCCTGCCTCCATAGTAGCCAAGAGCCCCTGTCAAGGGCAGAATGCCCCTTCAAATGCTTCTCTGGGATGGCGAGGCTTTGCACTGCTCCTTTCTGCTATCTGATGATTAAATGGCATAATCTAGCCCTTAATTATGTATACAAGAGATGACTTTGTGATTTTTAATCCATACAGCTGTGATAATGCTGGCATGGAATCATTTTAAAATTATATACAACACATTGGTTTTTAAATTAAAAAGTCATCAACTGTGATTTGCCAAGCCATTTTCTGCCCTGCTGCAAGTATTTCCTTGATTAAATCTGAGATATAGTCATTGTCCTGCAAGTCAAAGTGCTATGTGTTCCATTCAGCAAAACGGAGAGCAGGCTACCGGCCCTGATGTGCCTCCTTGGCAGTAATCAGCACCTGGTGTTCAGAATGATTGACTCTGTGATTCCACTTTGCTAGCTCGCATTTTCATTACCTGTTAGTCACATTCGATTGAAGATTTACTCCTCTGTAAGCGAAGTGCAAGTCTTCCTGGCCTTGTTTGGATTAAAAGGAATAAATCCACAATCACTAACGTTAGAGAACTAGTAATCTATTCCCAGACAGTTGGTAAAAATACAAAACACCCTTAATATCTAGGTCTCGGGGCTTATTCCTATAGAAGCAGCCGATCTAATGCTGAAAGAGATGGTGGCATTACTTTGGGTATATTTCATTTAATTTGTATGCATGGTCAGTGCTGTGGGACAGCAGGTTTCTTTACATCCAGCTCTGCATGCTATAGTCTTATATGCTTTCCTTGGGTCTGAGTATTTTGTTCACTCCTAAGCTCATCCAGGTCAGGACTACAGGACTCTACTGCCTGTCCCATTAAGGGAACAGGTTCACCTTCATTCTGTGGAGCAGATTCCTTTCCTTCCTCATTCAATTCAATCCCTCCAGAGAGCACCATGCCAGAATATGCTATATCAGAGTCTCGCTGTGCTCATCATGAGATATGTTCTTGTGATGGCCTGATACCTGCTGACTACTTCCTCACCAACCAAGAAATGATCATTGTCCAAGTCCTGCTGTGGCATGCTGCATGTGGTCAGGTCCAGGAAGTGGGTTAATTTATTGTAACAAAGATCAAAACTATTCCCCCTGGGACAGAGGATAGTTCATAAACTGTCTCTGAGACTGATTTAATTATTCTGTATAGGACCATGCAGTTCTACTACAACTAAGTCTTCAAGCCTCTCTGAGTTTTATGATCCCCGATTCAAGCTAGTTCATCCTCTTAGTATATCAGAGCACTTCTGGTGCCTCTGGATGACTCCACTTTGGTTGTACCTTAGAGCAGGGATTTTTGACCTTTTTTAACAAGTGTACCCCTTTGGTTTCACAGTTTCAGCTCATGTAACTCTTTATATTTTTTTCTTGTTTTTAAGGGGGCGCAGATCGAGGCCCCTGAAGTGAGGGAGGGAGTGGGGATGGGGATGGGGCAGGTGCTGCATAAGTGGAAGGAGAAAAAATTATATGAGGGGGACTGAGTGCATGCACGCCTCTCCCCCCCCCCCCAAAAAAAGGTAAGTCTGTGAGGGAAGCAGTGAGGGGAGGTAAAAGGGCCATGGGGGATGTGGCAGATCGAGACCCCCTTGGTGAGGGAGGGAGTGGGACACAGGCAGGAGCAGAGGCTAAGGTGAATGGGGTCCCAACCAGGCCGGGTCATGGGACATTCCCCATAGTGCAGGAGGGAGTGTGGCAGGCATGAAAGATTCGCCTCTGCCCCACTCCCTACTGCACTGTGCGGGGTCTTGATTTGCGCCCCCCTCCCCAGCCCAGTTACAAAGAAAGTGAGGGAGGGAGGGAGGATGACATGAGGGAGGGAGTAGGGCAGGTGCTGCACAACTGGAATGGGGCATGTGACTGAGCTGCATGGGAGGCAGAGGCTCCCACCACTATGCGCACCCCCAGGAGTGCATGGGGTATCTGCCCCCAGATCAGTGGGGGGGGGGCATGGTGGGCTGTGCTCAAGGCAGGCAGCAGTGGCATTGGGAGTAGTGCTATGGGAAGGGCTGCAGCCACCCCAAAATTCCCCACAGCCCCTCCCAGCCCCCTCCCAGTGCAGCCCAGCCCAACCGCCCCACTGGGAACAGCCCAGCACTGCCCCGGCCCCAAACCATAGTGGCCAGCAGCCCACCCCCATGCCCTCCTGGGGGTGTGCATAGCAGTGGCACTGGGAGCAGGGACCAAATGCCAGGGGCTCGCACACAGTGGCTGCCACCCCACTTGGCCACATACCAGGCTGCTTTTCCATGGCCAATCCTGCCTCCACAGGCTGCTGATGGGCCTCTTGTCTGGCCAATCATGCACTGCTGGGGACCGACAAAAAACCTGACCCTCACAGCCTAGCTGTAAGAGGGTAGCAGCCAATTAGAACAGCAAGCTGGGGTGGGGGTGGGGGTGGTGCCACAGTGTGCTGCACAGGGCCAGTGACACCCAACATGTCCCTCCCTCTCCTCTGGGTAAGAGGTGAAACATGGGAATGCACTGGGGGAGACTCTGCCACCATGCCCCAGGGCACGCTCTGTCCCCACCCACCCATGTGTACCCCTTACAACCTTTCTAAATACCCCTGGGGTTACATGTACCCATGGTTGACAACCCCTGCCTTAAAGTACTAAGAATGCCTACCAACCATGTTAGGTACCCTCTGGAATTAGCATACCTTGCCACCACATCTGCCTCACACAGTATTTCTATTAGGACCTCATTCTCAAACCTAAATAGACCACATGAGGTATACAGGTGTACATGGGACATTGCAAACTGTCTCTCCTTGATGGCAGAGGCACCTCTTTAAGGTTAGGGAAGCTTCATACTGTTTGAGGAAAGCTATCACAATTGGAGATTTCTGGGAGGTTCCTTCTAGTAGCGGAGGAAAAAGGGAAGATGTTTGATTTTGAGGACCAGGCTTGAGTTCATAAACAGGTAGAGACGCTCTTCACTGGGGTCCACTTGCACTGCATCCCTGTATCACTCCGCTTGTTTTCCCACATAATTTACATAGGCATGAATTTAACTGAAATATCTAACAATTGCATCCTGCCCTATATGCTATTCCCTCGCCTGGCTGCTCTATGCATAGTTCTCTCATAGTTTGCCACTACCATCTAGCTCCTCTGCTGCTGATGGCTCATCAGGAAGTTGTCACTGCTCCCCCAGGTGTAGAGTTACTTCTTGGATTAGAGATTGACCCCCTCCTCCTAATCTGGCAAGAGGCCCCTCTGGAAATCATGTATCAGGAGCTGATAGGATGAATGCCTGCCTATTAGAATCTTCTTTCTGCCCCATGGAAGTTCAGGTAACGGTAAATTACACAGTTACATATGAGCAGTAAAGATCACCTTTCATTAAGTACTCATGGGTGCAGCTACATGTGTACTTTACTGTAGAGGTAGTAAATCAGCTCCACAGTAAAGCATCACTGTCTACACGTGCACCAGTATTAGGGTTCAGTAAATTAATTAACTCAGCAGTAAAACGGTGCTGTTAGAGACAGTACTATCCTACAGCAGAGTCATTTACTGCACAGAAATTCATGTGTGGATGGTGACCAGGACTGCAGCAGTTTCAGCTGGGGCAGAGCAGCCCCAGACTGGCAGCAGGCTCAGGGGGAGGCTCAGCCACATGGTTCTTGCAGTTTTGCAAGTCTTGTGCTCCAGCCAAACCCTCCACTGCCTGGCACATCCAGAGCCCAGGGCTGACCCCCTGAGCCTGCTGCAAGCCCAGGGCTGCTCCATCCCAGCTCAAACTGCTGCAGTCCTAGGTGCACGTGCATATGCTGCAGGGGTGTAGGTTGTAGCCAGGTTGGTCTAAGGACATAGGCAGACAAGGTTCTTTGGGTGAATCTGATATCTTTTATTAGACCAACATAAATAGTTGGAAAGAAATTTTCTTAGCAAGCTGTTGGGTTTAAAAACTCTTCATCAGGCTGAGGAAACATGCGCAGTTGGTATGTGTTCTTCCTGGATGGAATGAATAGTAAAGAAGCCAGAGGCTGGAATGCATGCAAGAAAGGCAGTAAGTGAAGATGTTAATTGAGGAGTCAGTGGGTGAGAGACAGGCTGGGGGTTGGGGTGAGACAGAGAAGGGGATGAATGTAGCAGGTAAATAATGGAGAGATACATGGGGAGTCAGATGTCAGGCAGGTTATAATGTGTCAAAAATCCATTTGGTGCATTGGATGAGATATATTACCTTCTGGGAGGTACAACTCTAAGATCCAGGAATGGTGATGGCTCTGTTGTGGGGTGTGATAATTGTAGGGGCAGTGGAGATATGTTGGGAGGTTCTGCATGTCTTGTCATGGCATGGTCTGGATCCATTCTGTGTGTTCTGGGCCTCAGGAAGTTTGCTTCTGGTGCTAAAGTTAATGAGGTCTGGTGCTTGTTTGAAGGCTATGATGGTCTGGGAAGATCACTTTAAGAACAAGGTCTCCTTCTAATATGAGTTGCAATTGTTTGAGAATTTTCC
This sequence comes from Crocodylus siamensis, assembly GCF_052110815.1. Taxonomy (NCBI): domain Eukaryota; kingdom Metazoa; phylum Chordata; order Crocodylia; family Crocodylidae; genus Crocodylus; species Crocodylus siamensis. The sequence goes on along the minus strand of NC_143399.1, from coordinate 145,754,615 downwards.
GTATGTGTTCAAGGGAGGGGTGATATGTCATAACCAGTGGTGTGTGATTTGTGGGGGGGTTTCTTCTGTACTGCAGCAGTTCTTCACGTGGTATCCAGGTGGCTCTTTCAAACATATGATCTATCTTTCTGGAGGAGTGTCCTTTTGGAATGAAATAAGCAGACAAGGTTCTCTGGGTGAACCTGATGTCTTTTATTAGACCAACTTAAATAGTTGAAAAAAAATTTTTTTAGCAAGCTTTCAAGTTTAAAAACCCTTTGTCAGCCTAAGGAAGCCTCTGCAGTTGGTGTGAGCTCTTTCTGAACGGAATGAAGAGTAAAGAAGCCAGAGGCTGGGCTGGTATGCATTAGGCCTGTGCAAAGTGGCTAGTATTCACTTCAGATTTGGATTTGGCCAATTTGGGGGGCAGTGATTTGAATCGATTCAGGACAGTGATTCAGCCGAATCAGATTCGGAGATTTAGCTGTTGCCGAATCTCCAAATCAGCCAGGCCCATCCCCCAGAGCCTAGCAATGGCTGGCCTGCCTGCCTCAGCTCCTGGCACTTGTTAAAAAAAAAAAAGGCCCCAACTCAGTGGGTGCTGCCAGATCGGGGAGTGATCCCTGCTGCCACCCGCTGCTTGAGGGGCTCTACATGAGACCCCCAACCCTCCCCCCCGCTGACTTGCCCACCATGGCCCTTTAAGAAAAAAAAAACCCTGAGAAACCCCCAGATTCACTGCTTCTGCCAGTGGAGAGCAATTCCAGCTGCCCCCCCACTACCATGCACCACATGGAGGTTCTTCCGCGAGCCCTCCAAAAACCAGAGGCTGCTGCAGGAGTGGTGAGTCCTGGGGGTTTTCTCCAATTTTTTTTGTTAAAAGGCCAGAGCTGCGGTGGGCAGGGCACCCATGGGGAGGCTGGGGGTGTGGGTGGGCATGAGGGGACTGATGCAGAGCCCCCCACACAGTGTGGGGCAGTGGGGGGCAGCAGGGATCATCCCCTGCCTGGCAGCACCCGGTGAGCACCGGGACTTTTCTTTAAAGGGCCAGGAGCAGGGCTGGGCAGTGCAGCCATGGGAGGACTGGGGGAGCAGGTGGGGGATGCAGGCAGGGGCTGGGGACTGGCAGGGGCCCCCCATGGTCCCCTCCTCCAGCCCCTCTCCCACACCCCTAGTACTTACCAGCTTGGAGTCTGGCTGCAGCTCCCTGCTCAATGATTTGGGCAGCTCCCTGCTACAGCCACCAGGAACCGTCCAAATCATTGAAGCTCTCCAAATCTTTTCTGAAGATTCGGAGAGCTTCAAAATCGATTCAACCTTTCAATTGGTCCCCTGATTCAATTTGGATTCGGAGATTCACACAGCCGTAGTCTGCATGCAAGACAGGCAGTCAGTGAAGATGTAAATTGAGGAGTTAGTGGGTGAGAAACCCAGCCTGTCTCTCACCCACTGGCTCAATTTACATCTTCACTGACTGCCTGTCTTGCATGCATAGCAGCCCATTCTCTGGCTTCTTTACTAGTCATTACATCCAGGAAGAGCACACACCAACTGCAGAGGCTTCCTCAGCTTGATGAAGGGTTTTAAAACCCAAAAGCTTGCTAAACATTTTTTTCCCCAACTATTTAAGCTGGTATAATAAAAGATATCAGATTCACCCAAAGAACCTTGCCTGCCTGTGTCCTTAGACCAAAACAGCTACAACCTACACCCTTGTTGAGTGAAAGTCTTTTTAAGATTAGTCAGGAGGCAATCCCAGGTGTTCTCCTCAGTGCAAATTCAGTGGTATCTGAGGGCTTATATCACAGCTTTCTTGGTGTGTTTAGAGTGATTGCTGGTTTTGTGCAGATATGTATGTTGGTCTGTGGGTTTCTTGTATAACATGGTCTGTATTTTACCATTCTGGATACTGATCATCGTTTCTAAAAAGGAGATGTTGGTACTGAAGTATTCAAGAGATAGTTGGATGGAGGGATGATGATTGTTCAATTTCTGATGGAACTCAATCAGAGATTGCAGGTTTTCAATCCAAATGACGAAGATGTCATCAATATATCTTAAGTATACAAAGAGTTACAGTTACATATGCAGATGCTGCACACAGGATCAGCTGACTTCAGATTTCTCTATGGTCCTCCAACAGATGATGCCAGAATTTATTGCTCTGCACTAATTGCACATGTAGATGCACCCAGTGTTTATCACTGTAACTTTCACTTGCAAAAGTTGTTTTAAAACAATTCCTGTCTTCAAAGCCCTTCACTTCAATTGCACAATTCTCCTATAATCTTCTTCATGTTCATCAAAGTTACTGGAACTTACCTCAAATATTTTAATGATTTCTCCTTTACTAATATATCCAAGACCTGTATTTCATGGTTTTGGCTCCAATCCAGATGAAATCTTGACTACAAATAGATTTTGGAAGTGTACTGAGTGTGGCACTGGATTTAGGACCCAGCACTTATAACTTTGTTCTGGGCAAGCACAACCCTCAGACCAACCATGACCTTTCTATTCAATAATAGACAAATGTATTGATACAAAGTGATAACAGAAAAGCAACAATACAAACAATCAAGCAAATTCTATATCTACCAATCCTAGGGCTGTCATCAGAGTCAAAGTACATCTGGTTAGGATGCAGGCTCCACTCTGAGGCACTTTCTCTTAAGTGTCAGCGGTCTTGAAGTGGGATCCTGAGGCGCACAGCCCCCCACCAGTGGGGTGCAAGAGACGTGCTGGTGCTATGCCTTTAGTTCATGGTGGCCTTGAGGACCCTTCCCAGGGGACGGGGATGGGGATGGGGACCTCTCTCAGGGACCAGAAGGAGGAATGGGGAGGGATGGAAAGGAAGAGAAGGAGGGACAGCAAGGAGGGTCAAGGAGGGATGAAAAGGAAGAGAAGGAGGGACAGGGAGGAGGGATAGGGAGGGACCCTTTGTTAATATCAAGTCTCTGCTTTTGTATTCTTCTTCCCCCTTGATGACTCCTGATGACTCTTGATCTGTGGCTATCTCTGGTTGGTTGTCTCTTTGTGGTCATACATCCATGTAGCCTTCCGGGCCTTGTCCTAATTTGGTCTTTCCCCCCCAAACCAGGACTCAGTTCCCTGCCCTCCCACCCCCCACCGACTGCTCTGAGGCCTTGTAGCTGGTGTCACTTATTTCATGTTATGGAACTGTATGGAATATATATCTTCATTCCCCAGGCTGTGTGTCCTTGTTGTGTTAGATAACCTGTTGGCTTTCAGGCTGTGACCTCATGTTATGGCATGCCCCTCAATTCTCAGGCTGTGTCCATCCATTGGCCTTGTCATGCTAGACAGCCAGTCTGCCTCCAGGGCTATATGGAACTGTGTGTGTGAGATCCAGGCTCTCAATTAACCCCTGTTGCCCATCTTGAACCCTTACAATCCATATATCTATACCTATAAACCAATTCCTAAAAAACAGACCTTTAAGTACCATTTTAAAGCAAACATTGAGTTCTGCTGGAGTAAATTTGAGTCCAAATATTTATTTTGAGTTCTTACTTCCTTGTTCTTTAAGAAATGTAGGGGCCATTAAAAAGAGGCTAAATTACTGACACTTAAGATTCTGGCCAGATTTTGAAATATTAGACTTGAAGGCAAGAGTAGTGGTTTAATACTCAGACATACTGAACTTTCTCAGACTGCAATCAATTCAGCAAGCATTGTGAATACTCAGAAATCTGACAGTTTGACCATTTTTGCTTGGGTTTCTAAACAAGAATGATTTTAGGCAATCGAATTTAAAATGTTGGTCCCTCAGACTATTTTGCCATTTTAAATACCAGTTGATATAATGCACCCAGCCAAGTGAAATGAAGCCAGACAACAATGTAGCATTTCTCTCACCATCTGCAATATGATAACTTCTGAAATTCATAAAAAAAACCCACGTTCTTAGCATCAAATGGGAAGAAGCCTATGAAGTTTGGTGCTGAATGCACAGTAGTAGTGTAAAGTAGTGTAACAAAAGTACTAACTCAGACAGTGATCATTCATTCTTTTCATTTGTGTGTCTAAGGCCTCATGCATGGCAGAAGATGTGATTTGGGGATGAAGAATCAGATTCGGGATCAGATCCCAAATCATGTCATTACTACTTTCAAGTTCAGGGGGAATGCAGGCCCATAATCCTGGGCTTCTTCCACACTGGCAAGTTGAAAGATGAGTGCCTGCAGCTAGTACTGGTAGCCAACCAGTTGGCTAGTACTGGTAGCCAACCAGTTGATTGTTGGCTCCTACCCTGGAACCACACCAGGTCTTAAACTAGCCCCAGTGCAATCCACAGGCCACAAGAAAGCACCAGAGACTTGAACCAGCCAATCCAGTCTTCTTCCTTTACCTGATCTTCTGCTCTGCTTTCTATTCCCTGCCCTGTGCTTGCTGCATGATCTGCCCCTTCTTTCTGCTCTCTGCTCTATTCTTCCTTCATTACATGCAGATAGGGCAGGGAACAGAAGTCAGAGCAGCAACTGTGCTGCCTGTCCCCTCCCTCATTTCTAGTGTGCCACACACACAGGCTGCCCATGTCATTTGTGGCATGTGTGCCACAGGTTGGCCACCCTTGAGTTAGATGATGTCTTAAGGTCTCTTCCAGCTATATTTGTACACTGCTGCACCTGATCAGACAAGATCACTCATCTTTGTCCAATCAAACCTCATTTTAGTTCACTTAAGCATTACCCATTTGGCACTGTTGGCAGAGATATCTGATAGGGTGTAGCAATGGAAGAGATAATTAAAACAAGGTTAACCCTGAACACGAAGTTAAGGGTTTTGGTTTAAAGTTAAAACTAATTAAAGGAGACAGTGATGAATGACTGAAGCACAACTGGTGTTACAATACCCAGAATCCTCTGCCAAATAGACAGAATCAATGGGAAGTCAGTGCCATTAAACTGATAAAGCAAAGAAAATATGAGGAGCAGTATAAATGACTTATAAATAAAATGTAGCAGTATCCTGCATATGGCTACAGATTCAGGTATGGTGTCATCCTGTCCCTCCCACTACTTTTCAACTCAGCCTACATAAGCAGCCCCTAGTATTATGTCCATGCAATATCACCTCTTGTTTATGACAATGAGCAACATCTTATTAAAACACTACCTAGGTATGTAATAAAAACTCAGATACTCAAGTTTTGAGAGCAAGGAATAAACTGAAGGCTGTGGCAAGTACTGGTAAAAGGATCTTACATAGACTAGAGGAGAAAAATATTTAATATAATAAACTATGACAGAATCATAGAATTTAGAGGCCATATATGGCCCCAAAAGGCCATATAGTTTACACCTAGACTGATTCCTAGATTTAGGAAAACCGTATTTCTATGAATCCATCTACTTTGCAATGAATAAAAGATGGGGAAAGAGTATCAAATACAGTCTTAAGGATAAAATGCAGCTCCTGTAAATTTAGAGTTGTGAGTAGTTCTCCCCCTCCCCCCCCCCACATGAAATCCCTGTTCCACAAGCTGTGATGCAACAGGGATCAGAACACCACCAACACCATTTCTGTGCTGATTTCTTCCATGTTTCATATTCAACTAAACATACATGGTTGAAAGCAGAGGTCAAGTTTAATTATCAGCTTACAGAACAGTGACAACTAAAACAAACTCATATGGAAAATGCAGGCAAAAAAGGACAAGCTCAAATGAGGACATGATTTTATGCATTTATTAGTAGGTAAAATGGAAAAAAGGCAATCCAATGCTGGTGAAAAGAGAAAAGGAAAGATAGACACGTCTCAGAGAGAAAAAGGAAGATAATAAACAAGCCCTGAGTACTGAAGCAGATACAACATGTACACTTTGCATCCTTTCTTACAATATATCAACTGGAAATCTCACTGTGATATTAAAACTTTAATAAGTAAGCACTTAACTAAAACAAGTAAAAAATATAACCTAGGATTTCTCAAATTTGAGATTCAGGCTTCTCCATGGTCCTTAAGAAGCCATGAAAATACAATATTTGACTTATATTTTGTAGCATACTCCCCTGTAGATGAATGATCTATAGAAATTGTAGAGCATACATAGATGTGCTATGTAGAGGGCAGAGCAAATATGACTGCCACTGTCAGCAAAGAGGGAAGGAAGAATTATGTGAATGAACAGAGGCTGACTCAAGAAAAATGTCACAAGACAGTGAATCAAGATGTCAGAAAAGCAAGGGGGAAATAGTAGCAATGTAGAAACTAGAGAAAGAAATTGGCACAAAGTACTGAGTCAGCACACACATTATGTTAGAAGCATCAGTGGTGCTAGAGTTCAGGGAAAAAAGAATTTTAAAAACACACAAAAAAGTACAGGAATACAAATCATACAGCACGGGCAGAGTGATAGAAAATTGAGAGTAAGGGAGATAAAATTGGAGGGTAAAGACTGGCAGGGCAGGAAAGCTAGTTACAGCATTTTCTAGTCCTTATGAGGAAATTTTACAAAGCAGCACTTGATATGAATGACAGGACCCCTAACCAAAAATGGCTGGAGCAGACTAGGCAACAGCTTGTGACAGCAGATGCAAGGGTGCAGATAGTACCAGGTAGAGGGCTATAGGCTGTAGGAAGTGGAAGGATTTGAACAGAAAGCTACAGCTACTGAAATAAGAATAATTTTCTTTATAACACCTCCATCCTTACCTGGGGCAGCTAAAACAAATTAAACTAGTTAAAAATAGATATTATAGAAGTCAAATGAAATACTGAAGACTAAAATAAATTATTTCAATGACTTTAAGGTAAGCTAAATGAACAAAATGAACAATTCTTTGCTCAGCTGTTTACACCTGAAAATATACTTGATCTACTCATAACAGCGCACCTCTTAAGCATTATTACAATACGCAGTTTGATGAATGTGCTACAAGCTGTGAATCTGGAATGATATGGATCATCCCAGAGTAACATCTGAACTGTGAAGTCTGGGCAACAGGCAGTACCTAAAAGTATGCCAAGTCCTATAACCTTCCAGAGGTCTATCACAGATATGGAGCAAATTTGCTTTCAGTTATTATACACCTCTGAGCAAGTCAATACATTGGAACAGGTGTACATTTGTTTCACACCTTGAAAAGTCCAGAGCTTGATTTGGAACTTTAAGCATTGCCAAAATGTACGTTTAAAATAGTATCATAGAAAGGATATTTATTAGAACAAGAATAAACCCTGTGTCAGATCTTCTGTTATGGTATGTCTCCACAGGTTAACTGAAGCCAATAGTATTACAGCCGTTTACACCTGCTAAAGATCTACCCTTTTAACTTTAGTCTAGGCACCCCCAACAGCTGGTTTTGGCACTTTAAAGCTACTTACCCAGCAGTATGTGTGGTTTTCTCAGATACTGAAGTTAATGGATCTCACTCTTAGTGTTAATGCAGCCTGAGCAAGTAAGAGCAAATTCCTTTACCTAGTAGCATCCACCATGACCTTGCCTCTATCATGTGCTCCTTCCAGTCCTGTATGAAGGGAAGAAGGGCTGATTGACAATGACTTTCTCTCAGTTACATTGCAACATGACGCCCACAGCAAGTTTATAAATCAAAGCAGGAGTGGAAGATGTATGCATGATGATGTTCACATGGCATGCATGATGATGATGCCAGAGTTGCTGCAGGGTATATTCTTTGAGTACTTATCAACATGGACTCCAAAGATCACTCGCAGGCACTATCCCCTCTGACTGGTGGGTAAAGGATTCATAGTCGATCAGTCAATAAAGATGGCAATACTGCACTTCAACCTGATTCTGAGAGCATAATAGTTAACAGAAGTCAGTTAGTTATTTCATGTGGCTACTTTACAGATCTCAGACTTCAGCACATTTCTCAAGCAAGCTGTTGATGTCGCTCAACACTAGGGAGCATGCTTTGCCAGTTGAAGGAAAAAGTTCACCAGTAAAGTAAATTGACTTTCAGTGGAAATGCAGCATGTGTCTTATTTACCAAACCCATGTAACAAAAACTAATTGAAAATCACCAGGATAAAAGTGAACCAAAATCCAATTCTTTGTTAATTAATTTCCCCACAACGTTATCTTTTTTGTGGGTGTCAAGGGTTCAAAAACTATCTGGATTTTTTATCTCAGGAAAAATATTTATAAGGAAGAAACCCAGACCTCAGCATATGAAAAGGATAGCATATATAAGCAGCAAGCCTAGAAGAAACAGAAAAGGAGACTGATCAACAAAGAAAGTTAAATTTAAAGGTCAGGATGTGTTGGCTGAAGCACAATTTGACGAATATTAGGCTTCACCCATACACATAAAAAAGAACAAGGAAAGTAGAACAATTTTGAAGTAATATTGGAGTAGAAATTAAAGCTGATACAAGAACTGCCTAGAACTAAATTAAAACTGAGGCAAAGTATTAAAGACAGACAACAAGTTGAAGATGGGGCAAAGACAGGGTGGCTAACAGTATGGAAGAGAGCGTGGGAAATGGAAATAGAAATTACTATCTTCATGGTAGCAAAAATTCAAAGAGTTTAATTCAATCAAGTTGGGAAGGGCTGGGTAACATCCATCCTAGAATCCAAAAAAGAGCTGGCATGTGAAACAATCAGAGGGGGAACACTGCATAACTAAAGAATAGCAAATGTAGTACTTATATTTACAATGGGAGAAAATGTGATCAGGCAACTGCACATTTGTTAGCCTGACTTCAATAGAATGCAAGGATTTGGAACAAATTTGAGGGAAAGAATCATTAGAGCAGTGACAACAAATGGAAAATGGAATAAAATGAAAGGCATAGTCAAAGGGAAATTGTCACATCCCAATACCTTTCTTTGATAAGATAACTTACTTCCCAGACAAGGAAATGCAGTAAATTGTATCTATCTTGACTTCAGTAATGCATCTGATATAGTGCTATATGGAAAATTATTAATTAAGATAGAAAAAAAAATAAAGAGGTGTAAAATAGGGAAGGCGCTGCTATAAGGGGGGAAAGACAAGAGATTATGCAAACCAGAGAAGTATTGGGCTGAAAAGAGTTCTAACTAGTAAAGATTTCCAAAGATGAGTGTCGGCTTCTTTAATATTTTCATCAATGACACAGACAAAATGTAGGAGTATGCAAAGGAAGTGGGCTAATGACACCAAGTTGGGAGGTATTGCTATTGTGGAAGAGAGCTGGAATAACATACAAAATGCAATGTATACGCCTAAGAACTAGCATAACAGAAACAGGACATTTAATAGTCCAAAATGGAAGGGGACTAATAAAACATTTCTGCTATTAGTTGAGGTTTATCAGTTGGAAACTACAGAAGAGGAACACATATATATTATTCATGTCACCATACAAAACATTGTTCAGATTTCATCCAGAATCCTGTGAACAATCCTGATCACCCGCAGTCAAGAAAGATAACGGGGTTGCAGCTTATGAAGAGAAAGCCTATTAGGATGATCAGGAGAATGGAAACTAAAAGAGCTAGGCACATTAGCTGAGCAAAATGAAAGCCAAGGGGAAATATTATTCCTCTCTATAAATACATCAGTGTGGGTAAACACCAGGTACAGAACAGAACTATTTGTACTAACACTGTCCTTTGGCTTAAGAACAAATTAATATAAAATCATCCATGATTAACATCTAGGCTGAAAACAGGAAGATGTGTCTAAGTACCACAGCAGTGAGGTTTTAGAACTGCCTTCCAGTATGAGCTATGGGGATAAAATCTTACCTAAGTTTAAGATGGAGCTTGATTCTTATGGCTTGGTTGCTTGCAATAGTAGAGGACTGGATTTGATCACCCTGGAGGTCTCTTCCCAGTCCATGTTCCCATGGCCGTATACCCATGGTTCTCTGCTCAATAACTTCAGAAAGAAGATGAACTCCAGAGAGTGAGAAAGAATACTTCTTTTTGATAAGAGATGCCAGTAAGCAAGGCACCATCAGTGACAACATGCGTGTATTCTGCTGGGAGAGGGGGAATCTATCTTCTGATACTAGGTCTTGAGAGATTCGCCAGTGCTAAGGTCTGTAGCAGCAGAAGCCTCAGTACAGTCCTGCTATTCTTGTAGATTGTTTGTGGACTTTGGCTTATTGTTCTTCTTCAGTGTCAAGGAAGCTTTTGAGGATTATTCTGGTGCTTTCCAGATTGCTGGTGGTTCTTTCAATGCTAAAGGTCTTAGTGAATCCTGCAATGAAGACAGCAATTGTGCTACTATCAATGTACATGCTAAGTTTTTCTAAAATGTTGTATATCACCTGATGCCCAATGATGTACGGCACAGTTCAGGCACGATGAGTACAAGAGTCTTGGAATCCAGGTTTTCTAGGTCTGACCACTCACAGAGGTATTTCTAAAAGAAGGATTCCTCCTGGCATTTCAGGACTTTCATTACACAATGAGATGATTAGAATGTGGGAAGTAGCATAAGGATAACTATTTGCTATAGTTACCCTAAGGGGGCTCAGCCCATTACATGATTATTAATGTTAACATATAAAGCCCCCGTAAGACTGAAAGCCCACAGGTTTTGAATTCATCATTTTGAGGCATCTGTATGGAGAGTAAAGGGCCCAAAGGAACTCGAGGACACTTAATCTGACCAAGATGTTGAAATTAAAAAACTGAAGATTGTTCTGCAGGATTTCAGTGATTGTTAAAGAAGTTATGATAAGAAGACTGTTTAGTTCTGCTGGTTGTTTCTCTATTGATAATCAATTGCTTACCAGAAATAGCTGCTGTTCAGAAACAGATGCACTTATACAGAGTTATTAATATAGCATCTTCAAAAAATAGCCAGGCTACACACCCTCCTCCAAAGCCATCAGTGCCAGTGTGCAAAGATATCCCTCCATGCAACAGTTCCAAATCTCCACTGTGCCAGCACTCCTGTGTAAAAAGTCTGACTACCTTATCATGTAATACTTTGATGTTATTGCAGCTACAGCTGTGTTAAAACAGTGAGAGTGTGACTCACTATGTCTAAAACTAGCCAAACTCTTTGATCCAGTAGGTATGGCTGGAAACTAGTAAGGGAGGTACAAGACATTCTAGCATTTCTCCTAAACCAAAGAGGAAACATCCAATATCCAAACATCAAAAACAGCCGAGTAAGCTAGCAAAACAAAAAGGGCTGGAGCAACCTCCAGTCTAAAGTCAGTGGCTGCATCTACATGAGACACTGACTACACAGTAGCTCATTACTTCTGTGCAGTCAGCATCACCTACACGCCATTCAGCAACACTACTGCACAGTAACTCTGGTTACCATGCAGTCAACGTCTTGTGTAGACACGTCCAGTATAGGATTTCTTGTGGCAGTGGGTGGTGTTAACATACACTTCCAAATTAAAGTCTGAACCTCAATAGGAACCATTCACCAAGGCATTTTTTCTGTTTTTCCTTAGTCCCCCTGTTCCTTTATCTCTAGTGTTCCCCTTCTCTACTCCAGCCCATTTCCCGAAAGTCCTGCTTCATCTTCCTGAGCCTGACACAATTCTGAAGAGGCTTTGCGGTGAACAAATGTCCACTAGGGGCTGTGTGAGACCCTGAATCTAAGTGACATTTATCAATTTAAAAAAGAATATAAACTGACCTCTCACCAAGAGAAGAAATCTAGTCATCTACACTTCAAGCTCAGAAAAGTGTCACAAACACTGAACCTCTCAAGCCTTGCCCAGCATAAGGATTTATGCACAGCTTCAAACATAACCAGGTGAAGACGTGTTTATGGAACTGTAAATATCCTCATCCTTGCCTCCTTATGATGATTGCCCTTCACAGATTCATCTTTACTTCATAAGCAAAACAGTCAGCACCTGCCTGTGAACCCTGTTTGTAGTAATCATGCCAAGTTGCCCAGTTGCATACAAGACAGATGGCAGTTGCATACAGTATGGGGCAGGCAGACAGAGAGTTATTTAGTTTCTCTCAATATAAATAAATTCTAAGGTCAAATGAATCCATATAGTCGCTGCCTGCATTTCTATAGTGCAGTCCCCATTTTTACACCAGAAACTCCCCTTCCATCCAGCTGGACCCAACTCATTTATGAGTTAAAGAAAAGGGAGTGTAACTATCTTGCCTCATATCTATTTGAACAGCCCACATTAGGAATCAATGATGTATAGCTTTCCAGGGCGTTCATTTTATTACATCCCCATTTTGCCTCTCTAGCCTTTTTCCCAGCTTACTCTTGTTCCCTTCATTATCTGAAGCAGATACACAGATTCAACTATAAAATTTCTGTCAGGACGAAGCCAAAATAATAGGAGACACTGGGCCAAATTCTCAATTTGACAGTATAAACATAGCTGACACTTGATTGCTGGACTGCATCACGTGTGGAAAACTGAATGCTAGAGTTTAAAAAAGAGAAAACTATAGTACCAATCAAACTAGGCTCAGAAATGAGTCCATATGGTCTTTCTTATGTTCTGAACATTATTCTTAAGACATGAATGGAGAGAGATCAAACAAATATATTTCTCAAAGGTAAGTAACAGTATGCTCTCTATGTCTAATCTAAGGGGGAACAAGATAAGTAGTGATATATACAAGAAAGTTAGGCCACAATTCAGGAAGGCAAAAATACCTGTTTACATATTTTCCTGACTAGTTTACATCTTCTCCTTCATCTTTCCCAACTGAAGGTGGCAAACCAAACCACATTTACATCCCTCTAGAGCAGTGGTTCCCAACCTTTTTTTGCCACAACCCGCTGCTGGGAGCAGAGCGTGGCGGCAGCAGTGGCCCGGTGGCAGAGGCGGGGAACTCCTGGCGTGCGGCACAGCTCATCCTTTGTGTGCAGTGCCGCCAGCATTGCCTCCACATCCCTCATTTGAGTTATGACCCAAGCTTGGGAATCGCTGCTCTAGAGGCCAAGAGACAGTGATACAATACACACTGCCAAGGAGTAGAACAAAAGCAAACTTACAGCTCCTGGTATGGAGACAAAGAAGTCAAATATGTCTTGAAGGTAAGGCTATGCTCTACATTGCTATCAAGGAAAAAGTAGAGGGAAAAAAAGAAACAGGAGAATGTTGTCTCCCATTCAATTAACTGAACTGTTTCAGTAGAGCATCACTTAATTCTAAAGAACCTTTCTTTATGAAATTTCTTAAAGCTGCACATATAATTTATCTGATTGCAACCTTTGCTTGGCCTGAAATCAACACCCCCGTCCACCTGCAACAAGGCTCCCAGGGATCCTGCCAGGATGTAGGGTACATTCACAGTGAAAACTCGAGCAGAGTAGAGAGATCTCTGGCCTCCACGTGGGCCAGCTGTGACTAGACTGCTTCTGGTAACCAAGCTAATGTGAACGTCTCTACACAGGCAGATCAACACGGCTACAACCTACACCCCTGTAACATCTCTACACCACACTCTGAGGTCTTCAAGGAAAACCCAGGCTCACTCCAGAACATCACTGATGTTTACATAATTACATATTTAGATTAACAGAATTGCAGTCAGAAGGATTAATTTTCTTGATGAAATATAACAGGAAGAAGGAACCGAGTAAAAACACCTGATCCCAAAAACCAATAGTTACCAAGCCTTCCCATGCATGGTCCTGATCTCAGGCTGTACAAGAATAGGCTTTATACTATTTCAACAATGTACAGTGAAATCTTGTTAATCTGTCACTCCAAGGAGATTGGTAATGACAAATGATTAGCTGTGAATGACAAACTATCAGTGGTTAGCCGTTTTCACCTTTTTACAAAAAGTATTTTGTATTCTATGCTATAACATAGTAAGAGTGACATGGGGCATTTATAATAAAGAAGAAAAATATTACAGCAATTCAGAATGCAAAGCCTACACAGTCTGGCTTACTGCAAACCTTAGGAGGGCTCACTCTGTAAGAATTAGCTGACTTTGAGGTAAAATAACCAATCAACAATTTCTGCTTTGCATTCTTACATGCACTAATAGCCAATATAGAAGATAATTGACTATAGAGAAGATGGAAAAACATGATTCGCTGTGGCCATAAGAGACAGGAGTAGAGACCATGGCCTCTAGCTATAGCAGAGGAAATTCAGGTTGGAGATTAAGAGCAAATGGATGTCTATGAGGGTGATCAAGCATTTTCAAGAGCAAGTTGGACAGACACTTGGCTGGGATGATTTAGTCAGGGATGATCCTGCCATGAGCAGGCGGCTGAACTAGGTGACTGTATGAAGTAGGTTCCCTTCCTGCCCTACGTTCCTATGATCAGGACCAAGTTCATTGTTTACTATACATATGCATCTGAAAATAACTAATTATGCTTTAATGGATGACAAAATCATTGGGACTCTGGCAAAGATTCAGTGCACTGACTAATATGACTATAGTAATGAGTTCTCAGTACTAGTTAACCAGAATACACTCTAGTTTGGTGACATGGTTATGAGGATATGAACTGTTTCAAAAACCAAAACATAAGTGATCCTGGGGAAGTTCTATGTATAATCTGTATAGTGGAGCACAGACCAAGTGACTTTATGGGGATCTACTGGGTTTTGGGTGTCTTTGGTTTTTTAAATAAGTGTTTGTTTGTCTTGGAAGAAAACAAACTTCTGTCACTCATAAAAGTGAATCTCTAACAGAATTAGGTTGTTTAGTGCTTATGTTATTAAGCCAGCCATGAATATTAAAATATAAGTCTAGTAGATATATATATCAGATGCTTAAAAAAGCAGTAAACCTGAAAACCCTGCTTCAATTACGCTGTACACTTACCCCCTCAACACCTTCAAGACATTTGCTTAGGAAAGCTACAGAAGCAAGTAACTCATACTGTCAACAATTCTGTTTTCTTTGGGGACTTGGGAGTTTTATAATGCTAACCTGAAATGCTACTAATACAGCCACTGAAGCCAACACAGCATCGGGATGATATGCTACTAACACATTTTTGTCTGTAAAGTACAAAGTTGTCTCTAAACATTTCTTTTTCTCTTCTGGGATTTATTGTACTGCATATATGTTTAACCAATAATAAATGAAGAACATTAGGAAAACTAACTAAGGAAGCAGCAGCAGAAAGAGATGCTCTCTGGAGTCTCTGATGCAGACGCAGGGGGAAAAAAAAATGAGTAATAGTGCCCCACTAAATTTAATCCCACTTTTTTAAAAAGTAGCTCTTGTGTGTAATTTTCCAGCTCGGACAATAGTTCAGAGCCATATTTACTTTCTCCAGATGCATTCCTCCATCAATATAGTATGAACAAATGAGACTCCAAGCTTGTTTACCTCTAGACAATTGCCACCTACTCCTGAGTCCTGTTTTAGTGTAAGTGGCCTCAGCAGGGTCTTTTTATTGCTTGTTACTTCTGCCAATGGTGTTTTTTTATGTAGCTGCTGTGAATGTATTGATAGCATGATGGCATACTTAATTGAAATTGAACAAGAGTTTACACTGAAAAGGTCAACATCTTCAGCTTAAATGGATAGGTGCAGCATGCGTGTGTATGTTCCTTTGACACACTCATGACAGCAGTGCATTCAAAGATCGTCACAAGATAATTAAAAAGGTGGAATGCAAGAATAAATGGATTACAAGAAATAAAGTGCAGTTTTTCAGCCCTAAATAGAGCTCAAGAATGAAGTGGTAATGGTGAGCTTCCCCCACAACAAGGCTTGTTAGTCTGACATCTAAGCAGCAAACCTCATTTTGTTATTGCCTATATATTTATTCCATAACATACATTAGCACACCCACATTTATTTAGTTCTAAATATGCTGTGAAACATGGTAAATGGAAATGCATGGAGAGGCTGTGAAATTACTGTGATCATCTACAGTGCAGACTTTTTCTTGTCATTAGTAGATGCAGGTTTGCCTAGTGCTTCTTATTTTTGCTCAGTAGGTATTCTAAAGTTTTGCAGAGTTTTAAAGATTTATGTAATTGAGACAAGTGAGGGGAAAGTTTGTGGAAGAGTTGGTAAGCCAAGAGCCATTATCTAAAACTACTCTGTTCCATTTATGAGTCTTTCAGGGTTGCTGCTCTGTTGCCTTACATTTTCTGTAGTTGTAAGCAATATAGTAAAAAAATATAGTCATGAAGTTGCTACCAAAGCAAAATGTTACACCCACTTTTAGAGTAAATAGGCATAAAACCAGTTTTTTCTCCTTAGCTCCATTTTCTAAGTGTTTTAAGAGAATGGTGTTACCATATATATATTTTCTAAAAAGCATGAAAAAATGTGTATCCAGGTATGCCTACACATGCATTAATGCACTGTAATTACAGCACATTAAGTTTAGTACCTATAATAACAGGCAGTAACTTCATGTTCTGTAATTGGCGCTACTGAGCAGTAGTGCCAGCACACACTATTTTGTTATGGTGATGCACAGTAGTCTAATTCAACTGCTCAGTAGCACAGGTTTTGCCTGCTGGGCTAATGCATAGTTGAATAAGTTTACTGCACCTTTATCATCTCATGTACACATGCTCTCCTTTGTGTGAAAGAGGCTGTAAGCCGGTATTAGAACACCATACACCCACATCAAGCTCTCATTGGCTTCATCTACAAGACCCAGTTCAGTTCTGTAGAAACACCTGAGCTAGCTTTAAACAAGGTAACTCAGAACTGAAAGCAGTGTTGCCACATTACCACAATGTTCTCCCTGAGCTAATTTACTGTACTTCTGAGAAGCTAGTGTAGATATTGCTGTACAGCACTGCACTTTGCTATGTGAATATGACCAACCACCACGGCACATGCAGCTCATTAACTCTACCACAGATATAAAGGAAGTGTGTGCTCTTTTTTTCTTCTTAGAACAGAGAAAATAAGGACAAAGACCCTCCATTTTTATGTCAGTGCAGATAAGTTTAGGGTCCTTAATGGGAAAAAAAAAACAAGCCTTGATCAAATCTAATTAATTTAATTCCATACACAGACCACATTAAAATTTAAAATGAAGGAACAATAAGAAAAATCAGTTTACATAACAAATTGACTTAACGTTTAATGAACAAAGACAATAACACTGTTTTAAAAATTAATACATGTTGGTCCACTACATGGAAAAACAGGAAATTAAAGTGGAGATGAAAACCTACCAGAAGCCATTAGCAAATAATACATTTAAAAAAAAAGAAAGGAGAAAGTGAAGATGTACTACTTGAGAAGAAATACAGATGGCACAATCAAACAATTAACAAGAGACATGTACCCTATTGCTCTGCCAAGTGGAGACATCTTTCAATATTTGGAAAGAAACTCATTAAAAAGAGGAGTAAAATGCAGTACTGGAAGCTATTTTTAGCATCTATAACATCTGCAATAGCAAGGAAAGTAAATCAAAAGGCAGCTGCATGAACACTTCATGCTTCTCAAAGGACTTATTTGAGTTATACATAAACAATACAAACTCAGTAATGCAAATTCACAGTTTACCACAAAGAGAAAGATACTATGAGATTTTGCTTATGGTTTCCATTCAAAAACCTGTTCTTTCATCAGCTTCATTAGCTCAGTTAGGATAGTTATTGAATCGAGCCCAAACTAAGAGATGCAGAAGTGCAGTGACTGTGTAAAACTTTTTTTACAAATTAATCCAGCCAGCATATTTCTCCCAAAACAATTCATATAAAAAAGGAAAAAAACAAACAAACAAAAACTTATTGCATATGGAAAGTGAATTGATTCTTTCAGAGATACTTGAGTCACTTAGTCTGTTGCTGAGTGGTTTTTGATAAGCCCATCATCCAAAAAGAATATGCTTTGACCTGAAACTAACAAATCAGGTCACATTATGAGGCTGTGCACTGAGGTTAAACTGCCTTCTTGCAACTTGTTAATTTTGGAAACTCCTACATTAAGTACAGACATTACATTTAATGTGCTTTAAGCACACAGAAAGTGCTTTACAGTTACAATAGAACAGACGGTCATGGCACATAAAGTACTTTAAAAATGGTAGATCTCAGGTGGCATTGTTGCTATGGAAAAAGCATAAATACCAGCATGATGTTAGGTAAATAACATGGAAATAGACTTTTGCCTATTGCTTTTAATCTTATGTATTTTCTTGAGTTTTGCATTGCCTTAAGAAACTCCATTTTGTACTGCTCTGTAGCTTGACATAAGTGCTTGACCTTTTACTCTTTTGTATGCTGTATGGGTGAAATTGTGGAAGTGGAGGAAGAAAGTGTAGAAAAGAAAATCACCAGTTGGTGACTGGCTGAAAAATGCAGATAGATAAAAGACCAAACAAGAAGAATCCACCCCAGAACAGTGAGAGAACAATGGCAATCAACCTTCAAGAAAGAACACAGTGATAACCCAGCAAAAGCCCAGAGGACTGGATGAAGTGACAAGGCTATAAAGGATGGGATGAGACCTATTGATTTTGGATCTTGTTCTGTATGTCATCCTGGAGCATTGGTTCATCTGATGAGATGGATCAGCAGAAGCCCAGCTCCCACTCAGATCAACTTGGCTGGCCACTAGTTGATCCCAGCACCAATAAGACTGGTAACATATACCAGTGCAGAACAGAAATTGGGGTACGAATGCCATGCATGTGTGCATGTGTATTAAGTGCTTAATCAATAAATGCAGCACTTTGCCTTATCCCCCAGCAAGGTCTCACTCACGATTTGAGCAATTGGTTATTTGTGTAACATTGTGCAGGGCTGTGCTCTAGCCTTGGACAGAGCTCATTAGCTCTGCCTGACTGCTGGGCTGGACCCACCACCTTGACTGTCACTGACCCAAGGGGGTGACAGCCTCTGATCCCAGCTCCGCGTGCAGCCTGATCGGGGGTGGGGCGGGGGAAAGGGAATTTCTGTCCCTGAAGCTGCCCTGGACCTGCAGCATGCCACACCATGGCCAGGGCAGAGGGTGGGGAGGGAGGGTTGCCAGCAGGGGAAGTCTGGGGTCTCTCTCCTGGAAGCCATTCTAAATTATGGCTCTCATTCTAAATTATTGTGCTTTGAGTAAAGCATGATAAATTACAGCACTTCTGCCAGAGGCATTTTATGCATCTGCCCTAGTGATGGTCTCAGGCTGTGGAAGTGTTATGCCAAAAATGGTATAATAGTCATGGCTTGTTTAAGTTACAGAAATCTGGGGAAATGACTTCACTGCTAGTGTTCTTAAGTGACAGGGGTCACTTACTAAATGACACTTTTAATAATAAAACAGGTCATTTCCATCAGAAAACATTCCAGGGAATTCAAATTAGAGTGAGGACGGATGCTAGCTGCATCAGACAATTATGACATTTTTTGAATGGGGGAGGGAGTGATCTACAAGCCCACCAGGCCATGCCACTGAAGGCCCAGGTACCACTGTGGGGAAGCAGTACAGCCTCTGCAAGGACAGGAGGTCCCCTGGGCTCTGGTCCGAGTTCTGCAGTGGGAAGCGTTCCACAGTTTTTCTTTATTATGCACATGAAAAGTTTGGTAGATGTAACATTTATTTAAACTTAGGGGCTTCAGTTTCATGGACAGCATTTCCCCTGCCACCCCAAGGTTTTGTGTTTGTTAAGTTGAGCCCCCATGTGCCCACCTCCTTTTCCTCCTCAATGTCATAATCACCTGATGCAGCCAGGGTCTTTCCTCCATCTCTCAGTGGTAACTGAGAAAAAGGTTCCAAGTCCTGGAGCAGGAAATGTTGTACAGATAAAAGGGACTGGGTGGAGAGATTAATCTCACTCATAGCTTTAAAAAAAAAAATCCTGTATATTTGTCAGGCACTGTATGAAATACAATGACATGCAAAATGAATGAAGCAGTGATTGTACAACAGGATTTGTAAAAGTAGGGAGATCAACCTGGATTCTGTTTCAAAGTTGGAGCCCTAATTTGAATTAGGATCTTGCTTCCCCCACATGGAAACTATGCAAGATGGCAGGAAACTGTTAAAAACCACCAAAAGATGCACCAAATGGCATGCTTCCATGAAAGATTTAACTTCCTTGAAATGTTTTCTGATGAAAAAGACCTGTTTTGTTAAAAAGCCATCATCTGTTTTATTGTTACAGCTGAGTACTTGCACCTGTTTCCAAGAATGCCTTGGAACCCCTTTGTAACTCTGCGCCCATGTTGGTGACCACTAGCAGTCACTCTGGCAAATCAAATGTAAAACTATAATAGGACAAGGTAAGAAAGAATTTGAGCAGAAACATACTACAGACATGAAAAGTATAAATACAAAAATGTATTTAAGTGCATTAGAAGACAAAGACCATCAAGGATGTCAGTAGGGCCTTTAGACAATCAGGGGCACTAAAGGATGAGAAGCTAAGGAACCAAATGTATTCTTTGAGTCTGCCTTCACAATGGAAGATGCTGGGAAAATTCCCTTACCAGATCCACTCTTCTCTAGGGACAAGTCAATGGAACTGACCCAAACTGAGGTTTCAATAGATGAGGTTGCAGAGGAAATTGATAAATTAAATAGTAGCAAATCACTAAAACCTAATGATATTCACCCTGGCGTCCGAAAGGAGCTCAGACTGGAAAATGCCGAGCTCTTAACTGTAGTATGCAACCTATTGCTAAACAACCCTAGTACCAGAAGACTGAAGGATTGCCAAAGTAATTCCCATTTTCAAAAAAGCTCTAGAGGGGACCCAGGGAACTGCAGACCAGAGAGCCTAAATTATGTTCCTGGAAAACTGGTAGAAACAATAATGAAAAAAAGAATTGTTCAGCACATGGATGAACATGACTTGCTGGGAAGGAATCAACATGGTTTTATCAAAGAGAATCATGCCTCAACAACCTACTATATTACTTGAGGGTGTCAATAAGCAGGTGGATCAGGGTGATCCTGTTGATGTAGTATAGTTGGACTTCCAAAAAGCTAGGTCCCCCCATCAGACCGTCTTAACTAAATTAGGTAGTCATGGGATTACAGGGAGCATCCACTCGTGGATTAGAAACTGGCTCCAAGATAAAAAGCAAAGAGTGAGAATAAATGACAGTTTTAAGGATGAAAAGAAGAAAATAGTGGAGCCCCCAAAGATCTCAGTTGGGACCACTGCTGTTTAACATATTCATAAATGACCTGGAAAAAGGTCATTTATGGGTGAGTAGTGAGGTGGCCAGATTTGCAGATGACACAAAATTACTCAAATTGGTAAAAGACCGAGGCAGAACGTGAGGAACTACAGAATGATCTGACACAATTGAGAAAACGGACAACTCAATGGCAGATGAAATTCAATGTAAATAAGTGTAAAGTGATGCACCTGGGCAAAAATAACCCATACTATGCCTGCACTATGATGGGCTCTGCATTAGGTGCTAGTCAAGTCAGTCCCAAGGTCACACTAACCACTGGGGCATCTTCGATCCCTCCATTCTTCCTGGTCTTCTTCAATCCTTTTACTATCAGTCAGTTTTAATCCCATTCAGTCTTTAATGTTGGTGGTCCATCTTGTCCTACATCTTCCTCCTTTTCTTTGTCTGTCCACAGCACCCTGCAGAATGGTGTTGGTAAGGGTGCCAGACCTTCTTTTTGTGTGTCCAAACCACTGCATCTTTCTTCTTATAATTTCAAGTAAGGGTTCACATTTTCCAACTTCTTGTCTGATTCAATCTTTCACAAATTCATTGGTTGTGTGTGCAGTGTAGGATATGCATGGAAGACTTTCAAAAGTCTCAATTCATTTTTCCAGTGCCCAAGCGAGTCTCGCAGCCATAGAGAATGAGTTGTTGAAATAACAATAGCATATAGCAGGTAGAGTTTTGTTTTCATTGTCATGTTGCTGCCAGTTGATTTTCCTCAGCTTTGCTACTTGTCTATTGGTGATGGCTATTCTCGTTTTTACTTCATTTTCTGATGTAGCTTCTTCTGTAATGGTTGCTCCAAGGTATTTAAAGTGTGTTACTTTTTCTAGCTTCTCATTACCAGTTTTTACTGATGCATCATCATTGCTACTGGCTGATGTTATCAGTACTTTACTCTTCTCTGCACTGATTTCCATTCCATATCTGTTTGTATCCTTATGCAGCCTTTCTGTTATTTCTTTAAGCTCTTCCACAGTTCCAGCTATTAGATCAATGACATCAGCAAAACAAAGGATGTTAATTTCTTGTCCTACAACTGACACCGTTTCAGTGAAGTTTTCTAAGGCATCTGACATGATTTGTTCCAGGTATAAATAAGTGTGGTGAGAGAAGACCATGGGGGAAGGCAGGAGTACCTCACTTGATGAACTGAAAGCTTCATTTTGATCCTGCCATTTGAAAGGTTATTTTACTTTTATAAGGGAGTGTAAATTCTAACTCTGACAAAACAATGCTGCCATTACAAAGCTTAAGGAATGAGGCCACAGCTAAAAGCAATTTGTCACCCTTGTACAGACACATTTCAAATATTGACTGCTAATCATTTAAGAAAATGCTAGTACAACAAAGTAGGTATGACGAATGGAAGGTTTGGAGTTAGCTTAATATTCATGGAAGGCATAGTTTGATCAAGGTCACATCAAAAAAGAGGAATAGAGTTAAGACTATGGTGTTGATGTCTGATTCAGAGTAGTGGAAAGATGTGATTCTGTTGGCTGAAAGATGGAAACAAAATTTAAGATGCTTGCTTTTGTGCTTTAACATCCAGAGTATGTATAATGGCTTTAAACGTTGTTCATTTCCAGTGTACTTGGCCTATCATATAAATACATTAAGAACAAAAAAGAAAGAAAAAATTTTTTTTTGAGACATATCATCTATGAAGACAAAACATTTGATAGAGACTTTTTTCTTCCCCTCTTCCCAGTAATTAGAGACCTCCCAATCATGTCATCTAGTGAATATGAAGATTTTAATGAAATTTCATCAAGTTCTCTCATACCTAGAAGGTAATTAACTTAAGATATCTATTAGGTATTATACAAGATTAGAACAATACCCTTTTCAGTTGCATTTTAAATTTTAAAATGGCCCCAAACCTATTCAAGTCCATTAAAACAAGCTATTATGCCTGCATGAAGATAAAAGTTATTTGGAAACCTATCCTCCCCTCACCTCTCAAATGCACGCAGACATTTACAGAGTTTAAAATAGTATGCACCAAGGGAAATATTAATCTTCCAAAAAGGTTTCAAATTCCAAGATGCATGACTCTTCCCCAAGGTTCTAAATGCAGGAAGCTAAGGATTCGCACCTAATACAACAAAGAAGATATTTATAAAATGAACTAGAGCCCTATCCTCACCCTTAGCATTTACCTACACTATTATCCCTGATACAGTCAAAATTTTAAAAAAGAGACAGGCTCAAACTTTAAATGAGAGACCTCAGTTTTAAATCCACACAAACTCTTCATTGATACTATGTTTTATCATTTGTTTTTTAAATTTCTTTTTATGATGAACTTAATTATCTCCTTGCTTAGTGTCCATATATTTTACATTAGTGTAACTGATCTTAGAAGACAGTGTATGCTTTTCACTAACTTAAGGACCAAATATATATCATTACACTTACTTAATGTACATATAGTGTATGCTTTCCTGGCACATGCATATCTGATCAGATAATATAGTATAGATTTCTTCTTCTAAGAAGTTCAAATAAGAAATATTAAGTCATAGGATGCCCAGATTTCTAGTTACTGGAAAACTGTCTTACATCTGTCATGCCACTGGAAATACAGAGTACTTTGTCCTCCATATTTATACTGTTTATAAATGTAGAACACATGACCCATGAACACATTACTTCACTGATGTTTCCTGAGTACATACATCCTGTGCCTTGGGGAAAAAGTAGAGTACAGGACACTGGTAAGAGAATGAGCAGACAGTAGGTCTTGCTGTGCATTACCACATTTAACCCATATCTGCACAATGATAATAGATACTTCCTTTCATATTGCTAGAAGACAGGGGTGACCCCTTTTATTAAAACAGATGTGAATTGAGGACTTCTCCTGCTGAGGCAAGAGAGTTGGCCCGTGCTCTTTCAGTTTAGACACTAAGGCTGTGTGAAATTTTGCTGTCCATTTTGTTTCAACACTATTTCGACTCATTTCGAGGTTGAAACAGCAAAATCAAAGTGAAACAAAGGCTGTCAAAATAGCCTCCAAAAAACCCAAGGCTAGTCAAAACATTTTGAAATGTGAAACGTTTTGACCACAGCGCTGAGGATGGGAAGTCAGTCCATCTGACTGGGGGTATGCTCCCAGGCCATTCCCCGCCACACAGCACCTACAAGGCATCGGGGCGGAGGTTTTCCAGCACCTCACCTTTCACTAGGGAGGCACAGGTATAGCATTTCCTTAAGACTTTTTCACCACAGGTAGCCCCACCACACCATCCAAACCCAGCAGGGTAAAATTTCAGGTCTTACCCAGGACCAACAGTAACTTCCTCCATCCCCATAGTTGTTACCCTATCCTCCAGATGTTCCAGGAGCTGCTCTCTTCAGGCTGTACAATGTTACTCCACTGGCTCCCTAGATGTAACTTCCAGCTCAGCTCCTAGGGCCTGTGTTTATACTCTGGCTACCCAGCCCCTATCCAATCGGGGGGGCGGGGCTTGTGGTCATGTGATGGCCTAATTGGACCTAACTGCACCTGTTGGTGGCTCCACAGCCTTCTCAAGCCCAATAAAGTGGTGGGCACCAAAGGTGCCCCACCACACTTATGAGTTAAGATCACCCAAAATGAGATGGGTTTAACCAGTAATACACTTTAAATTCTTTATTTCTTATTCTGAATCCTAATCCTATTCTTCAAAGTGCCTGCAACTCCACCAATCTTGATGTCATCTGCAGATTTGCAAACAGTCCACCCATTCTCCAAGTCATTAATGAAGATACAGGACCCAACCAAGACACCTAGAGAGCCCTCTTCAGTACCTCTTCCCAGTTCAACATTGAGCTATTTATGACTGCTCTTTTAGTAGTCGTGTCCCAGCTCAACCAGTTGTGTCAGATTCAGTACTCTCATCTAGGTTGTATTTTTTAACTTACTAATAAAAATGTCAACAGAGATTATCAATATCCTTGCTAAAGTTGAGGTATATCACATCAACTACTCTCCCCCACCTACAGAGGCCATCACCTTGTCATAGAAAAAACAGATTGATAAAGCATGACTTACTCTTGACAAATACAAGTTTGCTATTTAATATCAGCTGAGAATTTGCAACACTACTGCAACACAAGAAAGGATGTATTTTTGGAGTTTTGCTATACTGTGATCATCCCCAGATAGTATAAAACGGCCCTCGAGGCCATTGCAGGTAGGTACCAGTTAGAAGCTGCAACTGTGATCTTTGATTTACACTGAGTGGATCTACACATGCAATTAATGTGACTGAATAAGCTCTGGTGCCATTTGAACTAGAGTAATCCTGACATCACCGTCTACATGTGCGTTTAAGCACAGTAATTTACTCTGCCATTGGATAGTACTTGTGTCTGATGGAACTATCTGATGGCACTGTAAATTAATCTATGCCAGTCCAATTGCCCCATACATGTAGACCGTGATGCTTTACTGCACAGGAAATTGATCTACTACACAGCTAAGCAGATGTGTAGACACACCCACTAAGTGCCAAATCAATTTCCCCAGAAACTAAGTCTTAGCACCCTTACATTCCCCTTGCACCCAAGGATCAAGGCCTCCAAAGATCAAGACACTATGCAGCAGATAATAACCAGAAACCATCTGCTGCAATTAACTTCATACTACAACAGCAGTGAAACCTGTCTGACCTATATAGAGTGTAGCAAAAAAGCCCCTCAAGACTTACTAAGAAAAGGTATCACACTCCCTGGCTCTAATTCAGCTTCATTAGGGTTGAGAGCAAGTAATCCTGGTGGCTTGCCTTACATTTCTGTAAACATGGAGTTTTCCTGCTTTTGTGAAGAATGCCCACAGATATCCCTTCTCAAGACAGACTGTCCGAAAACACATTGTTCTGGATAAATGGTGTAAGGAATGACCAGCTAAAAAGAAGCATGTGGCCACTTGTCTTGTAAGCCTTTAGCATCCAACTTGTATCTGCTGAATTTCCCTAAATTTAAAGAGTCAAGACTTTAGGATGAGATTTTCTGAAAAAGAGTAAATGAGCCTCCAGTTTTCTTTTGTTTTGGAGTTAAAAACTGAACCAAACAGGAGTCCAGAATCTTAGAAGAGATTTTCAAGCATAAGGTTTTTATTCAGCTGATATCTGCTTTTCAGCTAAATTCAGAAAGGATGGCAACAGAGCTCAGAGTAGACTAGTCAGGCCTCCTTCCCCCAACCTGCTATCTGGGGAGCTCCAGATCCTTGTTTTTTAACGTGAAGTATTTTGCAAACATCAGCCAACAGCTAGAAAGACTCTGCTTACCCTTTTTTGTCTCTGCAGGGGTCTTATCTAGTTAGATTATAAACTGTCCAGGGTGGTCTATTACTCTTGAACAATGTTTAGAACAATGAGGTCTCATTCTTCATTGATCCCCACATGATACACAAATACAAAAGGTTGCAAAGAAAACCTTAAAAACTTGTTAAAACCTTAAAAACTGGTCTGAACCTAGACCATTAACTCAGAGATGCTCACTGCCTGTTCATCTCAAGGAGGTTTTACAATTACACATTACATGCAAGTGACATTAATTATTTGATTTCTCCTGAAAGTACAAGAGGCAAAGAAAAGTCCTCACATCACATCTACACAATCTATTGTGAGTGACATCACATTTTGGCACGGTAAGTGGATAAAAGACCCTGTGGATGAGTGCTGCCATCTTTAGCTCCAGCAATAAAAAATAACCAGTTCAACGATAAACATCATAACTAGGGCTGTCAATTAAACACAATTAATGCCCACGATTAACACGTTAATTTGATTCTGTGTTAAATTTGTTTAATGCATGTTAATCGCTGCTGTGTACTTGTCTGTGTGCTGCGGGGAAAGCAGCCTCTTTCTCATCGCTACTGCTAGGCCGCAGACAGACACACACCGGTCAGGCAGACACAAACACACAAGACACAGACACCTTCACTGCTGTGTGCCTGCCTGTGCTGCAAAGGCAGCCCCTCTCCCATTGCTGCTGCATGCCTGCTTGTGCTGCTGGGGGAAAAGCAGCCCCTCCCCACTTGCTGCTTCCTGGCCATACACACACCACCCGCTAGCCAGGCAGACAGACACACAGAGACAGACTCACAGACACCAGGACACCAGCCAGACAGGGTCCTGGGAGCAGACTCAGCAGCTAGATGCAGGTAAGTATGTGGGGGACAGAGGTTGTAGGGCCAGGTCCTAGGGACCATCTAGGGTTTGTGAACATGTGTGTAAATCCAAAAATATTTATAATAAATTGAGATTCTGTTATTATTTAACTGTGTGATTAATATTGCAATTGACACAACTTTTTTTAATCTCACAATGAATCATTTGACAGCCCCAGTCACAACACATTTTGCATTTAGATTAAGCTAGAGGTACAATGACCTTTTGAACTGAATTCATCTCAAATGGAAAAAACTCACAACAATATTTGTGAAATTTCATCTATATCCCATCAGAAAAATATTGCCCTTACAGTTTTATTTCCAACGTGGAACTAGTCATAGCGGTAAGACAAATCCAGATAGTTGAATTAATTGGCCACTATCCCAACTCAAAATTCAAAGTTATGCAGATTCACGGTTGTAACTTCTATCTATAATTGATCATTTGCTTGGAGTCAGCACTGCATTTAAGGTACAGAAATTGCCTTATATGAAGGTTTTGATAAAGTCAACTTTATCCCCCAATAAACAGATGTTTCTAAAAGACCAAAACATGTCAACGAGTTCTATGAAATATTGGACATTTCTGTTGCTTATACCTGTGATTCCTTTAATTACGTTACATTTGATAAGTACTTCAGGCAGAAAGAAGCAAGATTACTGGTAATACACACAGCTACTAAGGAAAATTGCTTAGCAATGACAACTGGCATTTTTCCAGCATTGAACTGCCTATAAGGTAAGTTAAACTTATGAAAACTCCATAGTAGAGCCATGCAGTGACTCACAATAGTATTACACATGGTCAGCACATTTTCTCATTAAAAAAGGGAATGTTATATATGGCACCCGTCTCAGAATATTACATATGACCTACCTCAAAAACATTACATTCACAAATGATCACCAGGTTACCAAGTCCAATAAAAATCAGATCCTGTGAGCATCACCTGCTCTTAGCCAAGTGAGAAAATATAAAAAGGAGAATTGTAATCTCTTACATTAAATTATCCTTGGAATGTTATTTAACTGTAATATTCAACTAATTAACCGAAAAAGTCAACCCATAATACTTCAGAAGAAGGATATTTCTGAGTTCCTGAAAGTCTGTAATGAGATAAATAGACAACAAGTAGTCCTGGACTAAGTTACACCCTTTTCCCATCTGGAAGTTTTCTTTGATGCACACAGGACTGATAGAAACCAAAATGGAATTAGACATGCCTATGTCACACTTTTCTTCCTCACCGCCAAAAAAGGCTTCCTCCATTCCACCACTATTAATTGCACAGATCATGCGATACCCAAATAATTCCTCTAAGTCACAGCCACTTCTCTTACAACAGCTACCTCAGATGATCAGAATCTCTCTTAATCTGCTAGCTAAATTAGATAAAGTATCCCAAAAAGGCTAGATAATTTGGAAGCATTGCAAAAGAATCCCTAATATAGCGGGACAAAGGGTTATCATATATACAAATGAGCCATGCTAATATTGGAATGGCTATTTAAAATGTGGCAAGCTGTTGTGGAACTCTATCCCACATACCATGTTACCATCATGGAGGAGAACTGCCACATTTTTTATCAATAAATACATATCCATGGAGTGGGTGGGAGAAGAGGTGCCATGGGATTTCTGTGAGTATCAATAGCTGGAGCTCTGGCAAGGCAAATGTAAAACATTGGTGGGTAGTTGGCATATTTCCTTTTGCACAGCTGCACGCAGCATTCTCTGCTGATATGTAAATAGGAGAAAAATGATGGATACTGTTTTTCTTGGAGAGAGCTCTCTCTAAGCCTGTCAGGTATTTGGGTTAAATGGCTTGACAGGTATTGGTTTCCTTCCTAGGTTATAATGAAGGCAGTTTCATTTCCTGAGGCTATTTGCTATAAGAGGTATTTGATCATAGGCTACACCATCCATGTTCTCAAGCCACTGACATCTGGAGCAGACTTTACTGGAAGATTTTTTCATAAAGAGATTTAATAATAGAGTTCACATGGCTCTTGCATTGCAGGATGGACACACCCCAATACTGGTTTTGGTTCTGTTTTAACTAAATCTACTGGGGAAGTGTCCACACTATCAAAAATATCCCTAGTTTTAAGAACATTATTAAAACATCACAATCTCAATGGTGCCAGAAAAAAAATATACTTATCAAGATTTAGGAAGACAACAGTTTACCTTAATAAGTGAAGCATTTCTTAAGAGACAATGAAACATCTATTCTTTTAGTTAATCAAAAAAAAAAGAAAAAGAAAGAAAAAAACCCACACTTAACACAGCTTCTGAATTGCACACTTTTTCCTTGCACAATTTGCATATTTCCTGCAATTCAGTTTGAAATTATTTAAAAGCAAAATTAACATGCTTCACTATAAGTGCTAAGAATACAATTACAGCCCATCAAAGGCAGAACAAAAGGAGGACAGAATAGATTTGGGTGGTAATGAAGAATCTCAGTTTTTGAAGGTGCAGTTATCTCCTGTAGAAGTCAACCCAGCCAGAGATAAAGGTCCGGGGTTAATCCTCTTTTATTAGAGCTCCAGCAGTCTGGTCTCTAAACTCTAACTCCTCATGCATTAGCTTGACCTTCAAGATCACAAGTGTCTAATCTTATATAAAATGGCCTGATAGGGTTACATAAGAAGAAGAAAAAAAACACCATTCTTCTCTTCAGCCTCTCAATCTTAAAGCAGTTAGCTATTTTACTCAGAATCATTTTCTAAAAGTCTACATTTTTTCTGTCTCTTCTAGCTTTTTATCCTGAAGTAGCATTACACAGAATTGTTCATAAATATCCTCCAACATTATCTAATGCTACAGACACAGAAAAAAATACCATACAGATTACATGTGTTGTGAGAGTCAGAAATTTTCACTAATGTCTGAAAAGGCAAAGTTCATTTGTTGCTATTTTTAGTAGAGAACATATACGTTGACCTTCCATCCACCCTAAATCCTTTCACAACCAATTGCTGATGAGTAAAAATATGTACACTTGATGTTGGCTCCTCCCATATGTATATTCAGGGAGGTTTCTTGTCATCTTGGCTTTAGGCAAGATGGGCAAATAGGCCATGTCCACATGAGCATGAATGTTTGGTTCCCCGGGGATAATTAACAGCAGGACACCTTGTGCCACTGCTAGTTGTCCCCAGGGAATGCCTGTGCAAAATGCCCTCTAGTGTGTGGCAGATTACCCCAAGTAGGGTAGAGGAGTCTGGAGCCAGCATTGGGCTGACCCCAGCAGCCTTACCTGGGGGGGGCTGCAGCTGTGGCAATCCTGCCACTGAGAGCCTGGCTGGCAGCCAGAATGTCGCTCTGGCTGGCAGGGCTCCAGGTTTGAGCAGCACATGCTCTCCCCGCATGCACTGCTCCACTTTTTTTTTGTATGAGATTTTTTGACCCTTGGATATCTAGGGGTCACCCCCCCGTGCTGCTCCATTGCAGTGCAGAGAACAGCTGATTGTGCAGTACATGGCACTGCTGATGTGTCTGCAGCGCCACAAACTGCAGGGCCATGCTCATCTGGACATGGTCATAGATTACATACGTAAAGGTAAATGTGAGCCCTTTAGTTTCAATCAAGATGCCAGATATTGATAACCTAGACAAGAGGAAGCAAAAGCAAGTCATCAGTTTTCTTGGTATTGCAAGCTGTACATGTGTTTACAGTATCAACATTTTTTAAATGAATATTTCAATCAATGCCTTGACTCTATCATATTCAAGTAGCCATGATTGGATAAGGACATTTCTGCTAAATGCTCATTAACGTTAAGAACAAACAGCTGCATGTGATGCTAAAATGTTTGGGGCCAAAAGCCAGTTAGCTTTAGAAGAACAGACTATTTTAGTCTTTTTCCCCATTGCTACATGTGATCTCACTTATCCAGTTGTACAGACTGATTTACTACATGAAATGCTACAAGTGGGCAGGCTGAATTCCAGTTAGTATGAACAACAGTTTTAATCATGTAAACACTGGTCCATACTTATTTACCCAAAAATTGCTATGCTTACATCCCTTCATTTGTAGAGAGGCCTTTTCTTGCCAGTTTCCCAGATAAAAAGATTGGAAATGGTTTCTGCACTAATTATTTGTTACATTTGCACAGCACCTCACAATCAGGTACTGTTTAAAAACTGAGGATCCATGTTAAAAGTCAAGGTGTAAAGAAGTCCTAGAATACATACATTTGCCATTTGTCTCCGTTCAGTAGAAGGTTACCCCACCAGTATCTGGATCTTCTTATCAGTACCAGTCATAGTCCCTCCAATACAGACAAGTAAGAGAGAAACTCACCGAATTAAGCACCACTGATAAGAGTGTAGCTAACAGATGCTATCTCGACATCTTTCCCTAAAGATCAATGTTAGTGTTCTACTCCATTAACTTGCAAAGCAACTCAGAAGGGCCACTTAAATTAGACCGATGGGATGATTTTCATCTCCCGTTTGTCAGATATGAGGGTAAGTGATTAGTGCTGTGTAAACAACTGGTTTTTCAGTTCACTGCCAGTTCTAAAAAAGTCTTTTTTTATTATTATTCTTTGACTGGGTCAACCCAAAAATAAAAGACTATAATTTTTACCAAACTGGGGGGAAAAAAATGATTTCAGGACCAAAACTTTTCATTTTGGGAAATTAAAAATTCTTCTGTTTAGTAAAAGGAAGCAAATTTTGAAATGAAAGGGCCATGGGCAGATCTAGAATTTTGAAAAGGGGTGGGGGGAGTGCAGATGGTGAGGTGCATCTGATGATCCAGTTTATATAAACTTAGTTTAAAGTTTAAACTAAACTAAGTTTAAAATAAACTAGAAGTTTTATTAATATGCTTAAGGACCTGGGACTAGATAGTGCAGTTTAAAATTGAAGGAAAAACAAATATAATTTCATTGGAATGAGTTAAAAACAATCTGCAGGGCTGTGAAACAGATGCTCCATTACCAGGAGCAGCTAAAAGAGAGCAAAATTGCAGAACAAAGGATAGTTTGATTGGTGGAACATCAAGACTGTTAAAAAGCATTATTAACGCCTGTTTACAATTTGAGAAAGGATCAGGTAAATGACAATGAGCCATGAAGTCAAGTGACTCCCTGAGGACTGCCTGACTAGAAATGCTGCTGCCACTGCCAGGTACCTGATTTTAAACTTTGGGAGGAGCGAAAATCAAAGGGTGAGTACAAGTGCACCAGTGCACTGCTCCTCCCTTGCCCCGTACCCCACCCCCAGTTTCACCCCTGGAAGGGACAGATTCACAAAGAGACTTGGATGGTAGGAGGAAGAGCCTTGATACCATGTGACACAGAGGTAAGAATACTCAGTTGGGAAGCCCAGGTTCAAATCTCCTTTGTGCCCATTTTGAGTGGAGACTTGAACTTAGGCCTCCATCCTCTCTGAAGACCGGCCTAAACACTGGAGTATGAAGCATTCTGGGAAGGGTCTCTTTCAGTCTCTCCAGTTTTAAATTGAATTTGTACAATTATTAAATGGAATAAAGACACTAACTTAAGGATATCCCCTTCCAAGTAGGTAACTTTGCCCATCAAGCTATAGTCATTCTTACACACTCCATCATGTGATGCTACATCTATATAACATTTACTCCCTAACAGCCGTGGCCTCATGCATGCAGCCCTGCTCTGGGTGAACATTTACCAATTTCAGTGGAGCTATGCCAGCATATACCAGCTGAAAATCTAACCTAACGACTCAGTGCATGACCTATCTATAATTTCTATTTTCAGAGCTACCAAGAAAACACCAGACTTACTGCTGCTGAAATAGATCTCCAATTAGACAAAAAACTTCTCAAAAGTCTCAACAACAATTATAATATTGCTTTGTTTCATAATCATTACAATGTCATTGCAAAATTCCACTTTTATTATCCCAACCTCTGAACCACAAACAGAAATTCAATGGAAGTTATAAAGCTATTTTTCATACTCTAAGAACAAAAGAATAGTGGGCACAGCTTATTAACAAGAAGAAAAGCCAATAAAATCTGAAGATCTTTTAAATCAAGACTAAAATAATATCAGGAAAGGAGTGCATCTCACTGCAAGGTACAATTATTAAAATGATTCAACGGAATTTGTATGCAACTGCTGTGTACCTGTAAGACTGCCGTAGATAAAGGTCACTGTTTCTTTATACAGTAGAAAGGCATTCATCAGCTTCCTCCCCTAAACATACAGAATAGTTTCATAGTTAGTAGGGTCGGAAGGGACCTGAGAAGATCATCAAGTCTGACCCCCTGCCATGGCAGGAAAGAGTACTGGGGTCAAACGACCCCAGCAAGGTGTTTATCTAACTTCCTCTTAAAAACCCCCAGGGTAGGAGCCAGCACCACTTCTCTTGGAAGTTGGTTCCAGATCCTAGCCGCCCTGACCATGAAGTAGAGCCTCCTGATGTCTAATCTGAATTTACCCTCTGCCAGCTTGTAACCGTTATTTCTAGTCACTCCTGGTAGTGCTCGGGGAAACAAGGACTCCCCCAGTGCCTGCTGGTCCCCTCTGGCTAGTTTGTAACAGGCTACTGGATCCCCCCTCAGCCTTCTCTTGTGGAGGCTGAACAGGTTCAGGTCCCGTAGCCTCTCCTCGTAGGGCCAGCCCTGCTGCCCCCTGATCATGCGAGTGACCCTCCTCTGGACCCTCTCTCTCCAAGTTGTCCACATCCTTCTTGAAGTGCGGCGCCCAGAACTGGACGCAATACTCCAGCTGCGGCCTGACCAGTGCCGCACAGAGGGGAAGTATTATCTCCTTGGACCTGCTTGAGATGCATCTGTGGATGCATGACAAGGTATGGTTGGCCTTCCTGACTGCATCCCCACACTGCCGGCCCATGTTCATCTTGGCATCAATGATGACTCCAAGATCCTTTTCTGCCTCTGCACTGACGATAAGGGAGTTCCCCAGCCTGTAGGTACGGTGCTGGTTCTTCCTCCCCAGGCGCGTCACCTTGCACTTGCCAGTGTTGAAACCCATCCTATTCTCATCCGCCCACTCCTGTAACCTGTCTAGGTCTGATTGCAGCCTATTCCTTCTTTCTAGCGTGCCCACATCCCCCCACATCTTAGTGCCATCAGCAAATTTAAACAGGGTAGTTTGTCAAAGCAAAATCAACAGATAGTATAAATCAACACGTATTATTTACAGCAGCACAAAATCTGGCCTAAATTGGCAAAGCTGACTTGATGCCAGCTAAATGTCTGACCCATGTGGCATAAGTTTGAGAAATAAATGGCAAGACAATTAATGTTTAAAGTACAATTGTTGGGAAATGATTCTCTGCAAGTGTTGTTCAGAAGCTGAAATCTCAGTTCAAACCAAAGTCACTTTGTTGGTAAGGTTAGAATATATCTATCCCTTTCCATGAACCTTCCCTTCAATATGTTGCTTCCAAGTCCCCAAGGAACTGTAACAAAGCCATCTTTTGTAGGATAAGCCCAATTCAAATAAGCAGTACATTCATTCTTAACAATTTCCAGTGGAAGAGATCCCACAATATCCCTACGTATTCTGAGTATTGTATTCCAGTATTTAAACATCATAACAAAAGTTTTTATAAGATCCAA
The DNA here is from genome assembly GCF_052110815.1 of Crocodylus siamensis. Classification (NCBI taxonomy): domain Eukaryota; kingdom Metazoa; phylum Chordata; order Crocodylia; family Crocodylidae; genus Crocodylus; species Crocodylus siamensis. The sequence goes on along the minus strand of NC_143399.1, from coordinate 145,719,857 downwards.
CTTAAATTGTTTTATTGAAAATTAAGTTGATGTATGCATCTCCTATCTCCAGTCTACAGGAAAAACAATTAATCAATCACTGCTTTCTTTATAACTTTTTACACATTGAAAGACTTACATCCTCCATCCCTGTCTTCTACTTTCTAGATCAGGGGTTTTCAACCCTTTTTTAGTAAGTGTACCCCCGGTGGTGGATGTTTTTAGTAGCGTACCCCTAATGGCTGGGGTCAGGGTGTGGCATGCAACTGAACACAGAGCTAGGGTACACTTACTAAAAAAAGGAGTGGAGCAGTGGCAGTGTGGGGTGGTGAAAACCTTCCCCCCCCCCACTGCACCCCATGTCCAGCCACCTGTGTGGCCCACAGGAACATCACTGCCCTCGCCTACCCCGGCCCTGCTCCTGGGAGGCAGTGGTGCTCTGTCCCTCATGCACCTGCCCGTACCCCCTAGAGCCCTCCCAAATACCCCCAGAGGTACATGTGCCCCCAGTTGACAACCCCTGATTCCACACAAGAAAAAAATTTAATTGGGTAGTATTTTTATAAACCGACCTACTGACAAAAACTATAGCAATAACTATAGTACTGTAATACCAATAAGTTATAAATTCAGCATTAGCTTCAATTAAATTCATACATGAATTTGACTTAATTTATATTAGGTTCTGTCCAGAACCAGATGAGTGCTTCTCCCTTCTTAGATCCTACAACCTAGTACTGGTTACTTTCACATGTATCCGCACTCTCATACTTCACTGTTCTCATCTTCTCCATCATCTTCCCACAAAATGGCACACAAGTGTGTAATTCCCCTGGGGTGTATTAAAGGCATCAAGAAATGCTGTTGCACTTTCTGTGTCTAATTATTACACTTCCAGGTTGGCATCCATACACAAAAAAACAGGCTCTAGGAGTTTTTTTAAAGTTTATACTATATGTTTGTGTTGGAACAGATGTGCATGTATGAGTGTGCTTGTGTGTGTGTGTGCATGCGTGCAAGCCCATGGGACTTAACAAAAAGTGTGAATTTTTTTTCCTTTTATTCAGTATATGCTTTTTATTTGTTCATTGGTCAAATGTTTAATTGTTATTAGCTGTTGCATTTCTTGATGCCTTTAATACACCCCAGGGAATTACACACTTGAGTGCCTGCACAATTTCATGCATAAAACGTGTGACTGTGCATAATTTTGCATAATTTAACCGAGGCTGTGCCTCCACCTCCATGGAGCTCCTGGAACTCCAGCTGGGAGCTCCATATGGAGGCACTGGACATGGTCATGTGTGACTGGACACTCGGTGAGTGAGGAGGGGAGCTTCAGGATAGGGGTGGGCATGGGTTTTGTGTGGATATGGAGGAGGGTGTGGAGGGTTTGTGTGGGGGGGATGAGGTCCCTCACTGCTTGCCCCTCCCCCACCATGGTGCACTGGCCTGCTGCCAGTGACAGCAGAAGCAGCAGGTGATAGGCCCTTAGGGCACTCATGGCTATGGCAGGCAGAGCTCTCCAGCAACTCCAGCTGAGTGCCGGGGGCTGCAAATGGCATCATGGAGCTGGCCCGGCTGGCCCTCTGGTATGTACCTTCAACCTGGACTGGGTTGGCTCCATGCCAACACATGGAGCTCACATTGCTACAGGTGGGAGCAATGCACCATCAGGCCAGGACAGCTCCATGCCTCCACATGGACCCTCCAGCACTTCCATGCTGCGTCCCTTGCCACCACAGCTGAGAATCTTGCTATGTGCTGGATCCCTTGCTGCCATTGCTAAGAATCTTACTGCATGCTAGATTCCTCCCTACTGCTACTCAGAGCCTCACCATGTGTTGGGGCCCTCACTGCATGCTGGGCAACTTATCACTACAGTCAGATCCTTCTCTGCAGCATTCAGGGTGCCTGGCTGGCCCCTGGAGGTCTGTCCTCCCTGCATATTGGTCTGCCCCTGTGGGGGCCCTCCCTGCGATGTGCATGGCCAGTCCTTCCCCAAAACGTGCTGGGTGCCTGACACATAGGTAATTAAGTAAATCTCAGTGACTCTATTCCTGCTTAAATACTGCAGCCATGTTTCAAGTTACTTCTCTGGCTGCTTGATTTCTGCTGCTCACTGTATGTGCAGTCACTCCTAGCTGCCACCTGGTCGGTGGGTGCTGAAGCAACTCAGCATGCACTAGCCAGGCTCCTTCCATGCAACTCAAAATGACCCTGCTGGCAGCCTGACCGAGTCCCTTTCTGTGGCTAGGTTGTTCCAGCACCGCTCTGCTGGATGGCTAGAGCTGCCTTCTCACTAACCTTACTGTCACCAGTGCATTTTTTGGTTTCAGGTAAGTCATATCCAATCATAAGACAAGGCTTGATTTTCCCTATGCTGAACCAGGGGGAGACTGTCATCTTTCAATCGAGTAAATATGGTACTTTTTTTCCTTTATTCTGGGCTCTCCAGTTTGCCTTCATACTTTTATTTATTTGTGTATTTTTAACTGCAGTACCCCAAACTAGGTTATTTATTCCAGATGAAGCCTCATTCAGCCCCAAGAAAAGTGGATGCAACACTGCTTGTAAAAAAACCTTGTCCATACTGCTTGTAATACATTCCAGGATAAGATCTATCTGCCACTGTAACAGGGGCTTAGGCAGAAGTCCCATTACTAGGATAGCCTTGGGGGCAAGAAACTACTGGGAGCACACTACACAGGTGAAGGGGCTTCGCACACTTAGGGAAGATCAGGGTAAGTAAACCTGCCACTGCCTACATAAGCCCGGCTGCTAGGGACCATACTTTACCCTTGGGCACTGGAGGAGGCGACAACAGGTGAGGAGAGAGAGGAAGAGGAGGAGGCATGAGAGCCTGAAGGGAGCTGAGGACCACTGATGGGAATAGTCATGATCTGCCAGTAAGGAGCAGGGATACTGACCCGAGGCCCATAAATGGCACAGGCAACTAAGGGAGGATCCAGGGGACCCTGCAGAGCCAAGTGGGAAGAGAACACCAAGGCAGAGGACCCTGGGGTAGTATATGGAGGGGAGAGCCTTACAAAGCCATTCGCCCCACCAGGCAGCCAAGGCATGCAGCGGGTATGGAGGGATTATGGCAGAGAGCCTCTCTGCCAGAGAGCCGATTGAGACAGCTGGGACATGCCCTTGTCAATGAGGTAACTGATGGCAAGAATGATGTGCAAGGTGAAATGGACTACAGCAGCCGGGAGACTCACTGACATGGGTGTTAATTAGAACAGCCGTACCACTCCCTCTTCTAATGAGGCAATTAGCAACAATGTAACACTGATACCTATAAAGTTAGCACTGGGAAATTAACCATCTGGGTGGTCTGTGGTGCGTTCTCACCCTCAGGGATAAACACTGAACATCTTTTCCTTTCAATCAAAATCATGACAGGTAGGCTCTGAGGCAGAACCTGGCAAGACACAGCCACCCACCTACAGCCATCATCATATTAACTCATATTTAGTTTGTGATTGTGGTAGGGCACTGTTGGTGTCTGTCACTTTAAGTTTGGAACCAAGCAGCCAGCAGGTGCTTGATTGTGGTGGCCATTATAAATCTCTGGCCGCCTATAGAAACAAAGCAGTTCCCTGCTGACAGGCCAGGCAAAAGCGTCACCTGGCTAAAGACAGAAACATTGCCTGGCTGCAAGGCTGCATACAACATCCTAGAGGTAAGGGCAGGAGCTGTAGGGGATGGTTTGGAGGCTCCTGGTCCTGGGCATGAACTAAAACTGCACCCTGCCAGGAGTGGGTGGCCTGGTGGGGCTCCCAGTGGTGCAGGAGGCCCCAGGAAATGCCAGGCAAGTTACCATCCTGGTGAAAGGTGGGTTGGGGCACCTTAACCCCAGCCCCAACCTTCAGGTGGGGGGAGGTATGGCTGTGGCCATCTGAGCCCTGTGGGGTGCAAGACCCCAAGGAGATAAAGAGCCCCAGTGAGGGGACGGCCCCAGTGAGGGGGCAGATGTGGAGCCCCAGTGAAGCAGGGAAACCCAGAGGGCTGGGAGCCCAGTATGTGTGTGAGTGAGGGTATAGAACTGCCCTGGAAGGGGCCAGGGCAAGTTTAGACCTGGTCTAAATTGGCTGGCCACTACCATGGTGAGGGTCACAGGAGAGGCCCAAAAGATGGTACGTCTGCCACCCAAGGTATGAGCTACCCCATTCCAAGAGGGAGCAAGGCAGTACAAGTTGTTGAGGCATGAAAGAGACCCTGTGAGAGCGGGTGGAGTGTGAGAGACCCTAGTGAGAGGAAGGCGGTATGAATGTGTGTGCATCTGAGGCCTGACAACAAGGGCTAAGCTTGGTCTGCTGTAAACTGGGAGCATTGTCATCTGGATGCCATCTGCAAGGCTTGGGCTGTGGTGTAGGGGAGGAACAGAGCTGCAGATAGTGCCCCCTGGCATCAGGGCAAGAATGGGCAGCCTCCCACCTGATTAACATCCTAATTAGATATCAAGGCATGGCAGCAGAAACAGGTGGGCAGCATGCCCAGAGGCAGGTGGGGGAAACTAGCACTGTGGCTAGTCAGGGAATCCCACTCTGCCACAGTGATCCACTATAATACCAGTTTCCTTTTAAGTGTAACACTTAGTACTTGCTTTTATTAGACTTCTTCTAGTTGATTTCGGACCACTTCTCCAATTTGTCAAGATCATTTTGAATTCTAATCCTGACTTTCAAAACACGTACAACCCCTTCCCACTTGGTGAATGGGCTCTATGTTCTTCCATCATCCAAATAATTAACAAAGATTCTGACTGTCACCAGATTCATAACAGACTCTTTTCGGATCTTGTTTAATATGTTCTCCCAGACTGACAGTGGAATAGTAGTACTATTTTCAGTGAGACTTTTTCACTGGCTATATAACTTGACTTAGACCACATTTTCCAAGTTTGTCTGAACATGTCATGTGATTGATTATGGTCAAGAGAGATTTCATTTAGTGCTTTCCTCTAATCTACTAGGTTCATTACCCTGTCAAAAGAGGAAACTAGACTTTTCTTGACAAATCCTTTTGGCTGTTTATCATCTTGTTGCTTAGGTCATAGCTGTCCAAGTTCTAAGCACCCAAGGGCCACACATCCTGTGAACCACTCTAGCAGGAGCCACACCAATGAGGACCACAGGTATCCTAGGCTGCACATTGCCTGCTTCTCCCACTGCACTGCATGCCTGGGAATGCTTCCCCACCATCCCCACCCGTCATTGCACCACATGCCCACACTCACCCTAAGTTCCCCCAACCATGGGTTCACAAACTACATGCGCCACTCAGGCACCCTGGACCACAGGATCTCCCAACACTGTGGGCTACACTGCATTGCATCACACCACACCCTAGGGCATGGAAAAGGAAACTGAAGAGAAAAGGAAGACAGGAGACCCTGGCTGCTTCAACAATGGACGGAGTGATGGCTGGGTAGGAACTTGCAAGCTGTATGCGGCTTGTGGGCTCCTAATTGGAGCTGGAGTCCCAGCTTAGATGTTTACAAAGTGATGAATAATTTATTCTAGTATCTTTGTTGCTTAACTGAATTATTATTCCTTGAGTATCTCTTTTTTGAAGGCTAGGGAAAAGCATAATGGCAGCCTTCTGGCACCTCACCTATCTTCCTCAGATTCTCAAAGACAGCAACTAGTGGGCCTGAAATTGCTTCTGCGAATCTCTTTAAGGACTCTAAACTGAATTTAATCAGACCCAGTTAACTTGAATACATTCAATATCCTTTAACTTGGCTTTCCCATCTCCTGGCTCAAGTTCCTATCTGCTTGTAAACTGTAACCTACGCCTAATTGTTTTGAAAATATTGAAGCAACAAAGGTATTGAACATTTTTGTTTCCGTCAGTTATTTGCTTACATCCCTCATTAAGTAGACTCACTTTCATTATTCTCTTGCATTTAAATGTATTTGTAGAACCTTTCCCTATTGCCTATTAGGTCCCCACTAGGATTAAGTGCAGAGTTACAGCTTCCTGACTTTGTCTTTACATGGCTGTACTAGACTTTCATACTCATACTTAGCAATTTATCCTACCTTCCAGCTTTTGTACAATTCATTCATAATTTTCTTTTTATTAAAGACCCTGATGCAGCCATACTGGCTGCACTTACTGCCAATAGTTACTGTACTTTCCAATAGTTTAGAAAATGTCAGCTCTCTCTTATTCTTTGTCCTTCATTATTCCTTCCCACAGGACCTTACCTAATACTCCCCAAATTTATGAAAGGGCATGGATAAACATACATTTGGTGTTATTGTAAAAAGGGATTGTTTCAAAAGCTGTTACATTCTGATTGTTATGTGTGAACAAGCTAGGAACAGGAACAATATAAATGGAGCAAAACTATTCCAACTTTAACCCTGGCTGAAGCAGTCTTGCTATGTTAGCATAGTTCCCAACTTATCTGCATATAACAATTAGAATATAACAGCTGCTGCCCTTTTGAAACAGTTCCAAATATACATGTGCCCATACTAAAAGTATTTTGTTAATCTACCGCTCTCATGTCCTCTATCATTTTGTGACCATTTTTCCAGAGATTGCCCTTCCACCTTCAGATTCCTAGCGGTTCTTTCCCTTTAATTAGAACAAATTCTAAAATAGCAACTCCCCAGTTCCTTCCTCCAACTTCTGAAACAAAGTTGTCTCTAACACAATCCAGCAACTTGTTGGACAGTCTGTGTCATGCTGTACAGCTTTCCCAAAAGGCATCTGCAAGCTTGGATCTAGGTTTTTGAAAAGAGGTGCAGTTGATGTGGTGCATGATCACCTATAACAAAAATGCATACTTTTATCAAATTAAAAAACTAGATGTACTGATAAGTTAATGGTCTAGGACTGTATCATTCCATTTATGATTAGAACAAAAGCAAATATAAATTTACTATTTCCTATATTATTTTTAAAAAAGCACAACACACAAGCAAGAAAGCAATAAAAATATGTTGTTCTATTAGTTGAGTAGTCACTAGAATTAAATGGACATCTCTTTTCAGATTTATAAAAACAGAATCTAACCTTCTTGAGAATCTTAGCAGTGCATTCAGTACTTCACTTAAAGTTATTTCCACATCAGAGCTAGTGTTTTTAGCTACAGTTAAGAAACGATCTGCAGGGCTGTAGCTACTATTACCAGGAGCAGCTAACAGACAGCAGCATTTCAGGAGGAAAAAAACAGATTAATTACTAAAACATTAAGACCATTTGAAAAAAGGAGGAAGGGTCACTAACATCTGTGGAAAGAAGAATTTAGAAAGAATCAGCTAGTATATAATGAGCCATGACATCAATTGACTCCCTCACTACTTCATGAACAGAAATGCTGCTGCCACTGACCCACAGTTTGTTTTAAACTTTGGGTGGAGCAAACAAAGGGTGGGGAGTGCAACTGCACCACTGCAAATTCCCTGGACCCACTTCTGGATATCTGAGCAGTTGAGGTCCCCCTGAAACTAGGGGCTCCCTCTGGATGCTTCTGAAAGTACTCAGAAAAATTCCTCATCCTGATTATAGTGAACTCCTACTGTGACATTGCCTGTGTTCATTTCCCTTTTATTTTCACCCAAAGATATTCAGTAATCTACCTCTTACTATGTTCTGAACTTCAGTGCAATATACATATACATACCAATATCACAGTCCTCTGGTTTATTCCAGCAAACCTTTGTGATGCCATCATAGATTAGTTTGGGAATGAAGACTCTTAGTTCTTCCTGTTCGTTCCCCCATACTCCTGACATTAATGTAGATACATAAGGCATTTACCAGGTTGCCTTTTGTCTCTTTGATCCTACTGGAATTTCCAATTCCCCTCATAGATCTCAGCCCTTTGGTCTATTGACACTCATCCTATCTGTAGTCTAAGTTGTTCTTCCCTTTACCAGCTGTACTCCAACTTTGCCCAATACTCCCCTTCTCCACCCTGTGGCAGCGCACTGGCAGTGCCTGCCACTTTAAGGGCTGAGTCAGGCGTCTAGCAGGTTCTTGATTGTTACAGCCATTTTACAACACTGGCTGCCTATTTAAACACAGCAGTTTGCTGCTGCTGGCCCAGGCAGAAACATCATCTGGCTGAGCTGTGTGGAACATCTAGCAGGTACGGCTGCAGCCACCTGAGCCCATGAGGGGAGTGTAAGACCCCAGGGAGTGGGCCAGGTATGGCAAATGGAGTGCCACATGAGCCAATCGGGGTGGTTGACCCTGAGGCCCTGAGAGAGGGTGGTGTAGTGGGGCCCTATGGAAGAGGGCAGAGTTGTGCGGCCCAGCACAGAATAGGCTTGGTATGCAGTAGGACTGAAGGACTGTGCGTGAGGGGAGCTGAGTAGGGCTGAACAAGGAGTAGGCCTGAAGGGCAGTCCCAGGGGTGTGTTAAGTAGGGCCAAACTGGCAGTAAGCCTGAAGGGCAGGACAAGGGCCAGCCCCATGAGTAGTTGATTGGGAAGATGATGTGAAGACTCCAGGATGGGGCATGGCAGAGAGGCCCTAGAGCGGGCATGGTAGAAACCCCATGTGAGAGGACTAGGCTGTCACAGAGCACCTCAGTGCTCTGCTCCTGTAAAGAGGTACAGGTGCTGGTTGCTAGGGCAACCACAGTTGGTCAGCTGAGTGGAAGGGGGCATAACATTAAAGACGTGGCAGGTGAGAACGAGGGTGCTTTAACATGAACTTGACATGATAGGGGGAGCTAGGGGAGATCACGGTCGCTCCTACAACCCCATGCCATGACATAGGCCAAGGTAAATCTTTGGATGCCTGAGGCTGTAGTTTTGGGCCAGAGGCCAAGTAAGGGGGCTCAGAGAGATAGGGGTGAGTCCTGACCCCAGTAAGTCCTCCACCACAAGGAGGCCAAGTGTGGGTTGAAAGAAAGACTTGTAGTTGAGCACAATGACCTGCTGCTCTGGGGGGGAAGTGAGAGTCCCTGTGAGACCCTGGAACACCAGTCATGGTGTTGGGTGCAAGTATCTTGTCGATGCCATCTGCGAGACATGGGCTGTGGTATAGGGGAGGTTCCGAGCCACAGATAGCGCCCCCTGGCATCAGGGCATGTAGTGGGCAGTCTCCTGCATTTACCATCCATTTATGGGAACAGCAAAGTCGTGGCAGATGAGACTGGGCAGACTGCCCTATAGATAGGTGGGTGGACCAACATGAGACGCAGCCCCAAGCATGCCCCCTGTCACACACCCTAAAATAATTATCTTTCTCTTTTGGGTTTACACTTCAATAACTGCATATAATAAGCAACCAGCTAAGATGTGATCTTCAAATATTAACAGATGCATATAACTCTGAAACAGTTAATTAAGTGAAGTTTCATTCAGCCACAGTAATGCAACAAGAAAGAATTATTTTGATATTATAATAGTCTTCCAAGTCTATGCAATCACTACTATGCAGAGTAGGACAAAGAAAGGGATTTCAGTATCAAGACCTTGGAACTATGATTATGATAATGAGATCAGAGAAGATAAGTTTTCAGGTAAAAAATAAAAATCTTACAGGAAGAAATTAATTTACTCCAAGAAAATAAACATTTTTTAAATGGAAGAAAGCATCAACATGAAGGCATGCTACTTGTTTCCTGAACAGGTTAAATGTAAAAGCTTTCGATATCTGCTTTCAAACTTAAACTTTAATCTTGGCAAAAGCCTTAATTTCAGTATGTTTAGAAGCATTATGCATTCAATTATCACTTGTACACCACCAGCAGTTGACAAGGAAATACTTGTACTCTGTGCATGTAATGAGCCTGCAGTTCCATGATAGCTCAAATCCTCCATCCAAGAATTAGTGGAAGGTTAGTTGCAAGATTATACAATTCTTCCAAGAAATGGAGACTAAAATATAAACAGCATTATGAAAAAGACCTAAAAATAGGTTTTCTTTTCTCTCTTAAAAATAGCAACTGGCTATTTTTGTCATGTTCAAAAAAAAATGAAAGGCAAGCTCATTGTTTTTCCTGTCTGATTTATTCTCTAATAAAATGAGTCATTTCCTTCTGAATTTAAATAAAAAGTATAAAATGTATTTGAGTTATAATAATGTGGTCCTTCTCAAGGTCATATCATTCTATCATTTTAAAGCAGTGTTTCCTACAGAAGTTCTTCAAATGTTTTGCACATTGTTGTCTTGAATCCTTGCATGCTTCACATGAAAAATTGTCTCCTCGGCTCAAGGAATAAAACTAAGATATTGTACTACAGCATGTGCATTCTGAAAGCTTTGGTCTAATGTGTTAGATACCTGTCTGTCTGCTTCACTTTTAAAATTGTATAAATCAACAGCTACAACCGAGAGGACTTGAAATGGAACTGCTTTGTCATTAGCCAGGTATCCCTTCATTCTTATAAGAGTATAATGCATCCACTGTTAGGAATGAGCCAGTAACTGGAACATCCCAAACTTTAAAGTTCAAGAACTCTTAAGACTTAGAGAATCATGAACAAATATAACAATGATATTGAAAACAAAGGAACAGCCTATCGCATGACCTATTTCATTACATTAATGTGGGATAAAAGCTGCATTTTCTTCAGTTTTTGTAATAGTATATTCAGGCATATTTCAGGATGGTGTGTAGCTGTGCTCCATCAGGGAAGTACCATATCACAGGTTGTGTACCGACTACTTTGTATTTCCAAGTTACAGCTTATTCCTTCAGGCTCTGAGACTGGCTAGTTCTGATCTCAGAGTCTAGCCCACAGTGAGGAGCACTATCCTAAGGCAGACATAACATATCTCAAAGACATAGCATGGGTTCAAATCAGACCACCATTAGTCATTCCTTTACCTGAGTTCCATTCTCCTTAATACAGGAGAATCTTTTCTTTTAAAAAAAAAAAAGAATTCAAGGTCCTTTGTATGGATATTAATTTGATTAATTAATTGGGGCAATAATTTTCAGCACCACTCACAAACAGTGTTTGTGGAGTAATGGGTATAGGTAAAAGCTATGAAAAGTATATTGAGATAAACAATTTTCAGATTTGGCTCAACTACTCCATTTGGATATCTATACACAAGCAGTCACAGTCTTAATGATTTCACTGCATAGACCAAAGATTTGGCAAATTTTGTAGGCGTTCAAACTTTATCTCTCTATACTTAGAAGTTTGGAATATTTTTGAATTTCTCAAGGTTAGTGCATAACAGCCATATATTGTGCTATGAGTTTTACTATATGATAATAATAGATCTAATGAAGAGCAGACAAAACTGTAATGAAAAGATAAAGTGAAATTCAACAAATAATGTAGACATTGTTAAAAGACATTGTCACATTGCAGGACCACAATGTTACATTACAGAACCACAATGGGTGGTTATGAAAAGGATGGACTATCTTCTGTGACTGCAGGGGACCACGACAAGGAGTAAATGGTCTCAGAATACAGCAAGGTAAGTTTAGATTTGATATTAGAAAGAACTCTCTCATTATAAGGGCAATTAAGTATTAGAAAAACCATCTTGAAAGGTTTTGGACGTTGTGGAATCTCCATCCTTCAAAGTTTTTAAGAACAGGTAGGACAAACATTTCTTTGGAGTGTTTTAAATGCAGGTGATCCTGCCTTGAGCAGGAGGTAGAACTAGGTGAGGCCTCTTATACTTTGTTCCCTATTGACCATGGGTCAAATAAGTACAATACAATAAAGTTTGACAACTTGTCTCAGTTCTTTCCTTTACCTGATTCTGTTTAGGAGCAATTCATCCCTGAATGAGGAAGCCTATGTACTGTACCACTTAAATCAGAGATGGATTTAGCAGGACAGATGTGATGTATAGGTCTTGTGACTGCACTGTAAATAGGGATGAATTTTACCCTCACTGGCTGCTTTGTATTGCATCTCACCCCAAGGCTAACCACCAAAACAAATTTGTTTAGGTCAGTCTTGTCACTGTCATGATTTATGAGATTAGTATAGCTCTACTTCCTTTAAAAACAAAAAAAAACAAAAAAACAAAAAGCACCCAAAATCAGTGCTTGGAACAGGTTTATAATCAGGAACTTTGGTCACCCTGAACATTTTAGGCATTCTGTGTACAGTACTCCAGGGGCCAAAACAACATCATTTTGCATAGAAGAGGGAAGTTGAATGTAATCAAGATGCTCTCATTTTTATGTACAGAAATTCGATCAAAGTAAAGGGCAGCAGTTAATGTCTCTTCCCCTCCCTAATCAAGTCCCCATTGAGCCAGCTATAATGAGACAGTAAAACCACTAAAGCTATAAATCTTAATGCTGGATGCATCTTACTATGTGTAGAAATGCTAGAGGAGACATACTTCTGCAACCTATGCTCACATTTAGTTCTTTGCTAGGTAAAGTCTCATTGAAATCATGGAACAAATCCCATAGTAAAGTGCTAAACATAGGTTTGGCATTTAGGCCTGCTGTAGTTTTCTACAAGGCACCTCTGAAATGAATAAGTGAAATGAGCTATTTTGCACGATGTGCCTCAGATTCCATCCAAAACTTTCCATCTACTATGGGCACCCAAAACCCATTAACTTTTAATGGAAGTTTTGCGCATGCGAAGCAACACCTTTTTAACATCACAGCATGTTTTCTCATTCAAATGTGGATATAACACTGGTGACTGGAAAAACATTTTAAAATGAACAAATGAAATTGCCCAAGTATTAGGCATCAGTGGTACAGGGCTCCAGAAGAACCTCACTTACACTGCCTACTTGTCCTTCTGATTCACGGGACAAATTTGTGAAAATGCTCACATTTCAATTTGTGCTGTCATCCCCTGTATGATTCAAGAGCAACAGTAAAATGTCAATGGTTGATCGGTGAATTTGTATTTCAAAATTTTACTCTTAAGAGACTCCCAATGATAACAGATTTATTCTAAAATATGATGTGCTTTTCTTAGACCACAGCAAGGCACCCCCAAACTGTCTTGAATTTAGGTCACAATCTGAGCAAAGTTTTAGACTTATTTCCCAGAGAGAGCAAAGATGAAATACAGCTCCTGGATGCATATATTTTTCTCTCATTTGCTTCAGCAGCATCCTAGTTCTATTTGGAAACATGTAATACACAAGAGCAAAATTGATCTGTACCTCATTAATAAGGTCAAACAATGAGAGTTAAAATATCATTAAAAAAGAAGCAGCTCCCCTCGGCACTGAGGTAGATCAAAAACAAAATGGCTATCTTGGGTTTTCCAACTGGAGGGTAAAACAGTGAGGAACACACCTGCACACATTTAATGTTGATTGTCTTTTCTTTTATTTGATTACTTTCCTCCACCTATTAACTTGTAGTAAGTTAAGATTGTAAACTGAGGCAGACACTAACAGCATGTATAAGCTTTGGTGTACATATGAAGCTCCAATCCCGGATTAGTTGACTAGGCACCAGTGTAACTAAGGGCAAGTGACCAGGGTGCAAGCCTCAAGTGCTGACCTAAAAGTAACACCTGAGTGGTGGTCCCTTGTGGAGTGAGTGACATGGAAGCAGAAGCAGGAGCACACAGGGCAGGTAAAGTTGATCTTTCCATTCTCCTGTGCTCAGCGTCTCACCCCACATTTAGCCGCTATCCCAGCAGGGTTTTGCCCAAGGCATAAAGTTTGTCAGTTATGTCTCTGCAAGGCATCACTTCCATAAAACACACCTAACACCTTCAGAACAAACAAGCAATTTTACACTTCTAAAATCCCAATGTGAACTAATGCTACCAGAGTAGGATTTTTTCTTCTGTTTACAAATGTTGGGGGTTTTTTTCTTTTAATGATAACATAACATGCAAATTCCAATCATCTGTCAAAGCTGTGCTTTTTTCTCTCTTTAATTCTTTCCCTTTTAATATTTGGTTTTATTCTTTATTCAGAGTGAATTGATAGAAAAACTTTCAGCTTAAATCAAAACACATTTCCTAATTTACTCTATTCAAATCATCCATACAGGGATTTGGGGGTGGGGCTAAAGGGTCTGGGGGCACAGGTGGTGTTCTCGTTGATCCTTCCAGTCTCAGGCTATGGGCTGAGGAGGGAGAGGAGGATCCATGTAGTCCACCAAAGACTGAGGTGCTGGTGTCATCAGGAAGGCTTTGGCTTCCATGACCACAGCCCACTCTTTGGCGAGAGAGGCAGCGAGCTGCTGGGAAGGGACGGTCTCCATCTCTCCCCCCTGGGGAGGAGGCTCTTCTCAGCCAGACTAGCTGACCTGCTCCACCAGGCTTTAAACTAAGCCCGTTGGGGAACTACCGCTCCTGCTGGCCCACTGAGCAACCTTACAAAGCCAGCAGGCCAAGGCACTTAAGGGAACCCACCCCTGCCCCAGTCCTGGTACAATCTATGGGCAAGGCAAGAACCCCCAAAGGAACACTTGCCTGCCAGTATACAAATGCTAGGAACTTGGGGAACAAGCAGGAGGAGCTCGTCCTCCTGCTCAGTGCAAATAATTATGATGTCATGGGGATAACGGAGACCTGGTGGGACTCCACCTATGGCTACACCATGGGTATGGATGGCTATACCCTGTACAGGAGAGATCATATAGATAAAAGGGGCGGGGGTGTAGCTCTCTTATGTTAAGGAAAGCTAAGCATCCCTGCAAGCTGATACTGGCGATCAGGGTGGACGACTGGAGACCTTCTGCGTTAAAATCTGTGGGGAACACAGCACAGGGGACAAAATGGTGGGAGTCTACTACAGACCTCCCACCCAAAGTCCTGAGCTTGACCAGGACTTCACCCAGGAATTGGCTAAGGCTGCATACTCCAGGACCATGGTTGTCATGGGTGACTTCAGTTACTCAGACATCTCATGGGAGGATCACTCAGCAAAATCCAAGCGGTCACAAAGCTTCATCTAGTGCGTGGATGACCTCTACCTGACTCAAGAAGTCTATGGGCCAACAAGAGGCAAAGCACTGCTTGACCTGGTACTGGCTACAGTCGATGACCTAATCGGCAACCTAGTGATCTATGGGAAGCTGGGTGACAGCGACCATGAGCTGATCACCTTCACCATCCACCGTAAAGCTGGCAAGTCAGTCAGCAACACAGAAGTCCTTGACTTCAGGAAAGCCAACTTTGACAAGCTCAGGAGGCTTGTCAGTCAGGCGCTAAGGGACCATGACCCCAGGGAGAGGGGAGTTCAAAAAGACTGGTTGCTCCTCAAGGGAGCTATCCTCAATGCACAAGCTAAGTCTATTCCATCTCAGAGGAAAGGCAGCAAAAGGGCACAGCAGCCCCCTGGCTCTCCAGGGATCTAGCAGACCTCCTGAGGCTAAAAGGAAAGTCTTACAAAGGATGGAGGACTTTACGTCAGTCTTTCATCAGTCCCATGGGATGCCCATGCCCATTACAGGACAGAGAGGTCCGGGTGAGGGAGATCCCCTGCCCTCCATAAATGCCAATCTCGTGAAGGAACACCTTGAGAGGCTGAATACCCTCAAGTCAGCCAACCCTGACAATCTACAACCCAAGGTACTCAAGGAGCTGGCGAGCATCATAGCCCAGCCTCTGGCATGGATCTTTGAAAACTCCTGGCACTCTGATGTAGTGCCCAAAGACTGGAAGAAGGCCAATGTGGTGCCTATCTTCAAGAAAGGGAGGAAAGTAGATCCAGCTAACTATAGGCCCATCAGCCTGACTTCTGACCCAGGGAAGATCTTAGAAAAATTTATTAAAGAGACCATCCTTAATGGACTGACTGACACCAACATCCTGAGGAATAGCCAGTATGGGCTTGTTGCAGGTAGGTCTTGCTTGACTAAATCTCATTTCCTTCTGCGACCAGGTGACCTATCGCCTGGACAAGGGAGAAGAGACTGATGTCATATATCTTGACTTCGAAAAAAGCTTTTGATCTGGTATCCCATGATCACCTCTTGGCAAAATTGGCCAATTGTGGCCTTGGGTCCACCATGATCCACTGGCTAGAAAATTGGCTCCATGGTCAGACCCAGAGGGTAGTAATTGATGGGAGTCACTCATCATGGTGTCCTGTGACCAGTGGGGTCCCCCAAGGCTCTGTCCTTGGACCCATATTGTTCAACATCTTCATTAACGATGTGGACATTGGAGTCAGGAGTGGACTGGCCAAGTTCACCAATGACACCAAACTTTGGGGCAAAGCATCCACGCCAGAAGAAAGGCAGGTGATCCAGGCTGACCTAGACAGTCTCAGCAAATGGGCAGACGAGAACCTCATGGTGTTTAACACAAAAAAATGCAAGGTTCTCCACCTTGGGAAGAAAAACCTGCAGCATTCTGATAGGCTCAGCAGTGCTACGCTGGCTAGCACTACGGAAGAAAGAGACTTGGGGGTCATCATTGACCACAAGACGAACATGAGCCTGCAATGTGATGCTGCGGCTAGTAAAGCGACCAAAACGCTGGCTTGCATCCATAGTTGCTTCTCGAGCAAATCCCGGGACGTCATTCTCCCTTTGTACTTGGCCTTGGTGAGGCCACAGCTGGAGTACTGCGTCCAGTTTTGGGCTCCACAATTCAAAAAGGATGTGGAGAAGCTTGAGAGAGTCCAGAGGAGAGCCACGCGCATGATCAGAGGTCAGGAAAACAGATCTTACGATGACAGGCTGAGAGCCATGGGACTCTTTAGCCTGGAAAAACGTAGGCTCAGGGGTGATCTGATGGCCACCTATAAGTTTATCAGGGGTGACCACCAGGATCTGGGGGAACGTTTGTTCACCAGAGCACCCCAAGGGATGACGAGGTCGAACGGTCACAAACTCCTACAAGAGCATTTCAGGCTGGACATAAGGAAGAATTTCTTTACTGTCCGAGCCCCCAAGGTCTGGAACAGTCTGGCAGCGGAGGTGGTTCAAGCACCTACATTGAACACCTTCAAGAGTAAATTGGATGCTTATCTTGCTGGGATCCTATGACCCCAGCTGACTTCCTGCCCTTTGGGCAGGGGGCTGGACTCGATCTCCCGAGGTCCCTTCCAGCCCTAATGTCTATGAAATCTAAGAAATCTTCCGAGGTCCCTACCTAACGTCTATGAATCTATGAATCCATAATCTGAGACTGAGTTAGCTTCTTAAATATTGCAAGCATAAACATTCTCATACGTAACTGTCTCTTAATGGTCTGAAAAATGAGCTTTGCTGCCATAATTATGCTCTGGAATGGGGCAGAGAAGAAACATTTTTAATCCAGTGCTTTTTCCTCAGCAACTGAAAGCTTGACAGGAAATTCGTTCAAAAGATAGTTTTTTGAGTGGTCCCAGTCAGGATGACACCATATCAAAAAGGGCAATATTTCAATAATTTCTCATATAATATACAAGTCCAGAAATATACAGGAGCTTTATAATTAATGATCTATTTTAATGTGACCATAGCACCCAACGGTCACATCTTCCTTTGATGCCACTAAGTTCCCATGATTTCAGTGGGAATTTGTTTTACTGAAGACAGAGTCCAGTCCTGCAAAAATCATATTGGTTTTCTAGAAAAACATCCAGTTTTTCTTTTCTTTTTTTAAATTTAAAAATACATTCCCTCCCCTTCCTCTAACCATTTCTGACTTTCTCTCTGCCCTCTCTATCCCTTATAAGTGATTACAAGTAATACTAGGTAAGCTAAGTTCTTGTATGCTATTATTGTAATAAGCCCCTTTTTATATTGTAAATAGTGTTCTGTTATGTTTGTCTTGATTTTTTTTACTGTTTTATTTTGTATTGTATTCCTATCATTTTTGCATTGATTTTTATTCTTTCATATTAATACTCTTTGGTTTAGGCCTGCGTCTGTAAAGTAATGTCAGGTTTCCATGTTGTATATCAAGTCTCCATCTTGTGTCCTCTTCCCGGATATAACCTATGACTCATGTCTAACCAGTCTCATATAAATTGGCTCCTGAATGAATGGTGATGAATGAGGGTGCTAGAGACACAATGGCAGCAGGTCTAAAAATAGTTCCCTCTGAATGACCCAAACCATCAACTCGACAACCCAACCATCACCTTGCATTGACCCTCCCTGGCTCAAGATTTGGAAGACACAGACTGCTGCAGAAACCAGCCAACCCACCATTGCATGTCCTAGCCTGGAGTGCACATGATCAGTGCACCAGGGGCTGACCCTTGCCTGGACATGCCCCTGCCAGTAGGGCCATAGAAAGGTGGTGGTTAAGACAGAGCCAGTGGGACACCCTGTCCATCTGGAGCAGCACTATGCCACACCACCTATCCACCCAGAGGCCCTGCCAGTGACCCCCTCTGGACAACAACTTGCTGGAGAAGACCCCGACTGACCATCAAGGATCAACTCACAGCCCAGGATAGGTAGCTATCACCCACTTTCCTTCCCCAAGCAAAGGACCTGGATCTGTCCCTACACACCTTGACTTCAATCCCTCTACAAAACCTTTTTCTCTCCTGCTACCGTTGTGTGTGTAGGAACCAGTAATGTTGTGGGGCTGTATAGCATGTTGTCTGTTTAATAAACCTGTGATTTTGAAACCCCCGAGTTGGGTTTTTGTCTTACTAACCTCCCAACCCTCAGCCTTGATTTCCCAGCTGTCTCCCAGCTTTCTGTCTGTGTTTCCAGCCCCAATCTCCCAGCTTTCTGCCTCTCAGTTTCCAGTCCCCCTGATCTCCCAGCTTTCTGCCTTTCTTCCCTGGCTGCCTCCTCCTTGTCACTGGGCTTTTTCCTGTGCTTCCACCCCAGCACCAGTGGCCTCAAGTAACCCCAGGGCCACTCAACCTGAAGTAGTCCCAGCTCCCCTTCCATTTTGCCGCTTCCAAGCCCAGTCCTGGCAACTTTCACTCCTGGCATTTTCACTCTCTCATCTTAACCCCACCTATCTCCCTCCTTCTGGAAATCTTTGACCCTTGATTCCCCCTCCCAGTCACCAAGCACCCCAAGTACCCCAAGCACATAAATATATACCATACCACCCAAGTTAGGAACTCACCTGTGTGTATGTGTAGCTGGGTGGTGTGTGTGAGAACTGGCAAATATATATAAATAAAATCCATGTGTGGGTATTCACAACTGATTTTTGTCTAATTTTTTGTGCGCATAGTGTGCATGTGCTTGAATTGGTGATAGGTGTGCATGTGCTTAGACTGGTAATCTTGGATGTGTACGTGCCTGAGTTGGTAGGGTGTGTGTATATGCCCCTAACTGATTTGTGTGTGTGTGTATATGTACAATTGTGTCACACCCTCCTGTCTAACAGCACAATTTTGAGATCCTGAGTGTTGGCCTGCCCCCACATTGGGCATCTTATATAAGCACTGCAGGATAGGGGCCAAAGTGAGGGTTTCAATGTTTAGACTATTAGAAAGGCAGCAGTTTTGTCAAGCTACCCCAGGCAAATCAAAAGGAATCAGTCAACCATTGACAGTTTACTGCTTAAAGCTAAAAATAATTAGATAAAGTGTTAGAGGATCACTTTCATTGGTACAGTTATACAAATAAGTGATTAGGGGATGGTTATAAGCTCTCCCCCCTACCACTACCAAATAATTGCTTCAACCTGACTTGAAACATTTTTATCTTTATTTTCCTGCCACAGTAAAAGTTAATCAAATTTCAAAATAATAAGGAGGTTCAAAACAGAAAAATCCAAATATTTTGTTTCAATGATGTCCAAACAAAATGTCACAAAATGTCCAGAATTCATCCTAGCTTTTCTTTTTCTTTGACTAAAACAATATGACAGATTTCTAAACTGGTCCTGTTGACTCCATTGTGTACTTTTGGCCAAGCAGTTTCATCTAGCTCTTCTTGTTACTTGCTTTGTAATATGGGGATATGGAAAAGTATAGATATATTTTCAGTGCAGCTATGGCATGTCCCAAAGTTACAGCTATATTAAAAATACTCAAGGGAATTGCCAGTGGTCACAAACAAGCTGCCATTACCAGTGGTCACAAAACAAGTTACTTATTATTAGAGGATGGATTTTTCTGAGGAAAGAATAATGGAACAAATAGTTTTCATAGCAGTGGTTGCTGTTTTATGCACAACCATTCCCTACTATCCATCCACTACTGGTCCAAGAGAATGGGTTAGATATCTTATATGACTCTTAGCTACATATCTTGTCAAGGTATAATGAGAGCCATAATGAGATAAATTAATCCTACTCATCATCAAGTTGACACTCATGCTCAAAGCTGCCACTGTTCTAACTCCTCCAGAATTTGATCTAGAATCTACAACCAACAAGATACAAAAAATATGGCAGCCTCATAAATTTGCCTGTCTGAGGTATAAAAAGCTTGTGTCCAAAATTATAAATTCAGCCATCACCATCTCTTTCCCAGTAAGTTAAGAAGCTGCCTCAAGAATGGTAACATTCTGCTGTATTACTTCAGCACTTCCTCAGAGAGGACACACCAAATTAATGTTTTCTTCAAGAAGCTTTGTCTCATAGTCATGAAGTACTCAGTTACTTAGCACTATTTATGTAGTCCTTGAGCCTATTTGCTCATGGCTGCTTATCTACATTGAGGACTGTATATCTTTTATGGTTGTCTGTCCTGGTTGCTTAGTAATGATGCCTTATCTGCTCCACTCCAGATATTTAACTTTGATTGACTGTAGTTCTTCCCTTTTTTCTGTCCCAGGATTTCTCTTTTAAGCAACTAATATACAGTTTAGGGCAGTGGACTCCTTAAGCAAAAGCATCTTGTTGTTTGGGGGAACCAACCATTGCTGCTTCAAAGAAGTCACAGAGCAGAAGAGGGTCAACAGAGGCCTCCAGCAAGCATATGCCTAGGTTTCTGGATTGCTTTTGGCCAGTTTGGGTGTGGCTATCTTGGAGAAAATTCCAATTCTAGTGGGCCAGTTTATGGCATGAGACTGTCACCATGCTTGCACTAACAGCAGAGGGGCCAAGGATACGGGGAGACTTCAAATACAGGCATATTCACAAGGTAACATAGAAGATACTACCTATTGCTCTCACTGTCTGTTCTACAGACAAATAATTTCATTGTCCAATGCTGTCAGTCCAGTACTTCCATCAACAGTAAATGATTCGTTAGTTCATCGTGCCTCAAATCACTTCCCTGCACACTGTGTTTAATTACCTACAGTGACAAATGAGGCAATATGTTACATAATGACACAATGCTTTCTTTTAAAACCCAAACTGAATCCAATAGCCAGAGGATATGCAAATACTGCTCCATGTGTGTTTTGTCTTACCCTGATTCTGTATATATGCAACAGGGGGCTTTCCAAATAGTTGCCTAATTCTCTTGGCACATATGTCCCTGCTTGCTACTGTTGCATTTTTTCTGTCAGTTTGTCCTGAAGATTTGCACATGCTTAGTGGAGATTTCTGTCTGCCTTAGGAGTTAATATCCCTAAAGCTTCCAACCCCCTGTGAATGCTTGGGCCTCTCACTGCCCCTAGTGAATGTCAGCATGAGCCTCACAAAACAGTTGAGTATACAGCGCCCCAATGGTATGGAAATTTAATAGGCACTGACAGCATGCACTGACAGCTCTGGACCAGATTCAGGCAAGAGCTGGTACTGAGAGCAGGGACCCTGTCTCTGCTGCACTTTCAGCCAGTCCCCAGCTTGCACTCAGGAGAAGAAGGAAGCCATCTGAATCTGAATGAGGAGGGGACATACCCCAAACTGGAAGTTGAGGGGAGCAAGAAAGGAGGGAGAAGAGGAAGAGAAATGTAGATTAGGATTGAGAGGCAGGGGGTGGGCAGTAGAAAAAGTGTTAGCATGAAGGCGGTTATTTGCAAAAATTGCTCCCCGTTTTGCTTTTCAGATGAACTCCCCATGTTAATCTGTAACACTACCTCATTGTCTTTTTTCAAATCTCCCCTTAAAAATCGCTCCTTTGCCATGATGCCTCCTTTTGCTTCCACATTTCACCATACAGGGACAGGGACAGGGACTGGGACTGGGACTGGGACCAGGACCATCTTTGTTCTGTGGTGTACATTGCAAAAGGTCCTGATCCATGACTAGAAGTCCTAGGTACTACAGTGATAAAGCAATGATGTACAGCTACAACTGGCTGAGCAAGAAAAATGAAACTGGAAGCTTAGGAGAAGGGAAGACTAGGCCTGGGAGCTGGGGTTGGAAAGGGAAAGCTGAGATGAGTAGTCAAAGGAGCAGAGACCAGAACAGGTTGGAGGGCATGGAACAGAGGAAAAATCTATGCACATTAAGGCAAGCCACCTCCAAGAGCTCAGAAAGGTATTCAATATCTGTGAGACACATTGGCAAGAGCATGAGTATCATGCCTCATTGATGCTGCTCCATATACAAGATGAGCACCTGGCTCCTGATACCAGATCCTTCATTAATACAAATGGTAGAGGCCAGTGTGATAGAACTAATGATTCTCATCATTTAATGATACGTAGATGTCAACATGATACTACATATTTTGGTTTTCGATTTACTTTTTGTATCCAGGAAATTACACACATGGGTGTGCATGGACACACACACACATTAAAAAGCAATGTTTCCGAGTCTAGAACTCAAACCTTAAACACCTGCAGAATTTAGGATGCATCTACTTTTGCTGTTTTGTATGTATACATTATAAAAACTCTGTCTCTGCCCCATTTGTTACATAAGATGGACAGTGCTCACGTAATGAACACCTGTTCATTAACCAGTTTTCTGCTTTATTTTCAATGTCTGAACTTTATCCTAATTTTACTACATGCTGTTCAAACCCTGCTCTCAAATAAAGTTATTAATGCTATCTGAACTACTCAAAAACATTAGTGAATTCATATTACCAAAACTCATTTGAATGGAGGTGCAGCACTACTCTTGTGCCACGAGGGGCAATGGCAAAAAAGGAATTAAGGTCAACATTTTCCACTAATTTTGGCCTTCCAATTTGAGACATCCACAGGCTGCATTTTCATCTGCAAGTAAGATCTTAGTCTCAAGTCAGGCACCCAGAAACTGGAAGCTCGAATGCATGCACACCAACACAGTTAGTGGTCACCTCTGGAGAGTTTAAGTTACCTAGTACCATATAGGAACTCTGTGACAGAGGTAAATATAGAAACTAAATTCTCCAGGGTGCAATTCAATTGCATGAGCTTTAAAACCATCTTGTCTCTTCCTACAAACTCTTGACTCATTCACTACACATCACAGCTATGTGAATAATGGATAATTCTGTTTTGTGAAAAATCTTGGGGTGCTGTGGTGGGGGGAGTAGTAATAATTGAAAAAGTTCAATTATTTCAATTATTATGTTCAAGCCACCTTATAATAGAAAGTTGCCTTTATTTGGCAATACAGCATACCAAAAGTTTTGTTATGGATTAATTCAAAATTGTTTGGCTTTATCTGAAATAAAATGTTTTGTTTTCAACTTTCTTCACTTATGTTTACCCCTTTAAAAGTTAGGGCAGTTGCAAAATACAAACATCATTTGCAAAGTAAGTTAAAAATGTTTTGTTCTGAATGAGCCAGAACACTAGTTTCAACTTTTCTCAATTCTTTCCAGTTGGGCTGAAACTATGTACCCAATTGGTCTCAAAATTCACAAGTAGTTTCTAAATCTTTTCTGAAAAATGTATTACTCACCAACTGTGAAACCCCCATTCAGTTTCTACAACTGAGGCCAAGTTTCTACAGACAGTCCCCTTCACTACACAGTCCTAATCCTTCTGTAAAACAAATACCAGTAGTGTAACTAGTCATGGGCAAAGAGGCACCCATGCCACATGCCAAGTTAGGAGGGGTACTGGAATTACAACCTCCTTGCCCCCCCATGAAGTCCACATCTCAGAAGCAAACCATGTCAGGATTTCCTAAACAGTTCCCTGCTGCTGTTACTTTAAGAGCAGCAAAGCTGGGGTGAACAAAGCACATGCAGCAGCAGCTCTGCCAAAACTGTTCTGGAGTCCACGGTAATGATGCCAGGGTGCAGACGCTGCCTCCCACCCTCCCTTCTCTCAAAGCCCAAGTGTCCCCTGCTGCCCCAACTCACAGAGCCTACTCCCCACCCTTACCCCTGCTCTTCTGCAGAGTTTGCCCTGGACACCAGCTTGACCTATTACACCACTGGCAAGTACCATGTGTATACGGAATGAAGCAGAGGTCTGGTGGAAAAATTAGGATATGCTAATGAAATTAAGGACTGCATCCTACTAAGCCACATACACAAAGAAGCAGAATTAACATTGCACAACCAAGTTTAAATCTGGCAACCCCTAACTTTCAAGTGCTTGACTGCAGCCTCAATTTTCGTCAACCTTCTGTAGGTTTTACATAGTTTCCTTTAACTAAAAAGGCTGAATACAATACAAAGAGCCATGCTATGCAAGTACAATTTGCACTCAACCCATCATCGTTTGAATCCAACTAGTCTTTAAAAATCATTTAAAATCTGAATTTGCTTTGGCAGGTATTGGGTCACTCCAGTCATCCGCCGTTTCAAAGACTGGCCCATTAATCTCAATTGAATGAGTAAGAGAGTAAAAGCATCTGAATAAAGCACAGCAGGCATTGTAGATTTGTCTCTGTCTCTGACCGTCTCAAAGGAACTGTGCACCGATTAACTTGGAACTGTGCTTTGCTCAGCCACTTTCCCCATTTCCGCTGCCTTCCAAAGCCATGTTTTGCTCAGCCGTTTTTCCATTTTACTTTTTGCAAGGCAAGGGGCATCCTCCCTATCTCCGCCCCACCTCACTGCAGTGACTAATCAAATTTTCTTTTAATTGTTTAGCTCACAGTTTTGCAGTCCAATTCAAAACTTTACTCAGGTTACTCAGGCCACTGTCAGTTCTCTACAACTGTTGCCATCTATAGTCATCGACTTCTTCTAAGAGATGCAGACATTCCACATGTACTGTAAGATACTTGTTTTTTTAGAGCATCTATCTGCCAAATGCTGCTTTAAACTTATTTTATGCTAACCCAATCTATGTTTTAAATCATTCAATTATTGATCATTATTATTAATGCACAAGTCCAGTGTATTATATGTATAATAGTTATTGTTATTGCATTTATTATTTATTGTGTTTAGCTTCTGTGGAAGCAGCCATATTGACAGATTTGGAGAAGGAAGTCCTGTGCTTCCTTGTAGTTGTGAATGAGTGGTCAAACTGGTAATTTTGGGGACTCCTTTGCTTAACAATACCCTACAAATGCAGCAGACTGGTCCCAGTGACCCAGGAGGCCTCCTCCAGCCTTATATACCTGCTTTATTTTGCCACTGCACACACTGTATAGCTATGTTAGCTCTCCAACACTGCTCTGCAAAACAGCCTCACCTGAAAGGATTGTCTCTAAGGGCAAGAGCATAATTTATTCCAGGGGAGAAACCAGTGGCACGCATGCCACACTTGGCATATGCAAATGCTTTGCGCCGCACATAGCAGATCCAGCAGGAAGCAGAGAGAACAGCAGCAGACTGAATAGAGAGAAGACAGCAGAGTAATGGATTGGGTAGGGGAAGGGGATCAAAGGGGCACTTGAGCAGGGGGCAGGGTTTACCTTGTGGCATGCCTGCCAAAAAAGCTCGGTCCCCACTGATTTAATCTGTTCACCCATTGGCCTCTCCTCAGAATCTGTCAAATAATCCCAACAGGGCTTTTTGTGAAAACCAGCTGTCCACTGGAAACTAGACTGAAACCATAACCTTCATTTCAAATGGGGTTTCAGTTATCAGATGTCTGTTAGTTAAAATACACAACTAGACACATCCCACAAGAAATTCAGCACAGCCAACAAAAAACTAGAAACTTCATTTATTGAACCAAAACATCCCATCAGCGCTTAATGGCTCTCTCTCAGAGATGCATTTCCACCCTCCCCCCAAAAGTTGCCTTGGGAAACATAACTCTCTGAATTTTCATCTTAGCTTCCAGTACTTTGCTTTTTTTTCACTCCTTTTGGATTTGCTTTCCATCATACATTTGTATACAGTAGTTCTCAGTGTGAAAGTGGCATGACAGAGTGACTAACACCTGCAGTAAATGTTGAGATTACTTGGTATTTCAACAGTGGGGAAAAAAAAACTAGGCTTGAAGGAACTACTTTCATTGAAGCAAAAGGGACACCTGTCTGGCTCGGAGGGCAGGAAAAATGGTTCTGTAGATTATAGCTACCAAATAATCTAGTAATTTGGCTCTAGATTCAGATCCACATGTCTAATACCTAAAGACTGGGGGATTGGGCAAAACATCTAAGCATGATGAACCATTTGCAATAAGTGGCTCCAGATGTCAAGTCTACCTGCCTTCCTTTGAAGTCAATCAGTGTTTAGATCCTAGGGTTTGTTTCAGAAAAAAGAAAAAGAACAAGGGAGAGACGCACACACAGGTGTGTTTAACAGAGATGTTAAACAAGGTCCTCCTGTTAATACTTTTGGGCATTTTTGGTAAGACAGCGCCTGTGCAACTATATTGGGCTTTTCTCCCTTTCACCAGCCTCTGGATCTTTGCTGCAGTGCAACAGCAACCTACCTCATGCTAGACTGGAAGTAATTTAAAACATACTGATCTGTTATGACTTGTCTTATATTCTCACAGTATGTATAATGAAGGGTCTCACACTGTAAAAACAATACCTGCCACTACTGTAATTAAAGTAACTTTTAGAAAGGAACAAACATAAGTATTAAGCAGAAAGAGGAAAATATATACACTAAGTTTCCAAACCTTAAAAAAATCTACAAAGCTGCAATGGCTTAGGAGAAAAAATAAGAGACATGGCTATGAATTTAGATTCAAATGAGGATCTACCCATATGAGATCAAAATTGGATTTTTGCTATTGAAGAAAGTTCAACTCATTTGACTGTTCATCCTAATTATAAGTTATCATACATTTAGATATAGTCCAGTTGCTACTGGACCTTTCAAAGTCAAACACCCAACTGATGTTAACTGACACCCTCTACGTAATCTCAGCAAAGAAATCTTTGAAGAAACATGGTGTTCTCCCAGTAATGTGGTAGAACCATGCGACTACTTTATTATTGATGCTTGCCAGGTCCGCATCCTGGGTGTGCAAATATGCTGCACACCTGAGGAGGTGGTCTGTAGTCTGTGGTGCATCACCACACTCACATATTGGACTGTCCTTTAAGCCAAATGAATACAGTATGGCATTAAAGCATCCAGCACCAGAGCAAATCCTGTTTGGTTTAATCCAAAAGTTGCGGGGGAGTTTGTACCCAGGTGGATACGGTGTTGGGTTGCTTATGAAGCACTTGAGATGAGGATAAATCTCACTCCACTTTTTGTGGTGTTGTTCTAGTCCCTGTAGGGTGCTGCTCCCACCTCCACACTATTGCAGTGCCAACCTACCTATCCATAGACTTTAATTTGGAATTTTTAAGTGGGATCTAGAGATCCATCCCTTCATGAGCAGCACATCTGAAAGTATACAGTCCCGCTGAGCCTTCCAGGAGTACTAGATGTTAGCTTCCCCTCTCATGGCTTCTGAGGAAAGGGAAGGAATGCTTAGCATTGGCTGCTGTTTCCTTAAGTCGCTAGAGGGTATTCAATAGTGGGAAGGCAGCATCAGCAGAAAATATTTCTATTCCCATGGCTCTGTCTTCCAAGTGTCTGAACACCCCTCCTCCCTATAATCCATAGCAGCATACCTAGGAAGCGAAGCATCAAGGGCTCCAATAAACAAATGCAATGGCAAATAGCAGCCCTGTTATCCGTAAACCTGGGGTGGTTTCCTATTTGCGACTCAGAATATTATGAGGCATCAACACTGACGGCCCATTAGGTATTGTAGCATGTAGCATTAACAACCTTTGCCCTCATGCTTTGGCTCCCTATTGACTCTCAAAGAACATTGCAAGTATAGTGGGGGAGCAATACACAGATAGTGGTTCCAAGAAGAAAAGAAGCAAAGAGAGAAAACAGGCTACCCAGCATCTCAGGGGAGTATAAGAAGGCACCTACATTCAGGGGTGGTGGGGGAACCAACTTTGCAAGACAATGAAGAGGACCTCTAAAGATCTTTATGGTAGGGTGGTGACCCCTAGGTCTGTAGAGAAGGGAACAGCAGAAAATATAGAGTAGCCTTGTGACAGAAACACTAATTGGGGGATCCTTTCCTGTACTGCGACAGAGTTAGGCTGAAGGTTTAGAAATCAAAATCCAGGTAAGCTTTGGATGCATTAAGATTTTCAAACAGCTTCACCTCTGAGGTGGTGCCCTCCAAACTGAGACTGAGGTACACTAGCAAAGAAACATGCTTTCCTTTGTCTCTGGGCGGCTACAAAGTCTCCTTCCCCAGAGCTGCCATTCTACCACCTTTCACAAGCACCAGCTTCTTTAAAACATTAAAAAAAGAAAAAGCTCCACACAATCGACTGGCAGAGCTATTTATAGCTGTCAGTGAGCATGTTATCGGTGCAAGGATTTCTACTGTTCAATGCATTATGCCCCTGACGTACATCATCTATAAATAGACTCTGCTCACATATCCTTTACAGTTATCTTGTTATCAGTATTGAACCTGAATTTTCAGGAGTCTCAGCTTTGCTGTTGTGTGTGTGTGGGGGGGGGGATTGGGTTATTTTGGGATGGTAGCTTTTTTTGTACCTTACGTGTCAAGTAGCTGTGTCTCAAAGGAATCCATCTATGCATAATGACAAGCAGGAGTGGTACCTTGCAGCGTGAAGTTTTCAATCACGATTAAGCCAAGAGACACAACAGACCAAGTAAGCTGTAGATAACAGTAAACTTACCTTAAGGGCTCTGAAAGGTAAAAGCCTTCAACCACTTAAGTTGATGTTAGCTTATGCTCAAAAACAATTTTGAAACAGTATTACAGCTATTGTTCATTTTTGCAAGGATAGCATTTTCTCTTCTAGCTAATTTGTATATTTTTGGAAGTAATACGTAGTAAGTCAGTGTTAATGCCTGCATCTATATAATTATATGATACAATAAAATTATGCTTTAGTGGATGTTATCCAAAAACTGTACTAAAATGTTTATAAATTTCTGCAGTACACAATTAAATCTAGAATACCCAAGTCTGATCTTTTAATGTTTTTACAGCTTTACAACCATGATGTCAAATGAGTTACTTCAAATTCAAACAGAAGTCAGCAAGTTCAGAGTCTACCATAATAGGTAATATATAAAACCTAATAAAGTATATATCTTCTTTATCCAAGCACCCTACTTCACCAGCTTATATAATCTACTGAGGTTAAAAAAACCATAGTAGCCTTATTAATACAGAACATATACTACAATAAAAAGCATGGATTTCGTTTAATCATCCAGTTTATCTTTATGAAATAGCAATTTTAACTTGTTAAAAAAGTAATTAATTTACCTGGATTCTAGAGTCTGATTTTCCATAGAACTGCTTTGCACCAGTGATAAGATACTGATTTCAGGGGATTGAAACCAGGTCAGTACCAGCACAACACCAGAATCAGGCACCCTATATTCCATTAGGAGATATAGCCTAATTCTTAAGTCAGAGACTCTAAAAAGACTTAATTTGGAATGCAAATTATGCCTTACTTAGGGCTGGACAGTTTTTTCCTTTTTTTTTTTTTTCTTTTTTTTTTGGTCAAATGCAGTTTGTTGTCCTGAAACTATTTGCAAATTGGAGTCCAATTTGGTGAACACCCTTGACCAAATAAAAATGTGAGGGTACTTGTATGCTACTTACAAAGAAAAGGAGAAGGGAAAGGAGAAAATATCTCCTTATAGTTCATAGTCCGATGGTTAGAGTATTCACCTCAGAAGTGGCAGTCAGCAATTTAAATCCCCTCGCTGCTCAGTTCTAAACAGGGATTTGAATTAAATTCTACCTCCTCCTAAGACAGTGTTTAAGTTATAAGACTATATGGTATTTCCACGGTTGATCTCCATCCAACTCTCCTGTTGAATCAGTTTCACGTGTATTCTTTTCTACAAAATAAATTTGAACTGTGTTATAGATAAGTACTGTCTACTAGGCCTATGTGAATAGGGAAGTATTCAATTCGGATTCAGATTCGGCCAGTTCAAAGGACAGTGATTCGATTCGGAGATTCAGATCATTGTCCTGAATCAATTTGGCTGAATAAGCTTTGGAAGATTCAGTGCTGATTTGGGCAGATTTGGATCAGCCAGGGAGAGGCAGGCACAGCCGGGCAGCTCCTCCAGCTGTGCCTGCTTCTCCCTGGGCAGGGGGAAGCCATGGGAGAAGCCCCCATGGCTGTCCTGCCCAGTCCCATCCCCCACCTGGCCCCAACCTAATCCTGTCACTTAAAAAAAAAAAAAAAGCCCCATACATACTGGTTGCAGGAATGGCGACTGGGGCCTCTGGATGCTTATGGCATAGTGCAGGTGCAGCACAACTCGACAGGGCACTGAACACAATCTGGGAGCTGGGGCCGCTGGGGCTGAGTGGTGCTGGGTTCCGGATGACTGCTGAAGCCACCCCAGCTCCCAGACAGTGAATAGCACCCTGCCGAACTGCGCAGTATCTGCACAATGGAACAGCTGCCGCGCAGATGCCTGGCAGGGGGGTCTGCCACAAGCTCCCAGAGGCCCCAGTCACTGCTGCCAGAGCTGGTGAGGGCGGGGTGTTTATTTTTTTCCAATTACCAGGAGGCTGGGGCTGGGTGTGGGGGCCAGCATGGGCAGGGCTCGGTGGAAGGGGCCGATCAGGGAGTGGGGGGTTGTGCAGGAAGGCTCTACCACATGGTCCCAGAGCCCCCACAGCCCGAACTACAGCTGGTGAGATCTCTGTCCTGTTGCCACTTGCCCAGCCAACTCGGTTGGGGGGGGGTGGGGACACAATGCAAGGGCAGCTCTCTCCAGGCAGCAGCATGGCATAGCCTTTGCTCCCAGCACTACTGCACCGGCATTAATGTTGGGTGTGGGGGCTCTACCCTGCTGCCATTTGCCCCCTTTCACCTGGAGAAAGCCGCACCCATATCCCATCCCTTCCTGCCCCGGCTGGGCAAGCAGCAGCAGGGCAGAGCCCCCATTCCCAGTGTTGCCTCACCCACATCCTGCACCCTCCTGCCCCACTACCCAAGTAAAATGCCCCCTGCCCCCGCTGGGCAGATTGTCCTAGCCCTATCCCCAGTCCCTCCCTGCCCCATACCCCTTCCCTCCCCCTCCACCAGCCCCAACAGACTTACCAGCTGGAGGCAGCTGTCAGCTGCCTATTCAGTCTATGGCTAAATGTCTTAATTGGCTGAATCTTTCCCAAAGATTTTATGAATTGATTTGGATGCTTCAAATTGATTTGGAGGTTTTACTTGGTCTCCTGATTCAGTTTGGATTTGGAGATTTGGTCCCTGAATTGGGCCAAATCTTATCTGAATTGAATCAGCTACTGAAGCTTTGCACAGCCGTACTGTCTACTATGTTTGTAAGGTTGTAAGGTTTCCCCCTTGACAGTGGGAAACCAAGATTTAGATCCCTGATCTGAATTAGACAGTGGCTATGATGGTGGAGTAAGTAATAACTTTTGCATCCTGGAAAAAACTCCATGAGTCCCAGGAAGGCAGTGCTGAGCACAGGTGCCACTGGGGCCAGAAGGGGGGGGCAGGGTGGGAGGTTCTTATGATACCTCCCTGAGTGTCCCCACAGCAGGCTTCTCTGGCCATACAGTGCAGGCTATATCTTCCAGGCTTCTCTGGCCAGGTGGTGCAGTGCAAGGTCGCTTCAGTTAGGCAGTGCAGGGCTACCCCAACCAAGGCAAAGATTGGAGGAGTGGGCAGGGTGCAATACTGGCACCCCTTCTAAGAAGGCACCTGGGGCTGCTGCTCTACTTGCCCCTTCCCCTAGTTAAGTTACTGGGCTATGAATCTTGTCTATGATATTCATAGTAAGTATCCTAACAACTAGCAGTGTGCAAAGCTTCAGTCGCCAATTTGATTCAGAGAAGATTTGGTCCGATTCAGAGGCTGAATCACCTAATCCGAATCGAATCAGGAAACAAAAAAACCCTCTAAATTGATTCAGAGATTCAGCAGTTTGGAAGGCAGTCTTGCAGGGGAACAGAAACTGAGAAGAGGGAGGGGGAGAAGGAGGGGAAAGTCTTACATCTGTAGCTGGCCAGTGACTGTGATCTTTCCCTAAGTCCCCTTCCTGTCTGAGCAACAGCATCTGAAATGTACTACTTGACTGGCTTGATTTACCAGTCAGTCTCCTGCTAGTCCCTCTTCTTGGAAAGGATTGGATAGAGATTACTAATTACCCTTGCCTAGAATCCCTCTACTTATCCCTATCCAATCCATTTCTTTCAACTTATTCTTCACCCAAAAACCTCTTATTTGTTCTAATTTTTTTTTTACCCACACTTTTTAAAAAGAAAGCTGTGTTTTGCTTGCCTGACAATGTGTGCTCCATCACTATGCAGAAAAGCACATACATTATACATGCTCATACACATATAGTAAACAGAGAAAAGAAGAGATATTAGTTACACACACATACAGTAAACAGAGAAGAAGAGATATTACAGTTGCACGCACACACATTTTTTAGCACAGCAAAGCTTATGAAGCATACTGAAAAAGACAAGTGCTAAGTCTTCTTACAAGGGAGGGAGAGGGCCTAGACAGGGTAAGGGGAGAGCTGCAAGTTCCCCCCTGACCCCCAAACATAGACACATCCCCTTTTTTGGCAGCGATGAGTCTTCTGCTGCCAGTGGGAGCAAGGAGGTGGGACTTTTCCCTGCACCACCTCCCCAAACATCAAAAATAGCCACCAGCACTAGCATAACATTTTCCTCAACCCCAATTTCATCTCCCAGAGTAAGCTTCCCAGTGCCAGATGAGGAGCTGGATCTGGAAGCAGGGGACCTGAACGCCCTAGCAAAAGAACTTCTGGGGAAGGAGGGGGATTCTGAGTTTGTGCTCCACACCCCTCAAAGTTCCCCAAGGGCCAGAACAAATGAGGGTCAAAGAGCCAGGGGCCCACTGGGAGGAAGAGGCTCGGGATTCTGACTGGCCTGAAGGCAGGGCCAGGCCCAAAGTGGGAGCCAAAGTTCCCAGAGAGGGAACCACAGCAGAAGGGAGCAAAGGATGCAATGTGCAAAGCAGGGGCTACAGTGTTAGGGGAGGTCTAGATCTGCAGAATGGATGTCACTCCAAGACACCTAAATAAGTAGCCACCCACGTGGGAAACATCTGAATCAGTTTTCCATCAAGGAGTGGCAGGAAAAAGAGGGGCAGGCAGCTGGCCCAGAAACAGGTGGGCAGGAGGAGATCTAACTGGTACAGCCCCTGTTACAGGCTACCATCCCTGTTTGTTTCATCCTGCTGTGCCTTAACACACACATACAAAGTCACACATCATGAGTTTTGCTTTCAGAAGCTTGAAATACAGAAACCCCTGCACCTATCTCCTTGAAACTTGGCAGGCTTCATGCCCTCAGAAGGGGCTACCATTCCTGCTGTTTTCATTCAAATCTGCCAACAAATGAAAAACAGATAGGTATTTCAATGATTTCACATTATAATCTATGGTTAAATCACTGAATCTCTCTGAATCTTTCAAAGCCAATTTGGCTGAATCAATTTGGGACAGTGATCCAAATCTCCAAATCAAATCACTGTCCTCTGAATCAGCTGAATCCAAATAGAATACCTCCCTAGTCACAGAGGCTTACTAACAACTCAAACTGATATACTTTGGAAAGTAAAACCATCAGCTCCATCTCATGAGCCTGGCTCTTTGCATCTGTTTTGTATCTGAAGAAACAAAATCTTAGTTCACCAAAAATTTTAAAAAAAAGGAAAAAACTCATGGTTTCAGATTAACCTAAAACATATTTATTTTTCTGTTTGGCCACCAAAATGGGGGCAAGGAGAGGATGAATACATTTTTTACGCAGTCTTATTTTAATATTTGCTAACAAGCTCTTGAACAGACAAAAAAAATCCAACCACTCTATACATACAGTTACTGAACATGGGATGCTTCTGAAGACATCAACAGCAAGCCAAGAGGCTGAATTTCACCATAAGATAGTAGACAAATTCAACAGAAAACATACAGCTGGAATCAACAAGGTCTTCTCCTCAAGGATTAAGGAAGTAAAATAAGTTACTAAGAGCGGAGATCACCTCCCAGTTATGAGATTCAATGTATAGTCTACAGAAGAACAAGGCATGTGAAAACATTGCCTTCCACCTGGTCTCAGACGAGGGCATTCAGTTGTCACAAAGCTGCAAGAACAGGCTTCTCCCCATCACCAAAAAAATTTTTACAGCTTATATTTTAGTATAAGTAGCAGCCCATGGTAGCATAAATAAATATCGTCTTTTAATATACTGGCACAGTCTAAGTTAGAACACCCTAACAATGTCAGAATAAATAGAACAGCCTTTTGCTTCAATCTCCAGCGTGTGAAAGCCATTTAATGAGGAAAAAAACTGTCAAAAGTGTGGCCACATATAAAAGATCAGAGGTGAACACATAAATGCTCTGCTTTGTCATTAGAGAAGGATTAGAATAGCTTTGATCATTTCTGACACTGGACTCTGGATTTGTGTCAGATTTACTGATTTAGGTGTAGTATCTGACTGGAAAGGAAGGAAAAGCATTATTCCTCATTAAATAGTGCCATGTCTTACAGTTCAAATGCAATAACACATGCTGCTGAAGAATTCCAAAATGAGCAAATTGCTGCTAAGGTTCTGACTAGAAATGACAAAATAGCCAAGCTGGGGTGTAGAAGATTGAGTTTAAATAAGATAAAAAAGTGGAAGTCAAGAGTGAGAACATAAACAGCTATAGAGTGTGGAACTAGAAGTGTGAAGGCCAAATAACAGGGCGAGAGGATTGGGAAGGAGTAGAAAGCCAGACATTAAAAGCAGAGAAGGAGGAGTTATACAAGTAGCAGTATATAACAACCACATTAAAAGAAAGGGAAGCAAAAAAAAAATAAGTGTTATTTGTTTGCTTTATGTTTGAGAGGGCGAGGGAGGAGTCTCAGCTGAAATGAAAATATCCTAAATGACCAAGAACATGTCTTTCCTGGATAGGGGATGAAAGGAAAGTCCACTTGGATGGCAATATTTCAGTCAGTGCAAAAGATAACTCATAACAACAAGTCTCTTTAAATGGAGATTGTAATTTAGGAAGAGCAGGAGTGAATGTAAGATATTTAGGAGTTATTTAGAACCCATAAAACATAACACACCTAAAGGAAACGCCTTATCTAAAGTCCTGCATGACAATGGTTTCTATGTTTTCCCAGTTAGAAATCCAATCACAAATCCACTTACAATCAGATAATTTTGTTCAACTCCATGGGCAGCCCATAATAAATGAGGAGTAGCAATTTACCATATTTCAGCTGCTCCCTAGTCAGTGACCATGTTCTGGGTCCCACCCAGTGGCACGAGCTAAACTGGGGAAGTTTGGGCCTAAATGAAGTGGAGTTGAATTTAGCATTTACTTACCACATGGTAACTAAGAGAGCAGAGACAGTTTCCAAGGAGCAACTGAGGCACGGTCATGTCCAACTGCATATTAAATAAAAGCACACAGTGTAATTGGAGAGACAAAGGAACTTAGGACTCACTCAGCTGCCACAACTTAACATGGCTCCAATTGTATTACTTCTAGAAATTCTAAAGAGTTCTTTAGGCTGATGCTTTTGGCTAGGGACAGAAGTTACATATAAACCAGTTTAAGTGATCAGAAACTGGTTTAAATCCACAACAGAACAGAAGTTCAATGCACATAAACCAGGTTCAGATTTAACTGATTGAGGTCAAACCAGTTTGTGGAACTTCTGTCCCAGACCTTTGAGAGAGAATGAGGAAGTGGCAAGAATTGCCTATAAAAAGACCTCTGCTATGCTTACTGACTCCAGTTTCCCAGGTACCTGAGGTCTGCTGACAAAGAATAGGAAGATGGAGTTATCTGTATTAGTCTGAAAGCAGGGTAGACCTGCATCTAATCAACTAACTAAATCAGAGATGCATAACACAAGCTTTAATAAATAGTGGGCTTACTTCATGCACAAATACAGACTAGGAAAATGAGTGGTTAGGCTGCACTACTACAGAAAAAGACCTATGGGCTACAATTGACCGTAAGCTGAATGTAAGACAAAAAGCCAACAGCATACTGGATCATATTTACAGGAGTGTAACTTACAAATCAAGGGAAATTATTTTTCTGGTCTATTCAGACTGGTAAGACCTTCCCTGGAGTACTTCATTCAGTTTTGGACCCCACAGTTTAAGAAGGATATGGATTATTTGGAAAGAGTCCAGCACAGAGCAATAAAAATGATTAAGAACCTCAAGAAAGGCTGAAAGAACCAAGATTATTTCATCTGGAGAAAACTGAGGGAAGATTTGATACCAGTTTCAAATACCTCAGGGGCAATTACAGAATGGGAGTAGCAGAGTTTTTGTCCATGGCCATAAGGGAGAGGACTAGGAACAATGACCTCAAACCATGAATGCTGCATGCCCCCGGAGGCTGGAGGGGCACAGCGAGCTCCCATAGGCAGTGGCAGTGCTGTTGGCAGCAGGAACATGGCAGCAGCAAGCAGTGAGCCCCCGCAGGCAGCTGCAGTGCTGTTGGCTGTGGGGGGAGGGAGTGGCGAACACTGACTAGTGGTCAGCGACCATCTGCAGACACCACCAGCAGTGTTGGCAGTGCCTTTTTGCACGGGGTGCACCGCCAAGATCAGGGGGTGCACATGCACCCATGTGCACTCCCTACATGTTGCTGATGCCTCAATCTGCAGCAGGGAAATTTAAGTTGGAGATCTGGAGGAACTTTCTGATTATGAAGGTGGTCAAATGTTGGAACAAGCCACCAAGAGAAAACGTGGAATCTCCGTGCTTGGAAGTTTTCAAGAGCAGGTTAGACAGACACTTGACTGAGATAGTGTAGACAGAGGTGCTCCTGCCCTGAGCAAGGGGCTAAACTAAATGATCTTGTGAGGTCCCTTCCAGCCCTACTTTCCTATGATCAGAAGTGAGCCCACCTATGTTACAGATCTCTGATTTAGTCTATAAGGTCAAATCTACCCTACCTTCTACAGAATAGGTATCCATTTTTGGTCCCCCAAAACAAAATAATGATTTTCATAATTCCATTTTGCTAAGAAAAACACTGCAGTATTGAGATATTTGAGCAATTTGGAACTCAGAATTGGAGCTTGGTGGCAAACATTTTTATGTACTCCATGAGATGTTAAGATATCAAAAAAAGAAAATCACACCAAAATAGGGCCATCGTGTCAATCTCAGTTTTTCTTGTTTGTTAACAGACTATTAAAAAAATAAAAAAATGAACTGCAGAAAAGTTGAAATGAAGCGTTTAGAACTTTGTTTTAATCCCTTGAAAAAATTTTAAATGTCATTTTGATCCCACATGCAAATTTATCCTTCAAAAATATAGGAACCGGACATTTATGTGATTTCAAAGCTTTTTTTCCTGAGATTAGGAAAATCTTCAAAACCTATTCTTTGCCATCTATGTTTCCCACTGAAAATTGTTTAGTTAGAAAATTCTCAACCAGTTCTATTCATCATATAATGAAAAAGGGCATTCTCCATAACCAGGTAGCAATGTATGCTCATAACACACATCAAACTATAGTATTGATTTCCAGAAGTCCAAAACTGTTTAACCTGACAGACACAGCAACACAACTTTTTGAGTGCTGAATATTGGCTCTGTGTTGCAGCCATAAGATAGCTACAGATTAAACGGTTTTTCTGGAGGGTTATTTGTATTAATAAAAATAATATTGTTTGATGGGAGTGTTAGAGTGATGTTGTAGCCATGATGATCTAAGAATTATACAAAAGGCAAATATCTTCTGGTGATATCTTTTATTGCACCAACTGTATAGTTAAGATAAAGTCAGATAAGCTTCCAAATGCAAAGCATGCTTCATCGGGTCTGAGGAGGAAAGCAAGCACAGTGATTTTTAAGAATAGTGGGTAGAGCTGCAAAGTTCAAGGGTGGTAGTGGACTAACAATTAGCAGAAGAAAAGAAGCTTGATTACTGGAAGATCATGACCTATCAGCAGGGAGGAGGGTCATTATTACTGGTAGTGTATAGAAAGAATTTCAGGAATCAGGTCATAAAAATCAATATTGATGTTCAGTCCTTGGTTCCTAGCGCCCAGCCATTTTAGGGCTTTTTGTTTCCAAATTCACCTTTTAAAGGCATTTGGTAGATTCTTCTTGAGCACAAGGAAAATGAGGTCAGAAAAGAAGTGACTGTTCTGTGAAAAATGTGCTCCTACTAACGTATGTGTTTTAATCCTCACATTTTTTCCTGCAAGAGAGTGCATAGTGCTTAGCTGCTGTTTAGTCTTACCCTTACGGCAACTATGTGGGTATTTGGTGCATTGGATAACATATTTCACATTTTGGGAAAGGCACGTGTAGGATCCATGGATTCTGATGTTCTAGAGGTGATGCTCCCCTTCTACGCGGCACTGGTCAGGCTGCAGCTAGAGTACTGCGTCCAGTTCTGGATGCTGCAATTCAAGAAGGATGTAGACAACCTTGAGAGGCTCCAGAGGAGCCTGATCAGGTGGGTATCACAAGTATCCTCAGAGCAGGTGTGGCAGTTTCTGAGGGTCTGACCGTAGATTACAACTTCTCTGATATGCTTGGGATGACTGCTAATCCTGTGGACATAGGTATGATGGTCTAAGCCTCATAAAAGTGAGTACACACTGTACAGCTGCCTACTAGACCAGGGATCAGCAAACTACAGCCCCCATATTGGATCCAGCCCACAGACATAGAACTTCAGCAGCTGGATTGATAAAGTTCAGGCCAGAGACGGGAGGGTGCATGACAGGCAGGCACTACGTTAAAAGCCACTGCCTCCAACTTTTCCCCATAGCTACTTCTGCATTGGTTGTTTTCCTCTGCTGCAGGAACATGCGCCAGCTGCAGACACACTTCCCATGCCATGTGAGGCGGGGGGGGGGAGTGACAGTGCTAGGTGCTTTCCCTATGAAGCCCCTGGGAAAAGCAATAGCAGGAGCTGGGTCCTAATACCTGCCTCCCACACACTGGCCTGCCTCTGACCCACACTTGGTCAATCCAGGCCACAGCCTAAAAAGGTTGCTGGCCCCCTTACTAAATAATGTGATCACTTGTCAGGTATTACATATAAGCTGCAGATGGCACCTTATTAGAAAGAAAAAAAGCCATAAGAATGTAAGAATCGCCATTTACTGGGTCATACCATCTGGATCGTCTCTGGTTCTTCTATCTCTTTGAGGTGTGGGAACAAGAACTGGGCACAGCATTCAAGGTGTGGGTTCACCATGGATTTATAAAGGGGCATAATGATATTTTCAGCTTTGTTTGCAATTCCCTTCTTAATAATCCTTAACATTTATTTGCCTTTTTGACAGCTGCTGAACACTGAGCTGATGTTTTAGTAAACCATCCCCAGTGACTCCCAGATCTTTTTCGTGTGGTAACAGCTGATGTAGAGCCCATCATATCAGTATTGTTTGGGTCATTTTTGTCCAGGTGCATCACCTTACACTTGGGCAACTCAATGGCAGATGAAATTCAAAGTAGACATTTGCTCAATCCTGCCAGACCCTTCTGTAGTTTTTCACAGTCCACTTTGGTCTTTACACTCCCTGTAATCTCGTGACTACCTAACTTAGTTAAGAGCCTCTGATGGGGAAACTTGTCAAAGGCTTTTTTGGAAGTGCAAATATACTATTGGGTTCAAATATCAACAGGATCACCCTGATCTACCTGCTTATTGACACCCTCAAAAAACTCTATTAGGCTGGTGAGTCATGATACCCTTTAATAAAGGCAACTTGATTCCTCTCCAGCAAGTTGTGTTCATCCATGGGCTGAGCAACTCTCCTTTTTTTGTTTGTTTGTGTAACCCGGGCAGTACTTCAAGAGGCACCCCCGCTCCAATTGAAGGGATCAAAGCAGGTGCACAAGTG
Organism: Crocodylus siamensis; assembly: GCF_052110815.1. Classification (NCBI taxonomy): domain Eukaryota; kingdom Metazoa; phylum Chordata; order Crocodylia; family Crocodylidae; genus Crocodylus; species Crocodylus siamensis. Next base: position 145,679,994 of record NC_143399.1, on the reverse strand, counting down.
CTGTGAGAGGTGTAGGGACTCTCCGCCCCCTATAGAGCAGAGCCAGACCACCAATGGGGACTTAACCATATACCTTTTAATACTGGGAACATAACAGGCATAAATCCACCTTTCCCCTAAAGGTAAGTGCGTGTTCTCTTCTAGGTTGGCGCACCTCCTCCGGCGGGCTTTAAACTAGGCTCGTCGGGGGAAGGGGAAGATGAGGGCGGAGGAAGCATCAGACTGCCAGACCAAACAGCAGCCACAACTACAGCCCAGCCCAGACCAATGAGTGAAGCGAACAAACAGGTAAGAGAGAGGGGCCAGGGTAATGCTGGGACTAGGGGGTCAGTACACACACCCACAGGAGGCCTCAAATGCCTCTACACAAATGCTCCTAGTATGGGCAACAAGCAGGAGGAACTCACCCTCCTGCTGGCTGACACCAGCCCGGACATAGTGGGGATTACAGAAACGTGGTGGGACGAAACGCGATTGAGCAGTCAATGTCAAGGGCTATAGGCTGTACAGGAGGGACAGGATAGGAAAGAGAGGTGGGGGCATGGCGCTCCATATTAAGGAGGAATACACATCCTCAACAATTAGCAGGGAGTCAGGGGAGGGGCACTCTGAAGTGCTTTGGGTTAGAGTACAAGGCAGTCGAGGGGAAAGGGACTTAACAGTGGGAGTCTACTACAGACCTCCCAACCAGGGAGAAGAGCTTGACCAGGAATTCTTGGGTCAGCTCACAGAGGTAGTGAAGGCTAAGGATGTGGTAGTCGTGGGGGACCTGAATTTCCCAGAAATCTGCTGGGAAGAACAGTCAGCCAGGTCTGAATGCTCACATAGGTTCTTGGCCAGAGTGCAGGACCTCCATCTAACCCAGGAAGTGCACAGCCCCACCAGGGGAAACGTCTTGTTGGACCTAGTGCTGGCCACGGGTGATGACGTGGCGAGTGGGCTGTGGGTGCTCGACCACCTGGATGACAGCAATCATCGCTTCCTGGAATTCACCATCCAGCGCAAGGTGGCAAAGGCATGCAGTAAGGCAACGGCCCTAGATTTTAGGAGGGCAGACTTCAATGAGCTAAGGAGGATAGTTGGAGAAGCGCTGAGGTCCCGGAGGGGAGGGAAGCCAGGTGTCCAAGGAGAGTGGTAGCTCCTTAAGGAGACGATCCTCCAAGCCCAAACAACGGCAATCCCAATGAGGATCAAAGGAAGCAGGAGAGCACACAAGCCTCCGTGGCTCACCAAAAGCATCCAGGAATGTCTCCTTGCTAAAAAGGAGGCTTATACCCAATGGAAAGAAGGGGTCATCACTAGGGAGGACTATTCTGTAGTTGCTCGGGGATGTAATGGGGTAGTTAGGAAGGTCAAGGTAGAGATGGAACTGGGACTAGCTTCCCAGATTAAGGACAATAAGAAGTCCTTTTTTAAAATATGTAGGGGGTAAAAAGAAGGTCCCGGGTAATGTGGGGCCCTTGCAGGACGCGTTGGGAAACTTGGTCGTCACACCAGATGGCAAAGCTAACATGTTTAACGATTTCTTTGCCTCCGTCTTCCTAAGTAGGGACCAGAACAGCCACCTCCCTGCTGGGCCCCCCTCGGGCCCCGGGGGAGGCACACCTGGGCCACGGGTTAGCGAGGATTTAGTTAGGGAGCTTCTGGAGGGGTTGGATGTATTCAAGTCAGCCAGCCCGGATGATCTCCACCCTAGAGTTCTAAAGGAACTGGCCGAGGTCATTGCAAGTCCCCTGGCACAACTTTACGAGCACTCATGGTGCTCTGGTGAGGTACCGGAGGACTGGAAGAGGGCCAACGTGGTTCCCATCTTCAAAAAAGGTAGGAAGGAGGACCCGGGAAACTATAGGCCGGTTAGTCTCACCTTGATCCTAGGCAAGCTGTTTGAGAAAATTATGCTGGCACACATCCAGGAAGGGCCAGCAGGGGACTGCATGCTTAGGGGCAACCAACATGGGTTCATCAGTGGCAGGTCCTGTCAGACCAACCTGGTGGCCTTTTACTATCAGATCACCAGATCATTAGATGCAGGGGTAGCAGTGGATATAATCTTCCTGGACTTCCAGAAGGCTTTTGACACTGTCTCTCACCCTGTTCTCATTAAGAAACTGTGGGGCTGTGGTGTAGACACCCACACAGTCAAACAGGTCACCAACTGGCTGGAGGGCCGCACCCAGAGGGTGGTAGTAGATGGGTCCTTCTCAACTGGGAAGGACGTGGGCAGTGGGGTTCCGCAGGGCTTGGTCCTCGGGCCCACACTGTTCAACATCTTCATCAGCAATTTGGATGAGGGGGTAAAAAGCAACCTGTTCAAATTTGCTGATGACACTAAGATGTGAGGGGACGTGGGCACATTGGAAGGATGCAACAGGCTACAATCAGACCTAGACAGGTTACAAGGGTGGGCGGATGAGAATAGGATGGGTTTCAACACAGACAAACAAGGTGATGCACCTCGGGAGGAACAACCGGCACCATACCTACAAGTTGGGGAACTCCCCTCTTATCAGCACAGAGGCGGAAAGGAATCTGGGGGTCATCATTAACTCCAAGATGAACATGGGCCGGCAGTGTGGGGAGGCAGTCAGGAAGGCCAACCGCACCTTGGCATGCATCCACAGATGCATCTCAAGCAGGTCCAAGGAGGTGATCCTCCCCCTCTATGCAGCACTGGTCAGGCCGCAGCTGGAGTATTGCGTCCAGTTCTGGGTGCCACACTTCAAGAGGGATGTGGACAGCATGGAGAGGGTCCAGAGGAGGGTCACTCATATGATCAGGGGACAGCAGGGCAGGCCCTATGAGGAGAGGCTACAGGACCTGAACCTGTTCAGCCTCCAAAAGAGAAGGCTGAGGGGGGATCTTGTGGCCTGTTATAAGCTAGTCAGGGGGGATCAGCAGGCACAGGGGGAGTCCCTGTTCCCCCGAGCACTGCCAGGAGTGACCAGGAATAACGGTCACAAGCTGGCAGCGGGTAGGTTTAGGCTAGATATCAGGAGGCGCTACTTCACAGTCAGGGCGGCTAGAATCTGGAACCAGCTTCCAAGAGAAGTGGTGCAGGCTCCTACCCTGGGGGTGTTTAAGAGGAGGTTAGATGAACATCTTGCTGGGGTCATTTGACCCCAGTATTCTTTCCTGCCATGGCAGGAGGTCGGACTAGATGATCTGCTCAGGTCCCTTCCGACCCTAGAAACTATGAAACTATGAAATCAGAGGGTATATTGGACACTACAGTGCCCCAAGGGGGCAGGATTCAACAAAGGTTAGACACTTACAATCATTGACAAAAAACAGGGGTAACAAAATATAAAACACAAACAGCAGAACAAACAATATGGGGTGGTGAAATGTAAAAAGGCACAAAATGCAAAATGTCTCCTTGACATGTCCTAGAGAGTAGTGGATCTGGTGGTTGCAAGCATTAGAGAGTAGAAGCAGTGCTGTTTTGAAAAACCAGGAGAGTCATGAAGATGGGAGCAGGAAAAGCAAAAAGGTTAGAAACAACTGGGGACAAGTTATTTTAAAAGCTTTATTTTTTAACTTTATTTTCTGCTACCATCGGTTCACATCTCATTTCAACAAATTTATCACATTGGGCCTCATCTCAGTCACTGACAGGGACATGTGAGAGAATATGCCATGGCTTGAGTTAATGAACCAGCCTGCCTCCAATGAATGTCTTTTTATCTTAATCATTAAAGGGATAAAGCGATTAAAGAAAACAGCCCACTCCTCTCCTGGATGATACTGAACACACTGGGTGCCCTTGTATTTGGGAGAAGCAGAAAAGTCCTGACACTTCTTTTAAGCTTATATGTAATTGTAGCTGAACAATAATTAGTACTTGTAAGTTCCCTATTTTATTCTAGTACACAGTTTTCAAGAGTCCGCCTCTCCTTTCAAGGTCCTAGAGGCTTCACCCATCATAAGCAGATTGCTGTATATATCCTAGAGAAGGGTGACAGATTTAAAGGTTACCTGTCACAAAAAACAGCAAATCTCATAGCTTTTCATGTCTTCATAGACAGATAAAAAAACATAGATAATGTCATCTGAAATCCTAAGAAAATGGATGTTTAAAAGTCATCCTAATGAATAAATGTCAACCCACTGGAAATATCTATATTATCTGTTGGGTAATGAAGATGATGTGTTTTATTTCAAATCATGTATGTTCTGAACAACCATCTAAAATGCAGCATTTTCCCCAAGTCACTGATGATAAGAAAACGAAAGCAATAGCTCCAAACCTATAAGCTGCTTAAAAGTTACAATCATCCCCAACTCATCAGAACAAGGCTTCAGCTGCAATTCTCCAAGAGTGACTGATATTTCCTGTCCAGATGGAAGGAGTCAGTGAACTTTAAACATGTTAAACTTCAAGGCTAGGGACAGAAGTTACACATAAAGTGGTTTAAGTGATCAGAAACTGGTTTAAACTTCTAACAGAACAGAAATTCAGGGCACAAACCGGTTTGAAAATGGCTGAAACCGGTTGACTGTAGTATCTGACTTGACTGATTTGGGTCAAACCAGTTTATGCAATGTCTGTCCCAGACCCCCTTGCTTGTTTAAGCTAAACCAGACACCCCCAGTGTCCTGGCATGCTCCCTGGGCTGGGTTGGGCAGGGCTCTCTCTTCCACAGTAGGCTGGCCCCTCCCCTCTGCTCCCTGGCCAAAGCTCCAGCAGAGCTTTGCTTCCTCCTGTTTTCCCCCTCCCTGCTAAGCAGAGACCCCCATCCCCTTTGCCTTGCACAGACACAGCATTAGCTAGCAGACCACATGCTGGCTACGGTCCATGATCCGGCAGACAGCAGTGTTGGTTTAGGACTTTTTGAAGCTAATCAAAGCTCAGCTGGTCATGTTCCTCCATTCCTTCTTTGTTTAAGAAGAGATGAACTAATAAGAGAGGCTGTTTGTTTTCTGATGGGGTGATATATGCTGATAACACAGCTGATAAATTCTGTGTTATCAAGGAGGTGGGGGAACCCCCCCTAATCCTGCCAGGGCCTGGCCACACACCACTCCCAGCACTAGCACGCAAGCTTCTAGCCTGAGCCACTGCAGACATGTGCCTGCATTTCTGGGATGTCTACAGTTACAGAATAATTCAGACTAGCCAGGTTAAACTAGCTTGAACAAATCAGACTCAGGTTTTTTGAATGTCTCTCCCTAGCTCAAGCATAATGAGTAACTCCACCTATTTCCTTAGAACTTTTATGTTTCCTTCAGTTGTAGGCATGGTCTATGGAGCTTAAGCTTTTTGTTCCCAGAATCTTTCCATTTTCAGAAAACGCCAGAGGTATTTACTTGTTTGTTTATTTTTGTTTCTACATCATCTTAGTATAGACTAAACTGGATCTCTTCCATTAAGGTTTTATACTTAAGGTTTGTTTTTGTGATTCTGAGGCTTGTTCTGCAATAAAATGCTATTTCTATTTTGTGAGTAAGTTAAAACCTGAGAAGTGCTGTGCCACATCATACATTGCCCAGGACTGAAAGTTTTTGGAAAGGTGACAGAAGTTCAGTATGTAGGAGGCCCCATGCCGCAAAGGCTGCGCAGTCTGTTGTATGCTGCTTGCCAACTGCCCCTCTGCTTCCTCGCAGAACAGCTGCTAGCAAATTACACATACGTTCAGTTAATAAGGGTTCCCATTTGGAGTCACTGTTTGTTGCGACTGTCACCCTTTCTCCCACAAAAACAAATCATACACATATGCGTCACCTGTCATGCTGTCAGATTAACTGCTGACAAAGTTATGAATGTGTTCTATTAAAAGGTATACGCTCCACCTTCCTGCCCCCAGTTCAAAGAGTCTGCCATATCACTCCCCATACAGGGCAGCATGGGCTGAGAGAGACACTGAATACTGCTACCATGTATTACCCTATAGAAAGCTGTGCAGAAGACAGCCTCGGCTATCAGATCCATGGTTTTTACGAACTAAATCTGCCTCTTCCCAGCAGTATGAAGAGGCCCCAAGGCATTTTTTACTCGGTGGTCCTCTCAGAAATTGTCCACATAGTGCTGAGGCCAAACCCAGTCTGGTTGTGACATCTGTATTGGTTCTTCACAGAATAAAATGTGAAAAGTTGAGATTGGCGGTAACTACCATTATCAGGGGACAGTTAGTCTCAGCAGTCAAATTTGGCACAGCTGTGAAGTGGTGTTATGTTTGCTCTACCCAGTCACTCAGGATCATAGGGTTTGTATTGCAGTTGGACAAGATCAAAGTCCTTTTCACTCCAGCTTTGTTCCTCCTCCTAGAAAAGGCCTAGAATAGTTTACCTATCAGTATTCTTATCTTTTCCCCCTCCATGTCACAAAGCTTCTCGTCTTACCTCTCCAAACACCAAACAGTTTTAAGTACTGATAACCAGGAGAGGGAAATCCCCTAGCCCCCCAACACAAGACTTTTGCTCTTGTTTTATATTCTCTTGGTTATGTAAAAACTCTGTGCCCTAATTAGTATTGTGTATATAAAAGTTAGTCTATTCTTAAATTTCTTAATTATGTTACACAAATCACATCATAATTTCTATTGCAGCATGTCAAATATTTCTGTAAGGATAATGAATCTTAATGTACTAGCAGGGCCAGGGAACCACACATTATGATGGTTTGTCTCTGTATGAGAAAAGCTTAAACCAGTTTATATTGTGTATCTTGTTTGCCATGGCTGGTTTTAGAAATACCACAGGACTCATTTTTGTTTGTTTTGTTATTGGATTTTGCATGCGTGTAGAAGAGAGTTGACAGCTACAGTTGTGGTTTATGATCTGTAGGTTTTCTGGAGAACTTATGAGTTTGTTTTCATTAGATCTGCTACTGGAAATCTTATTGCCAATAATTCTTCTTAGTCATGGACAATTGTGTGTTTTATTCCCTGCTGCTCTCATTATTATCGAGTCTAAGGATTGTCAGGGTCAGAACTCTGGTGGTTCTACAATAGTCAAACATCACAGATCTGGGAATTGATCCTTGGGCTATCAGTGCTGCCAAGATGGGAACCTTGGTTTGTCATGAAACAGTTATGTTATGATGGGACTGACTTCCACCTTTATTTTTAAAAAAGCTTTTATTTACACCCTGGCCTTTGGGAATACTAGATGGCATTGGATGAGAATTCTTTATAGTTGTTCAGCCTTCCAATATTTTGGCTAGGTGGGGTTTAATCTAAGAACACTTCACTGCAAGGCAGGGGCAGATCCAAACGGGATGAAGTATGTAGTTGTACTCCCCAGCCTCCCCTTTTTTGGATGATGCTTTGGGAACAGCAGCTATGGAGTTGTTGCGTTCTTTAAGTCCCTAAAACAGACTTTTAAGAAGTCCCTACTGCAAACACAGTCAAGCACCATTCTGCACACTCCATTCAGCCTCCATCCTCTCACATGACTGCTCCCCAGCCCCCTTCATGGGAAAAACTCCCTTATTAGTTGGCACCTGGAGCTGGTACCTGCTCACCCTCCCCTAGTTATGATACTGAGCATCCATGAGGTTCATGGCATGAGAGAGGCGGTCCATGGCTCATCTTGATGCCACATCTGTGGGGCATGCAGCCTCCACCATTGTGGGCCAGGGAGCAGAGATAAGTGGCCCCACATGTGGCTGCTTGCAAGTTGGACAGCCCAGATTTAAGTGACCAGCTTTAAATCTCCAAATACTCTGAGGGACCTTGATGCATACAGCTACTTCGATTTCATAGACATCAGGGCTGGAAGGGACCTCAGGAGATCATCGAGTCCAGCCCCCTGCCCAAAGGGCAGGAAGTCAGCTGGGGTCATAGGATCCCAGCAAGACAAGCATCCAATTTACTCTTGAAGGTGTTCAGTGTAGGTGCTTGAACCACCTCCGCTGGCAGACTGTTCCAGACCTTGGGGGCTCGGACAGCAAAAAAATTCTTCCTTATGTCCAGCCTGAAACGGTCTTGCAGTTTGTGACCGTTCGACCTCGTCATCCCTTGGGGCGCTCTGGTGAACAAACATTCCCCCAGATCCTGGTGGTCACCCCTGATAAACTTATAGGTAGCCATCACATCACCCCTGACCCTACGCTTTTCCAGGCTAAAGAGTCCCCTGGCTCTCAGCCTGTCATCGTAAGATCTGTTTTCCTGACCTCTGATCATGTGCGTGGCTCTCCTCTGGACTCTCTCAAGCTTCTCCACATCCTTTTTGAATTGTGGAGCCCAAAACTGGACGCAGTACTCCAGCTGCGGCCTCACCAAGGCCGAGTACAAGGGGAGAATGACGTCCTGGGATTTGCTTGAGAAGCATCTATGGATGCAAGCCAGCATTTTGGTCGCTTTACTAGCCGCAGCATCACATTACAGGCTCATGTTCGTCTTGTGGTCAATGATGACCCCCAAGTCTCTTTCTTCCGTAGTGCTAGCCAGCGTAGCACTGCTGAGCCTATCAGGATGCTGCAGGTTTTTCTTCCCAAGGTGAAGAAACTTGCATTTATCGGTGTTAAACACTATCAGGTTCTTGTCCGCCCATTTGCTGAGACTGTCTAGGTCAGCCTGGATCACCTGCCTGTCTTCTGGCGTGGATGCTTTGCCCCAAAGTTTGGTGTCATTGGTGAACTTGGCCAGTCCACTTCTGACTCCAATGTCCACATCATTAATGAAGATGTTGAACAATATGGGTCCAAGGACAGAGCCTTGGGGGACCCCACTGGTCTCAGGACACCATGATGAGTGACTCCCATCAATTACTACCCTCTGAGTCCGACCACGGAGCCAATTTTCTAGCCAGTGGATCATGGTGGACCCAAGGCCACAATTGGCCAATTTCACCAAGAGGTGATCATGGGATACCAGATGAAAAGCTTTTTTCGAAGTCAAGATATGTGACATCAATCTCTTCTCCCTTGTCCAGGTGATAGGTCACCTGGTCATAGAAGGAAATGAGATTGGTCAAAGAAGACCTACCCGCAACAAACCCGTGCTGGCTATCCCTTAGAAAGTTAGCCTGGGCCAGTCCCTCAAGGATGGCCTCCTTCATAAACTTTTCTAAGATCTTCCCCAGGATAGAAGTCAGGCTAATGGGCCTGTAGTTAGCCGGATCCACTCTCCTCCCTTTCTTGAAGATCGGCACCTCATTGGCCTTCTTCTAGTCTTCGGGCACAACACCAGAGCGCCAGGAGTTTTCAAAGAGTCCAGCCCCTGACATGGATATGACACTCGCCAGCTTCTCGAGTACCCTGGGGTGCAGATTGTCAGGGCCGGCTGACTTGAAGGTATCCAGCTTCTCAAGGTGTTCCTTCACAAGGTCAGCATTTATGGAGGGTAGGGGATCCCCATCACCCGGATCTCCCCGTCTCATAGCAGCCATGGGCGTCCCATGGGACTGATGAAAGACTGACGCAAAGTACCTATTTAATAGGTTGGCTTTTTCCTGGGCGTCAGTTGTCAGTTGCCCCATCTGGTTTAGCAGGGGTCCAACGTTGCCCTTGCTTTTCCTTCGGCTCCCCACATATCTGAAAAAGGACTTTTTGTTGTCCTTGATGCTTGAAGCTAGTTGGAATTCAGTTGCAGCCTTGGCTTTCCTGGTTTACTCCCTGCAGGACCGGACCAGCGTAGAATAATCCTCCTTGGAGGTGAATCCCGTCCTCCATCCTTTGTAGGCTTTCCTTTTTAGCCACATGAGGTCCGCTAGGTCCCTGGAGAGCCAGGAGGGCTGCTGTGCCTTCTTGCTGCCTTTCCTCCGTGTTGGAATAGATTTAGCTTGTGCATTGAGGATCACTTCCTTGAGAAGCAACCACTCGTCTTGAACTCCCATCTCCCTGGGGCCATGGTCCCTGAGGGCCTGACCGACAAGCCTCTTGAGCTTGTCAAAGTCGGCTTTCCTGAAGTCAAGAACTTCTGTGTTGCTGACTGACTTGCCAGCTTTACAGCGGGTGGTGAAGGTGATCAGCTCGTGATCGCTGTTACCCAGCTTTCCATCAATCACTAGGTCGCCGATTAGGTCGTCCCCCATAGCCAGTACCAGGTCGAGCAGCGCTTTGCCTCTTGTTGGCCCATAGACTTCTTGAGTCAGGTAGAGGTCATCCATGCACGAGAGAAAGCTTTGCGACCGCTCGGATTTTGCTGAATGATCTTCCCACGAGATGTCCAGGTAATTGAAGTCACCCATGACAACCAAGGTCCTGGAGCAAGCGGCCTCAGTCAGTTCCCGGGCAAACTCCTGGTCAAGCTCAGGACTTTGAGTGGGAGGTCTGTAGTAGACTCCCACCATTGTGTCCCCTGTGCCATATTCCCCACAAATTTTTACCCAGAGGGTCTCTAGCTGTCCATGCCAGTTGCCAACATCAGCTTGCAGGGACATGTAGCTTTCCTTCACATAGAGAGCTACACCCCCGCCCCTTTTGTCAACATGTTCCCTCCTGTACAGGGTATAACCCTCTATACCCATGGTCCAGTCATGGGTGGAGTCCCACCAGGTCTCCGTTATCCCAATGACGTCATAATTCTTTGCACTGAGCAGGACGACGAGCTCCTCCTGCTTGTTGCCCAGGCTCCTGGCATTAGTGTACAGGCAGGCAAGTGTCCCCTTGGGGGCTCTTGCCTTGCCCACAGATTGTGCCAGGGCTGGGACAGGGGTGGGCTCCCTTAAGTGCCTTAGTCTGCTGGCTTTGCAAGGGTTGCTTAGCAGGCCAGCAGTAGTCCCCCCATCCCCCAGCAGGCTTAGTTTAAAGCCCGGTGGAGCAGGTCAGCCAGTCTGGCTGAGAAGAGCCTCCTCCCCAGGGGAGAGAGGTGGAGGCCATCTCTTCCCAGCAGCTCACTGCCTCTCTCTCGCCAAAGAGCGGGCTGTGGTCATGGAAGCCAAAGCCTTCCCGATGACACCAGCGCCGCAGTCTTTGGTTGACTACGTGGATCCTCCTCTCCCTCCTCAGCCCATAGCCCGAGACTGGGAGGATCAACAAAAACACCACCTGAGCTCCCAGACCCCTAAGCCCCGCTCCCAAATCCCTGTAGTGCCTCATGATCTGGCTGGGGGTGCTCCGAGCCGTGTCATTGGTGTCCACATGAATAAGGAGCATGGGGTAGTGGTCTGTGGGCCGGAGGAGCTCTGGGATCCTCTCCGCAATGTCTCGGATGCAGGCCCCCAGGAAGCAGCAGACTTCCCGGGCTAAGGTGTCGGGGCGGCAGATTGCCCCATCAGTCCCCTGCAGGATGGAGTCTCCCACAACAAACACCTTTCGATTTGTCTTGGGGAGAGCGGGGGCAGTAGCTGTGGTTGAGCCTGGGTTGCCTGCGGGAGCTGGCAACTGAGCAGGCTCTGCTGGGGCTGCAAGAGGTGTGAACCTGTTGCTAAGCTCCAGCGAGGGAGGGGCCTTGGTGCGGCAGGCCTTAGGGCCCTTGACCACCTTGGTCCATGCCCCTGACTGGGCAGAGCGGGTGGTCCCAGAGTCCTCCTTAGTCCTGGAGGGAGACGGTGCTCTACCCTGCAGCTCCCAGGGGAGAAGGGCCTGGCAGTAGGAGTCTATCTCCTGCTCGCCGTCCCTGATGGCACGCAGTCTCTGGACTGTGGCCTGGAGCTCCTCCAGCTGGCACGCCAGAGACCCCAGTAGGGGAGGTGGCCATGCTCCTGGGCCCCAGAGCCTGAAAAAGGGACAGGCAGCCCCCGCAGCCAAGGGCCAGGGGTTCCGTCTACTTGGAGCCCGGAACCATGGGCTCCGTCTGGGTGGCCGTCTCTGAGGTGCCCAATGGGGGGGCTGCAGAGTCCGAGGGGAACCTCGGGGTGCGACGCATGCCCATCCGTGTCATTCCTCTGGTAGGCTGGCTATGGCTGGGGCTGACTACTCTGGGGGGGGTCGCAGGCAGGGTCTCGTGCCCTCCCATGTCCTCTCATGCGCGAACTCCATGCTAACTTGAGCGCCTGTTTACGCAGCCTGTTCGCGCGGCTCTGGTCGCGGGGCTTCCTGGGGGGCTGGGCCAAGTAGGGGCCTGGGCGGGGGCTTGACCTGGTCGGCTCCTGGCAGCAGCCTCCTCCCAGGGAGCGAGGAGTTAACCCCTTCCCACCACGAGCCCGCTTACCTCCGGCTGTACTGGGGGTTGGCAGGGGGCACTGCAGCTGCTGAGGGGGTGTCTGGGGGGCTTCGGGGGAGCGGGGGTGCAGCGGACTTCACCTGCGCATCTCTCACTGCTCCAGAGCCTAACTGAACTTTTTTTTCCCTGTTTGGCGGGCCCTTTTAAACTGCATACATGTGCAGTGGGCCTGCCATCGGGGAACGCTGGTTTTTCAGGCCAGGGGGGCCCTGCCCAGGATTTGGGGTGACTGGTGAGTACCCCACTCCTTCTCTTCTCACTTCCTGGGGGGCTGAGCCAAGTAGGGGCCTGGGCGGGGGCTTGACCCGGCCCAGCTCCAGGCAGCGGCCTCCTCCCAGGGAGCGAGGAGTTAACCCCTTCCCACCACGAGCCCGCTTACCTCCGGCTGTACTGGGGATTGGCAGGGGGCACTGCAGCTGCTGAGGGGGTGTCTGGGCAGCTTCGGGGGAGTGGGGGCGCAGCGGGCTTCACCCGCGCGTCTCTCACCGCTCCAGAGCCTAACTGAGCTTTTTTTTTCCCTGTTTGTCGGGAGGATTTTTGCACTTATTCAGAGTGCTAAAGGCTGGGGTCAGCCACTTATGGTCCACTGGCTGCATCCAGCCTGTGGAGCCATTGGAGTCAAGGGGCCTCAGAGGCATTCAGCAGCAGGGACAAAATGCCTTGCCATGGCCAGGCAAGTAGGGTCCTAGTGTCAGGCCAACTCTGACCCAAGCTGGGTCATTCTGGCCTACTGGCCAAAAATGTGGTTGACTGCTGTTGTAGAAAGAGCACATAACTATTGCTTGTGATCCTTGAGACACCTAGATAGCACTGGAACACTTCTTTTCTCCGTGTACACATAGATATTTGATAGTATATACATATGCCAGATCTTATCAATGAAAAAGTTTGGTTCCTTGACTCCCTAGATGTTTAGAGGAGAGATTTTCATTCTATACAACAATTGAAATTACTTTTTAGATGTTGTTTCTGATACCTAAAAAGGTTTTATTAGTTGATATTTCTGCAATAAATTGTTATGAATGCTGCTGCCTGGGACACTAGGACTTCTACCTATTTTAGATTGACCTTTGGTTTGTAGAGTTTTATTAAAGTTGCATTTGGCTTACATTTAAGGATGAGTTTTGTGATCATGTGATCAAGACACTATAACAAATGCATGATTTACCAAAAAAAAATCTCTAAATATAGGTGACCTAAGGTCTCTCAGAGGGAACATTCAGTGTGGGAGATTTTTTTTAGTACCTTCAGCCTCAGGTTATAAAAATCCCTGCAACAAATGGTATTACAAATAACCTCAATGGCACAGAAGTTAAAATAAGAAATTCACAGTAAAAAAAAAATAATAATAATAATATAGGTCCTAAAAGTGGCTGTTTATTGATACCAGCAAAACTTCAGATGAACATATTCTCCCCCTAAATAACCTACATGCAGAGAAAGAGGACATAGAAAGAGAGAGAATAAAGAGGTACAGTCCTCCTTTTATATAAGTGTACTTCCACTGTTACCAGTTACTCATAGTATAAATGAAAAGAGAATCATGTCCAGTATTTACCAGGATTTTTTTTTGTGTGCACACAATTTATAGGCATATTTGAATATCTAGTTTCTAGATAAAAATGGGTTCAATCACATTTTACATACACTAATTCTAATTAATTATATGTTATTAATAAGCACCATATTCTAGTTCAAAGCATTAAAATAAATTCTGGCATATATTTGTTCCTAAATACGTGCCCGTTCATTTGATAGTTAAAGCAGATGTTAAAATGAGATGAGCTTTCCAAATAATTCTTGTTTTCCTTCTGAAGCTCGGTGTCATTATTTACCACTAGATTAGTTGATGTCATCTGAAAATTTGACCTACAGTGATTCTATTTTTTTCTTCTAGCTGATTAATAAAATTACTAAGAACACTGTACCGGGAGTAGTTCCTGGGACTCTACTAGAAACACCCCTGTAACCTCACTTTCATTTACAATTACTCTGAAGCCAGCTAACTACCATATTTACTTGAATATAAGATGGGGGTCCCCTCCCCACCAATCGGCATAGGGGAAAAAGCCCTTTGTCTTGTATTCACATATGAAGTGGACTGAGGAGCCTCTAGCTGCTGTGGCTCTGACTTTGGCCTGAGCCTGGGCCAGGGCCAGAGTCAGATCCACAGCAGTCTCCTGCCTTCCCCTCTGCAGTGTCTGCCCTTCCACCCACCCGCTTCCCTCCCCTTTACTGATAGGCACAGCTCATCTCCAGCTCCGGCTGGGGTCTCTCCTAGGACAAATCACATGGAAACTCCTTCCCCTGCCTGGCGAATCAGCAGTGCTGACACTGCTGCATGGCCAGGCAAAGGCTGAGCTTCCACATACTGCTTTGTCCTAGAGCACTGCATCTGACAGCAAGAGGAGTGGGGAGAACGGGAAGAAGCAGAGACTGGGAGCAGAGGGTGAGAGGGTAAAGGTGGCATGTCAGGCAGGAAGGTTCCAGGAAGAAGTAGTAGGCAAGGCAGAAAACAAGGAGGCCACCTGACCCCTCTCCCACCCCCAGACACTGCTTTCCCTGCTGTAGCAATAGGGGGGGGGCGCTCAAGAAAACCCTCCAGTACTTAGACTCCATACCTGAAAAGTTATAAAATTTTCCATATATAGAATCTAATTATAGGGGTTGTCTTGTATTCAGGGTGGTTTTATATTTGAGTAAATATGGTATTTTTTTAATCCATTTAAGTTGCATTTCACTGACTTTTGTATAGTGCTGATTTGTTTTGGGTTGTTTTTTTTTTTTTTTTAAAAGGAAAACCGAATGTGATGGGGCTGAGTGCTTTATTCCAATCCAAGTTAACTGTGTGAACACTTATCAATTTATGATATCCTTTTTGAAAAAGTTTTCTATGAACCATGCTGATTGGCATTAATGATTGTTATCTTTACTGACTGTATTCAATTGTTCTATCATTCTTAGCTTTCTGCATTTCATATCAGTTTCTCAATTATTTTGCCTGGTATCAATGCAAATTTTCTATTTCCCCTTGATCACCTTATCTATTCTTTTAAACTACTGAAAAAGCATTAAGCTTTCCAAAACCTCTGGAACTCCCCAGCTTTATAAGATATTTTTAATAGAAAGTGGAGGAGGAAAAAGGCACAAGCAGCCTTATTTCTTTTAATACTATTGGGTGCAAATTATCTGGCTGTACAGAAATAGAAGTGATTAATAAGTTCCTTCCTCATTACTAATAGAATAGAAAGTGTATCATCATCTTTTAAAGCAAAAAAAAATGGTCTATATTTCTGACTTTTCTAGATAACAGTGTAATATAAATACCTAACTAAGTAAATTCTACATAAAACTACTGTCAATCCTGATACAACAAAGACATAATGCCTTAACTTACAGCAGGGGAACCATGCCAGCCAACATCCTACATCTATGAAGTGTTTCAACATATGCTGAAGAAAGCCCAGATAGAGGGCCATGCCTCCTGCTGCAGAGGAAGGCAAACCCTGCCACAGACTGTACTGATCTGATCATCAGGTAAAATTCCTTCCTTCCTGACCCCAAATATGGTGATTGTTCTGACCCTGAGCAGAGGGGCATGACCCCTTAGCAGAAGCATTGGCATATCCAAGTTGAAGTTCCAACCTTGGCTGTAGCCAACACCCAACGCTTCTGAGGAAGGTTTAAAAATGTACCGACACATTTAACAGAAGTGGGGGGAGGGAACAGGGTGACAACAAGCAGAAGCATGGGAAGTACCCATAGTAGAATATAGGCATCGGTACATCTAGTTTATGCCTGAATTTAGGGGTGGCCATCATAGAGGACAGTCCAGTTGTTCTCTGTCCTCTATTGATATGAAACCGAGTGCCTTTATGCCCTCTATTTTTCTCTTGAAGAGGAAAAATAGAGGATATAAAGGCATCAGGTTTTGTATCAATAGAGAACGGAGTAGCAGAAAAACAGAATGTCCTCTATGACGGCCACTCTATGCCTGATCCAACCTCTTATGCCTGATGCAACCTCTTCTTGAACACCTCCGGTGATGAAGAGTCCACAGCTTCCCTAGGCAGCCTACTCCGCTGCCTCACTATTCTAACAGTGAAGAAGTTTTTTCAGATATACAAGCTAAACATACTTTGCTGCAACTTCAGGCCATTGGTCCACATCTTCCTCTCTGCAGCAAGAGAGGAAAGGTGCTTTCCCTCTTCTTTATGGCAGTCTTTTAAGTATTTGAAGACTGTTAACAGGTCTCCTTTTAAAGGCCTTTTCCATATGCATACGCCTAGCTCCTTCTGCCTCTCATATGACCTGCTTTCCAAGCCCTTGATCATCTTTGTTGCCTGCCTCTGGACCCTTTCTGACTTCTCCATATCTTTTTTTTAAACCTGGAGCCCAGAACTGCACAGTGCTTCAGATGAGGCCTAACTAGTGCCAAGTAGAGAGTCTTTATCACTTCCTGTGTCTTGTATCTAATGCTTCTATTGATGCATCCCAAAACTGCATTTGCCTTTAGTGTGGCTACATGACACTGCAGACTTCTGTTGAATGTTTGTGATCTACCAAGACTCCTAAGCCCTTTTCCATAGTGCTGCTATCAAGCCTGGTGTCACCAGTTTTTATAGTTGTGTTTTTTATTGTTCCTTCTGAGATCATAGAAGCATAGAAAATTACAGTTGCTAAGACATCAGAAAGTCATCTAGTCCAATCCCCTGCTAAAAAGCAGGATCATCCCAGCCAAGGCTCTGTCTAGTCTGGTCTTAAAAACCTCCAAGGATGGAGATTCCACCACCTCACTGGGTAACCTGTTCTAGTGATTTACTACTCTCCTAGTGAGAGTTTTTCCTAATATCTAATCCTAAACTTCCCTTGGTGCAACTTGAGACCATTGCTCCTTGTCATCTGGCACCCTGAGAACAATTTAGCTCCATCCTCTTTGGAACCACCCCTCAGGTAGTTGAAACCTGCTATTAAATCCTCCCTCAGTCTTCTCTTTTGCAGACTAAATAAGCCAAGTGCCTTCAGAAGTCATGTGCTCCAGCCCCCTAAACACTTTTGTTGTTCTCTGCCCAACTTTCCAAACTGTCAAGATTCTTCTGAATCGTGCTCACATCCTCCAATGTGTTCACAGTCCTTTCCAGTTTCATGTCATCTGCAAATGTGCTCAGGAAGCTTTCTATGCCAGCATCCAAATTATTAAACACACTGAACAGCACCAGGCCCAGGACAGACCCCTGCGGGACTCTACTCAAAGCCTCCTGCCATTCTGAAATGGACCTTTTCATAATTATCCTTTGCTTGTTACTATTAAGCTCCAACTACCTTGTAAAAGCCCTTTTTATCTAACCCACATTTCTCCAGCTTGTTTATAAGAAGGTTGTGCAGGCTTGTCAAAAGCCTGTCTGAAGTCCAGATACACTATTCCCATGGGTCAGCCTGCTAGACCAGGGCTGCTCCTGCCTGGCTCAGCATGCTGTGGAGGGGCTGGCTGGGGCACAAGTGCTTCAGCATGGGGCTAACCAGCAGGCAGCTCCCACACTGGAGCATCCTCATGCCCCAGGCAGACCCTTCAGTATCTACACTTGCAGTGCTGTGGAGTAAAAAACAACAACTCTGAACTGCACTTAATCAGCCTCCTAGGTAGTAGGTACAGTAACTCATGGACTCAATATACACAGTGGAGTTCTGGCACACTGCGACCTGCCAGACATCTGACACCCCAGGCACCTCTGCACTTTTACCTGTGCTGCTACATCCCCCTTTCCCCTCTACCCTCCACTGCCTGATGACTCCATTTCCATTTTCACTGCCTGGCTTACTTGCCTGCATTGTGAACCAGGCCAGCCTCTGGCTTCTTTACTATTTCTTCCATCCAGGACCAACTGCAGGTACTTCCTCAGCCTGACAAAGGGGTTTTCAACCCTAAAGCTTCCAAAGATACTTTTTTTTTTTCTTTTTTTTTTTTAAGTACTCCTTTTTTTTCCCATAACACACATATAGACATAAAGACAAGATAAGCCATCACACACCATGAATAACATCATACGTCCAACACAACACAACACCTTTACTTCTTGCTATTAATCCCTTTATAAAAACAAAGGCTCTGTGACAGTTCTGTATGGGTACCTTTGATGCTGCTACTGGTGTCGAGGCAGCTAAGTTATTTTACCTGTTGTCATGTAAAGTGGAGGACTGGGCATGAGGCTGTAGGGGAGGAGGAGGAGGCCTCAGTGGGGCACACTGCTGTGTTGTGCAGAGGCTCCAGCGCCAGGAAGGCACACCTTAACACACACACACACACACACCCCCACATCACGAGTTTTGCCTGTCAGCAGCTTGGGGTGCAGGGCCCCAAACAACAGACTCCCCAGCAAGACACACATAGCTGGCAGGCCTGCACTACATTCAACCCCCCTGCCCCCCCGAGACAGACACAGTCACCCAAGCACCCACCCACATCAGGAGTTTTGCCTGTCAGCAGCTTGGGGTACAGTTCCTCCCAAATGCCTGCACTCATTTTCCTGAAACTTGGCACGGTTTGTGGCCTCACTGCTGCAATTTTCATCCCCCTGTGGTGTAACACACAGACATGACAGGAGTTTTGCTTTCAGGAATTTGGGGTGCAGTTCTACCCAAACCCCTGCACTTATCTTCTTGAAACTTGGCACGCTTCATGCTCTTAGAAGAGGCTACCATCCCTGAAAGTTGCACCCAAATTGAAGATAAAACAACAAAGTTATAGATAGTTCATTGATCCCCCACTATAGCCTATAGCTGGATCTCCAAAGCAGCTCCAAAGCTTTGGAGCTGCTTCGGCAGGATCGAAGTGGCAAACTGATCCGGAGCTCCAGATCAGATCACTGCCATCTGAAGCAGCTGGATCCAAAGCCAGATCGGATTGCTGCCAACTTACACAGGCCTACTAATTAGTCTAACTCCACAGTAAATATCTTGTGTAGATGCACCCAGTATGTTGTTAAGTTTCCAACAAGATTTTGCATATAAATGAAACTTAGTCTTGCCACATCTACAGTAAATAATTCAAACTAAAGATAATAAAAAATGTCTTGCTTATAGGTTGCTGAAAGCCAGGTCTTGCCACCCTGCACAAGAACTAATTCATATTATTTCTTTTCTTGCTTGTAATAGTTATTGTTTAATGCCAGATAATAATGCATTATAAAGGAAAGGGCTGGGGGGGAAGGCATTTTGAATACAAGCCAGAGAATTAACCTGCAAGCATGGTATGCTGCCTTATTTCTCCTCTTCGCTTGCAGCAGCAGATCTGTGATCATGCCATCCAACGTTCCTTCATCATACCCTTGCAGCTTCCTTGCAACCAGTTTTGATCATTTGATCCAGACAGCTTAGCTTTTCATAGAAGCTCTGCTAAACTAGACTGTTTCAAAATCAGAGCTTCACTTGTCAGTATTTTGTGTTTTCTAGCACTGCCATCCTCTTGACTGAACAGCACACTAGGCATATATATGTACACTAATCTCTCAATCTGCCCAACCCCAAATCTCCTTCACATACCCACCTCAAAATGCATACTTCTGCCATAAAAAAGCCTGTTATCACAATCTATCCAAGCATATTCACCACTAATTACAAGAACTAGGAAAGCAAATAATAAAACTAACACAATGTGATGTCCATCCAGGTTCAGTCACCCACTTTTTTCTATTTAGAGGTGTGAGCTACACAAAGCAGTGATCTTGTCATTTTAGCTGTGAAAAAAGTTCCTAACATACTATAGTGACTATATAAAATAAAAGATCATCATGTGAGCAGCAAAACACCTGTAACATGTAGTCAGAACGTTTAAACAAATGTCAGACCAATCACTGAATACAGCATCTCAAGCAGGAACAAACTGCTCAGAACATGATCATTAAATCTGAAATTCATACCATCTTACTCCCCCAAAAGACAGCATTGGCAAGTATATTCAGTTGGTACAGTTTTCAAAATATATGCTTTAACAGGCAGTCAAAAACCTTATATTTTAAACTTTAAATCAACAGTGGGGCACATTAAGTCATGAAACTCAGCGATGATATGATGCAAAATGCCCATCTGAGTGCTCATGTGGCTTTTTGATATCTTGTGTAGACAGCTACATTTCAAACATTTCGTTCCCTGACTACAACTTCAAAAGCCAGTTCAAAGCAAAATTACTTAATATATCAGGGGGGGTTTCCCATTCTTCAAGGCAACAATAGATTAAATGGATTTGATTATAGTATTGTAGATTTTTTTTCTTTGTTGGTTTCTTGCCAGCCAGAATGTAGCAAAAATGAATTGTCGTTTGTACCAGATTCATACTATTAATTTATCTAATTCCCTTTTACAGCAAAGGTCTTGAGACTATAAAAGGGAAGGGGAGGAAAGAGGATTTCAATGCCTCAAGTACACTCGATTAATTAGCTAGATTATTATTTTGAAAATTCCACAAAGTTGATGAATTCTCTGTAAGGTATGTCATTATCAGATGAAAACCATAATACAATATAAGAAAAGGGATTTACTTAGTATGCTTTTAGCAGCATTTTAATTACTGTTAGAGCAATACTGCTATAATTTTAAGACTGTTTCCACCATAAAATGTTTATGCACATTTTATAGTCTCATTTAAGAAAGAAAACAGTGGCATTCCCTTTTATGCTAATTTCAGTTCTGTGTGTTATTAATGTCAGGCAAAACATTGAGATAAAAAAAAAAAAATTATAGTAAGATCAGACTCAAACTCTAGAGCTGGTAATACTCCATTTCAGAGGTTGTTCAGTTCTGAAAAATGGTATGATTGCTTTGAATGCTGTTTTACCACACACCCCCTTACCCACCTCAGAGTCATCTAAATATTGACTAGGTAACCCCCAAGATGACCTATTCCATCCACAGCAGCTCCCTCTGCAATACTGTAGTGGCAGAAAAAACTAGCTAGTTAGAATTTACTCCTGGTTTCCTGTTCTGAGTTTACAGTCTATATTGCAACCATCATATCTTGACAGTTCTGAACACAAAAATACAACAGGTCTTCAATATGGTGATCTCAGAATTTTTTTATGCTATTTACATATCCTACTACTTCAATAAGCATGGGTTTCCATGTTTCATTTTTGTTATAAATCATGCTTTTAAGAATATGCATTTCAATGGAGACATAGGCCAAGTCTATAAAAGTTAAAGAAGTTGAAACTACATCTGCTAATTATGAATAGTAAAACAATAAATGTTATCATTATCTATGGTGATCCTGAACTACTGGGAAAAAAATCTCTGCCCACTTACTCCCAATCTGCATGAGCAGTATGCTGAAAAGTGTTATGTAGTCATCATAAAAATGGTGTCCAGTACCACTCAGATGAACCTACTCAAGACTGGGTACATCTACCCAAAGCTGCCTAGTTAGCCCCACAGTAAAGTCTCAACATCTGCACATGCAGCCCTGTTAGGCCACAGGAAACTAATTAACCACTGTAGGTTTGGACTTTAAAATACAAATACTATCCTGCAGCAGTATTCTTTATTGCACAGCAAGGCACATGTAGATGCTGATGGAGCTGGCTGGGGCACAACAATGTTTTAGTGCAGGGCTAACACTGGAGCACCCTCATGCTCCAGTCAGCTCCTCCACAGCACATTGAGCTAAGTTGAAACAGCCCCAAGCTGGCAGGCTGACCCCCTGGACCCTCTCTAACTCAGCTCAACATGCTGCGGTCCCAGCATTTATTGCTCTATGCTAATACCACATGTATATGCACCCACTGAAATCCTGAGAGCATCTCAAGATGCAACACTTTTTCAGCATGTAGCGTGCTGTGGAACACAAGCAAGTGGGTAGGACTTGTTTTTCAGCAGCAATCCCTGGATCACTGCAGACATAGTGTAGACATACCTATTAAGGGCCATATTGTATTTCTCCCCATGGCTAAGTGCAGATAGTCAAAAAGCCTGAGGCTGAATTGATTCAATCTCCACAGGTTAGTCTAAACTGCATAGATTGAACCAATAAGCAAGTGAATAGACATTCGGTTTTGATTCTGGAAATGCAGCCACATGCCTACAGTGGCCTCAGCTGAAAGCTCGAGGGCACTAGAGCACACTTCCCTGCTCAACTGTAGCAGACAGCTTGGGCCAAGGCTAGCCTGCTCAGCTGGGTTTGTGGGAGGTGTAAAGCATCCTGGGATGCTGGGAGGGGTCTGTGAGTTAACTTGAATCTGGAGGAACGAGATCTGGGACAGAAGTGCAACAATTGATTTAACCTAAATCACTTAAGTTTGATACTACATCCATCCAGGTTTATCTTAAATTGGATTCAGCCAGTTTGAAAGTGGTTTATGTGCGCTGAACTTCTGTTGTGTTACAGATTTGACTGGTTTCCAGCCAGTTATACTAGTTTGTGTAGTTTATGTTCCTAGCCTATGTGCACATGGAGGACATTCTATTAAAAAAAAAAATGTGGACTGTTTCTTCCACTAAGGACTGCATCCTTGGATAAAGATACTGCAATGGAGCCCACTCTTTACTTTGTGACATTTCTACATTCTGCAGTGAGAGGGAATGGGTCCAGAACTTGGGGAAACCCCAGGCTGAACTCCCTGTTGTCGCATGCTACTTGCAAGTTGAAAGAGTCAACTGAGAAACAGAGGCAAAGGAAAATGTGTGGTGAAGATAAGACTACCTCACAGGGGTGATAAAAGGATAGACATGCTGCAAGGAAACACTGCAAGGTGTTCAGGTGCTATTGAAGTAGCTAAGTTAGAGAACTTTGCTATAGCATAGAAAAACCATAGAAGTTTTTGTTTAAGTGGCATAGAATCATAGAAAGGTAGGGTTGGAAGGGACCTCAGGAGGTCATTTAGTCCAACCCCCTGCTTAAAGCAGGACCAACTCCAACTAGATCATCCTAGCCAAAGCTTTGTCTAGCTGGGTTTTGAAAACATCCAAGGATAGAGCATGTCAGTGCCTCATTCATTCCTTATATGACTTTTATCAGCAAGTCTTTCCATTTGTACATCCTACTCTGCTTTAAAGAAAAATATCTTATTTATACATGAGTGCATTTGTCTTTCAGCACAGTTTAACTTCTGTATGCAATTTATAGCTTTGATAAAAGTTATTGTTTTACTTTTCACAATTAGCAGATGTAGTGCAAACTTCTTTAACTTTTGCTAACTCTTCATATAGATTAATAAAATCCATTTGCTATGCAAAAACATCTAAGTATAAGTTCTAAGACTATGGGCAGATCTAGGACCTTGAAAAGGAGGGTGCAGATTAGGCCTGTGAAAAGCAGCTAGTATTCGATTTGGATTTGGCCAATTCAGGGGACAGTGATTCAATTCAGTGATTCAAATCACTGTCTCAAATTGAATTGGCAGCAACTGAATCTCCGAATCACCCAGGCCCATCCTGACACTGGGGAAAAAAAGCCCCAACTCACGGGGTGCTGTCCAGCAGAGGGGGTGATCCCCATGCTGTGCGAGGGGCTCTGCACAAGCCCCAAGCCCCCCGCTGTCCCAGCCCCCTGCCTATGGCTGCCCTGCCCACCCCAGCTCTGGGCCTTTAAGAAAAAACAGAAAAAAACCCCAAACTCACCAGTTCCTGCCCAATGGGGAATGATTCCCACTTCCCCACACTGCATGGGGGCTTTGCATGAGCTCCCCAAAACCCCAAGGCTGCTGCAGGAACCGGTGAGTCCAAGGTTTTATTTGAATTTTTTTCTTAAAGGTCCAGAGCTGGGACAGGTGGGGCAGCCATGGGGTGCTGAGGAAGCCGGGGGGGGGGGGTGGTCAGAGGGCTTGTGGCAGAGGCCCCCATGCACCACAGGATAGTGGGGATTGCCCACCTCCTGCCAGGCAGGGCTTTTTTTTAAAGGGTTGGGAACTGGGGTGGGTGGGGATCAGGGGACACTTGGGGGAGCAGGCAGGGAACATGGCCTGGCAGGAGTCCCCCCATGGTCCCCTCCCCCAGCCTCCCTTTTCCCACCTCCTGCTTGCCAGCTCTGAGTCTGGCACCAGCTTCCTGCCGCAGCAGGCAGGGATTGCCCAAATTGTCGAAGCTCTCCAAATCTTTTTCAAATCAATTCAGACCTTTTTATTGGTCCCCCAATTCAGTTCTGATTTGGAGATTCAGCCACCAAATCAGGCTGAATCTCCTCTGAATTGAATCAGCACCCAAAGCTTCGCACAGCCCTAGTGCAGCTAGTGTGATGCATTATTACATACAATACAATACACATTTTTCTCCAGGTAAAAAGAAACTAGAAGCTTTACTACTATGCTCTGGGGCTGATGGATATATTAGTCAGTTTAAGATCAAAGTAAAAACTTTATTGGAACATGCAATAATGTGTTGTATCACACATTTTGTATTAAAAAATAGAAAAAGCTAAGCAAAAACTTTCAAAATATTGTTTCATCAGTCATGAAGTCATTAGACTTAAATGTATTTGTTTTTCAGATTCATAAAACAAAAATCAAGCCTTCCTAAGAATCTTGACACTGCATCCAAAACTTCACAGAAAGTTATTTCTGCACCTTAGTTAAATGTTCACCTGAGTTAATATTTCCACAGTTGAGTTTATACTTTTAGATAAAAAAGCAGTATGCAGGGCTGTGAAGTAGGAGGTACGTTTTCTAGGAGGAACTAAAGACAACCCAATTGTAGAGGAAAGACTAGCTTGA
This sequence comes from Crocodylus siamensis, assembly GCF_052110815.1. NCBI lineage: Eukaryota > Metazoa > Chordata > Crocodylia > Crocodylidae > Crocodylus > Crocodylus siamensis. The sequence goes on along the minus strand of NC_143399.1, from coordinate 145,655,252 downwards.
TAGGCAGAAGATAAATACCATTAAAATGAAGAGAGGGTCATTAATACCCATGAAATGAAGAGTTTTGAAGGAATCAGGTAGATTATAAGGAGCCATGAAGTCAAATGACTCACTTTGTGCTGCCCAAACATAAATGCTGCCGCCATGGCTAGAGTGCTTCGAACTTCAAGTGGACCATGAATCAAAAGGCAGGGGTGGGGAGGTTTGCAACTATACCCTCCTACCCCCACAATCCATCCCAACTGAGACCCTTTAGTTCTGCAAAACACTGACCCACCTGTTCTTTCCCTGGGCCCTTTAAACCACTGTATTTCACATCTTTAAGGGTTGGATCAAGACAGCCACAGCCTACTGTGCTCTGCCTAGAAGGTTTGGGGCTTAACACAGGTAAAATTCCTTTAGGAACTCCTAGGTCCGTGGCACTGTTGAAAAAGATATAGTACCCCTCCTCTTCGGCCAGCTGGGTACAACAGCAGGGGTAAGCACCATCCCATTCCTCACTTTGGAGCAGCCACTGTGATCAGTGGCTCTAGCCCTGTCATGATTCTTCACTAGTTATACCCTCTCTTCCCTTTGCACATCTCTGCAAGGGTCAAGCAACCTCACCTTTTTCCATGTCACAGGACAATAGCACTTGCCAAATAAAAAAAATACTTCATTGTTCATTTACTGAAACTTGCCAAAACCAGACAGTGAGGAAAAGAAATTCTGTGTATGTAACCCACCTCCCAGAAGCAATCGCTACCTTGCCAGGTAGTAGCATCACATAGACCCTCTTATAAAAGCCATAATATACACCTGTTAGGAAGTGGTTGGGTTGCAGTTTTGCTTATGGTAGATTTATTTTTGCCGATAGCAAGCCAATCTTAGTTAGCAGTTTGTTTAAAGATGTCAATAGCAATAAAATAGCTTCTCTCTCTCACAAGGAAAGAGGAAATAACATATGCATGAATTAGGTTTGCAGCATTAGCTACAGCATAGTGAGAAGCAGCTTGTATTTTGAGTATAAAGAACAGACAATTAGAGAATGTTCCAGCTGAGGTTCTGCAACTGGCCTCAACATGTCAACAAATTGTTTTGCAAAAGCTGTTTCCCACCCTTTTTCTCATCATTACTTACTAAGTTTAAGTCTTTGTCCATCTTATGTGCCATATCCATTTATCCATGACAGGCTGACTGTTTCCCTAGCATGCTGTCAAAGGTTTCCAAAAAGCTACTTTTACATGGAATACAATCTATTTTCTTTACATTAAGCTGAGGGACCTGACCTCAAATACTCCAAAATAAACAGGCCTAGTTTCTCATACCAGGTAGTACAAGGTAAGAGGTAGGTACTACTAGCTGCCACTTTAAATCCCATGCATATCTTTGAGAACCAAAGCACCAGGGGCAACAGAGCCTTATTTCCAAATTAATGCCACTCAAGACAGAGTTGTTTCAGAATCTGGAGGGTCCTGTTTGTGTTTCTGTTTCACAGATTGGTCTGATTTAGAATTTTAGGATCCTGAGTATAATCTCATCGATCCCATTTGCAACCCATTTGACTGAAATTCTGCTAGCTTAAAACTAGTCACAGTTTTAATGGAAACACATTTCCAATTTGTATAGGACCAAACTGTAGTGCATTTGAAATCCAACATTAAGTCTGTATCTTGAGTATAACTCCAACAGGATCCTTGTCAGTAGTTTTATAATTAGAATACACTGAGCCAATTTTGTCCCATTGGCTGTAGCAACCCCAGGCTTCCCTCCAATTGCAATATACTGATAATGTTTATTTGCATAGAAGAAGTAGATGTGCAGTAAAGTAGGATGCTAATTTGTATTTATAGTACACAAGCCAGTGTGCACTCACTTCCTATGTAGATAGCTTGGGTTACATACTGTAAATTCACACTCTAGGTTGTTGCACACTAAAATTCTGGAGAAAAGCCCCAAAAGTAAGGGGAACATTTTTACTTCAAACAGTCCATACCTGCACTGCAGTAAGCAGTACACAATCCTTTTGCACTTATGAAGAAATAGTACAAGTTGAATGTGAAATGCTATCAGATCTGAATAACAGCATTGCATACCCATTTTGTACAAGTATAACACAATTAGCTGAAAAGTAAGGCACTACAGTGCCCAAGTCACATTTTAATGCCAGTCACATCTTCAAGCTCTTCCCTGAAGAAACTATGAGAACTAGAAGTCTGCTCTGGCTTGCTGCTCCACCCTACCTTTAAAGTCAAAGTTTAACTTCACTAAACTCCAAGGGTAGGGACAGAAATTACACATAAACTGGTATAAATGATCAGAAACAGGTTCAAATCTGCAACACAACAGAAGCTCTGTGCACATACACCACTTTCAAAATGGCTGGAACTGGTTTAACATAAACCTGGATGGATGTAGTATCACATCTAACTAATTCAAGTTAAATTAGTTTATTGAACTTCTCCACCAGATCACCGCCAGATTCAAGTTAACTCACACTCCCCCAGCATCCCAGGTTGCTTTACACCTCCCTCCCTTGCAGGCTAGATGGGCTAACAATGGCCCAACCTGTCTGCTCCAGCCAAGCAGGGAGATGTGCTATAGCACCCCCAGCTTCTGGCTTGGGCCACTGCAGGCATGTGGCTGTATTTCCAGAATTCAAAGTGAATGTCTGTTCATTTGCTTATTGGTTCAATCTACACAACTTAAACTAACCTGAAGCCTTGGGCTTTTTTCCTCTTTGTACTTAACCCAAGAGCTGTGGCTTTAAAACACATGTACCAAGTAATCACAAAAATTAACAACTGGAAACCTCATTACATACCTTCCTTCCCTCCAACAATTGAACTCTGTTAGGATATGTTCACTGCAAAGTTCTTTCAGATGATCAGCCTATGTTCACAAGGGTATTACCGGCACTAGCAAGGGACGGACAGTCAGTCAGCTATAGCTCACACCACACCAGCCAGGTCACTTAATCCAAACTGAGTACTTTTCCCTTACCCACCAAAATTAAGAGGGAGAAGAAAGTAAGAGCAACACCTGAGTAGAAAGCCAGGCAAATCCTGCAGCAAAGACATACCATCACTATCCTATGCAGAGCCTCCCTCCTCAAAGCTGTTGCTACTCTCCTTTGAGTACCTTTACAAAGAGTACAAGCAGCTGCAGTTCTTTGAGAGGGAATACTTATTAACTCCTACCCTGACAATTCAGAGTCAGGGTCTCTAAGACACACAATGGATTTTAAGTCCATATATAATCTTTGCCAGGAATAGGGGAGAAAGAGTGAAATGCAAATAGGCAAGGAGTTCAGCAATATTTAATGCTATGAGGTATCAGCAAATAAGAACTATTATTGATGAAGTGTTACTGTGTCAGATTCTCCCTCTGATAACACTGGATTGCATTGCTGAAGCAACACAAACCAACATCCAAGCCAGCATAGTAGGCAGCTGAAGGTTTCATTAGCAAGGCAGAGAGGAATTGCCAGCTAATGTAACTGGTTCAATACTACCCTTCCTTGGTCTCTGCTCCCTTCTATAACTGAGCTCAACAGAAGAGATGGCTACAACATGCTGTGCTCTTATGCATAGCTGGCATAAAGGCCCTTTTATTTCTGAGACTATTACAATGTATATCCCTTAGCAACCCTAGAGAGTGCCCAAAAGGAGCCCAAAATTGCCCTTCCTTTTCCTCCCTGCTACACTAAATAGAGAGATCCACAACAGATCTGACGATTACCTCTTTCACTTCCAGCTTTACCAGTTAACCCAAATCTATCAAAACTTAAATTCTGTGTTAACAATCATTTCTTATAACGTTCCTCACATAATCATAAATATACGGATGAACACAATTAATGTTTTATTGGTATATTGAATCAATAGTGTCTGTGTATCATTTTTTGTGACAAATTAGATATGCTGCTTGTAACTCAGTTGGGAAGACTTAAATTTTGCCTGTTTTGTTAAAAACAAACAAACAAAAACCCTGTATCCTCCCTTATCTTACACCAGTAATTCTTGAAGAACAGAAAGATTTTGTGAAAATAGTGACAGCTGAAGAGAAAATTTATTGAGAAACTTTTTTTTTCTAAAAAATTGTAATCCAGAATCAAAGGCACAAAAGACCTTAATACAAATAATATTTTAAATGCAAGATAATGCTAGGTAGTATAATTGTTTAAGTATATTAGGCCCCGGCAGACATTACACTTATGACATGGCTGGTCTGTTAGTTGTGTCTTCAATAGTAACCCAGTCACTTGTACAAGCAATTAATGTTACCACAAAAAGGGAAACCAGCCACAAAAATATTACACAAAAATGTGTAATATTTTGCTGCTGGTTTCTACTATGCCTTAAATTGAAAATGTGACAGGATTAGAATGACACTGGGGTCTCCAATGGCTGGCTGATGATCAGCTGATCATTAGCTGGTTCCAGGGATGCATTACGACCACTTGGGGTCCCAGTGCAGTCTGAATCCAGCTGACAATTGGCTAACCATTGGGAACCCAGCTTTCAACTTGCTTTTAACATAAACGTGATCTTAGTCGGCCCCTGCATGTCAAGTAGGGTTGTACCTCCAGCCGTGCACATGTGGCATGGCAAGAGGTACAATTGGTGGGATTGAGGATCAGATCTCATCATGCCTTTAAATCAATATCTGCAGCCCTAACTGTAAATTTCTATACATTCTCTTACTTTGGATTTTTTTTTATATTAAATTTTCTTTCTGAATTTCCTGGGTTTGTAATGCTTTGGTTTGAAATAATGGCAACTTTTCTATACTTTGTGGTTAGATTAGTGGTATGTACTAACACCTGTAACACAATTTGAATTTAGAGGCATGTTTTTCCACTATCAATGTACCAGTTGTTACTAATTGCCTAAGCTTGGAAAATATGCTGAACAATGAGGCTTCATCTTTCTTTCAAATGGGAAAACTTGTTTATCAAGAAGCAGGAATCATCCTAGACTTGTTTATCAGGAATCATCCTAGACTTCAACAACCATTTCCAGCCTTTTCTCAACCTCACCTGTCAAACACCTGAGGAGTTTTAAAAACATGTTGTGTATCAGTGAAAATATGTAGCTATGCAAAAGCAAGGATGTAGAAGAAAAAAACCAGAAAGGGAGGAAAGGATTGTACAGTAAACAGATTAACCAATTAAATACGGCATTAAGTGCCATAGAAGACCTCTACTGGGTGCATCTTCATGCGCACTTTAATGCACAGTAGACTATTTTACTGTGCATTAAAGCATCATGTGAAAAACCATGACATTACGCTAATGCACAATGAAATAGTCTACTATACATTAAACATTAGTAAAAAAAGTATGCAAATGTACTACCTCACATTAGCACAGTCTAATGTGCATTAATTTAGTACCAATGCGCCTTAGAAAAGGTGCATTAATGCACACGTAGTCACATTCACTGATAACCACAATGAATTTGAAGATAAAACTGGGAAAAGTTGATTAGATCTAAGATTAGAGGTTGATTAAGAATTAGATTAAAGATGATGAAGTGTGTAAAGATCAAAGCAATTAGGCTATACAAGCTATCCACTATAGGGATTGCATTAAAAACAGCTTCCTGGAGTTCTCAGCAACAGTATTTGCCCTTGTGGATTAATACTAATCTTTATTACAGGAATAATATTTACTACCTCCATTGATGCTACTTTGCTGTATTTGGATGGTTAAATCCTAAAGGAAATGCCACACAGGAATCCCAACAGCAGATGCTGCTTAAAAGCATTTTAATGGGGATGAAGCCAGGGAAAAAATGTTAGCTTTTATTGTTTTCTTCTTTTGGGAAATTAGTAACAAATCACTTTGGAAAATAATCATTTATTCCCTCTCTGTCTTGAACACAGATGGCTGACTTTTCAGTATTCATTGCCTGGCAAAAAAGTATGTAAAATATACAGTACTGCTTCCAAAAAAATCAGTGAAACTATGTTGTTTAGAAGCAGTAACAGGGAGCCTCTTACTTTATGAGGATGCAGCAGGCCAGTCTAGCTGTGTGGGGCTATGGTGGCAAGAGCTCAGGATGGCCCTTAATTAAAAGGGGAAACTCCTGTATGTGGCTGGGGAGCCACCATACAGGAAGTGGGGCAAGACTTCAAAGCATATAAGCCCTGGGCCAGAGCCAAAGGTGGCCATCTGGCCCTGCAGGCAACAGGAAGACAAGCTCCTGAGCAGGATGGGTACAGAAGGGTACTGACCAGCACCCAGGCCATCCTTAAGAGATGCTGGTATAGAGCTAAGGGGGACTTATAACCTGTGAGGAAGTTATTGGCCCAGTGGGAAGAGAAGGGCGGAAGGTTGTTACACAGCCTGTGGGTTTGCATTTCTGTGGTAATTAGGAACCAAAGAGCCACTTAGTGGCTGAAGGGGAGGACAGGAGGCTACATAGGTGTGCCTGGGAGGCACTCCAGATTTTCAGCCCTATCAGGGGCAGGCTTCAGTCAAGAGGGCCAGGGTATGAGCCCCAAGCAGAGTGAAACAGGTCAAGGGCCCAAGGAGAGTGAGTTGGGTCAAGGCTGGCAATCTACAGCAAGAATAACCAGTGAACTAAAACCAAGAGGGCTGAAGCCCATAAAAGCTGGTACATTAATCTAGAATAACTTCTGAGAGGGACGGGTATGGCTGTAGGTATGGATGTTGGCCACGAATAGCCCATAAGGTGACTGGTGCCTGGAGGCACTAATGCAGCTGAGTGTCCCGGTGGAGACAGACTAGGCTCACTCGGGGACCCTGAGGGCAGCCTCCTCTTTCTGCTAAGAATAATTACAATAAGGTGTGGCAGGAAACGCAAGGGACAAGGAAGGACAACACAAGGAGCCAGAATGGACAGCAGAAGTCGAGGGGCCACCAGGGGGCATCATGGCCACCTTTAGAGGCTGAGACCAGTCACAGAAGGGGTCATACAAGGAGGTCACCTGTCACAAGAGGTCCCCTTATACTTGTCTAGTTCTCTTTCTTGAGAACCAGCAGGCCTGTGATGGGGTAGTTTTGCAGTACACATGATTTCAAAAGGGAGCTATGGGCATGCTCAGCATTTCTAAAACGGAGCTCAGTTATTTGGTGTCTTAATATCTAGGTACATGTCGAACTTAAGACCTCTAAATTTGAAAGCTTATACTATTGTTGGGTGGAATTTGGTCAGCATTTTTTTGCAAAGGGATAAATCCTAGCTTTAGGTGACACGAAAGTTAAAGCTCCCATTAAATTTAAATAGACGTATTTGCAAAAACACTTTTTGTTGCCCATAGCATAATACTCTGTCCAGACAGTCATTTAGGCCCAAACTTTCAATGGCAATTAAGAAATTAGGCACCTTTGATCTGGGCCTTACTAACTTATTGAATACATGACTCTTGTAACCAGCCTTATACTTACCGTGGACCTATTCCTTCAACACAGAGTCTGCTGCCTGCTGAAACCCACTAATTTTGTAGGATTGAGGGATTTATCTTTATCTACACAAGGCATCCATTTTCTCAGTGGCATGCATGCTAGCAATTTACTCCTTAATTGTTCATATAACCACACATATACACACCTAGACCACTCAATGTCTTTTAGACAGGAGCTCCTTCTGGGGGCAGAAACTGATCATACAAATATTTATATAGTACCTAGATCCATTCAACCTGCCAGTGGCACCATTGCAATATATGTTACAAAATATTATTTCTATTAATATATCACTAGAGCTTGCATAGTGTTCAAAATGTAGTTTTGCATGAGTTTGTTACAAATTCAAACCATAAGATGTGTAACTGTGGATTATGGCACCACCTAAAGCATACTCAGATGATTGTGTATTTAGCAGTGGAACAGTGTCATTTTGTGTCCTGGTTTACAGTTAGCATTTTTCATGGAGTTTTATTTCAAATGTCTGCCTTAGTTGAAACCCCAAGGTAAAATGATAATTCATTGTGGGAAACTTTCTGAATCCAATCCCCAAACCCAATAAAATATTGGTTATTGTTAATGTCTGAACTGAAATACTTTGGGTTTACCTGGCTGCAATTACACTTTACAAGCCCATAGCTTAAGTTAATTGTGGCAAAATGGATATCCCCACTAGCCGCAGCTATCCCCCACCTGCCTCTGGGCATGACGCCCACCTGTCTCACCCGCCACGCCTTGTTGGAATAATGATATGTTGTTAAATTAAGCGGGAGACTGCCCATTACTGCACCCCCATATTTGGGGGTGTCCGTGACTCCGTATCTCCCCTACACCATGGCCCAAGCCTTGCAGATGGCATCCAGATGTTACAGTATCCCCGGCCTACAGCCAGAGCATGCTTAGGCCATGCCGTCAGGCCTCAGTCACACACACATTCATACCACCTGCCTCTCACTCGGGCCTCGCTCACTTCACCCTCTCTCACAGGGTCTCTTTCTCGCGTCGACAACTTATGCTGCCTTGCTACCTCTTGGAGCGGGCACCCTTTGGCCATAGGCTTAGCTAGTCCACTCCTTGGGTGGCAGACATATCGTCTGTTGGGCCTCTCTCACGGCCCTCACTGGGCTAGTGGCCAGCCAGCTACCTGACTGGGTCTAAGTACACTTGGGCCCCTTTAGGGGTAACACTCAGGGTCTGTATGCATATTGGGCTCTCAGCCCTCTACTTGGGGCTCTACCCCAGCCCCTCTACTCAGCGTCTCAGGGCTTCCCTCCTCTTGTGGGCTCAGGTGGCTGTAACCATGCCTGGCCCCTTCTACCTCCATTGTCACCTGACCCACCCAAAGGTGGGAGCTGGGGTTAAGACACCCCAACCCCCCTTTCACCAGGATGATAACTGGTCTGGCATTTCCTGGGGGCTCCTGCACCATTGGGAGCCCCACCAGGCCACCCGCTCCCAGCAGTGTGCCGTTTTAGGTCATGCCCAAGACCTAGTCATTTTAAAAAAATTAGGGCATATATGTATTGCATTAGAGGAGTGGTTCCCAAACTCTGACAGACTGCGCACCACCAATTTAAAATGATACAACCTTAAGTACCACCAGCAAATCAGTTCAACCTCAAGTACCATCAGCAATTTTTTGCCAGAAAAAGTAATTATAATAAATCTCTTAATGCATACCAGTGACAGGTTGTCTGTGTACCACTGGTGGTACACATACCACAGATCAGGAACCGTTGCAGTAGAGAATTATCATTTATAAGTTTGGCATTCATTTCTATGGTCTGTCAAAGCACATATTTTGACTTAGCTCTTGTGGCATTTTAATTAGAGAAGACACTTGTCTGGTATGACCCTTGTTGACATTCATTTTCCTTTCTCCAAGATCACTGACAGCATCATTCCTATGAAGATTCCCTTTCAATTGCCAATGTCCAAAAAAACTTTCCAGTAAAGAAAAATACAATAGAAACTAGGTCTTAGTCCATTAGTTTTTCATCTCACAGCCTGTAGAGTTTTGAGTACACCAGTAGGGAGTATAGTATTTTCATAAGCACACCCACTGGACTTGCAAATAAACACTTTTCTACCACTGTTCAAAAGATAATTTAACATTAAAGCTATTCCAACATCAGAAAAATATTGGGGACAGAAGTTATATTTAATTTTGGAAGTGAACCAAAATAGATATTTGCTTTTGGCTTTCAGTGAAATTATGAAAAAGAGAGAACCTTCTGTGTGAAAATTTCCACTGATCTCCACCCTAAGTGATTCTCTCCCCTTTCACCCCTCCACCTCTGTCCAGAGAGAGACTTTGGTTATTGTAATATAAAAGAAGTTCAGAAACTGGAAGCATGGCATCAGGTATGTGCCCTGATAATTAACAACACTCTCTGACTGTGGCTAGAGTTTTTTGAGAGCAATGTGAGTAAACTGTGAATATATTTTTATATTAAATTTAGCATTAGATTTGAGACCCATGGAGTATCTAGAATAATAAGATTAGAGCAATTATAATATGCAATGTTTATTTATGTAACAATATTTTAATGTATATTGATATAGCACATTACCTCAGAAAATACTGGGAATTTAAACTGGTTTAGGAAATGTGACACATCTCTTAAGAGATGCATGACAAGTGGTACATACTGTAATTACATGTTACATAGATAAATGTTCAACACAAAGTAGTGTTATTACCAGTACTACAAATGGTAAAATATGATCCGCCTTTTTCTTTTCTTCACAGTGATTTTTTTTCCTTGGTTTAATTTAAAGTAATGTTAGACTATGTCTCCTTTTGTTTAAAAAATGACCTCTTGATTCATAGAAAATTGAATCTTAACGGTTCATGATCTTTTTTCTGTACCTCTTAAATAGTCCTTCCTTAAATAATACTTCCACACAATTTTGGCTTCGGTTTTTGGGAATGTAAATTGGAATTTCTTTGCCAAGTTTTTCTTGTGCCATTTTTTATTGCTGCAGTCTGCATTAATTAGACCCTCCAGTTATATTAAATTACAAATATGTTTTTAAAAGAATTTGTGCCTTTTATCAATTTATTGTTTATTGGTCACATCAAATTTGCAACAAGACACTTCCTAATGACTCTGAGCCAAGATATAAGACCTCTTGACAGCAGACACTAAAGTGTTTACTTTCAAATAAAGTGAATATTCCCATTCACCTGAAGAAAATTGAGCATTTATAAGACAAGAGCTGAATGCATATTTCAGTTGACCCAAAAATTAGACCTGTTTGAACTTTTATAGGACCAGAATAGTTCTAATTAAATTAAGTCAATCAAAATATTTCAGAAACAATGTTTAATAATATTGATGTACAGATGTGAATACATTGGGGTGTCTTGGGAGTGTTGGTTGTAGCTGTTTTGGTCTGATGACATAGGTAGACAAGGTTCTTTGGGTAAATGTGATATCTTTTATTAGACCAACTAAATAGCTAGAAAAAATTGTTCTTTGCAAGCTTTTGGGTACAAACAGCCTTCTTCAGGCAGAGGGAGAATTTTTATTCAATACATGTTTAAAGCAAACCTACTGAATTGAATTCCCTATCCTCCCCATTCCTACAAATAACTGCATAAGATTCAGACTGAACTCTCACTTCTAAGCTATCCATTTTTAAAATGCATGTTTCCCTTTAAGCCAGAGACACAATGACACGGCAGGATGCACAGGGCAGCTACTACATACAGGGGCAGCAGCAACTTGAGGTTGCTACTGCACTGCAGAGATGATTCTGTCACTGTGGCAGCAGCTGTTTTTCCCACTCCCCCTCCTCACCCAAAGTTGGTGCCTAGGGCAGCTGCCCCTATTGCCCTGCCATAGTTATACCACTGTTTTCAGCTACATTTTCCTTTCTTTATTTCCCCCTGGCCCATTCTTTACTATATAATAGAAGTGAAATGTGCATATATCACACATGTACCTCACTTGGGAAAGTGCAGTGTTAAGCAATCTCCCCCCTTCAGTTAACAGCTACTATTTCTGTTTTGAAGCCTTACTGTGCTGGATGCTACTGCTGTGCACGCTCTGTCTTATACACTTTTACTGTCAGAATTATATATTTCTTTCCTACTGTGGAAATACTAGGATGCCCCCTACTGTTGAAATAAGGCTAACCTGTTTTATCAACTGCTACTCCTATTGCTGAATTCAGAAAGCAAGGACAAAAGGACCATTCAACTGAAACATAGTACAGTTTTTGAACTGAAGCCACGTTCAGCCTAAAAAGCTACCCTGATGGAATTTCAGAGCTGAAATTTAGAGCAATCAAAGTCAATGAATTCAGAGATAAAAGTCACTTCACATTATTTTTATACCTGTCTTCCTTTTCCTTCTAATGCCACCTTTATTTCTACCCTGTAGAAGATACACAAAGGAAGTTATAATTACATAACACTAAGCATTAGGACATAAGAGTGGACAAACATTTTGTATATGTGCTTTTACTGGAATCAAGGCACAAATGACCGCTCACTGACTACAGTAAAACAGATTCTGACAACACAGTAACTACATTACCCTAACACATAATGCATGGGCACAAAGAATCTAGAGAGGAGGGAGGGGAATAGAAACACAGCAATGTATGTGTGTTATGGACTATCATGGCTACAACACTCCTCTTATGCTAACTTATTATTATAAGTAGCATACACTATTGCATCAGGGTAAGAGTAACTAAGTTACTTAAAATAACAAGGGCAGAAGATCAAGTTTCATGATCACAAAACCTATTAAATAATTTGTATGTGTTAAGGACAGAAAGAACATTAAGGCACTTAGAATTCTAGATCAAATTGTCAAGTCTGAAGGTCTGAAATTCAGCAGCTAAATCCATATACAAGATCTTAAATGAACACACTGATTGTCAGAGATGCCAAGAAGATCTACAGCTCTGAATGATGCCAGGAAAATTAAAATGAAACCATAAACTATATCCTCCCATTTGTATGAAGCTCTATAGAATACTTACCTGTTACAATACAATCAGTCACCAAATAGTATGAAAATTATATAAACACCTACAATTTCTAACATGGGTGACTGGTAGGGGAGGCATAGGGGGGCATGTGCCCCCCCCAATGGGGCTGTCCCCACTGCCAGCTTGTGCAGGTGCTCTCTGTCCCCATCCCTGCTGCTGGCAGCTTCTGCAGGTACTCGCCAGCCCCATCCCCGCCACTGATGCCAGCTTCTGCAAATGCCTCCCCAGACTCAGGAGGCACGTCACCCATGATTTCTAGTGGTATTAAAGGGAGATATTTAATACCATAGTTCTACTTTCTGGTCAGCAACGTAGGAAGAACAATGATTTATGAACATAATTCTTTTGCCTTTCAGTAAAAGAATCAGCAGAATAGACTCCTCTATCCCTTAATGAGAGTGATATGTGAGAAGAACTGTGGATCTTGACAGTGCATCATTATCCTGCCAGAAGAAAGAGTGAGAGTGAGAGAGAGGTGAGGAAAATCACTTTTACTGCCTTGCTTGCTTATAAAAGAAGAGGATATTTTTCTAACCATTTTGTGAACAGCATATATTATTCATTATGGATAATCTTACAAAATGTAGTAGAAAAAATATATAAAAATGTAGTAGATTACTATAAAAATTACCTCTCTCTTTCCTACTTTTCTTGCAAAATGTGTTTTTGCCCCAAGGAGCAGAACAGGCACTATTGTTTGTTGAACCACTAAAACTTAACCGCCCCCCCACCCGAAATTAGCAGAAGTCAGATTTAAAACAAACAAAAGAAGGTCCTTTTTATGCAGTGCATAGTTAATTTGTGGATCTCGTTACCACAGGAAGTTGTAGAGGCAGATAATATAGCCAGCTTCAATGTGGGACTAGACAGATTCATAGACAATAGACCCATTAATAGCTTTTAAACAGAAAAGTAAAGGATGCATCCTTTGGCATTTCTAAATCAATGATGGTGGATGCCAGGGATATAACAGGGGACAGACCACTCTAGATATAGTTTGTTCATATGCTCTTCCTCTAAAGCATCCTTTCCTGCTACTGTCAGATAAAGGATATGGGTCAAGAAGGACCAGCATGGCACTTTCCAAAATAGGAGGAAAAAATACTTGTCTGTAAAGTCCATAAAAAATTGAGCCATTCGTGAAAAAGAAACAATGAGCTTGACAGACAAACAGAGCAAAGCAGCACCACCTGGTAGCTGAGCAGGAGTGCAGTACCCTGCAGGAGGTTCTTGTCAGTGCTACTTGGCTCACAGGATCCTCCATAGTCCCCTTGTCCCTCCCCAGCCCTGTGCTGCCACTACCTACCTTTGCCTGTCCCCTGTCTCTAAAAACTGTTCATCTCTAAGACACAAGGAGGAAGGTGCTGCAGCTGGGATGGAGTTGTAGAGCTGGGAGTGGGGAAAAGCTGTGGGTGAGATACTTTGGCAGGATGGGAGAAGCAAGAGATAAGGCTAAGGGGGTAGGCTGTGGTGGAGGGTACAGTAGGGGGTAGTGCAGTAGAAGGTATTGGTGTGCTGAGGTGAGTAGGGAACCCCTGATTTAGGGAAAGCACAATGTAAAACCATCACTGCAGTCAAGTAAGACTGTTTTAAAAGTTGGTGTTAAACAGCTAATTTGAATCCATCCTTTCTACTACCATCCAGTGCCTGGAAGAAGGACTACAGTTACCTTATGTAAAACATATGTCAGTAAAAAGATTTGATTGTTTATAAAACATTTACAAATTGTCCATAGAAAAAGGTTTCTTGGGCTGGGAACCCTGCTTTGGGCTTGTGAGACTTCACAGCAGGAAATACTGTGGGAAGGGAAAAGAGAGAACATAAGAACCTTCACTGAATCCAGGGACAGGCATGTTGTAAAGACCCCTTCTGTCAGTAGCATAAAGGAGGCTTTCCCTTCTTTCTGCAACAGTTTCCCCTTGTGAGGCATGAAAATAATTCCTGGAGAGACTTAGGTAAAATGTGGTCTGGAAATATCAACTATGAGCATGTTGTTAATGAATTAAATTAATATTTTATTAAAGCATGTCTCATAATATAATATTATCATACGTATTTGACATCTCGCCTCCTGGTTGTTAAGAAGTGGGACAGCCATTTTTCTAAACCACAACAATTCATCTCCCTCTACACACTTTTTAATTTTGTTTCATTTGAAAAGGAAAAGCAAAGTGTTTTCACTCCCATTTCCTTGTAGTCTTTTACTCCTCTCCTTCTTCTCTCACCCACCACTTTTTCCAATGAGGAAAATAAATGAGAGAATATTCTTCCCTTCACAAAAATACATCATGAGTTTTTTGATTGAGGAAATGAAAAAAATCACAGAGAAGTGTGGATGAATGAAGACACTTTCTTCATTTCTTTCAAAAAAGGCTTACATTTTTTCCCCTGCTCTGGTCACCAGCAGAACAGGTGAGAGGGTGGCATAACTTTGGTATGTTCGTGAATCTTTCGGCCATTCATTACTTAGATGAATTAAAATGCCCTTTGAGGCCATGATCTGCTTGTCCAATTTCCCTCTATCAATAGAGGAGCAACAAAGCAGGGAACAGTCATCACTCTTCTGAGTCTTGCCTAGCTTCAAGACCAGCCTTTTTGATGCGGTAGTTTACTGAACAATCTTTTAACTTTTTGTTATCTCACATAATAGCAAGAATATCTGTGGCAATGGAGAATGTAAAAGAACAAATATAGACAAGTATTCAATAACATGCAAAAATCACCTCACACATTCTTAACACTGTGAATATTATCCCATAAGGAAATTAGCTACAAATGTATTACCAAATCTGGCAAATATATCGAATGTTAGGAAACAGTGGGAACATCTACACATCCAAGTAATGAGACTGAATATATTCTGGCTCAATTTGAGCCAGAATAAACAAATCCTGACGTCACTGTCTACACATGCTTTTAAGCACAGTAATTTACTGTGCTGCTGGATACCATCTGTATTTGACGGGACTATCTGGCAGCGTGGTAAATTAGTCTACTGTGCCCTAATTGCCATGTACATGTAAACAGTGATACTTTATTGCACAGCAAATGTCTGCTGTGTAGTAAAGCATCTCATGTAGACATGTCTACAGTTTGAAGCAAAAAATAAATAAGTAGAAAAACTTTAGTGTTTTCTGTAAGAGCACCTTTATGCTTCTGACATTGTGACTGGCAAGAAAATATCCTTCAAAAAACACTTGATATTATTCACGTAGTAAAATATCTGTGAAGATATTTGCATTTTCACACCGTGGCTTAACTCATTGTTATTGGGATAAAGACTCCACCATGATGAAGGAACTTAGGAGAAAACAGTTATAGAATCTTGAGCAAGGTCTCATAAAATATTTATTACCATGAGCTATGCAATTAGCCACACAGATGCAAATTATTTTAATAAGAAAAATAAGATCAGACATCTGCCAGATAATTAAAAGTCTACACATATGTTGAACTAGTTACTGGGTAGTTTTATTTTCAGCTTGCTTAGTTCACAACTGTATTTAACGCTATGCTGTGATAGAAAAGGAAGATTCTAATGGCCCTCTGTGTCTCAGTTTTTCCACTTATAAAATCAGGATACAATTGTTTATCTCCTTTGTAAAGTTTCTTGAGATGGAAAGAGCTATGTAACAGCCAGGAATTATTACTATTAATATAATCTTAAGGCTACTATAAAAATGATATGTAGGTCATTAATTTCTTTCTCAGAAATGGCTTTTCTACTTGCCATTTGGTTGCGAGACTGTTGAGAATAAAATGAAATAATTATCAAGAAACCCTCAGCAGCATGAGCACATTGCTATGTTTTCACAACTATTTGATTTTTTGTCCTTTAAGGGCACAGACCGAAGTGACACTTTTTGCCCAATCTTGCCATAGAAAGCAGGGTATAGCCATGACCAAGCACGAGTGCATGGCTGCAGACTGCTTCAAAAATGGCCAATTGAGTGAAAAATTGATCCTTCATTGCATGAGGGATCAAATGAAGACATTTCAAAATGGACCACCTTCTGTAACTTCTGTCTGCACTGCCTGCCAGAATCAAGCTGTTTTCAGAAGGGGTGGGGAGAAAGGGAGTGAAAGGAGTTCAGTCTGGGGGGTTTTCAGCACCTGCTAAAGGGTGGGAAGGGTTTATTGGAGGCCTGCTGAGGTGAGAGGTCTCCAATTCACCCACCCCAACCTCCAGAGTCAACTGGGGAACCCCTAGAAAGAGCTCCCTCTGCTTCCTTTCCCCCCTATCATTCTGAAACAGGGACAGGCTGGGAGAGAGAAAGGGCAATTGCTAGGGGAAACTAGCTGCAGGCAGTAGCTGGATTCCCATCCCCCCAGAACCAACAATGAACTTCTGTTTGTTCCAGGAGATTGTTGTAACTCAGAACACTTCCTGCAAAGCATTCTCAGTTATAGTGGCAAGCTGCACTTCTGTCTGCACCCTAAGTCAGCTAGCATAAATCCTTCCAGGAATGTTTTGTTACCTAAGTAGATCCACTGAAATAACAAAGTAAAATAGTACCATCTACTATGTTGTTCTACTCTTCCATTTGTGACAACACTGCATGAGTTATGGAAACCAATACACATGCTTCAGTGTGTACTAATTAGCATGTGTTGGAGCAGACTTGATTAACTGAGTCTGTTGGAGCATGTTAATTAGCATTCCCCATTTGGATCATTAATGGCAGTGGGGGCACTTGAACTAAAGCTCATTGAAAGACCTTTACTTCAAACACCCCCACCACCATTTTGAAGTATGGAACTCTGAATACATTAGACACTGAAGGCACTCTAATTAAAGCCCCACCACCACCACCAACTCCATCCTAGAGCATGTTTATAGATGCCCAATTTGGCCCTGGATAAAGAGTTTTGGCATTTGAAAAGACTAACAGATTACACAGGAGTAAATTTTATTTTTATTGCTAGAACCCCATAAGGACTTGAGAGAGAGAGACAGAGAGAGACAGAGAGAGAGACCTTGTGCTGTCTTTCTGTACAGGATGAATTTTATCCCAATAAAACAAAGGTCTCTTCCTGGTGGGAGCTTGATGGCTAACATTGTCCAAAATATCACACACAGCAGCACAACTGTGGTAGACTTGTAGTACAAAATAATCAACAAATGAAGACGTAACTTGAATATATTTTCAAATAATAACATTTTATTTTTACATTATACCATCTGTCAAAGGATTTGGAGGGCTTTATCTTTTATTATACCACTTGTATAGTTGAGAGGGACTTAGACAAGCTTTCTGGTATGAAGTACCCATTCTCAAAAAAGATATCACCTACACGGATCCTTGCCTCTTACATTTTACCTCAACTATCACAGATACAACCTCACCAGAACTCTGCCATATAGCTAACAATTTTAAGTGGCTTTCAAAAGAAAGAGGTAAAACTACACAAGGATATTGATTGAGTCAAGTTGACTCAACACCCACATAACCCATCAGAATGTGAGACTTTGTGTAAATTATAGAGCACCTGACTAATGTGCTTAAACAGGTTGTGTTGCTTGCAGTGGTACCATTGTCCTAGTCCCTCCTTTGTCAGTACCAAACATGTAAAAAAGTACTTGTACCTTGCTTCATACCTAGGCACTGTAACCATATTTAATTTTGAATTTTGTTCTATTCAATATTTATGGGGCTACATTTCTATGACTGACTACAAAACAAAGTAGCTCTGTGTCTAATCTGTGTCATTTAAAAGCATCTGCCTTCTGATTTCAATCTTCTGTCTCAAATCCAACCAGAGTTGGATGTTTCACAGAGTCTAGGTTCACAGATTTCAAAGTATATAGAGAACCTTCATCAGTGACTTGGACAAGGGGGTAAAAAGCACCCTGTTCAAATTTGCTGATGACACTAAGATGTGGGGGGCGGATGAGAATAGGATGGGATTCAACACTGACAAGTGCAAGGTGATGCACCTGGGGAGAAAGAACCAGCACCATACCTACAGGTTGGGGAACTCCCTTCTCGTCAGTGCAAAGGCAGAAAAGGATCTTGGAGTCATCATTGATGCCAAGATGAACATGGGCCGGCAGTGTGGGGATGCAGTCAGGAAGGCCAACCATACCTTGTCATGCATCCATAGATGCATCTCAGGCAGGTCCAAGGAGGTAATACTTCCCCTCTATGTGACATTGGTCAGGCTGCAGCTGGAGTACTGCATCCAGTTCTGGGCGCCACACTTCAAGAGGGATGTGGCGACCCATGGAGAGGGTCCAGAGGAGGGCCACTCGCATGATCAGGGGGCAGTAGGGCAGGATCTACAAGGAGAGGCTATGGGACCTGATCCTGTTCAGCCTCCACAAGAGGGGATCTAGTAGCCTGTTACAAACTAGTCAGAGCGGACCAGCTGGCATTGGGGGAGTCCCTGTTCCCCCGAACGATACCAGGAGTGACTAGAAATAACAGTCACAAGCTGGCAGAGGGTAAATTCAGATTAGACATCAGGAGGCGCTACTTCCAAGCGAAGTGGTGCTGGCTCCTACCCTGGGGGTCTTTAAGACAAGGCTAGACAAACACCTTGCTGGGGTTGTTTGACCCAAGTACTCTTTCCTGCCTTGGTAGGGGGTCAGACTTCATGATCTGCTCAGGTCCCTTCTGACCCTACTAACTATGAAACCTGTTTTAGAAATGCAACCCAGCCTGGCTGGCCTGACTTTGTCTGTGCTTGTGTGATAAAATTGTATCTATTAAGAGCTCCTCACAAAGAAGATTGTTCCTTCTAAGATGCAGAAAGTATTATCCTTACTGCATGAAACCCTCACATTGACATAAACGTAGAAAATGTGGCCCTTTTCATCATGTGCACACTTGATTAACCACAGAAATAAGCAATAATGACCTCACAGAAGTATAGCACTAGAGCTAACATTTGCCACTGAATCCCCAAGGGTATATTTCTAATACATGAAATAACATATTTTGAACACTATAAAGTACTTTTTCAGTGATAATGATATATAGGCTAATGAGGAAAGCCCCAGTTTTCAGATCTAGACCCAGATGAATTATGTCCCACAGTGCTCAGAAACCACACATTTTATCGGAATTCAAGATGTGCTTCTGATAGCAAATCAGAAGAGTGACAACTTCATTTTAACACCACTTTTCCCTCAACTATTAATCCTCACTCTCAAATAATCTGCCGACATGTCTGCATAATCCATGCCAGCATTTTCACAATGAATGCAGTTTTAAGGGGCAGTAATGATAAATGCATTTAAAATTAAAGACAGAAGCTATATACCAACTGTGGTTTCAACATTTCTGGATGGGAAGCTTAATCCTAGTATTTAAACATACTGTATATTGTAGTTGTTCAGCATTCCTAAACTCGTGCCCAGTGGTTAGAAGAGCATCATGCCCACTCAGCAAGGCAATACCCAGTTGGGCTGATGGTGTCTAATGATCAAAAGATAGCCTGTAGAATGCAAGTGACAGCCTTCTGAAGAGACTCCTCCAAGTCACAAACACCAACATATCAGGGCCACGTGGACAGTTCCAGTATCCTACCTGCTGACTACCTGTCTGTAGTCAGAACAAACAGCTTAAATCATGTTCCTGGGACCCTCTTCTCAAATGCCTTATTTCATGCTTTGACATCCATTTACAGTGCTTCCTTTCTTAAGAAAGGCTGCTGGCATTCAAAACACTGAATCTGAACAGTGATACATAGAAGCTAAAAATAAACTTGGCCATTCACCTCTGGGGAATAGATGAATGCTAGCAGCTGTCAAATTTACCTGACTCAGGTCAGCTTTACTGCTGATGCATGCAGTTTGCTGAAAAACAGTGAAACACGCTGATCTTATATGTTTCAGTAAAAAGCTCAGGAACAAGACACTGATTCAAGAAACTCCCTCTTCCATCAACACCTTCAGGAAACATCTAAGAATTGAATCCATGCTTTTGTGAAAGCTCAGTGACACTTATAAAATGTTCTTCTTTCATTGACCTTTCTTTCCTTCCTAAGTATTCATTGCGTAGCTTTACTGACTGCTCGGGGACCTACTCAGGAAATCAGACAGGAAAGCTAGGGGAAATATATAACAAGAATGATCAGCTACCAGCTAGTAGCTGTAGTGCCAGTGGCTTGCTAACTGGAAATGTTAGAGCTCTGTTGGTTTGTCTCTTCAAAATGTGAAGGGGCAGCTCCCTGAAAGTCAGGCTTAAAAAAGTCCCTATAAAAGAATCTCAAGACTATATGTATGTGTATTTCCTTTTCAATTTTCTTATTTTCATTGGGATATTACTTGAAAAAAAAGCATGTGTATTAAAAAGAAGACATCCAATGGTATTATTTATTGATACAATCCAATAGTATCACAAGGACAATTTTTATACTGATTTATACTATACACATTCCTTTAAAAACCTGAATCTCTAGCCAGATTACTATAAAAGAGAAGTAATTGCATCAAAGACCACAAAATGTTGTCATTGCAAAATTGGCAGGAGAGAATTGGACCCAGCGGGTTTGCACAGGCATAAACTACTGACTCATGTAGCATGAAATCATTGGCTTATGTGTGCCAGACAATAAATTCTAAAGACTCAGATATCAGCTGAGTCCTAATAAATATATAAAACAATGTTATAATTAAACTACTTCACCTAACTATTTTTATTTTCTACATTTGCTGCTTTGGATCATTTTCTCATGGTTTAGTATGCTAGAGAATAAGAGGCTGATATTCTATATTTCTTTTTTTTTTCAAATGAAAAGCTATTCCCATTGTACCTTCTGTGCAATAAATCTATTTTAAATTTGAAGGAGTCCAATATACTTGACAAAACCAATTAAAATACATAAATTATTAAATAAGCTAGTCTTTGAAGTATCTTTTGTGATGAGACAGAAATAAAATGTGTGCAAGGAGAGGAAAAGTGCCCAACTCTAAGTATTTCATATCTTTCAGCTAATGCACCCTTTAAGAGAATGCTATAAAGTAGACATCAGCAATGTTTTCTGGTGGTGGGCCAGAATGACCTAGCTTAAGTCCAAGGTGGACCACTGCTTGTCCCCAATGCCTGGTGTGACAAGACCCCACCAGGTAAACTGGTGACTTACCTGATGGCTGGTGGTTTGCATGAGTTCAGGGGTTTCATGTTTTCAGAAAAGGAAGAAGAGGAAAGCACCGGCACTCAAGGGGAGAGCATATGCCTGGACAAAAGCAATCAGAAGTGGTGCCCCAATGCACACCAGACTAAATCTATTACCCCAGTAAGGTACTCAACATATGCTGAGGCACTGCTGCCATGTCTAGCCAACTAGCCTGAGTGATTTGAGCTCAATTACCTGTTTACATTCTAATCCTTTAAAACGGAGGTATGGGCACCATCCTACATGAGTTCAATCCTCATTCAGCACCTGGAAGGGAGAGAACCAAGTAGAGCCCCGACTCACTGTCAAAGTTCAACAACAACACCCTAATGGAAAAGGGTGGTGTGTAAGGGAGAAGGAGCTCCACAGAAGCACAATGCAGACTTGACTGCACCCAGTCCACTGGGTGACCTCTTCTCCATACTTAAATATAGAAACAGCAAGTTGTGGCAGGGGAGAGGATGAAGATGCATTGTTACTAGGTGAATAGGGCACTGTTGCAGGGCGCATAGGTGCCCTGCACCTGAGAGCAGAAACACCTTGAGAGAGAGCCCTAGCAGCGAGAGGGGAAGCCCAGCTGCTACTTACCAGGGCAGCCAGAGTCACAGGTACTGGTTCCTAGGACAACCACTGGGGAGTCAGCTGTCAGGAAGGGGTAGGGCCTGGCACATATAAACTGCAGGAGTGAGGCCAGAAGGATAGTTCCCCACTGACGGCCAAGGGAGAAGGAGCTAGGCCAGTGCAGACAGAGGGAAGAAGCCTGACTGCATGAGCAGCCCCTGATTGCTGCTATGGGTTGGAGTCTTCCCCAGTAGGGACTGAATGTTGTTTTGACCAGATGCTTTAGGTTTCTATGTTATAGCCCAGGGGCTTTGTGTTTTGTGTTCGCTGTTTATCCGGAGGACCAGGTGAGGCTATTAGGGGTTGGAGGAGGCCTCATAGGGGCTCCACGGCAGTGTGGGGACCGCGGTGCCGGAGAGGGTGCGGCACTTTGGGTGCACTGACTCCAGCCCCAGGGTGTGGGGCAGTGAGAACACCAGATCAAGGGGGCCAGGAGAAGCCCCAGAGCGAGGGGCAGAGAGAAGCCCAGAGAGAGAGAGAGTGGGCCGTGAGGAGCCCCAAAGCAAGGGGACAGCGAGGAGCCCAAGTGAGGGGGGCCGTGAGAAGCCCCAGGGTGAGGGGGCAGCGGGAAGCCCAGAGAGCGAGGGCAGTGGGAAGCCTCACCAAGAGGGGGCAGCAGAGTGCCAGGAAGGTCCAGGGTGAGATAGGGCAGCAGAAGCCCAGGGAAGTCACAAAGAGGGCCAGATTACAGAAAGGTCCAGGTCAAAACCACATCAGTACTATTGGTGAGGCTTGGGCTGCGGTGTAGGGGAGGAAAAGGAGCAGCAGATAGCGCCACCTGGCCACTGGGGCAAATAACATGGGCAGCCTCCCACTAATTAAATCAATTAATTAATTAAGATCAAAGCGTGGCAGGAGAGTAAGCAGGCAGTTGGCCCATAACAGGAGGATGGAGTCACCAAGAAAGAGGGTCCAGTAGAGATACTCCTGTCACAGGCACACATGCTGCCCTCCAGACATGAACCTGTTACACCTGGCCACAGCTCAGCATGGGAGAAGCTAATGGCTATAGGCTTACATGGGTGCCAAAGCCTTGCTCCCTGCAATTGCCACTTCAGGTCAGATCTGACCTGTGGGCTGTAGGCTGCCACCCCTGCATAAACAAAAAATGGACAAAGCAAATCTCAGTGGAGTTAAAGCAGGAATGAACTTGGCCTGACTCAGTTTGAATTTATCAATTTATGCCAAAGTTGTCACCTTTCTATGGATTTGATATGTTGTCATCTTACCTAATTAATGTCTGAATATTTCATATTTTAAATCTTTGTGATTAGTAATTTGTAAATATCTAACATTTTGTGCAATACATGAAAACATGAAACCCCTGAACTCATGCCAACCACCAGCCATCAGGTAAGTCACCAGTTTACCTGGTGGGGTCCTGTCACACGAGGCATTGGGGACAAGCAGTGGTCCACCTTGGACTTAAGCTAGGTCATTCTGGCCCACCACCAGAAAACACTGCTGATGTCTACTTTATAGCATTCTCTTAAAGGGTGCATTAGCTGAAAGATATGAAATACTTAGAGTTGGGCACTTTTCCTCTCCTTGCACACATTTTATTTCTGAATATTTTGTGAACTCTACCATGTAATACAGCTGCTAAATACTATATGTTTACTCATCCTGGCTAAGTACAGGCATTCAAGAAGCCTAAGGCAGAAGCACTCTAACTTTTAAGCTTTACTGTAAGTGCTCAAGAATAGGTCAGAAGCAAACAGAATACACATTTGCGCTTCAGTGGAGTGGGGCTTGGGGTCTGCCTGTACATGCTGAATCCAGAAGGTGGGAGGGTGGGGGGGTGCACTCGTATGCCTCCCAGCATGACCAGCAGGCTCCACAGGCTGCTGAAGACTCCTGAATGGAGCCAAATGGCTGAGCCATCCCTGATTGGCTGCTGGGTATGGGCCACCATGCCTCCAGACTCCCACCATCATGACTTGCACATGACTTCATTTCCAGGCCTGAGCACCCAAGCAGGGAGGACCAGGAGCTACAGCAGGTCCTGCAGATTGCCCTGTGTATGTCTTGTTGGAGGCTGCAAGACATCACGGTTGCAGGACCTGTTGTAACAGTGGTTCACCCTGGCATGTGCCCTTGTGGCTATGAGCCACCATCCTGTGCCTGGGAAGTATGTGTGTTTGCATCAGATGCCTGGGTTCTGTGTGTCTCTGTCTCTGTGTCTGTGTGAGTAACCCAGATGCTCGGGTTCCATGTGTGTGTGTACTTGTGTGAACCAGGATACCTGGGTTCTGTGTGTGTGTGTGTGCATGTGTGTGTGTATCTGTGTATGTCTTGTATGTCTGTATTCCCTCCCTACCCTCACCAATGCTGATGGCCCTGCTCAGAGGCACTGTCTGGATCCTCAAACCTCTAGCCAACTAGCTCCTCACCTGCATGGACCAGGAGCCCTCCTCAGATGAGTAGGGCTAGTGGGGTTGAGTGCTCCTTCCCTTGCACTGGGCTATGAGTCTCCAGGCCCAGGCTTTTCTAGCCCTACACCATAGGCAGTGCTCCCTGCAACCTGGACTGGCCAGGCAGTGTCCCCTTTCCCCTCTCCATCAGCAGCCTCTCCCAGGGGCATACATCAGGGCACAGAGGAACGCAGCACAAAAAAGAGACTTGCCTCATTTTAATCAAATTCATAGATTCATAGATTGTTAGGGACTGGAAGGGACCTTGCAGATCACCAGGTCCAGCCCCCCCCCCCCCCACTAGGTAGGAAGACAACTGGGGTTAGGTGACCCCAGCAAGGTGACTGTCTAATCTCCTCTTGAAAACCTCCAGGGTAGGTGACTGCATCACCTCTGGAGGGAGTTTATTCCAGTCTGGACACCCTGACTGTGAAGGACTTTTTCCTGGTACTAAGTCTGAAGCAGCCTTCCAGGAGTTTGTATCCATTGATCCTGGTCTTCCCTGGGGGTGCTCTAGTGAACAGTTGTTCACCGAGCTCCAGATGCACTCCTCTGATATTACAGTAAGCTGCTATCAAATCCCCTCTCAACCTTCTATTCTTTAGGCTAAGGAGGCCCAGGTCCCTCAGCCTTTCCTTGTACGGCTTGCCTTGCAAGTCCTGGATCATACGGGTGGCTCTTTTCTGGACCCTCTCAAGTTTTTCCATGTCCTTATTGAAATGTGGCACCCAGAACTGGACATAATACTCCAACTGCAGTCTCACCAGTGCTAAGTACAGTGGGAGTATCACTTCCTTAGTTTTACACAAGATACATCATTTGAATCATGCCAGTGTGTTGTTTGCCCTGCTGACCACTGCCTTGCACTGATGGCTTATATTCATACAATGGTCAGTCATTACCCCTAGGTCCCTTTTGGCCATGGTGCAAGTCAAGCTGTCACCACCGAGCCTACATGTATGTTGAGGATTGTTTGCTCCCAGATGGCGCACCGTACATTTGGAAGTATTAAACTTCATCTGGTTCCGGTCTGCCCAACTCTCAAGCCTTTCCAGGTCCGGCTGTATCTGCAACCTATCTTCTGGTGTGACCACACTGTGCCATAACTTGGTGTCATCCGCAAATTTGGCAATCAAGCTTTTCACTCCCCTGTCCAAATCATTGATAAAGATGTTGAAAAGCACTGGTCCAAGCACGGACCTCTGAGGGACACCACTGGCCACTTTGTGCCAGGATGACACAGATCCATTCATGAGAAAAGTCTGGATCCCACCCTGTAGCCAATCTTGAAGCTTTCAAATTTGTAATGTGTTTTTTTGAGCACTTACTGTACAAGAAGTGTATCTTCTGTACCTGACCTCAATGGTTAAGGTCCTGTTTACAGAATATATAGATCCTGAGTGCTAAGAGGTGTTTATTTGATCTTTTGTAAAAAGGCAGGCCTTGGATATATATTGCATGTTACTTGAAGCAGCTTGCTAGTCAGGCTGAAAAAAAATTGCAGTCTGGGTAAAGGTATTCATACTGCGATGGAGGAAAGAGAAATATTTTTCATTTTTTATCAGTTGGGTATAAATCAAGAGAACCATAAAAGTCAAAGAACACAACTTGTACTTATATGCTTAGGGTACATCACTGAATCTGTAACTGTTGAGAAGCTGAACAGAAAGCAATCAAGTAAGGAAAGATTTTTGCATCAGGACTATATATGCATTCCAGAAATCCTTTCACAAAAGAAAAGAATAAAATTATTGTGAAACTCTCCAAAACTCATTGGCTTCTACATGTCATAGCGATTGCATTTTTTAGGCTCTGTGTGTACATTGTGATGCAAAGCAAGTAAATGCAAATGGAATTTACAGACCTGTTCAGTGATTAATCTTTTAAAGCTTTGGAAGACATGAAAAGGTTAGGTGAATGCCTGCTTCAAGTTCATTTCAAATCCAACCTCAAAAGAAAACCTTTAGTTTGTGGTTAAGAACATATTGGCAAAAGATTAATTGGGATTAATTTGTCTTTTTTATTTCAAACTTATTTAGCAGATTGTCCAAGAAGAATGTTAATTCCATTTCACTGGTAGAGGAAAAAATGATTACCTCACTAAACAAAAAAGAATGAAGGGTGATGTCTGTGCTATAGAATGTCAAATAGAGTACACAGAAAATGTTCAGTTCCTGCAAAAACACAATAAACATCTTCTATGAATATATGCACCCAATAAGTTAACCTTGGCTCTTACTATAGGGAAAATCCATATATTTGCTAAATCTGTCTTCCATCTCCATATACCCATTGAAGGAGAAAGAGTTCTCCTGTTATAGGACCAGATTTTGTTTAATATAGGTGAACCATAAGAGTGTACAAAGGTCACTTCTCCCCCTCTCCTTTACATAAAAAAATATTAAAATCCTGCAGAATTTCATTCAGGCAGTAAATATCTGCCATACTGAACTCAGTGATGAAACTCCCATTTATTTCAATGGGATCAAAGCTTTTACCTAGAATGTTCAGGGGTTGCTCCCCACTACCACCTCAGTGGCTCAGTGGCCATGTCTACATGTTCATTAATGCACCTTAGATACTGCACATTTAGTTCAGTACTTAATGAAGTACTAAATCCGCAGTAACTAAAGTTATTGTGCAGTAGCACCGGTGCACAGTTATTTAGTGACACTTACAGAGCATTAGCCAAATAATACTGTGTAGTAAGCTATTAGCACAGTTTTTGCTGTGACACGCTACTGCACAGTTATTAGGCTAATGAGCAGTAAGTACCTCGTGTAGACACACCCACTATACAGTTTCCCAAAGGGAATGGAGAAGTCAAGGCTAAGACACTGTCGTGCCTCCGCCCCAAGCTGCAGAAAGCATCAGAGGGATGCGGACTGCCCTCCCAGTATGTACAAAGCAGTATGTGCAGTTCCTGCGTGTGGGGGAGCTTTAAGAAGCATGCCTGAGGCAGAATTATTCCAATTTGATATAATGTAGCCTATTACATCGAATTGAAATAATTTAATAATATGATGGTCACTGAACTTGCAGATTTACATGCCTCAGCTATGCTTTTAATACTTCAGGTACAGGGAAGATATCGAGCAATAAGCCAGGAAAGTGGACAGCAAAAATAAATCAGTGGAGACCCCTTCCACGGTAGGATCTGGTGCCAAGCTGACCCACTGGGACAAGAGAAAGAAAAGCCCTAAAGATAGGACAAGCTTACCGTTTTGAGGAAGAGACAAGCCAGATGAACCACACTGGGACAGAACGCCTGAGCAATTTGTCAGCCACTTTTATTTTCAGCTGGGAGTGTCGCGGGCGAATGACATCACGGGTAAGCGTCTTCTGGCTGAAATGAAAGTCGGCAATGGGAAAATGGCCAGGGGAGCACTGTGGGAGACCAGCTGCAGGACTGCTCCCCAAGCTGAGCATGGGCTGCACCAGCAGCAGGAAGAGAGGATCCGAGGGGATCCGAGGGGTTCAGGGCTGATTAAAAGGGTCACCACATTGGCTGGCAGTGAAGCCAGACAAGGAAGGATGGCGTCAAGGGATGTAGGAGCCACAGATGCTGGAGCGATGAGTGGAATGGGCTGGAGTCTCGTTCCCCTTTTTTTTCTTCTTTTTTGCGTGTTAACTTGTTTTATTATCTCAGAGCCCTAGGCTAGGGATTGAGGCCATGGGCAGCACTCTCAGACCAGGAGAACTCTGAAGTATAAGGTATAATGTCCCCCTTTTATTTAAACTTGTGTACAACTGTCAGTCCACAGGTGCTGATCCCCCTATTGCTCTGGCCGCAGCACTGGCAGTTGGAGGCTCTGGGCTCCCCACCGCTCCAGCTTCCACTACCTCCCTGCCCCAAAGGCGGTGGAGCAGAGCAGCATGGCACAGCCCATGGTGCCAGGGAAGCCTATGGTGTGGGGATCTGGCACAGCATAGTAGAGGAGTTGAAGGTGGGGCTGGGACACTTGTGCCCATGCATGTGGTATAGCACAGCATGGAAAAGGAGTACCCACATGCTCAGGGAGGTTGGAGGAAATGCCCATGTTCCCAGTTTAGCAGGGGGCAGAGAGTGCCCACATGCTGGTGAGGAAGAAGGCAGACTGTGTCCGAATACAAACTGACCCCACTTCTGTAGTCCATTGGGTGTATAGCCTGCTGGTTCCTAAGAAGCTGGACAATCCTGGTGTTTTATATCCTATAGGTGTTCCCATTTATTATAGAGGCAGGGGAAACACCATGTATCTGGATCAATGAAAGCAGTTTTTCCTTAAGCATTCCCAGGGATAACTGTTCTTTTGGCGTGGTTCAGTATCTACTGAGGTGTTGGGGCTTAAAGCCCATTTTATGAAAATGGGAGGCTCCTCCCTAGCTTGCTTCTGTGGCCATAGGGCTGAAGGCAGGTGAAACTTGGGGTCACCTGAACCCCAAACCTCTGGGCTTGGGCCTGCATGTAGGATGTCTGCCAAAAGACTTTGGAAATATCTGAAGCCCCTGCTGGGGGTGGAGGACATTTGCCGGCTGTATGGCCACTGATGGTTCTGGACTGACTCATGGATTTGGACTTGATACGACTAATTTTGATTTGGAACACAAAAGATTTCTTTAAAAAAAAAATTATGGACACCTCCACTGTGGTTCCATAGTTAAGATGGAATTGAGTCTAGCATACTTAAGTAAAGATTCAAACACTTGGCTGTCCACAAAAATATAGCGCTTCCTCCAAATAATAGCACTCATTCCTTATTATAAAATGAATGTCATGATCATTTAGAATAAATATGTTAATCAGTTAACTTTTTTAATTAATTTTAAAATGAATTACTTAAGAAATGTAGCATCCCAAATCAGGTGTATTTGATCTTAGTAGTGATTAACACAGATTTCAAACCTTCCATAAAGTGAGAACTCACTGAAAGGTTGTAAGTGTATATGTCATTTATATCTGGAAGTATTTGTTTTGTTTTCTTTTGTTTTCTTTTGTTTTGTTTTAGGATGAATGGTCATCTTTTGGTATTTTTCTTTATTATTGAAAGTTTCTCCTTCAGTGGACACTAAAGCAGTGGTTCTGAACCTTTTTCAGTCATCATACCCCTTGGTTTCAGAATGAGACTTCACGTACTCCTTTTCAATTGTCAAGGCATTTTTTTAGGCCCTTACACCTGTGTTAGACAAAGTATGAAATACATCTCATGTACCCCCTGTGGGGTACATGTACTCCCAGTTCAGAACCGCTGCACTAAAGCATGGTGTTTTTCAAAAACTACTGCCCTTTTGAGACAGGCATCTTTCCCCATTGATCTCAATGAGACTGAGTGCCATTGCCTCATGACAGCATAAAGGAAATGCTGGCTCCCGAGGGCAGTTTACTTTGCTCTCATTAAGTGCAGTTGGAGAAGGAACTCATTTTCAAAAAGGGCAATTCTTGGAAAGTTTCTCTTCAGGAGAAAATTTTGTGCCAGCACCTGCTGCCAAATAGATTTTCTGTTACAAAAAAATAACCACAAATTAAAGCTAGTGATCCTACATTTTTCTTTTTAAAAGCTACTTGCTACATGATCTCTACTCATGGCAGGAGAGAAGGTAAACTAGGAGATATGCATGCAATTGGTATATCTGCATATATGCAGATAATATATGTGTTGGGATGAAAATATGTACACATGCATGATGCATCTAGGAAAAATGCAGGAGGCTGAAAAAAATAGGCATGTGAAGGGGAATGAAGACAGGGTAATGCAAAAGAATTTTTGAATAGGGGAAAATTAAGGTAATACCTTTTATCCATGTTACATAGCTCTGGAACTAATTTAATTAGAATCAATTAGGAATTTGATTGACTAGATTGAATTTAGCCTTCTCTGAGACAACGAATATAGAATGCCTTATCAATAATTGTATAATTACTATAAATAGGGGTCTACCCAACTTGAGGAGGCAGCTGGCCAATTGGTGTTCAGATCACATGGCCAGTTGCCATTTTCACAGGCTTATGGTGGTGGCCCCACCCCACACCTCTGATTGGTTGAGAGTCCCTGGTGGGCTTGCCCCCCCCACTGATTGGCTGAAAGGATTGTCCATCATGTGGCCCCACCCCTCACCACTGATTGGTGGAGAAGAGCGGGGCCACATGACAGGCAGCCCTCTCAGCCAATCAGCAGTGAGGGATGGAAGTGGAAGCCATCTTTTCTGCTTGCCTTTCTGCCAAGCTGCATGCCTAGAAGGACTCCTGGCTTCCCCTGGAGAGCCAGCATTTTATTTTAGTATTTTTTTTGAGGGGGGGGGGCGTTGTTTTTCCCCCACAGATTTCATAGACATCACCCAATTTTATAATTTTCACTAAATGTGCGGAATCACAATATAAGTAGGTCTCTGACTATAAACTGTTGTTAAAGAGCATAGCTAACAAACTCATTAAACAGCAAAGCTAACTCTATTTTGATACCTTACCTTTCTTTTATTACTTTCCTTTAAACTTTATTCTGACTTTTCTGAATGGACAGCAGCTGGTTTGAAGATACCCTTACAATTTATTTTACCCTGAAAGTACATCTGAATTTCATCTCCATTTAGTTTTTGGAAATGATACTGCCCTGCCTGCCTCTACCACTCAAGGAGCTCAGGCATCTTGTTACACCTGTTATTCATTATGAAAAAGAATAAACAGGAATTAAGAATTTTCCTTTACCACGTTCATTATTTTGTATGCCTCTGGTAGCTCCTTCTTATTCTTCCTTTCTGTAACCTTCTCATCCTTTTTATATGGAACTTTTTTCATATTTTTCATAATTTTACACTAGCCATTCTGAATTTGGGGGGGGGGGGTCTCACTGTTTACTTTTTGCTCTAGAAATGGTCATTAATTTGTGTTCTTTATTTGTTGCTTCATAGTTTGTTACTTTACCTCTCATTCCAATCCTATCTAGTTTTCACATAATCTTTTTTGTGATAGGTCTGGTCAAAGACCTTCAAAAAAACAAAACAGCTTATGTCAACCAGCTCTCACTTAGCCACTATTTTGTTGAAACTGGGTGCAGTTTGTGCCAGAGTTCATTGTAAAGGGTGTGCCCAGGACCATGTGCGCCCAGGACTGCAGCATGTTGAGCCAGGTCAGAGCAGCCCCAGTTGGCAGAGAGCCCCAGGTGGTCAGTCTGCCAGCTTGGAGCTGCTCCACCCCAGCTCAATGTTTTGTGCAAAAGTAGCTAGAGGCAGCCCCCACTGTAGTATCCTCGTGCCCCAGCCAGCCCCGGTTGCTGTCTATACAGGTGTTTCCATCTACTAAATAACGCTGCTGTAGGATAATACTTGTCTCAGACAGTACTATCCTCCAACAGAGTTAATTAATTTTCTATGCCCTAATAGTAAATTAGGCACGCGTCTAGATGATGATACTTTATTGTGAAGTTGATTAGTCAACTCTGCAGTAAGGTGCACGTGTAGATGCACCTACTGGCATTCTAAAAGGGTAGGGGCACAGTTATCCTTTAAAAGGAAATATTAGCCATTTAAAAATACTTTGAATATGACAAATGTGTTATTTAAATAGTGTCAGTTTATAATAACATTTTAATTGCTTCTGTCATTGTTTCTTTACTCGATTTTATACACAAAGGCAAGACAAAGTCACCATGCTCAAAATTTTGGATTTAATACAGAGCTAGTTTCATAAAAAAGAGATACAGAAAAGTGATTAACTTCAAATCAAATAGTGTACCCTGTCATGTTCCTGTGGGAAATTAGTAGCCAAACAGATCAAATTCAAATAAAATATTGTACCCTGTCATGTTCTTGTGGGAAATTAGTAGCCCAATTCCCACGGACTTCAACAGGAACATAAATATTTTTGGTCAACCATGGTATTTGCAGTGGAGTTTACCACAGTGGATTTCAATCTTGTGAACATTTAAAATGTTTTTTCTCTAGTCAACAGTGAAATTATGGCTGGTTCCATTTTAATAAATAAAATTCCACTACTAGAAATCCTCAACTGTTTTTTATGTGTGATGCTTGTATCTCATCCAGTATATTTCTGATGCTTTCTACACAGACCTCTCCTCTATGATGTTTCATACAAGCTTGCTTCCATACTTCTTCAAAACTTTCATCTGAAATGCTTACACCAATGTTTCGGAGAATTCGGGCAATCTGTAAAATAATATCATATGATTAATTGTGGTCAGTGTTCACTCTACATTTTGTAACTGCAATGCATATGGTGAATCCTCATTTGTCAAGTATTATCATTAATGAAATATAACATACTAATTCCTGGAATACTTAATCAAGCAAGTTTCCATTAAAATTATGGACTGCAAGATTATGCCCTAAATATATAAACTGTCAAGTTGAAGCATGTGCTGATTGTAGCAGGGCACTGGGATGTGCCTATTCCATTAAGAGAGCAAGCAGCTTTGGGAGCTGCTTGTAGGTGGCTGAGGGGAGCTAATGAGGGACTCACCTGACTGGAAAAGGCCTAGGTTGGAGCTACATAAGCCAAGAGCTGGCATAGTCAGGGAGTCTCTCCCTAGCAACCATGAAGTAAGGAGCTCCTGGCTGCCAGGTAGCAGGACTCCTGCAGGGACCTGGATTAAGCTAAATAACTCTGCAGGCGTAGGAACATAGGCATGTTCCCTGGGCAGAGAAAGACCCCATTACAGGCAAGTAGCCTTTGTTTTAATGTTAACCCCCAGAAGGTTTGAGGTGCCTACTAGAGGGTCCAAGAGCCCAGAAGAGGGGCTGTGTGTGGGATCAGAGGGTCCAAGAGCCCAAGGGGGCCAAGTGGATAGGCTAGGATAAAGCCCCAGGCTGGAAAGTACACTCACTGTGAAATGAGGAATGTGTGCCCTCTTAAAAGGGCAGAGGGCTGCTTCTGCTATTGTTTGTGTTTTCTGTTACAGTTTAAGGTAGTGTTTCCCAACTTTTGATTCCGGCAGCACACTTACCGGGCCACTCTCATCTCGCGGTACACTGGCCAAATGCGGAGTGGGGGCAGGGGGGTAGCAAGCGGCCAGGCACAGAGTGGGGGGTGGGGACGGCCAGGTATGGAGCAGGGGGGGTGGCGAGTGGCTGGGCACAGACCGGGAGGAAGGGGGGCTGAGCAGCCGGGTGCCAAGTGGGGAGGGGAGCAGGGGGGGCATGGCTGAACACAGAGCATAGATGGAAATCACTGACTGGAGCCATGCCCCCCGTCTGTCTGTGTATCCCTGGTGGTGGCAGCTAGGGGGCATCGCTCCAGCCCAAAATCTGTGGCACACTTGGACATGCCTCACGGCACACCACAGTACCATAGCACACTGGTTTGGGAAATGCTGGTCTGAGGGCTTATGGTTTAAATTACTGTTTATATCAATGGTTTCGGTTGGGACGGCACGGGAGGAAAACGGAAGTCCCATTAGTGCCCAAGAGACACACAACCACCTTGAGCCCTGCCTGGGGCAGGCTCAAGGCTCTAGTGAGTGTTGATCCCAGAGTGGGCATAGTGCAAGGCACAGAGCAAAGAGGGATCAGCAGCCCAGTGCTCAGGAGGGGCCTAGTGACATAGGAAGCTCGGTGCTCCAGCGGAGCCCAGCCATACAGAGGCCATGGGCCTGGTAACCGCAGGTGATAGATTGAAGCTCAGGCCTCAAAG
This sequence comes from Crocodylus siamensis, assembly GCF_052110815.1. NCBI lineage: Eukaryota > Metazoa > Chordata > Crocodylia > Crocodylidae > Crocodylus > Crocodylus siamensis. Next base: position 145,621,048 of record NC_143399.1, on the reverse strand, counting down.
CCAGGTCCAATGCTGTGGGCCTAGGCTAGCAGGCTTAGTGAAACTAAAGGGGCAGAAGCTGAGGATGCCAAGGCCCCAACAGAGGGAACAATGTCACAGTAACATCTGCAAGGCTTGGGACATGGTGCAGGAAAGGAAAAAGGAGCCATGCAATTTGCCCTTAAGGCTACAGGTACTCTACAGGGGCCTAGTCAAACTAATAGGGATCTATCTAGCCTGAGGGCTGGATTGAGACCCAGTGGGAAATTATTAGGATTAAGGCTCACTCTAAGGCCTGTTGGTAGCCTCCCTTAATTAACCTTAATATTAAGAACAAGGCATGGCAGTGTGCGATCTAGGGAGACTGGCATTAGAGTTTGAGCTGGACAGTAGCTGCAGGGATGCTAGGGGGTGTCACGGCCATCCCTGTGGCCAGAAGACCTGTCACACTGATTCATCCCAGAATCTGGTTTATTATAAAATCCTTTGTTATCATAATTATACTGATAATGTGTAACTTTACTTGCCAATTCAAATAAAACCCTAATGAAAAGACCCTAATGATCTAATAGATACTGAAATAGGCCCTTAGGCACAGATTCAGGACAGCAATTTAACATATGTTTAAGAGAAGCATGTGTTAAGAGACTTCCTAGATTTCGATGCTTTCTTAAATCAGGATTTTAGTAAACTCAGTGTCAAGATGATATTAAAAACACACTTACTGATTATCTATATTTTGAGCAATTTTGATCTTTTGCAATGAAGGTTGGAATTGTGGGTCATATTATTCAACTGAATTTTAGACAGCCTCTTCACTAATTTTAAAAAACTTACTGTGATATGGCCTCTGTTTTTAAAGGATACTTTCTTCAACTGTTACATGTTTGAGAAAAGTTAATGCTTTACATAAAAATAAATTAAACAGAATTATTTCACTGCATGAATACAAAATAATTTAACATTGTTACAGAATACTCTATACAGAGCTCTGCATAACATGGACAGTCTACAATGGAATATGACTTTTCAGACTACAGTATAACCTTAGAGAACAGTTCTATTTAATACATGACGGGTATAATGGGCTTATCAATGAAGCATGAATTCCATTTCCTGTTAGTTATTTCTCTGTGCCTGACTTCTGCTGCAGACTTAGATTATAAAATGTTAACATTCAGAGGAGTTCTGACAAGCAATCTTTCATGGATATGTACAGAACAAGACACCACATCTTTTACATCCTAGGACACTAATTAGCAGTCTACTTTACTGTAAAACACCTAACCAAGTTCCAGGTTACTTCCAAGCATGACTTAATGCTTAATATAACAAAATGACTGAGAGAAGGAAGGAGGTTGTCATGTCGTCTTTCGTAATTTTTATTAGAATTTTATATTGTGAATTGCCATTATTTCAGAAATGTATTAAGTATCTTTGCTTCAAGTAAAAAATCTGCTCTTTGTTTAACACTCTCTGTATTTTCTAATACAACAAAGAAAGCAGTTTATAGCACAAACAAGTTGTAGAAGGAGAAACAGAGGAGGCGTGGATAAATGAAATATACAAAGTGAGTTATTTTAGGGATGATGGGGGAGAAAGCATAGGTTCTGGGAGTCATACAATTTTCTCCAATTCCTCACTGCTAGGAAAAAAACAGAAATACAATTTCTACATTCATTCATACCCATAACAAAATTTTACGAGTTTATTCAAATACTGCCATTACATATGTGTTCCAAAAATATCTGTCCAGCTCCAGTTATTTAGTTTCATAGAATGGATATGAATCATACTGTAGCAGGTTCAGTGTTAAATAGCTCCATTTTCAGTCTCTGTGTCCTTTACAGGCTCAGACTCTGTTTATCATCTGCACTCCCCCTAGGTAAGTTCCCTCCCAGCAGGAGTCAATCAACATAAGTCATATACATAGTCTCTGATGCACTCATGGTCTCTCCATGCCCCATGGCCATCTTTACACTTTCTGGCAGACTCTTCAGATAACAGCACTCCAGGCATGGTCTCCAGACTCCACCATGAGCTGACCTGCTAGCTACCTCCCTTTCAGCTCTACCTTCTCAGGGTCTCAGCTCTTGGCTCCCAGACTCAGCTTCCAGCTGTGAAATCCCAGCTGTCTGCCTGTCTCTAGCCCCTCTCCCTAGGAACCTAATTTATTCAGTCTGTCTATCTGTCTCTCTCTGGTTCCTTCTGAAAGTCTCTCTCTTCCTCTAGCTCCTTTTGCCAAGAACCCTCTTAACTTCCTGTGGGCCAGCTAATTATCTGGATCAGCTGGCCCAGCCCTCCTAGGCAGCCTGTAATCAGGTTTCACTGCCTGCAGCTGGGCTGTAGCCCTTACCAGTCTGCAGACTCCCTTAGGCCCCTTGAGCTGGCAGTATGCTACTCTGCTATATATACACCTATCATTTTTCTGCAGTTGAAACTGAAATACAGCTGAACTGCCAAGATCCAATTAGAAATTGGGAGGAAGACTGTGAGATGTTAGGTGGAGGAACTGTGTAAGTAAGTCCTGTACAAATCTCTACAGTTGTCTGACTTCTCCGAAGTCATCCTGACTGTTGCTGAGGAGAGAAGGCACAGATAGATGATCTATGACTCTACAGCTCCTATGATTTCATAGGCATCAGGGCTGGAAGGGACCCTCGGGAGATCGAGTCCAGCCCCCTGCCTAAAGGGCAGGAAGTCAGCTGGGATTATAGGATCCCAGCAAGATAAGCATCCAATTTACTCCTGAAGGTGTTCAATGTAGGTGCTTGAACCACCTCCGATGGCAGACTGTTCCAGACCTTGGGGGCTCGGACAGTAAAGAAATTCTTCCTTATGTCCAGCCTGAAACGGTCTTGCAGGAGTTTGTGACCGTTCGACCTAGTCATCCTTTGGGGCACTCTGGTGAACAGATGTTCCCCCAGATCCTGGTGGTCACCCCTGATAAACTTGTAGGTGGCCATCAGATCACCCCTGAGCCTGCGCTTTTCCAGGCTAAAGAGTCCCATCTCTCTCAGCCTATCATTGTAAGATCTGTTTTCCTGACCTCTGATCATGTGCGTGGCTCTCTGGACTCTCTCAAGCTTCTCCACATCCTTTTTGAATTGTGGAGCCCAAAACTGGACGCAGTACTCCAGCTGCGGCCTCACCAAGGCCGAGTACAAGGGGAGAATGACGTCCCGGGATTTGCTCTAGAAGCATCTATGGATGCAAGCCAGCGTTTTGGTCGCTTTACTAGCTGCAGCATCACATTGCAGGCTCATGTTCATCTTGTGGTCAATGATGACCCCCAAGTCTCTTTCTTCTGCAGTGCTATCCAACGTAGCTCTGCCGAGCCTATAAGGATGCTGCAGGTTTTTCCTCCCAAGGTAGAGAGCCTTGTATTTTTCAGTGTTAAACACCATTAGGTTCTCGTCTGCCCATTTGCTGAGCTTGTCCAGGTCAGCCTGGATCACCCGCCTACCTTCTGGCATGGATGCTTTGCCCCAAAGTTTGGTGTCATCGGCAAACTTGGCCAGTCCACTCCTGACTCCAATGTCTACATCATTAATGAATATGTTGAACAGGATGGGTCCCAGGACAGAGCCTTGAGGGACCCCACTGGTCACAGAGCACCACGATGAGTGACTGCCATCAATTACAACCCTCTGGGTCCCACCACGGAGCCAATTTTCCAGCCAGCGGATCGTGGTGGAGCCAAGGCCACAACTGGGCAGTTTGGCCAAGAGGTGATCATGGGATACCAGATCAAAAGCTTTTTTGAAGTCAAGATATATGACATCAATCTCTTCTCCCTCGTCCAGGTGATAGGTCACCTGGTCATAGAAGGAAATGAGATTGACCAATCAAGACCTACCCGCAACAAACCCGTGCTGGCTATCCCTTAGGATGTTAGCCTGGGCCAGTCCATCAAGGATGGCCTCCTTAATAAACTTTTCTAAGATCTTCCCCAGGATAGAAGTCAGGCTAACGGGCCTGTAGTTAGCCGGATCCACTCTCCTCCCTTTCTTGAAGATCGGCACCACATTGACCTTCTTCCAGTCTTCGGGAACTACACCAGAGCGCCAGGAGTTTTCAAAGATCCATGCCAGGGGCTGGGCTATGACGCTCGCCAGCTCCTTGAGTACCCTGGGGTGCAGATTGTCAGGGCCGGCTGACTTGAAGGTATCCAGCTTCTCAAGGTGTTCCTTCACAAGGTCAGCATGTATGGAGGGTAGGGGATCCCCATCACCCAGATCTCCCTGTCCCATAGCAGGCATGGGCATCCCATGGGACTGATGAAAGACTGATCCATCCCACGACTGGGCGGTACATATTGAGGGCTATAGATTGTACAGAAAGGACAGAGTGGGGAAAAGGGGGGGAAGGGTTGCGCTCTATGTTAAGGAGCAATATACATCAACCCTCATCAAGACAGAATCAAAGGATGAGGAAGTAGAAGGACTGTGGGTTAGGCTACATGGGGGGCAAGGAGAAAAGGATTTGGTGGTAGGGGTCTGCTACAGACCCCCACATCAAGGGGAAGAAATAGATTTGGGGCTCCTGAGGCAACTCTCAGAGACCATAAAAGCTAAAGAGGCGGTGGTCATGGGGGACCTAAACTACCCGGACATCTGCTGGGAGACACAGACAGCAAAGTCCCACCGCTCACGCAGGTTTCTAACCTGTGTACAGGACCTCCACCTGACGCAGGAGGTACATGGTCCCACTAGGGGGAATGCCTTACTGGATCTGGTATTGGCAACGGGGGATGACATAGTAGAGGACCTACAGATCGGTAGCCATCTGGGGGACAGCGATCACCTAAAAGTACAATTCAACATAAGGCGTCGAGTGGGTAAGGTAACCAGTAGGGTGAACGTGCTGGACTTTAGGAAAGCTGATTTCAGCGAACTCAGGCGATTAGTGAAGGATGCACTGCAGAGTAGTAGTTTTGAAATGATGGGAGCCCAAGAAGGGTGGCTGTGCCTTAAGGAAGCTATCCTTCGAGCACAAAGCGAGACGATCCCCGTGCGAGGTAAAAGAGGGAAAGGGGCCAGGAGGCTTCCCTGGCTGACCAGAGAAATCCAGGGCAGACTAAGGGCCAAAAGGGGAGCACATAAAAAGTGGAAACAGGGAGAGATCACCAAAGAGGAATATACCTCTTCTGCTCGTGCTTGTAGGGAGGCAGTTAGACAGGCCAAAGCTACCATGGAGCTGAGGATGGCAACCCAAGTAAAAGACAATAAGAAATTGTTTTTTAGATATATAGGGAGTAAAAGGAAGGCCCAGGGAGGAATAGGACCCCTGCTAAATGGGCAGAAACAATTGGTGACGGACAGAGGGGACAAGGCTGAACTCCTCAACGAGTTCTTCGCCTCAGTGTTCCTAAGCGAGAGGCATGACAAGTCTCTCACTGGGAGTGTAGGGAGGCAGCAGCAAGGCACCAGACTTCCATGCGTGGACCCTGAGGTGGTGCAGGGTCACTTGGAGGAACTGGATGCCTTTAAGTCGGCAGGCCCGGATGAGCTCCATCCGAGGGTACTGAAGGCACTGGCCGACATCATTGCAGAGCCACTGGCGGGAATATTTGAACGCTCGTGGCGCACGGGTCAAGTCCCGGAGGACTGGAAAAGGGCCAATGTGGTTCCCATTTTCAAGAAGGGGAGGAAGGAGGACCCGGGTAACTATAGGCCAGTCAGTCTCACCTCCATCCTTGGCAAAATCTTTGAGAAAATCATCAAGGCTCACATTTGTGAGAGCCCGGCAGGACAAATTATGCTGAGGGGAAACCAGCACGGGTTTGTGGCAGGTAGATCGTGCCTGATCAATCTAGTCTCTTTTTATAACCAGGTCACAAAACGCCTCGACGCAGGAGGAGGGGTGGATGTCGTATACTTGGACTTCAGGAAGGCCTTTGATACGGTATCCCACCCCATACTGGTGAACAAGTTAAGGGGCTGTGACTTGGATGACTGCACAGTCCGGTGGGTGGAGAATTGGCTGGAGGGTCGCACCCAGAGAGTTGTGGTGGATGGGTCGGTTTCGACCTGGAAGAGTGTGGGCAGTGGGGTCCCACAGGGCTCGGTGCTTGGACCGATACTCTTTAATGTCTTCATCAGCGACTTGGACGAGGGGGTGAAATGTACTCTGTCCAAGTTTGCAGATGACACTAAGCTATGGGGCGAAGTGGACACGCCAGAGGGCAGGGAACAGCTGCAAGCAGACCTGGACAGGTTAGACAAGTGGGCAGAAAACAACAGAATGCAGTTCAACAAGGAGAAATGCAAAGTGCTGCATCTAGGGAGGAAAAAATGTCCAGCACACCTACAGCCTAGGAAATGACCTGCTGGGTGGCAGGGAAGTGGAAAGGGATCTTGGAGTCCTAGTGGACTCCAAGATGAACATGAGTCGGCAGTGTGACGAAACCATCAGAAAAGCCAATGGCACTTTATCGTGCATCAGCAGATGCATGACAAATAGGTCCAAGGAGGTGATACTTCCCCTCTATCGGGCGCTGGTCAGACCGCAGCTGGAGTACTGCGTGCAATTCTGGGTGCCGCACTTCAAGAAGGATGCGGATAACCTGGAGAGGGTCCAGAGAAGGGCCACTCGTATGGTTAAGGGCCTGCAGGCCAAGCCCTACGAGGAGAGATTAGAGAAACTGGACCTTTTCAGCCTCCGCAAGAGAAGGTTGAGAGGCGACCTGGTGGCTGCCTATAAGTTCGTCAGGGGGGCACAGAAGGGAATTGGTGAGTATTTATTCACCAAGGCCCCCCCGGGGGTTACAAGAAATAATGGCCACAAGCTAGAGGAGAGCAGATTTAGATTGGATATTAGGAGGAACTTCTTCACAGTTCGAGTGGCCAAGGTCTGGAACGGGCTCCCAAGGGAGGTGGTGCTCTCCCCTACCCTGGGGGTATTCAAGAGAAGGTTGGATGTGTATCTAGCTGGGGTAATGTAGGCCCAGCACTCTTTCCTGCTTATGCAGGGGGTCGGACTCGATGATCTATTGAGGTCCCTTCCGACCCTAGCATCTATGAATCTATGACACGAAGTACCTATTTAATATGTTGGCTTTTTCCTGGGCGTCAGATGTCAGTTGCCCCATCTGGTTTAGCAGGGGTCCAACATTGCCCTTGCTTTTCCTCTGGCTCCCCACATATCTGAAAAAGGACTTTTTATTGTCCTTGATGCTTGAAGCTAATTGGAGTTCAGTTGCAGCCTTGGCTTTCCTGGTTTGTTCCCTGCAGGACCGGACCAGTGCAGAATAATCTTCCTTGGAGATGAATCCCATTCTCCATCCTTTGTAGGCTTTCCTTTTTAGCCGCAGGAGGTCCGCTAGGTCCCTAGACAGCCAGGAGGGCTGCTGTGCCTTCTTGCTGTCTTTCCTCCGTGTTGGAATAGATTTAGCTTGTGCATTGAGAATCGCTTCCTTGAGAAGCAACCACTCTTCTTGAACTCCCATCTCCTTGGGGTCATGCTCCCTAAGGGCCTGACCGACAAGCCTCTTGAGCTTGTCAAAGTTGGCTTTTCTGAAGTCAAGGACTTCTGTGTTGCTGACTGACTTGCCAGCTTTACGGTGGATGGTGAAGGTGATTAGCTCGTGGTCACTGTCACCCAGCTTTCCATCGATCACTAGGTCGCCGATTAGGTCGTCCCCCGTAGCCAGTACCAGGTCGAGCAGCGCTTTGCCTCTCATTGCCCCATAGACTTCTTGAGTCAGGTAGAGGTCATCCATGCACGAGAGAAAGCTTTGCGACTGCTCGGATTTTGCTGAGTGATCTTCCCACGAGATACCCGGGTAACTGAAGTCACCCATGACAACCAAGGTCCTGGAGCAAGCGGCCTCAGTCAGTTCCCGGGTGAACTCCTGGTCAAGCTCAAGACTTTGAGTGGGAGGTCTGTAGTAGACTTCCACTGTTGTGTCCCCTGTGCCGTACTCCCCACGAATTTTTACCCAGAGGGTCTCTAGCTGTCCATGCCGGTCGCCAACATCAGCTTGCAGGGACATGTAGCTTTCCTTCACATAGAGAGGTACACCCCTGCCCCTTTTGCCAACACGATCCCTCCTGTACAGGGTATAGCCCTCTATACCCGTGGTCCAGTCATGGGTGGAGTCCCACCAGGTCTCCGTTATCCCAATGACGTCATAATTCTTTGCACTGAGCAGGAGGATGAGCTCCTCCTCCTTGTTGCCCAGGCTCCTGGCATTAGTGTACAGGCAGGCAAGTGTCCTCTTGGGGGCTCTTGCCTTGCCCACAGATTGTGCCAGGGCTGGGACAGGGGTGGGCTCCCTTAAGTGCCTTGGTCTGCTGGCTTTTCAAGGGTCGCTCAGCAGGCCAGCAGTGGCAGTAGTCCCCCCATCCCCCAGCGGGCTTAGTTTAAAGCCCGGTGGAGCAGGTCAGCTAGTCTGGCTGAGAAGAGCCTCCTCCCCAGGGGGGAGAGATGGAGGCCATTTCTTCCCAGCAGCTCGCTGCCTCTCTCTCGCCAAAGAGCGGGCTGTGGTCATGGAAGCCAAAGCCTTCCCGATGACACCAGCTCCGCAGTCTTTGGTTGACTACGTGGATCCTCCTTTCCCTCCTCAGCCCATAGCCCGAGACTGGGAGGATCGACGAAAACACCACCTGAGCTCCCAGACCCCTAAGCCCCGCTCCCAAATCCCTGTAGCGCCTCATGACCTGGCTGGGGGTGCTCCGAGCCGTGTCATTGGTGCCCACATGAATAAGGAGCTTGGGATAGTGGTCTGTGGGCCGGAGGAGCTCTGGGATCCTCTCTGCAATGTCTCGGATGCATAAACTTTCACAAGCAGGAAGACATAGCAAAATAAATGCAGTTGCACCATAAAAATCATAAAGGAGCTGGACTAGTTTTCCAAGCCTGGAATAAAATTCTCTCTTAAATAGTCTAGAACAAGACAAAGGTTCAAATATCTCTCACTTCTCTAAAGCGTCCAACAGCAAATCAAGAAGTGCATGTATGTAGAACTCTTACTTGTTACAATTAAATCATTCTTCTCATTTTTTCCACCTTGAAGTTGCTGCTATACCAATACTGTCAACACCAATTTCGCAGTTTTCTGTTTGCGTCTAATAATATTTGGTACTTTAGAATGCTTTTTACTCCCAAATCCAAGAATTTACAAAGACTTATTAACACAATTAACACATATGGAAACTAAGAAGCAAAAAAGTTGTGCGACTTGTCAAAAAAGTCATTCACAAATCTAAGAATTAAATCCAGATCTTCTGATACTCAGTGTGGTGCCCAATCTACCCAAACACAGTAGAATTATTTCTCTAGAAAGAATCTTCTAAATCACTGTACTGTACCTCTGCCTTTGGTCTTGTTTTAAAGAAGTCTCTTTCATACACTCCTTTCTGGCTGAAGACAGATGGGCATATTAGTGCATATGCATTGGCTTCATCACCATAGTTATTTCTGTCACTGACACGGTGAATTTGGGGAGCAGGAATGTCAGAACGAATGCTTGGAACACCACACACAGGATAACCTGTGAAAAGACAATGATTAAAACAAGAAATGAAAGAATGGTCTTTGTAGCAATAAGAAATTGGAGCTGTCTATATCGTATTCTTCCAACTCTGAAGGATGAATTACTGAATTTACTCAAATATAAGATGACCCTGAGTATAAGACCATCCCCCAATAGTTAGATTTTATATATGGAAAAAAATATTTATTATAAATTTTCCAGGTATAAAATCTAAGGATTGGAGGGCTGTCTCGAATACCATCCTTGAAACTCCAGCTTTTTTGCATGTTTTCTCCAGTTCCTAGTTTAAACCACAACCAGAAGGACATATATTGAAATACGACATGGAAAGTTATTCTATAGAATTTCCAACAAAGCTAGAGACCAAATAATATAACAAATATATCACAAAAGGGCTGTAATTATAAAATGTCCAACATAACTTCTGGACGAGAAAGATCTATTTAAACATCCATATTTTGTATGCTTATCTCAAAAGGAACCTCCATACCTAAATCCTAAATATATTTCCCAAATTTGGTTAAATAGTGGTTGATTAATTCATTCAAGTAGCTAACTATTCTTTTTAATTATCCAACTTGCTAATACTTTCTAAAACTGCTTTTAGATTGTCTCTTAACACCCATCAGTGAAAAGCATGATTCACTGGACTTACAGGTTGTGGAGAGACCACCTACAACTGCATTGTACTGAGAGGAAGTTGTGCGATAATCAGCAAGGACACGATCTGTTGGTCTTGTCAGAGTCTTTGGTGTCTTTTCAAAACTCCCTGGTTCCTGTAGCACAAGGTCTTCCTGTTTCAACAGTGGTCCATCACTTGTTTTGCTTTCTGTATCTTCAGGTTTAGAAGCCTCAGAAGCCTCTGCCTTTTTCCCTATAGAAACAAAAAGTATGTAATCATTCTAGGAATACAATATTTGAAGTGGTAAAACCAGTTACTTAAATCTAAAAAATAACCTACAGTATTAGGTAGGAGAGGTCCAATATATAAGTAGCATATTTTAGAATAGCTCCTAGAGACTTTTAAACTCTCCTGCTTTATGATGCATTCACATAGCAAAAAGAATTGTCTAAAAAAAGTGTGTGTGGGGGGGGAAGCATTCCAAGTAAGATTTGCATCTGATAAACTCTGCTGGACTCCCAATTTTAAAAAGGTCTGTAAGGAGTTAAATGAGTATAATAGGACTTTCACATTTTCCAGTGGTTACCTTGAAAAACAGTTAAAGGTTCTCAAAGGATTTCTTTAAATGTGCAGAATTTAGAGATCGAGAACTTTGGTGCCATAAGCTTAAAATTGTAAGTTATCACACTTATGAACACAAGTGTAAACTAGAGGTACACCTTGACAGAATAAAATTAAGTTACTGTAATTTCTCAGTCTAAGGGAGAGAAACAAGGATGACCCCAATATTGGCTATGGCTCCCTCATTTGTCGTCTAGTTTTGGCCTCAGTACAAATTAGAGCAATCTGAGGGTCCCAGAGACCATATCCATCTTGGAAAAGCTGGAGTACATGGAAGTACTGCACCCCTAATTCTTTCTGACCCTGTGTTGGTTAGGGGAATTGAAAAGGAAGATATCTACAGTGGCTCTATGCCTGCTGAGAAATCCTGAGTAGGAGCTTTTGGGTAGTTTCTGCTCTAAGAAGTTGAGGTAAAGGCAACAAACTAAATCTTTTGATAACAAAACAACACTGTCGGCTATTATAATTTCAAACTACAATTTGTATCATCTGGGAAAAATAATGGATGAATCCAAGATTTTGCTAGCAAGTAGAAACTTTTAATATTTTTCTTGTAATTTTTGTTTGTTTGTTTGGTTTGCCAACCTCTCCCCCTTACCAAGGGTAAGAAAAAAGTTTAGATTATCCACTGAAAACTTTCATGAATCAATTCACCCAGGACTGAGAAGAGGAAGCACTACTTTAGCACTAATTCACATCATAGTGGAAATATGGAAACAATGACTGAACTCCCCAAATCCTACTCTCCAAGTACAATACCTATTCTGCTTCATCCTCAGCTCTTTCCATTGGTTAAGGTATGAGCAAGATTAGACATCGGGCATGTCCATGCATGCAGGCACGTGCGCTAACAGCAGCTCAAATAAAAGTGGCACAAATTTGAGCCAGGGCTTTTTGCCTCAGTGCACGTGTCCAAACATGTGGCACAATTTGCCTCACACCAAAGTACATGGGGCAAAATAACCCTGCCTGACTCCTCCTGCATCTGCACCCAGGGGGAGCTAGAGCCCGGGGCCAGCACCTGTGCTGCCCCCAACAATATAAAAAGCTGCCCTGTCCTGGCCCCATCAATAAAAAGCTGCCCTGGCAAGTGGCTCAGAGCTACTCACTCTCAGGAGCTTCAGGGGCCCAGCCAATTGGTCCAAGGTGCCAGTTGGTTCAATTAGTCCCACAGCCAGCTGGGTCCAAGATGCCAGCTCTGAGCAGGCAGGGTCCTGCCACTGGCCTCCCTAGCATGAATTCTGGTGTTCCCTATTTGAAAACTGAAAAATCCCTGATAAAGAAATCCCAAAGTCACTTTGTAAAATATCCCCAAATCCACGTTCCTCCACAATTAAAACAAAAGACCACTATAGAGAGAGAGAGAGAGAGAGAGTGTAAGAGACAGAGAGACAGTGATCAGTTGGGCAATGTTTTATTGATATATCTACAGTGTTAAAGCAATTTGGAAGCCTACCAGTGTCTCTATTGTCATAATAAAATGAATTCTAAATACCTATATGTTGTGCTGCCCCCTGACAGGAGCCACAGCCTCTCCCCCCCCCCCCCCGACAGAGGCCAAATGGCCCCCACCTCCCCCTGCAGGGCCCACATGTTCCACCCCTGCTTGCTCCTCCAGCCCCCCAGATTGCTGCCCCACCTGGCCCCATCCCCTGCCAGCTCCTGCAGACCCCCAATGGCTGACCTACCTGGCTCCACCCTCCACCCGCTCCCCAACGCAGCACAGGGCAGCGGGGCCTGGACTTGGGCCGCTGGGGCTGTCACCCAACCCTGCACTGTGCCCCAGTGACCGTGACGGCAGCTGCTACTGCTGATGACTGCAGGGTTTTTTTGTTTGTTTTTAATTGCAGGGATGCTGGGGCCTGGTGGAACAGTGATCGTGGGAGCTAGGGGGACGGGGGGGATGGGGCCAGGTGGGGCAGCAATGGGTGGGCTCAAGGGGCAGGCAGGGAGTGGGGCTGGGTGGGGCAGGGGTTGGGGGGCTAGGGGAGTGGGTGAGGCTGGCGGGGGTCCCTCCCCATGGTCTCCTCCCCACTCCTACAGACCCCCTACCCCTTACATACTGGCACTGGAGCCCAGGTCCAGCTCCCTGCAGCTGGCTTCAGCACCAGGGTGAGGGCCAACCATAGAGATGCTCTGGCTTCTCCCAGAGCATCTCTGTGGAGGACCCAGCCTCTGGTTGTCTGTCCCACTTTTTTTCCCCCACTGCATTTTTTTTTTGACCCCTGGAACCTCTTCTCGTTCCTGCACGTGCCTCTTGCAGCATCTCAAAGGGCTTTGAGATGCTGCAAGACGCACATGCAGGCTCATTTGGATGCACCCATTAAGTGCTAAGTAACCTACTTTGTGTAATTATTTTTTCTTCAAATTCTCCAATAGCCATTTTGTCTTTCCAGTTAAGAAAGTTTGCAAACTCCAGATAGTCAATCAGGCCATCTTTATCCAAATCACAGTAATCAAATAAAGCATCCAGGAGCTCTTCATCTAGATCCAAATTAAGCTGAAAACAAGACTTCCGCAGCTCTTCTTTATCTATCTTCCCATCACCATTCTGTACAAACAAAACATAATAGTTTACTGTAGCAAAACACATTCAAAGTAGGACCCATGATCTAAGCCAGTGGTTTTCAACTTTTTTAGACTCAAGACACGCCTCATTTGACTCAAGGCATTCCTGAGAAAAATTCCAGCTCTTAGCTATTTTCACAGCAGAGTGCAGCAGGTTTGCAGCAAGTTTGCCTAGGCTTCTGATTGGCTGAGGGGCCCCAGAAGTCCTGCCCCTCCCTGGAGATTGACAGATGGGACTTCCAGGACCTTTCAATGAATCAGAGGCATGGGGGGGGGGGGGGGGGGGGGGGGGGGGGGGGGGGGGGGGGGGGGGGGGGGGGGGGGGGGGGGGGGGGGAAGGGTCTGCCATGCTCTGCGACAAAAAAAAAAAAACTCCCCTCCACTCCTCTGCCACCTCCTTCCTTCAGGACATCAGGACTTCCTGCCCTTTTCTGTTTTTGCAGCCCTCTTTTTTTTCCCCCTGCTCACTGCCAATTTCACACCTTTTTGTGGGGACCAGGCTTTTCCCCAGAGACCAACCAAATTCAGTTTCCGTAAAAATCATGGAATCATGAATTTGGTAGGTCCCTAACAATAATAGAGCCATCCTTCTTTTGCAAAGAACTAAGAAGGACCACAATAGGTCAGAATATTTATGACACTGTGGATTCCTATTTGGATTCTCTGAGTTTATCTTGTGAATCTTACGTAGGCATTTGTACACCTAATATTCTGTGGCATCCTTAAAAGTATCTCACAGCACTGATCTAAGTACAACCAACAAGTCAGAAATATGTAGCTGGTCACATCATTTCAAAGAAGTAACACTGTGAAGTACCACAGTCTAGAGGAGTTTAGAAATCCAAAACTTGAATTAACACAAACCTGAATTAACAAATAATCAAGCAATAACTGCTATTTAAATAGTACAGTAACTTGAAGTTTAGAGCTTCAAGTGTGTCACTGTAATAATGAATTATGACGAGATAGCAATATAATCATAACTGTTGAGGCAAAGCCAGGACCTCTTTTTAAAGAAAGGCATTAATCTTACTGTACATTATTAACATTACACTCTATAGCAGTAGAAAGCTAATATCATACACTGTACACCTTTATATGTAAATCTGTATTTTCTTATAGCACTGACCTTGTCGTAATGCCTGAATGCTTCTAGTAATGTGCCAAAATTGTGGTAGTTGGCTTTCTTCAAGTTCTGTCGAACTGCAGTAAAAACAGCTTGCTCTCTGTCTTTACCACGAAGAAACTCACTAGGAACCCTGTAGTGAAGAAGATCCCCAACTCCTATAAAATAAACAAACACTTCAGTTACATACTCAAAATAGGCTCAATTTTTCTAAAATACTTATTTATCTGGAGGGGCAAGCTCAATTACAGGGTGTGGCATCAAGGCTTTTCAAAGTTGCTTAACTCACAACTCTTTTAGCCAAATCTCATTTTAAATGGGAGCTGGCTTAGAAAACGATCTCCCTCCTTGCATACGGCACTGATTCTCAAATAAGGTGCCAATGCACCCTGGGTGCCTAAAGATGCACAACACTTTTGAGATCAATAAAAAAGGGATTACAGGATCACTAGGTGATTGTTTAGCATGATTTTTAAAATGACATACTAATTATTTTTGTTTATTCTCTATTTCTTATGAAGCCTCACATTATGTGCATTTTTGACTACTCATACACTCTGATCAGTGCTCTTCATCATCCAACTATACATACTGAAACAGGCTTCTCTATGACACATGCTGGGATGTAGGGTGTCTGTGGAACTGGTTTAGCCCACAGACTAGCCCCACGTCACTCATCTAGCCTATGGGGATGGATGAGTTTGACACCCCTCCCCTAACACCTCGGTAAAACAGCATTTATTCCCTCCAATCCTCTAGTGAGTAGCTGATTTTAATTCTAGCCTATGTTTCCTAGCAGCTCAGAAACATCATTCATTAGTTGGTCTGGAACTCTTAGATATATTCTTTCCAAGACTGCTGACTGGTCACTTTAATTTATTCACTGCACCCAGAACCTTTTCTTTGACCCCTTATTTACTGATAGTATTTCCCATCATTATTATTACCAGAAAAGAGCAGGTTCAGAGGAAGAGCCTTTCTAACATCCTTTATGATGAAAACTGATACAGAGAAATCTATTACAATTTTAGTAATGTCTTTTCTTTTGTACGTGTTCCTTAGAGATTTAAGGGACCCACCAATTCTTCTGCAGATTTTCTACTTCAGGTATACGTTTATTCCTGAATTAGTGCTTTCTCTTCTTTTACTCTTCACATTCCTTTAAATGTCGTTGTTAAATACTGCTTGCTATAATGTAATGTTTCCTAGATTTCAAATTTCTGAAAGGTATGCATTTAGTTTAAATAAGATCTTGAATCTTCTCATTTAGACATATATAATGTTTCCTCTCCTGCTTCCCTTTTTGTTTAGGCTCCAGAATGCATGCCTCCTGAGACTCTACATGAGGTGCTATGTCGCTGTAGTGACGAGCTATGGTGATGTAGCTTGACACTACAACGATGGAGTGTCAGCAGGCACAAACTGTGACACCAACGCTACTGCAAAGTAGCTTGTTGCTACTGTGCAACAGCTTTGGAAGTGACCTATGGGCCACCCTGACTGTACGGTAATGGTACCAAGTAACAACCGCACAGTTGGGCGCACGTGTAGACGTATCCTCTGTTTCCTTAAATAGCGTGCACATACAATCTAAAGATTTAAATGTCTTTACTTTTGAACTTTAACCCTCTTTTACTAGCTGCTTCATTTTTCTGAAAACCCTTTCTAAAATGTGTCATTGTGCTTGATTTTGTCCTCTTCCTCATTGAAGGTAGGTTTAAGAATATTTAAAAGTTCTTTTATATATCTCTACATTACACAGTCTGTAGTTACTATTTGAAAATAAAGCAATAAAGCCACCAACTGAATAAGATTTTGTATCATGCAGTATTACTATATTTACCAAACTCATCAGGACGGAGTAACATTCCAAATGTATGATCTGGTGTAATATTCATAGTTTCTGCTATGCTGTCAACGAGAAGTATGTTACTTGTTTTATTACTAATCAAAATGTACCTTATATTCAAATTGTGAAGAATTAATCAGACATCTTTTCTTCAGATTATAAGCAAAGAATAAAGAGAACTGCAAAAGCCACTCAACAGAGTTCACTTGAAACATGTTCACCAATACTTTTTCCACATGAATCCAAGCTACCACTAGTGATTCATCCCTTTATTTACAAACCCTATTGTAGTGTAAAGTACTGTCAAAAATACTGGGTAAGACGCAATAAATGTCTTTGAACTTTATGGTTATATTTCCTGAAAGGGGAAAAGAAGTCTCTGGGGTAACATCAGTTATTTTCTTATTTAGCAGATAGAAATGAGTGGGAAATGAGTGCAGCTCTTAGATAATACCTGGTATCTAGGCTGAACTGGACTCCAGTTCAAATAACACCTTTAAATAAGCTATCATTGGCAAGAGTAAAGTTATTCATGAAAAAGCATCTGCTTTTTATATGCAAAACTCTGAACAAAACAATACCCAGCCCAACATTCATCTAAAAATCTTGGATCTATTTTATTACTAAAAAATGAGATTTACTGATTAATTTTAAATTATTTTAAAGAATTTTTAATACAAAGAATCGCTTCAAGGTATGTCTTAAACATTAAAAAAAAAACCAAAAAAAAAAAACCACAACAATATGCATTTTACCTCTTAGTTTACTAATTAGATATTTACTATATGAACCACAACAACAAAATAATAAAGATCTCTAGTATTTTTGGTGTATGTTAACTAGCTTCATTCCCTTCCCTGCAACTTTTCACTTTATTGCTGGGATATGAATAGGGTACAGTCCACACAAAACAAAGACTTAGAGCTAGAGGTCCCAACTCTGCAGAACTCCAGGCAAATGCACAAAGCATCTTTCCATTTTTCCATGCACCTCAGAAACAGCAGAACAGCTGGTTCTTGGCAAAGCCAAATGTTCAAGTCACAAGATTGTGCAAATGTAACATGGATATGTGCTTTTTCTTTTTTTTTTAAAAAAAAATGAGGTCATTAATGATGATTTTAGCAACAACTCACCCTCCCACTTCGCTTACTGAACCACTCACCTACTGCTCAAAGGCTCACAACCCCTTCCCCCAGCCAGCTAGTCAGGTGGTTTTCCTTTAGCATGGAAATAGGAATATTAGTGATGAAAAGAGTAACAAAGTTAGTGTCAGTAGAGGGGCTAACTCATAGAATCAATGAGTTGGAAAGGACCTAGACAGATCATCTAGTCCAACCCCCTGCCATGGGCAAGAAGGAGCACTGGGGGTGGCAGAGGTCATAAGACCCCAGCTAGGTGCTTATCCAGTCTCCTCTTGAAGATCTCCAGGGAAGGTGAGAGCACCACCTCTCTGGGAAGCCTATTCCAGGCTCTGGCCACCCTTACAGTGAAGTAGTTCTTCCTAATATCTAGCCTAAACCTATCCTCCCTCAGCTTGTGGCCATTGTTCCTAGTGACTCCAAGGGGGCCCTGGTGAACAGACTTTCTCTGAGTCCCTGCTGCTGGCCCCTGATAAGGTTGTAGGCAGCCACAAGATCCCTCCTCAGTCTCCTCTTGCGGAGACTGAAGAGATTCAGGGCCCTCAGCCTCTCCTCATAGGGCTGGCCAGAGGCCCTCAACCATATGAGTGGCCTCCTCTGGACCCTCTCCAGGTTCTCCACATCCTTCTTGAAGTGCGGTGCCCAGAACTGGACACAGTACTCCAGCTGTGGCCTGACCAGCGGACCTCTCTGGACCTGTTAGTGATGCCCCTTTTGATGCGTGACAGGGTGCAGTTGGCTCTGCCTATTGCTTCGTCGCATTGGCAACTCATATTCATCCCGGAGTCAATCCTGACTCCAAGATCCCTCTCTGCCTCTGTGCTGCTGAGAGGGTCAGCCCTAACCTATAACCATAATGCTGGATTCCTCTCCCCAGGTGCAGCACCCTGCACTTGTCCTTGTTGAACCACATCCTGTTCAGATCGCCCACTTCTCCAACCTATCCAGGTCTGCCTGGATGCAGTCTCTACCTGCCAGTGTATTCACTTTACCCCACAGCTTGGTGTCATCAGCAAACTTGAACAGGGTGCTCTCCACACCCTCATCCAGGTCGCTAATGAAGATGTTGAATAGTCTGTTCCTACCCACCCCAACTACAGCTAAGGTATTTCAGTTCTCTCAAACCTTGAGAATTCAGACAAAGCTGAAAAAAGTCAGATAAGAAAGACCTGACCACAAAAAGGAAACAGCATGTAGTATTCAGCAATACATATTTCAAGAAAAATAATAAGGCCCCCAAAATGAGCAAAACATGCAAGCCAAGTAAGTTTTCAGAGTTAAGCACATTTAACATGTTTAACATGCTTAACTAAACTAAAAGAAGGCTTTTATTCCAAAAGAAGCATAGTAAATTGCTGTAAAGCGTGTGCTTAAATTAAGATGAATTTAGTCATTTTTATATTCATATTTTAGAAATTCTATATAGCATTTCCTTTTTCCTGTTTAGAATTCTATCTCTAGCTCTTGACACCAAATTTTCAGTTCAGTAACAAAGGCTAAGTACAGACAGCCACAAGCCCGAGGCAGAATTGATCCAATCTTCACAGGTTTCTCTAAGCTGTATACATTGGACTGATAATGAATGTAGCTTGCATTCAGACTTCAGTTGGCCAAGGCAAGCACTGCCTCCCAGCCTGCTCTCCATTGCCAAGCCCACCTAAGTGGGGGCCATTCCTGATTGGCTGCCTAGCATCCTCCCAACCCCCTGCTGTCTCCCTATGAGGGGGGAAGGAGCCCCCCATCCAATTCCCCCGAGCCCACATGGAAGGAGCCCCAAGCCTCAGGAGTTTCCCTCACTTGAGGCTCCAGCCCAGCTAGGGTCTAGCCAGCTGCAGGCAGCCCCATGCCAAGGGCGATTCCTCCTGTTTGGCCAGGCTGGCTAATCAGCCCTACCCCTGACAGTCTCTGACCTACAGTGAGAGAAGGGAAGGAGCCCCCTGTCCCACTGCCAAGTCAGTATCTACCCCCACCCCAGCCAGGCTCCTCCCTGTGCCCCCCACAGAGCTGGGGTCTAGCCAACACAGCAGGCAGCAATGGGAGGTGGGGTTGTGGGGGGGGGGGGGCCAGGGGGTGGAGAACAAGACAGCTTCTCCCTTTGCCAAGTTGGGATCTGGCCAGCAGAGCAGACAGGAGCATGGGGTTGGACAGAACATGGAGGCTTCTGTTGGCTGGACTCCAGCTCGGCAGAGAGGGAAGCTGACATGTTCATTACCTCCACTCCTGCCTGGTCTGCTGGCTAGATGGCTGGGTGGAGGATCTGTGTGGTCCAGCTAGGTGTGGGGCTGGAGCACATAGCATGAGGCAAGTTCCAGCCTGCCTCCCTGTGAGTGGGGATGGTTAGTGGGGGTCTGCAGAGCATCCTGGGATACCACAGGACAGTGACCTAAGTTGAGTCAGGAAAGTACTGAAGTTCGCTAGACCGGTGTAACAGGGAACCCTGGCCCTATTACTAGAAAATGGTGCGGCCCCTTTAAGGGCAGAGGTTTTAGAACACAGGTTAAAGGAGAGCCCTATAGTCAGGTCAGCTGACTGGGGCAGGGGCATAACATGACTAGGAGAGGGCTCAGGCTAGAGCTATAAGCGATGGGGTTGAGCCATCCCTGAAAGTTGTGGAGTATGGGGCTCCTGAATGTCCTAGGATGCTGGAAGAAAGCAGCTCTTCAGACTTGGGAACGAGAGAGAGACAGAGAGAGAGAGAGAGACAGAGAGAGAGAGAGACAGAGAGACTTGGTAAACAGGCATGCAGCCTTCATTTTCTCCTTATGTTATAGCCTAGGCACTTAGTGTTTATGTTGCAGTTTAAACCAGTGGTTTGAGTTGGGACTGTAAAGTGTTGTTTATGGAGGTCCCATGGGACATGTGATTGCCTTGGGCACTGCCAGGGGCAGGCTCAAGGCTCAAGCTACTGGTGAACCCAGAAGTGGGCAGAGTGAAAGGTTGCAGAACCATACAGGGATCAGGGGCCTGGTGCCCAAGAGGGATGCAGCCAGACAGGGTTCTGGTGCCCAGAAGCCAGGCCTACAACAGTGGGCCTGGGCTGCAGGAACAGCCAGGAGTAGAGGGGCAGAAGCTGGGAAGGCTATTTTCATTTTTGTTGGGGTTTTAAAGGCCTAGAGTGGCCTGAAGACAAAAGGTCCCACCCAATTAGAAATTTAAAACTTGTGAGGCATGGGTGTAGGGGAGGTATAGAGCCATCCAATTAGCCCTTAAGGCAAAGGACCCACATTTCCAGGTATTCCCTGGAGCAACGCCAGACCTGGGAAGCCCTGGGGAGCTTTCTCTTTAGAACCATAAGGGACATCGAAGCATGGCAGGTGAGTAAAGGGGAGACTGTTCCCAGGGTGGCAAGGAAAAAAAAAAAGGGGGATTTTGGGGGCCTCCAGGGGCTAACGACCACCCTGGGAATGGCACCTTGTAAAAAAAGGGTCCTACCTACATGGATTAAAACTGAGACCTGGATGCATGTAGTATATCTTAAACTTATTTCCACTGTCTTTAAACTGGTCTATGTGCACTGAACTTCTGTTCTGTTACGAGTTTATGTGTAATTTCTGTCCCTAGCCAAAGATGTTATCATTTATGTAAAGTGTATCTGTAGCAGGGATTGGGTCCAAGCCCCTGCTACACTCCTGCAGAGCTGGCAGCACCAGCAGGAAACTTACTCAGCTAGGTCCACATGAGCAGCATGCCCTGGGTGCACTGGAGAAGAGGGTCCAAGGAAAACTTGGGAAACAAGCAGACCCCTGGGGCATGAGAACACATGCCCCAGGGAACCTGCACCAACTGACCTGGGGAGAGAATTGGGCAGCTCAAAGGAGGATTTTAAAGAGAGGCTTGGCATTCGGCATCCCTCAGAGAAGGAACAATTCAGCAGGGCCGTGAGCTGAGGACTAATGCAGAAGAAGTCCCTGCATACTGAACTCTCGTGAATCATGTGGAACTGGATAAACCATGAGTGAGAATCACCCACACCTTCCCAGAAAGATAAGTGAAGGCAGATGGTGGGGTAGTATGGGTCGTTCCAGAAAATCCCTGGAGCTGGGACCCAGAGAAAGATATCCCTATAGGGATGCCTGGTGATTAGCCGGAAAGAGGGAGAATACAGACCTACCAGGAGGAGCAGAAAGGAAGAAAATTAAAAGAAAACTGAGGCAGCCAGAGCAAAGAAGAGATTTTGCATGGCACACAAGGAGAAGCAAAGGAGAGCAGAAGCTGGAGGGCAACAGCCTAACTGATCCATTAGAATTGTGAAGAAACAAAAAAGGATCCTTTTTTTTTTTTTTTTTTTGTGAAAGAATTGGAGACCGTGAATAAGAAACTCCCCTTTCATTTCCTTTCTCTGTGCAAATGAAAGACAGCTAAGGAGGAGTCCCTGAAGGTTTGATTTATGGTTAAGCAGGGCTCTATAACCTGCACCTGGGGGGATATTTAAAGAAATTAAGTTGGTAAGGCCTGAGGCAAGGCCAGGAGGAGACAGGAAAGAGTCAGTTAAGTTGATCCAGGGATAACCTTACTACCTGAGCCAAGGAGAGATTCAACCAGAGAAGGAAGAAGAGTCCAAGAAGCTGCGAATTAAAGAACTTGGCAGAACCCAAGTGTAACAGGAGGCTCTCTCGGAGCCAGTCCGCTACTGGCCTGCCCACCTGTTCATGGGCTAACTGCCCACCACACTCGTCTGCCATGCCTTGTTGTTTCACAATTGCTTCTAATTAGGTGGGAGGCTGCCCATTCTTGCCCCGATGCCAGGGGGCATTATCTGTGGTTCCAATCCTCCCCTACACTGCAGCCGGCACTGATTTGCACTGGGTCTTTCATAAAACACACACAGAAACAGACAAACACACACCTACTGAGCTCCAAGCCCTCAGCCCCGTCACTGGGCCTCCCCAAATCCCTCCCCTCACTGGGGCTCACCAACCGCCCCCTTCAATGGGGCCTGTCACCCTGTCTGGCTCAGGTGGTCGTAACCCTGCCTGACCCTCTGCCCTGGGATATTACAGCCTGTGAGGCTCAGGTGGCCATAGCCATGCCTAGCCCCCTCTCAGGGTCCCTGCAGCCACAGGACTCACACAGAGCCTGGGAGCTGCTCCAGGTCCCTCTGCTGACCTGGCCCCTGCCTCAAGACTCCCATGAGCCTGGGCTTCCCTTGAACCAGTTGAGCCCACCAGGGATGTGGGAGCTGGGGGTTATTAAGATGCCCTGACCTGCCTTCCACCAGGGTGGTAACTGGCTTGGTATTTCTTGGGGGCTCCAGTGCCACTGGTAGCCCCACCAGACCACCCACACCCAGCAGGGTGCAGTTTTAGGTCATGCCCAGGACCAAGAACCTCCTGCTCATACCTGCAGATGTTTCATTCAACAGTTCAGCCAGGCGATGTTTCTGCCTGCCTGCCAGCAGTGAACTGCCGTGTTTATATAGGTGGCCATGGATCTAAGACCTGCTGGCTGCTTGACATGGCCCTTAAAGTGACAGGCACCAACAGTACCCTGCCACACCAAGAAGGGACTTTATTGGGCATTCCCTACTCTCAATCATCAGGGACTGGCTTCCATCAGCCTGAGAGGAAAGGGTCAGGGTGTAGGGTAGGTGGAACCCTGCAGATCTGTTTGACCCTCACTCCAGAAGACATCTATCCTCCCAAATATAATTTTACTATCAAGACGTGGTGGGTGACTGGGAGAATGAGATGGTAGTCAGTCGAATTCCACCTTGGCAGCAGAGTCTAATTACACACCCGCTCACAGTGCTCTTCTCACCTATTCCCCTGCACAAATCCCAATTAATCTGAGGAACTGTCAGGATTTAGGAAGGAATGGTTATCCACTTTGCAGTTAGTAGGCAAATTGTGAGCTTGCATTGCAAATTTTCAGTTGAACCCATAACTACCTATTTTTCCGAGCCCCAAAATGGTGAAATATATAGCTTGCACAGGACCTGGGTAAATTCCATCTTTTTAACTTACGGATCAAGGACTTTTCCAAGCTGAGGCTGAAATTTTTCCTTGAAATCATCAATTCTTTTGGACACTATTTTTGCTGCTTTCTTTCTAAAAAATTAGAAAACAAGTGTTAAATACAGCTGCCTAATGATATCATTATAATTGAGGAAAAGAACTTTTCAACAAAAAGCACTCCATTTGTTCTCTGCTTGCAAATCTGATTTTAATGTATGTGTACTGCACATGTATAACTTTTAAAATGCATTATTTACAACATTTGAGCAGTGGTACTGTAGTTATACTTACAAGATGGCATACATATACATACAAATATCCCATACCAGTATGCTTAAATCCTGTATTTGTATAACTAAGTACATTTTTTCCCTGCAGGCCACAAAGCAAACATGTACCTGTTCAGTACTTTTACTCCATCCTGTTAACTAGAGAAACCAGAAACGTAGAACTACTCCTTCTACAGAAGGATGAAGCTAGTTTCCCACTTGGGCTTTTCTTCATGTGGGCACAGTTTAGCAGCTGTAGGAATTTTCAGCGCAAGTCATCACAGATATAAAACTAATATTCACATATGAAGGTTTAATCTGAACAACCAAGTCCCCAATCTACTTTATGCATTGAAACTTACAATTGCACATTGTACAGCCATTGTAAAGACTTGGATGTATTTCGTCCATCATTAAAATGTGGTGTTTCTTTACCATAAATACTATACTTGTTGAACTTTGGTGAACTGTATTTCCGGTTTCTTGGTTCTCCTGTAGGGAAAAAAAAAAATGTTCCTCTTTTATTTTGTACAAAATATATATATACACACACACAAGGAGAATATTGAAATAAAAATCTTTTGGAGTGCTATTAACAAACCATTAAAAAACTGTCATCAATAATTAGATAACTCAGTTAAATTGCTGTGAGTAGACAAATGACTACTCCAATTAGAAATCTAACTAATTAGAAATCAAGACTCTTGTCAAAATGCTGGATAAAGATATAATGCTACACTTTGAAGGGGAGTCAAAGAAGCAAAGGGGACCTTTATTCTCTTGTAAGGTTGAATAAGGGCTGGGGACTATCTAGCCTTATACAATTAATGAAAAAAATAGATAACTGGAATATTAACTGATATGCCAATGAATCCCTTAACAATCTGACTAGATAAATGTGTGTGTCAAAGAACTATAATTAAATTTATTTGTACTTACTTATATTATAGGTCCACTAGCTCTTAGGCTTACTCACCAACATTATAATCATTGTGTGTCACAACATATAACTCGTGTCCTTCTCTTGCTTCTTTATCTATTTCCTCAAACGGTTTTGGTGGATTTATAAGATCCCCAGCAGGTGTTCCTGAAAAGTGAACAAATGCATATTAAATATAAGGTAACAAAATCTCTTTAAAAATTATGGGAACAGGAAATGTTTCTCTTTTCAGCATTTTACTGAAGAAGACACTGATATTGTGACAAATGTCATATTTCTTAATGAGGTTTCAGTCAGGTACCAGGGCATCAAAGCAATATCACAGGATGGGGAAGAGCTGCAGGGAACTGAGTGGGAGATACAAGATTGTAGGGCATATCTTTCCTTCTTCAGTATCACACTAAGGATCACAGTGAGGCCTGCACAATACATGCTACCTCTTGAAATGGGTATCATATTATCACTTCAATGACTGCTGCTGGGTGCATACCAAACACTTCTTGCTCACAAGATAGCTTGCTGGTATTTGCCTAAGACTGCACTAAAACAGCTACACTACTTCTGTTTTAAGAGGCAGTGTATGAAGAGCAGACATGGCATGCCTCACCATAACATTTTCTGGTATAATACTGAGGTGATTCTGACATATCCAATATATAGTCAGTCCTTGCCTCAAGTGGATCTCTTAAGATATACAGCAGTGGTGCTCAAACTCTGGTCTGCAGCACCACGTCATCTGGCCTATGAAGCTTTCCACGGGTCCAGAAATTTGGTGACAGGGCAGTAGTGGCATTGTTAATTAACACTGCCCCCACCACCAAATTTTCAACCCCTGCAGTCCAGATGACATGGCCCTGAATGTAGGGCCAGAGCCATGATCTGGTACGGGGCCTAATCCGATATGTGGGGTTGGAGCCACACACCAAACCAACCCTGCACACCAGATAGGGCCCACGAAGAGCGAGTACATGAGTACTAATAAATACAATGTGGGCATGTCTACATGAATGGTGGACTATGCAGTTATTATTTCAGCAAGTACTAAATGACTGCACATTACTGCACAGTCCCATCGCCACACAGTTATTTTTAGCTGCACCTGCGCAATAGCATTGCTGTCACAGTTGATGCCCGACAGTGCTACATTGCCGTAGCAATAATGGTGCAGTAGCTACATAAGATAGTGTCTCATGTAGACATACCCTGTGTTATTTATGTAACTTCCTCCATCCCACATAAAATCATAAATCATCCTGTATTTAGTAATATGTTTTCACATCAATTTTCCTACCTCTGATGGTTGTCCCTCCAAATGTGGTGTTAGTCACATCAAGGCCTTTAGGAAGCATTGATGTTTGATCATATGACCTTCCCAATGGTGCTCTCCGATTACTTAAATATAGGGCTTCTTTTTTTTCGTTAATTTTTTGCTGAAACCGAGTTTTACAAGGTGGATTTGTCAACAAGCCTGCCTGAAGGAATCAGAGAAAAGTGAGCAGCCTAGGATACAACAGAATCTTAATAAAATGGATCTTTCTAAGCACTTCTCAGCAAACATTTAATAATAAGCATGGTCAGATTACTAAAATTACACTTCCTATTGACAATGTACAAAAAACCTCTAGCATACTGTGAAGCATAATCAACAATAAGCAAGACCTCTAACTAAACAAAATGTTTATCTCCATTTTCGATGTGCCAAAAATTCTGAAGGTTTTCATTTTTGCATCCCTGAGTATCAGGCCTTTAGTATCTCATATTGGACACCCAAAGTGGAAATTTCCAGCCTTACCATTTTGTGGTGGAGAAAATTGAAGCACAATAACTGGCATAATACTATTAAACCTAAGCAATGAAACATGCTATCTAAGTATTAAGCATCATATTACCTATTACAAGTTGTCAAGGGTGGGGCCCGCAAGCGGCTGTGAGCTTGCTAGCGCCCCTTTGCCGTGCCAATTAGGGTGCTCTGGCACCCTCTACTCGCCCGCCACGTCTTTGATGCTGAGGTTCAGAATGGGAGGCTGCCTATTTACCTGTCTCCCCACCAGCGCCCCTGGGCTTGCCTCGCCCAGGTACTCCTCTACCACCTCTGGGCTTTCCCGCCCCTCTCGGGGTCTCTGCCGCACTTCTAGCGCCTCTCGGGGTCCTTCCTCTCGCCCCTCTCAGGGTCTTTCGCCGCACTCGCCGCCCCTCTTGGGGTTTTTGGCCGCACTCGCCGCCCCTCTGGGGCCTATACTGTGCTCCTAGCGCTTACCACCCTCTCTGGGGGTTTTGCCCACTCTGGGGCCCCTCTCGGGGTCTTAGCAGCGCTCACTGCGCCTCTCGCCCCTCTCGGGGTCTTGGCAGCGCCCACTCTGGGGCCTATACTGCGCCCTTCCGGCACAAACACTAGCACCCCACTGGCACTGTTCACTGTGCCACTACTGGGCACCCGGGAACCCCCAAGCCACTGGGGAGCCCCCATGAGGCCTCCTCACACCCCTACAGCCTCACCCGGTCCTCCAGTGTAACTATAACACAAGCTGAGCCAACTGGCTATAACACAATCACCACAGAGCCTCCCTGCTCATAATGTAAACTCCGAGCCCCTCTAGGGCTCCCAACCCTACCTCTCGTCAGGGTGTTCTCATCCCTAGCATCATCGCAGCCAGTCAGTAAGGTAAGGCTGCAACCACCAACTCTGGCTGCTCAGCTCAGCTCAGCCACAGAGCTCCTGCTCCTGCTCCTGCTCCTGCTCCTGCTCCTGCTCCTGCTCCTGCTCCTGCTCCTGCTCCTGCTCCTGCTCCTGCTCCTGCTCCTGCTCCTGCTCCTGCTCCTGCTCCTGCTCCTGCTCCTGCTCCTGCTCCTGCTCCTGCAGCATCCAGAAGGGAACTGCTAGCTAGGCTTTGGCCTCGCTGTTTATAAGGGCCCGGCCCTGCCCCCTCCTGGCCACATGACCTGCCTGGTTGCCCTAGCAACCCCCATCTGTGTTGCTCCAGGGCTTCAGCAGCCCCATTCCTCCTGCTAGTGGCAGGCACCCTGGTGCCCTGCTACTCAAGTATTATTTTGAGTTAGATTAATCGAATACTGTATTTAGCCGTATTTGAGATAACTTCAAATTGAAGATGCCTCCCCGCCAATAATTAGATTCTATACATGGGACTGTATAAATCTGTTATAATTGTCCATGTATAGAATCTTATTATTGTAAGTTTGTCTTAAATTTAACCCTCTCACCTCTCTGGTAGGGAAAGCAGTGGTGGGGGGCAAGCAGTGGGGAAAGAAGAGGTGAGGGAGAGGCAGCCTGCCTCCTTCCCCTTGCCTCACTTACCTGTCACTTGTCCCCCTGCTAGCTGCATCCATTGATGCTGCTCCCCTGTCTCCTATCCCCTGCCACTTGCCTTCCCTGATACCTGCTCCCCAGCCACACCCCACACCCCAGAGGCTGACCTCCTCACCATATGCCTGATCCAGGGCATGTCCCCCCTGTTACTTGCATCCCCATCAGTGTCTGTCCTCTAGCCACTTTCCCCCTTCCTCCCCTCTGGTCCCCCTACTCCCCACCCAGCCACTGCTTACCCTATGCAGCAACTCTAGTTCTGGCCTCAGTCACAGAACACATGATGGCTCCAGCCCCAGCCTCAGTCAGTGAGCAGTGGGGCAACAACTCCAGCCCTGGCCCTAATCTCAAGTCACCATACCTCACTCTTCCTGCCACATGGTCTCCCTTGAGCTACTCCATGCACCATTCAATCTCCCCTGTGCTCCCTTCTCCAACATCTCATTATCTTCCCAAGATCAGGGTCAGAGTTGGGGCCAGAAATGGGGCCAGACCTGCAGCAGCAGCTTGGCCCAAGTCATATTCAAATCCAAGACAGGGGGTTCTTCCCCTCCCCCACCTCCTATCCTCCCCACTGAATGAGAAAAAAGCCTTGTCTTGGCTTCAAATGAATACAGTGAACTTGTGATAAAGCCTTTTTTTTAATCAAACAAACAAGTTCCCACATTATCTGGAGAACAGAAGCCAAGGTACAATATAAGGTTACTACGTACTGAGTTCTTTTTGAAGGCATCATACTGTGGATGAAGAATATCAGTTAAAATCTGCCATGTGAGCACAGAATTTTGCCCTTTTTAAAAAAAATACCCTAAACTCCTAGGTTTGTTTTCCTCTAATTAGTTGGATTTCTTGAATGCACTAGAATATCAAATGATCCTGTCTAGGCAGTAAAAGCATTTTAAGAGCAAAAGAAGGGAAAGGGAGCAAAGTTAACAATAACTCTAAATGCGCACTTTTCTGAGATAGTAAATCAGGTCATTAATAGCTCTACTTTTTTACCTCTAAAACCAATCAAAAAGAAAACTATAGAAGTTGATAAGGAAAAAGCGAGAAGTTAATTAAATGTTAATCAATATTTAAATTTTGAAATAAAATGAGTAATGCAGTTGGTAAAATAATATTTCATTCACTAAAGATTTGTGGCTTTTAAAGCTTTTTATTTATTTCACAATGTTAATATCCCTCAGAACTCAGAGTCACCTGAAATATTTTGATGTAAAGCAGTTAGCCACCCTTGACCTTAAATCAGTGGTTATCAACCTTTTCAGAATCAAGGTACCCCTCATTAGGCTCGAAGCACCCCTCAAAAAATGCCAGCTCTTAGCTATCTGACTATAGAAAAAGCAGAACAATTCTTTGGTTGCAAAGAACTTAGAAAGACCACAATAGAGCAGAATGCTTTTGACACTATGGAGGGAAGGGAGGATACCTCAAGGAGCCACATGGCCACCAGGGGCCTGGTCCTGATGCATCCTCTCATACACTTCATATGTACTATGACCAGCAAAAGCAAACTGCAGTTAAGGAAAAGCAAATATATTTTTAAGCATACAAAAAATCATATTCTTACATTCAGTGAAGAATGGGAGCTAATGCCATGAGTCAAATGGGCTGCAATATCAGGATCTTTTGCTCTGCCATAAAATATTCTTTCAGCACCAGGAGCAGGGCTTGATGTATTTCGAAACTTTCTTACAACAGGTGGAGTAATAGGCTGGAAGAAAATGGAAATACAATTTTATACAAAATGTGCATGCAAGAAAAGGAGACATACTATAACCCTTTCAATGAAAGTCTACAAAACTTTACAAACTTCAAACATGGAAACTAAATAGAAAGATATAATGTTCTGCAAAGTCTTGTTCCTGCAGCCGCTGATGTTTTCAAACACCGGATCACAATTATCAAACCAGCAATAAAAATGCTAGTAGTCACAGTAAGATATTGCTACAATCTCGGCTCCATTACAGCTGGTAATATTATTTACATTTATTCTGAATAAAGACACCTGTTAGACTCAATAGGGTTTTGCCTAATTTATACTGACCCATATACTAATGATAGATACTAAACGGAACAACTTAAAAATAAGCGTTTCAAAAGAAGTGGGGGAATAAACTATGAGTAATTTGCTTTTTTCTATTTCATTCCATAGGAGTTATGCTTCTTATCAGCTGTGCTTAGGTCAGCTATTTTGTGTCATGGTATTGTGTACCTGGCTGTACCTACACACCATTGTTTGCTTTCAAAAGAAGGACCAAGGTCCTAGGAAAGCACAGTTCTCTGAAGAATGACCTTCATAAGAGTTAATAATATTTCTTTGGGCAGGTCTACACAAGATGTGTTAATGCACATTAGCCTAGTTTAATGTGTGCTATGGGTGCGTGTCTATATGTGCACACCCTTATTGCACAGTAAACATGGATAACCATGACTAAAGTTAATACCTGAAAATGCAGGTATCAAATTTAGTCATGATTAATTAACGCACAGTAATGCACATGTAGATGCACCCTTTATGTACAAGAGCACAATTTCATAACACCCATATAGGAAGCACATTTGGTCTTGTCCGTGCAAGCTGAATCTATATTATACCATAGTCGGGAAGGATGCCTACACACAGTGGATTTCATAGAATAAACAGAAATGAAATAGAAATGTGCAAAGTATTTCATGAGAGCATCAGCAGTTGTTTATAAACAAATGAGACAAAGTCCACTGAACTACATGGAAAATCATTTTAGTTCTTCCCATCTGAAAACAGGAGAGATGGGCATAAATCTGGAGTGACGTCTGGTTTAAGTAATGTCTCATGTACGTTCAAAATCAGTTTTGTAAAAGTTTCCTGTTATTGCCAGTAGCCATTCAGTTTGACCGATGTTGGCAAGTTACTACAGTTGCTGGCATTTGATTGTCAGCTTGATAAGACCTGCTCTCAGGGGAGAATGCATAACCTCCTGTTAAAAAAAAACCAGGAGCAGCAAGACCCTTATGTTCCCCAGTGCTCACAGTGTTATGAACACCATGACAACGGAAAACTTTTCTAACAAGCATGAGAAGAGAATGAGAACAGTGCATATCATACCAGCTGAACTACAGAGAGAAGCTTTTTTATTATTATTATTTTCATAGTTTCATAGTTTTTCATAGATTGTAAGGGACCTTGGAAGATCATTGGATCCAGCCCCCTGCACCAAGCAGGAAAGATAACCAAGGGTCAGGTGACCCCAGCAAGGTGACTGTCTAGTCTCCTCTTGAAGATTTCCAGGGTAGGTGATTGCACCACCTCTGGAGGGAATTTATTCCAGTCTGGACACCCTGACTGTGAAGTTTTCCTAATATTGAGCCTGAATCGATCTTCCAGGAGTTTGTGGCCATTACTCCTGGTTTTCCCCTTGGGTGCCCTGGTGAACAGTAGCTTACTGAGCCCTTGATGTATTCCCCTAGTGTAGTGGTAAGCTGCTACCAAGTCCCCTCTCAGCCTTCTTTTCCTCAGGCTCAAGAGTCCCAGATCCCTCAGTCTTTCTTCATATGGCTTGCCTTTTAAGGCTCTGATCATACGGATGGCTCTTCTTTGGACTCTCTCAAACGTGTCAAAGTCCTTGTTAAAGTGTAGTGCCCAAAACTCGATGCAGTACTCCAGCTGTGGTCTCACTATTGCTGAGAAAGTGGAAGAATCACCTCCTTGGTTTTGCTGGAGATGCATCGATTGATGCATGCCACAGTATTATTTGCCTTACCGGCTACAGCCTTGCACTGCTGGCTCAAATTCATACTGTGGTCTATTATTACCCCCAGGTCCCTTTCAGTCATGGTGCTACTCATTTTGGTGCCACCAAGCCTGTAGGTGTGTTGGGGATCACTCATCCCAAGGTGAAGCACTTTACATTTCTCGATGTTGCACTTCATCATGGAGATGTGAGGGGCTGGAAGGGACTGTACAGATCATTGGGTCCAGCCTAGATAATCTTTTCCCCTCTGTATTCTTTTTGTACTCTTCTGCTTATTCTTCATCACAGCCTCTGCTAAGGGAGCTGATAAGCACGAACGCTGCATGCCCCCGGAGGCTGGGACTGCCTGCAGGTGGCAGTGGTGGTATTGGCGGCGGCAGCATGGCAGCAGGGAGCAGGGAGTTCCTGCAGGTGCCGGTGGCGGTGGCAGTGGCAGTGGCAGTGGTGGGGGAGAGGGGGTGGTGAACACTGACCAGCAGTCAGTGACACCCGCAGACACCGCCAGCAGCAGTGGTGGCAGCCAGTGGCAACTGGGGACTGCCTGCAGACGCTGTTGGTGGTGTTGGCGGCAAAGGGGGTGGGCTGGCAATCAGCGGCCACCACCGACAGCATCAGCAATCGGTAATGGTTTTCGTAGGGAGTGCACCGCCAATCTCAGGGGGTGCACCTGCACTTGTGTGCACCCCCTACCCATAATGCTGATGTCTGCCCATGCAGGGCCAAGGCACTCACCCTGGGTAGAACCTCAGTGAGACAGCTCCCTGCCGTGTCTCCAATGGGCTTCAACTTCCCTGCCTGCACAACAGAAACAGTGATGGAGAGGGTGCAGCAAGGCGGGGGGGGGGGGTCACACTGGGGGAGAAATTCACCCTGGCAACAAGTTAATACGGGGGGCGGGGGGGCGCAGCAGAGCCTGAATCGGAATAGAAATGCCTAGCTCCACAGCCCAGCCCTGAAACCTGCCCCCGAGCACCCCCTGGGGGCCCTCTCGGGACTCTGGGGCCCCCGGAACTGGGAGCTGAGCTCTGCAAGGGGACGGGGACGGGGACGCGGCGGGGCTCACCCACCGCGGGCAGCTCGGGGAAGGTGTCGCGGAAGCGGCCCTGGTAGACGGGCCGCCCGGCAGGCGCCCCCACCATGGCGGCGGGCCGCGCGCTGTGCATGCGGTCGCCAGGCAACCAGCACGGGGCGGTGCCGCGGGCGCGGGGCCGCCCACCACGCGCGGCCGGATCAGTGTCCGTGGGTGCCGCGCATCACAGCCCCGTCCCGCGCCTTCGTCCGGGTTAAAGCGCAGCCAAGAGGCTGGATCCGCGGCAGAGCTTTTGCCGGCGGCCGCAGGCAACGCAGGCTTCAGGGCCAGTTTCCCCGAGCGCGCTGCCATTCGGGTTGAGTCCTCTTCACGGCCAGGCCATGCTAGTGTGTAACCCCCTGGTTTGATGCCAGTCCTTGGGGACACGTAGGGGGCGCATGCGGGTGCATGTGCACCCCGTGAGATTGGCAGTGCACCCCTTGCGAAAAGCACCAGTGGCACCTGCAGGGGGTCGCCGCTCGCCACCCTGCCCCCCCCTCACTGCCAACATCACCAGCGGCATCTGTGGGCAGTCCCCGATTGCCACTGGCTGCCACTGACGCTGCCGGTGGCATCTGCGGGTGGTCTCCAACTGCCCATCAGCACTCACTGCCCCCCGCCACCACTGCAGCCGCCTGCGGGAGCTCGCCACTCGCCACCACCACGTTCCTGACACCAACAGCACCACCACTGCCTGTGGGAGCTCGCCGTGCCCCCAGCCTTCAGGGGCACACAGCATTCATGGTGCCAGTCATGAGCAGAGCCTGAATCGGAATAGAAATGCCTAGCTCCACAGCCCAGCCCTGAAACCTGCCCCCGAGCACCCCCTGGGGGCCCTCTCGGGACTCTGGGGCCCCCGGAACTGGGAGCTGAGCTCTGCAAGGGGACGGGGACGGGGACGCGGCGGGGCTCACCCACCGCGGGCAGCTCATAGACCCAGGTCTCTGGCACCCTCTGGGGACCCCAAAACTGGGAGCTGGGAGCAGGGTTTATAAACTCTGGCACCTAGTTTATAAACCCGCTTATAACAAGCCTACTTTATAAACCAGCCAGGTAAAGTTGCTGTCCCTTCCATTTCATCCATGTCTGATTTTAGCTTGGGATACTTTGTAGGTATTTAAAGCGGGGCAAAGCTTGTCCCTCTGTAGGAGAGCCCCTGGCTCTCGGCTGCGTGGGCTGCCTGTCCCTTTTTCAGGCTCTGGGGCCCAGGAGCATGGCCACCTCCCCGTGTGGGGTCTGCTCCCTTTTGGGGCCTCTGGAGCGCCAGCTGGAGGAGCTCCAGGCCACAGTCCAGAGACTGCATACCTTCAGGGACTGTGAGCAGGAGATCGACTCCGACTGTCAGGTCCTTCTCCCCCCGGAAGGGGAGGGTAGACCACCATCTCCCTCCAGGACAAAGGAGGACTCTGGGACCTCCCACTCTGTCCAGTCAGGGGCAAGGTGGACCAAGGTGGTCAAGGGCCCTGCCCCGCCGGAGCTTAGCAACAGGTACACACCTCTTGCTGCTCCAGCAGAGCCTGCTCAGTTGCCAGCTCCCGCAGGCAACACAGGCTAAACTACAGCTACCGCCCCCGCTCCCCCCAAGACAAAACATAAGGTGTTTGTTGTGGGAGACTCCATCCTGCGGGGCACTGAGGGGGCAATCTGCCGCTCCGACCCCTTAGCCCAGGAAGTCTGCTGCTTCCCGGGGGCCCGCATCTGAGACATTGCAGAGAAGATCACTAAGCTCCTCCAGCCCACTGACCCATGCTCCTTATTCATGTGGGCACCAATGACATGGCTCGGAGCACCCCCAGCCAGGTCATGAGGCACTACAGGGATTTGGGGGCGGGGCTAAAGGGTCTGGGGGCACAGCTGGTGTTCTCATCAATCCTCCCAGTCTCAGGCTATGGGCTGAGGAGGGAGAGGAGGATCCACGTAGTCAACCAAAGACTGTGACGCTGGTGTCATCGGGAAGGCTTTGACTTCCATGACAACAGCCTGCTCTTCCACGAGAGAGGCAGCAAGCTCCTGGGAAGAGATGGCCTCCATCTCTCCCCCCTGGGGAGGAGGCTCTTCTCAGCCAGACTGGCTGACCTGCTCCACCGGGCTTTAAACTAATCTCATTGGGGGACGGGGGGAATACCGCCACTGCTGGCCCACAGAGCAATCCTTGCAAAGCCAGTGGGCCAAGGCACTTAAGGGAGCCCACTCCTGCCCCAGCCCTGGTATAATCTTTGGGCAAGGCAAGAGCCCCCAAGGGGACACTTGCCTGCCAGTACACAAATGCCAGGAGCTTGGGGAATAAGCAGGAGGAGCTCGTCCTCCTGATGCTTGCAAATAATTATGATGTCATGGAGATAACGGAGACCTGGTGGGACTCCACCCATGACTGGACCTTGGGTATAGATGGCTATACCCTGTACAGGAGGGATTGTGTAGATAAAAGGGGTGGGGGTGTAGCTCTCTATGTTAAGGAAAGCTATGCGTCCCTGCAGGCTGATATTGGCAACCAGGGTGGACGACCAGAGACCCTCTGGGTTAAAATCCGTGGGGAACATGGCACAGGGGACACAACGGTGGGAGTCTACTACAGACCTCGTACCCAAAGTCCTCAGCTTGACCAGGAGTTCACCCGGGAACTGGCTGAGGCCGCATGCTCCAGGACCATGGTTGTCATGGGTGACTTCAATTACTCAGACATCTCATGGGAGGATCACTCAGCAAAATCCAAGCGGTCGCAAAGCTTTCTCTCATGCGTGGATGACCTCTACCTGACTCAAGAAGTCTATAAGGCAACAAGAGGCAAAGCACTGCTCAACCTGGTACTGGCTACAGGGGATGACCTAATCAGCAACCTAGTGATTGATGGGAAGCTGGGTGACATCGACCACGAGCTGATCACCTTCACCATATGCCATAAAGCAGGCAAGTCAGTCAGCAACACAGAAGTCCTTGACTTCAGGAAAGCCGACTCTGACAATCTCAGTCAGGCCCTAAGGGACCATGACCCCAGGGAGAGGGGAATTCAAGAAGAGTGGTTGCTCCTCAAGGGAGCAATCCTCAATGCACAAGCTAATTCTATTCCATCTCAGAGGAAAGGCAGCAAGAGGGCACAGCAGCCCCCCTGGCTCTCCAGGGACCTAGCAGAGAGACTAGGCTAAAAAAAAAGGCCTACAAAGGATGGAGGATGGGATTCACCTCCAAGGAGGATTATTCTGAACTGGTCCAGTCCTGCAGGGAGAAAACCAGGAAAAGCCAAGGCTGCAAATGAACTCCAACTAGCTTCGAGCATCAAGGACAATTAAAAGTCCTTTTTCAGATATGTGGGGAGCCGAAGGAAAAGCAAGGGCAACACTGGACCCCTGCTGAACCAGACGGGGCAACTGACAACTGACGCCCAGGAAAAAGCCAACCTATTAAATGGGTACTTTGCATCGGTCTTTCATCAGTCCCATGGGAAGCCCATGCCCGCTACGGGACAGGGAGGTCCGGGTGAGGGAGATCCCCTGCCCTCCATTAATGCTGACGTGAAGGAACATCTTGAGAAGCTGGATACCTTCAAGTCAGCCGGCCCTGACAATCTACACGCCCACCCCCTGCACGGATCTTTGAGAACTCCTGGCGCTCTGGTGTAGTGCCCAAAGACTGGAAGAAGGCCAACGTGGTGCCTATCTTGAAGAAAGGGAGGAGAGTGGATCTGGCTAACTATAGGCCCATCAGCCTGACTTCTATCCTGGGGAAGATCTTAGAAAAGTTTATTAAAGAGGTCATCCTTAATGGACTGGCCGACGCCAACATCCTAAGGGATAGCCAGCATGGGTTTGTTGCAGGTAGGTATTGCTTGACCAATCTCATTTCCTTCTATGAACAGGTGACCTATCACTTGGACAAGGGAGAAGAGATTGATGTCATATATCTTGAGTTCAAAAAAAGCCTTTTATCTGGTATCCCATGATCACCTCTTGGCAAAACTGGCCAATTGTGGCCTTGGGTCCACCATGATCCTCTGGCTGGAAAATTGGCTCCATGGTCGGACCCAGAGGGTAGTAATAGATGGAAGTCACTCATCACGGTGTCCTGTGACCAGTGGGGTCCCCCAAGACTCTGTCCTTGGACCCATATTGTTCAACATCTTCATTAAAGATATGGACACTGGAGTCACAAGCAGACTGGCCGAGTTTGCTGATGACACCAAACTTTGGGGCAAAGCATCCATGCCAGAAGAAAGGCGGGTGATCCAGGCTGACCTGGACAGGCTCAGCAAATGTGTGGACGAGAACCTGATGGTGTTTAACGCCGAAAAATGCGAGGTTCTCCACCTTGGGGAAAAAAAACCTGCAGCATCCACGTCTTGCTCCCCCTCTATGCGGCGCTGGTCAGGCCGCAGCTGGAGTACTGTGTCCAGTTCTGGGCACCGCAATTCAAGAAGGAATGGAGAACCTGGAGAGGGTCCAGAGGAGGGCCACTCGTATGGTTGAGGGCCTCCGTGGCCAGCCCTATGAGGAGAGGCTGAGGGCCCTGAATCTCTTCAGTCTCCACAAGAGGAGACTGAGGGGGGATCTTGTGGCTGCCTACAACCTTATCAGGGGCCAGCAGCAGGGACTCGGGGAAAGTCTGTTCACCAGGGCCCCCCTTGGAGTCACCAGGAACAATGGCCACAAGCTGAGGGAGGATAGGTTTAGGTTAGATATTAGGAAGAACTACTTCACTGTAAGGGTGGCCAGAGCCTGGAATAGGCTTCCCAGAGAGGTGGTGCTCTCACCTTCCCTGGAAATCTTCAAGAGGAGACTGGATAGGCACCTGGCTGGGGTCTTATGACCCCTGCCACCCCCAGTGCTCTTTCCTGCCCATGGCAGGGGGTCGGACTAGATGATCTGTCTAGGTCCCTTCCAACTCATTTATTCTATGATTCTAAGATCCTTATATCCTTCTCCCCCTGTACTTGGCCTTGGTGAGGCCGCAGCCGGCGTACTGCGTCCAGTTTTGGGCTCCACAATTCAAAAAGGATGTGGAGAAGCTTGAGAGAGTCCAGAGAAGAGCCACGTGCATGATCAGAGGTCAGGAAAGCAGACCTTACGATGACAGGCTGAAAGCCATGGGGCTCTTTAGCCTTGAAAAGCGCAGGCTTGGAGTGATCTGATAGCCACCTATAAGTTTATCAGGGGTGACCACCAGTATCTGGGGAACTTTTGTTCACCAGAGCGCCCCAAAGGATGACGAGGCTAAATGGTCATAAACTCCTGCAAGACCGTTTCAGGCTGGACATAAGGAAGAATTTCTTTACTGTCCAAGCCCCCAAGGTCTGGAACAGCCTGCCATCGGAGGTGGTTCAAGCACTTACATTGAACACCTTCAAGAGTAAATTGGATGCTTATCTTGCTGGGATCCTATGACCCCAGCTGACTTCCTGCCCTTTGGGCAGGGGGCTGGACTCGATGACTTTCCGAGGTCCCTTCCAGCCCTAATGTCTATGAAATCTATGAAAGCTTGCCCCTCTGTAGGATGCCAGGATAAAAAGCTTCGTGCAGGGATAAACCCATCTAAAGACGGGCTAAAAAAAGGAGAGGTTTGATTTGGATTTGAGTGTCTTGGTATTTAGCAAGTCCCAGCCTGTAGAGGGGGCAAAATTGTCCCACCTTGTTGTCTTTGGCAGTCCTTCCATCCCAGGATTAACTCTACCAGGACTCATTGATGGATCTTGAGGTGCCACTTTGCCTAGGGACTAACTGAGTTCATGCCTCTGAGGTGCCACTTTGCCTAGGGACTAATTGAGTTCATGCCTCATGTATCAACCACTATTCCACTCCTGTTTTGATGCCAGCCAAATCTCAGACTCATGCACCCCAAATCAAATCAACTGCTTGTTTTGTAGCCTGGGATGCTTTGTGTGTGCTGTCTCCCTGATGCAAAACTGCTTAAGAAGAGTGCTGTGGGCAGACAGGTTAGCTGTACTGAGAGGCCAAGCTAATTAGCCCAGAAGCAGCACCATGCCAGCAATACTGTTCCTGTGCCAGAATCAGCAGTCACAGACCTAGTGTGGGGTTCTGCACAACATGGCTGGCAAGAGGATCCTAAGGGAAGCAGGCTCTGCATAAGGAGTTGATTGTGGGACAGAAGGTGGGACTGAGGGAGAAATGGCAATTGGGTTGGAAGGTGAGCCATTCAGCTGGACAGAAAAGCTGTGGATTACCATACAGCATGTGGGGCTGGAGGGGAGAGGGGCAATGTGGCAACAAGTGAAAGTGAAGTGGCCACCACATTCTTGCTACATACTAAGACTGATAGTTCCATTTAATAACTATGGTGATTGAAATATATGTGTGTTCACATGATGGACCTACTTCACATGTATGCCAAAACTACATTAATACCACTGGAAAGTCACATGTGTAGATGGTGACGCTTTACTGCACAGTAGATTAGTCTACTGCACAGTAAAGCACCTGGTGTAGACAGTCCAGTATGGAACAATGAAAAATCTTTCCAAATCTGCCACCAGTAGTTTAAGGGGGAGATATACCAAAAGAATAGAGCAGTAACAGATTATTATGCTCACTCCAATCTACTTCTAAGACCCTTGAGTTCCAGTCATGTTGGGAAGCTTTGAGGAATGGCAGCACAACTTCATCCCTGAAACCAAGAAGGCAAATTCTGAAACTGTTTTGATCCAAGTTAGGTATCTCACAGGTTTTATGTGGAAACTCTGAAACATACAGCAGTGTCCCGGAATAATCAAGAGTTTCTAACTGAATGATAGGGCAGTTGGGAATTTGGGAATAAGTCAAGCTCGTGCACAACTGAAATTAGTAATGTGACCCTGAGTTGATCAGGGTCTCCAGCTCACAGGAGTAATCTCTCTCTTTAGTTGTCTAAATTGGAAAAGATGCCCCACATTTTCACAATTATGTTTTTGAGGGGCAGAGTACTACAGACCATCTCTTGCTAGCCACAGCTGGTCCTTCCCCTTCTAAACTTTTGGGCAAGGAGAGTGCAAGATAAAGATTAGCATGGTAAAAAGTAAAGGAAAAGTAATTTCAGTAATGAAATGAGGCAATATAGCAGGAAGCAAAAGACTAAAGGTGAGAGAGAGGAAAGGGGGAAAATAGTGAAAAGGAAGGATGACTGAAAGGATGGAGAGTGCGAGAAAATGTCACAAAATGAAATCCTGTACTATGTTCTTCATGTCATGGGTCAGTGTTTTATACTGTTGTACTAGGAAACTGACAGATAACTAAAGTGCTGGAAAGAAATTCAGTGTTGGAAGGAACTATAAGCCTCAAGGAAAAGAGGTCTGGAATTTCAGGTTATACAGTGTCTCTGTGAAACCATACCAGAAATAGGAGTGATTTGCAAATCACTTGGGTGGACACATCAGGAAACTAGGGCTCTACTGTAACCTGATAAACTAGAAAGCTAATCCTTTTACTTAATACAGGAAATAAAAGACATAGAAAGGTCTTTTGCTAGTATAAATAAGGTCATTTACAGAAAAATATTGCAATAATATTCCTGTTCTGGGTTGATATATTCTTATGCTTTAGTTTTATTTTTCCCATAGTAGTGGAAACAATAGTTAACCTCTCTTTTCTTTTAATTAATCCTCCAAATGTTTTGACTGCTGCTGTGTGAGCAGAAGATATCATAACTAGACAAAGGCATAGATTATCTTTATCTTCAGTAATACCGGATATCTCTTTGATGTGAAAGGATCAGAGAAATAAAAAAACCCCCATAAGATTTGGGGGCAATATAAGCAAACTTAAATTAGAGTCAAGAACTAATGCCAAGCATTTGTTGAGTCAAACTGGCTTCAATGGCAATGTATTAGCTCTTATAACTAGAAAACTAGATTCTTTAAGTTTTATGCGGAGGCGGGGAAAGAAGTTCCTTTTTCCAAGAAGCTCCTTCGGGGTAAAACTGACCATAGCAAGTATTTGGAATTTGAAAGTTACTGGTGTATTTTAATGCCTCGTAGTTTGGTGCCTGTCTCTATCTTGCATAGGCTAAAATCAAGGAAGTGATACTGACCAAAATCCTGCATTTCACTTCCCTGATCAAGCCTGAGGGCTGTGTTCTGCAGCACAGCTCTCACTCTAACCAAGGTACTGGAATAAATGTGATTCAAATGCTTGATAAGTTTGCAACTTTCTAAAGCTGCCTGAAGGCTAAAGTGTTTTATTTGAAATACGAGTCATTTGGGAGCTCTGGTGTGCCAACACGCAGAGCAATTTGTATAAAAAGTGATGTGGTATGTGCTACTTTGAAATTTTACTCCTGTCTAAAAAGTATGCCAATATTTGACAGGGCCCCTTCTAACTTCTGTTTTATTAATGGGCCCATTTGTGCTACTCTTAAGGGGCATTAACCCGGCTGTTAGGATCTTATATAACGGCTGTTCTCTTCCATTAAATATCTTTATTTAAAGTACTGCATTTGCTTAATTTAATAGATTAAGCAAAATAAAACAGGCACAAACTGGGAAGTGGCTAAGCTCCTTGCCTTGAGCAAGAGCTATATAGAGAAGAGTACATACATGAGACAGAAAAGGGAAGAATTAAAGGAGACAGACAAATGGAATAAATAGAGAAAATGAAAACCAATATTGGGCAGAATAAGAAAAGTTCTCACAAACATCACTTCTCTTTTACTGTAAGAGAGGCTGAAAGGAAGGAAAGGAAGGAAAAGTGGACAAAATAAGCTCTTAAGCTCAGGAAGGAAATGTTTAAATACTGTAAATAGAAAAACTTTAAGTCAATGGTGCTCAACCATTTGCTTCTGCAGACCAAATGAGTGG
Source organism: Crocodylus siamensis (assembly GCF_052110815.1). Classification (NCBI taxonomy): domain Eukaryota; kingdom Metazoa; phylum Chordata; order Crocodylia; family Crocodylidae; genus Crocodylus; species Crocodylus siamensis. Next base: position 145,579,581 of record NC_143399.1, on the reverse strand, counting down.
TGGAGGGTCATCTGCAGGCTGGATCCCACACTCTCTGATCCAGACCTGTACCACCCCTATCCAGACCCCTGCCCATGTGCTCCTGATCTGGACCTCTACCACCCTGATCTAGACCCACGCCTCACAATCTGGCCACATGCTGCCCAATCCACCCCTGTGCCACTAGGATCCGTCCACCCTGATCTGAACCTGAGCTGGATCTAACCCCATGCTGCCTAATCCAGACCCAGGCACCTCTGATACAACACCCCCCACAAATGGTCCTTTTGCACAGCCATGTTATCTGACCCATGGTGCCCCCTACTGGAAATTTGGCAAAAGGGGAGTGGCAATTCACGGTGCAACTGCTCCTCCACTACTAAATTTCCAGATCCTTTGGGGATCTGTTTCACAGACCAAGGGTCCTGCACTAAGTAAAACCATGACACCTTTGAAACCAAAAAGGAATTTTCCAATTACCTTAATTGAGCTAAGATTTCACCTACTGTATTTAATTATGAGATCTGGAAAAAGGTTAGCAGTGCTGAATAGCATTATTATCTGATGGTTCAGCAGTAACCAAGTAAAATAAACAGGTGATTTTGGTCCCTTTCCTAACTGAGTAAATTGCTACAAGAAAAACTAATACATGGGTTATATTAAAAGGAATGTTGCCTGCAAGTCAAAGGAAGTAATTCTTATACTTTAATCATCACTCCCTTGGAGTACTGGGGGACACCACACTTCAAAAAAAGTGTAGACAAACTGGAATGACTCCAGTAGACAGCAACAAAAATGGTTAGAGGTCTGGGAGGCATAAGTGACAAAAAGAGTTTAGAGAAACCAATATTATTTTGTCTGGAGATGAGAGGTAAATAGCAAAACTCCTATGGACTTAAATTTTATTCCATATCTGGATCCCAAGCTTCCCAAAGTTAGACGGGCTTTTAAGTACTAACATCCTCTAAAGTCAATGTGTAAACTCAGCCTTATTCAGCTTTTCTGAGCAACTTCACGGACTTCTGTGATATGCACACAGTAAGTTTGTATTCTGGCACTCATTCAGTATGGAAGAGGCATTTTGTCACATTTTATTTTCATAGAAATGTTTGTAAAAATTGTATATTTTTGCACTAAATAAAAATCACAATGTACGGTAACATTGCAAACCTCCATTTTTTGTTTCTTTCTAAGGTGTTCTCCAATTGTAGTCCCTAGCACTGGGAAGTCAGAAGACCACCAGAAGCCCTACAAGTACTTTGCAGTGCTCATGAATCTTATTCTTGACTCTTATAGAGATGCCTTTGAATGCTGAGAAGGGGAGCCATAAGGAAATTAGAATTTGATACAACTAGAGCAGAATGTGGGGACAAACAGGTGAGGAAAGACTGTACAACTCTGAAATGGGACATTTAACTGCTGCCCAAAATCGCTGACAGGACATAAAGTTAGTATGTGGTAGTTATCTGAACGATCATTTTTCAAGTCTGTATAAATGAATGAATTTCTAACATAAGACACTGCTGTTTCAACAATTATGTTATGAAGTCCATTTTCATGTAACTTCTAAGTTTGCCATAAGAGTTTTCTTTCGTTCCTTTAATAAGCCTGAACTTTGGTGATCTTGAATATGTTCTTATATCTTTTTCAGAGTTTGGGACAGATCCTTATTTCCTGTATAATTCAGCCAGTAGTACTGTGGTATACAAATGGGTAGGAAAGAGGAGAGATGTGATATAAATGCTGACAAGTTTATCTCCCAATCATCCCTTAAAAGACTGGGTAATTTAACTCTGATATGCATAAAATATACTGTTTTTAACTAAGAAAGAGAACTAGTATTCTTCTTGGCAACTGTTGATCCTTTGCATCATGGTGTACGCACAAGAGGACTATGCAACCATCACAGCCAGAACTTCAGCATGTAGGCCTAAGCAAGAGTATGGAGGATTGGATGCTGCCCTTGACCTACCATCCCCCCTTTTAGACTACTGAGACAGACTCCAAAGGCCAGACATTCAGTCCCTCAATGGTTATAACTTTTGCAAGAAAGCAACAGTTTAGAGCTGCTGCTGACTGCCTAATGTCTCAGCAAGGGCCTGTTACTGTCATGATGATGTCCCTTAGCCTTTCTCCAACCAAGGAGTACCCGTAGTACTACTACCAATGATTTGCATGAATGAATACTCCAGCAGCAGCATGAAATATGCTTAAACAGATAAATCACCTATTAGATAAACAGACTGCAATCATTTGAAATATCTAGTCAGACTTCCTGCACAATATAGACTGTTGGGCCTCCCTGAATTAATTCTTCAGGTCTGAAAAATGCGGTTGAACAGGAGGTTCTTTCAGGAAAACACAGAATCTTGATTTAAAAATTTCCAATGATGGAGAATTTCTCACAACCCTTGCTAAATTGTTCTAATGATTAATTATTCTCAGTGTTTAAAAAACAAAAAACAAAAGGTGAGGGCGCTGTATTCCTCATTCCAATTTCCAGCCACTGGATGTTCACTAGCTAGAAGAGTCACCTGTTATCAAATATGTTTCCCATCCCTTAATCTTCCCTGTGACAAGGTCAGTAACCTGAGGCCCTTGAGTCTTTCACAATAACGTGGTTTTTAATATAATACGACATTCTCCTGGGTCTTTTCTAAAACCTTTCCGATTCCCAACTGCAATAGTCCAGAAATTATACAAGGATTTCTTGGGCTCCCTCTACACCTTACATGTATTACACAATAATTGTACAATTGAATTAGACGTGCTACTAAGGGTGCTCAAATTCGGATCACTGTTCCCGATTCAGTTTGGTCCAATCTGAACCTGAAGATTCAATGCTGATTCGAAGAACCAGCAATGGGGACATAGACACAGCTTTAAATGTTTTTTCTACATGCCTACAAGGTACCAGCAGTTATGGCTCATGAACACGACAATGCTGGGACAGATGAAGCATCCCACAGCATGCCCCCCCCCAATTGCATGCTCATCAGCGAACCCAGAAGTGGACCAGAAATACTTCTGGTCTACTTCCAGGTCCACTGGGGAGCACATGGGGGGGTTGCACCTCCCAGCTTGACGATCAGTCATGGGAGGGACCTTGGGTGCCCCCCCAGACTCAGGAGGCACCAGTCACCAAGCCGGGGGGTTTGGGGGGGTACCCCAGCATGCTCCCTGACAGACCCGGATTGCTTCTGGTCCACTTCTGGGTCTACTGCCAAGCACGCTGGGGAGCCCCCCATATTCCTGTGGGATGCTCCATACACCCCACCGTCACAGCACTGATGAGCTACCTGCTACCATTTAAAGCTGTGTCTATGTCTGAATCTCCAATTCTTTCTGAATCTCTCCAAATTGATTCCGAGGGTTCTGATTCGATCTGGAGAGATTAAAGGGTCTCCCGATTCAATTTGGATTTGGAGATTCGGCCACCGAAACAGGCCAAATCTCCGCTGAATCGAATCAGAGACTGAAGCTTCGCACAGCCCTACCAGCTACAAAGTAACCCACATGCCATAAAAAGGCTAATACAGGTATAAAGTTAGAGCTGGAAAATGTGTGCTAACTTTACAGGTGGTTCCTCTCCAACTTTTATTGCCAGAGCTTGCTGCACAGGCAAGTTAGACGTGATTGGATTGGATTTTTTGGAAAGAATTTTTTGTGTTCCAAGTCAAATCAAGTCCAAATCCATGAGTCAGTCCAGAACTGTAAGTGGCCCTACATCTGGCAAACATCATCCGCCCCCACCAGGGGCTTCATATATTTCCAAAGTCTTTTGGCAAGCATCCTACATGCAGGCCCAGGGTGCATATAGCCATATGAGCAGCTAGGGAGAGGCTTCCCATTTCCATTAGGTAGGCTTTAAGCCCCAACACCTTGGCGGGGACTAAACCACGCCATAATAGTTATCCCTGGGACCACTTAAGTAAAACTGCCCTCATGGACCCAGATACACAGTGTTTCCCCTGCCAGGCTGGATCCCACAACCCACTGTGCCGTAAGTCATTGGCCTGCCCACGGAGCCCGGATGCAGTCCAACTAGGCTTCCAGTGCAAGACGGCCCTCCTCAGCTCCCCCGCGAAGCACGCCTCGCACGCAGAAGCTTATCTGCTCCTACCCCGACTCCGCACGCAACCCAACAGCAGCCTAGAAAACCCTGCCCCCGGTCCTGCCTCCGGGCTCTGCCGGGGTTCCTGTAAGAGCACCTCAGCCGCTGAGAGTCCCTGCTTGCGGCTGCGGCTGCCACTGGCCACGCAACTACCCAACCCCCAGTGGCCACCCCCTTGACGAAGCACTCCCCCCCCAGTCCCATAACCCCCCGCGGCCGGCGAGGGCAGGGGTGTGGCTGCCTCCGCCCCTCGCTTCTCTTCGCCCTCAGCGTCCGCCGCTGAGGTGGACTGTGGCGGCGCTCACGTGATCATTCCTCCTCCAGCCCGTTCTGGTCGCTCCCGGAAGCGAATGGAACGCTATGGGACGTGACGTGGCGGAGGTGGCGGAAGTGCGTGGTTGTGTTTTGGTCCGGCCGGAGGAGGCGGAAGTTGGCGGCGGCCGCGGCCCGGGCCAGACGCGGCAGCGCCCCCGCCCCGAGGAGGAGCCGCCGCCTGTCCCGCACCACACAGACGCTGCCGCCACTGCCGCGCACCTCGGACACCCCAGCGCTGTGCTGCTGCCTGGCTCCGTCAGGTGAGCAGGTGGCGGGCGGGGACAGGGCTGGGGGCGCTCCCCTCCCCGTCGCGGGCCCGGGCAGCGAATCCTGGGGCGGGGGCAGGGGAAAGGCGCCCTCAAAATGGCGCCCCCGGTTCTCCCACTTCCCCTTATTCCTGCCCTGAGGAGCGGAGGGGAGGGAGTCATTGCCTGCTTCTTCCCGCCCCCCCCCTTCCTGGGGGCGGCAGCAGGGCGCGGTGTGCTGGACCGGGGCAACGCGGGGGAGGCCGAAACTTTGCGCGGGCACCCGTTTGAGAGGTGCGGGAAGGTGCTGGAGGCCTCGCGGGCTCCCACCCGCGTCAGCCTTGGAAGAGAGTTTCGGGGGTGGGGAAGCAGGGTGCGAGCTACAGTCCTTCACAAGCAGCCTGTCTCCAGGAACAGGGAGCTTGCAGGAGACTGTCCTGACTCCTGCAGGAAAGTAGGAGCCCAGCACTTCACACAGTAGGAGGAGAGGCTACCTGGGCCTTCTGAAGGTGAGGAAATGGGACCAGCCATGAGGGGTACATTACCCTCCCCCCCAGCTATGAAGGGTACATTACCCCCCCCACCCCCCCCCCACACACACACACGAGGAAGCAGGGCAGAAGTATCACATCTCTTGGTGGTTGATGTGTATGGGAACAGGAGTGTTTTACTCTGCTACAAAGCTAAAGGTATTTTACACTGCCTCCACCCAAGTCTGTAATGTGAATGGGGCAGAAGACACTTGTATGTGTTTACACTGACTTGGGTCAAGTGAGTAAGTGCTGTGGCACCTATTGGCATGGCCTCTAAATTGTTTAATTATCACACAGGAAAATTGTTTCAGAATAATTGGTAAAATGATATGCATCATGCTCGTGCAGGTCACGTAGATGTTTATCATCTTTAATTGGAGGAATGTAAGCTTCATGGTCTCATGTTGAATCACTTGTTTGGCATTTTGATCTAACTACTTTACTGTGCAATATTGGTTAGTTTATAAGTGATGAGTAAAACACTCACACACACTGTGTGGCCATAGTTTTGTTGATATACCTAAAACTGTTCTTCAACAGCTGTGTATGGTGTAAATATTATAGACAGCGTTCCTTGTTAAGTTGTAAGCGCAATTAATAACCTGTAAGATATCAGTTACCACTGGACTTGGACTTGTTAGTACAGGTAAATTATATCCAAACTTCTTATTATGAGACTTGGTCACACAAATATAAAGCTTGTCTGGAAGTCAGTTTTTGTTTAATGAAAATTATTGACTAATTAAAGCTTACTGTCTCTTTGACATGTGGATAATTGACCTGTATGTCTTTTAAATTAAGCTAGCTATATAATGGGAAATATTTACCATTCTTGGTGAACTTAGAATATTGTATCATGTAAATGAGATCTGGTTTTTTCATTCACCAGTGTATCTGGAGTCTCCTTCATGATGTGTAAATATTTTTAATTTTACTTGGCAATTGAGCTATCAATGCTTCCACATGAGTAATTAGACTCCTGAGTTGTCCACTGAGTTTCACTAACCTCAGAGGTATGAAGTCAAATATGGCTTTGGGCCTTGGCAGCATTAAGGTTGCATTTGAGAAAATTCTGCCTACAAAAGATTTAATGTGGCATGCTTTGGGCCATTTATAGAACAATCCGTGAAACTTTTTTTTGTAGTAGTTGATGCTATATCTTGGCTTATTTTTACACTAGTTTTTTCATGTTTGTTTATGTAATGGATGGACAGAATGCAATGTTTTAGAAGACGAAGCAGTATACGTTAAACCTGGTATTAAAGGAGAATGTGTATGGGGCGGGAAGACGGAAGCTGGCAAGTTACCTGATGGGATTAACAGAAATACTAACTTAATGGATACCTGAACTTTGTCCCTCATACTGATATAAGTTGCTATCACATAGCATATCCTGGCAAAAAATGTTGTTGCCACAATGCTTAGGAAGCCTTGTCATGGAATAGGACCCCACCTTTTGTTTAGGACCCTTCTTGTATAGCATCAAAAGATGATGGTCTCTGCGCATCAGTTCTGGTTGGAGTTTTTGGTATTGTCTACTGCCTTTTTATTTCTTTGGAGTAAAAAGATAAGAAAGTACTTCAAGATGCAGGTGACCCAGATGAACAGCTTATGTACATATATGTGTGTATATATGCATTCCTCAGGAGAAGAGAGTACTTTCAGAGTATAAATTAGTTTTTGTCTTGTGTATAATAAGTATACATAAAAAATACAGTATCTTTTTAAGATTTCTATTTAAAAGCTTTACTTGAAATCTAAACTGTAGCTGTGGAATTTCAACACAACGCAAAGTTTTGTAACCTGTTTAAGATGACCTAAAATTCAAGTAAAAACTGTAATGTTAAAGCAAGTTTTTAAGTATCTAACTCTTGCCTTTTATAAATACGATGAAAATTTACATTTTGTGTATTCGGTGCAGTTAATCCAGTACTCTTGCCTCTGTCGTCATCTTTGGTTCCCAAGGCTAGTTGTTGTAGTGATGGTGGTAAGGAAGTGGTAACAAGTGCAGGCTGAGTTTCAGGGTAGACTGCAGTGTATAAGAAGTGAAGGCTTGTTAATCCCTCTTAAGAGAATTTCTTTGGCATGTAGTGCTTAAAGAAGTTGGTAGACTATTTTCAGGATGCATATTGAAGTAATTACAGTATGATTGTCTTTCAGACAGGAAAAGTCCATATTCAAGTGTGAACACTGTCCTTTAAAAGGAATGCCAAGAATTGGATCCATTCATTAGCGGTAAACAAGGAGGTGTAAGAGTCTAAGGCACTTCCTGTGGCTTCAGAGAATGAGGGTCCCTATCTGTATAGGTATAGGAGTGATGACTTTCTTCTGACACATGAAAAACAGCCAAGCGTGTATTTGAATATCTGAGTTTTCAGTCTGAAAGGAGATTTGCTAGGAGAAGCTACCCTTTATTGAAAAGTAGGTGGCATGAATGTAATGAGTTCTATATTATGATAATAGCTTTCAAATCTTTTTAGCCATGCACCCGTTTACCTGCAAAACAGTGCTACTTGATCCCCAACACCCAACAACTCGGCATGTTCAGCAATAGTCAAGGTGCAGTGAGTAACAGCATTCTTATGCACTGGCAATCAGCACTCAGCAGCTCCATCAACATTATTAAAATTAGACACATATGCCTGGGCAAAGCACCCTGTACACCAGTCTGAAAAAACACTGATTTATGGTATTATTTGATACATTGGTGTCAACTGTACAATTTATACAATAACAAAGGGGATAGAAGTGACTGACAACTATAGAGATATCTTCTTGTTGAACATCATTAGAAAAATTGTCACTCAAATCATGATCCCTAGGCTGCAATCTCTAGGTTAAAAGAATCAATCCTGAAAATCACTAGTTTTTGCTCTCCACCATTGATAATTATATTTTCACTCAAGCAACTGCAGGAGAAGTATCAAGAAAAACAAATACCATTGTACCTAGCCTTCATATAAATCTCACGAAGGCCTTCAGAACAGAGCTGTCCCCCCAAACTGTCGAACATCATTTGCTCCTTAAATCAAGGTGTGAATGAAGGCAACTGTAGTGTATGAAAACAAAGAATCAAATGCCTTTGACATCAACATGGAAGTGAAATGGGTTAGCCCCATGCTTTTTAATATCTTCTTTCAATTCCTGCTGCTTTGTGAATTCAAGGACAGCAATAATGGCATTTATCTTTGAACCAGACTAGGTGGAGGCTTGTTCAACATAGTAAGTTCTAGAGCAAAAACCAAGGTGAGGGAACTGGTTCTGAGAGATTTCCTGTTTGTGGGTGATGTGGTCTTGGTTGCTTACAGTGAATCTTCCTCACAAGATCTCTTGGTCAGATCACAGTCCTCTTGAAATTAATTGCCATCCCAAAGCTCCTGTGATCATGTACCAAGGGGCTTGGGTGTGAAAAAACCTGACATCACTGGTGTCATCGCTGCTTTATGGTTCAGAAACTTGGACTACATATGCTAGGCATATCAAGAGACTGAATGATTTCCACATAAGATGTCTGTATAAGATCCTGAAAATAAAGTGGGAAGATGAATACTAAACACAGCGGTATTGGAGCATGCAGGACTGAAACACTTAGAAACCATTATCAAGAAGAGGAGGTTGCACTGGATTGGCCATGTCAGAAGCATGGGAAAAGACAGTATCCCCAAGAATATTTTGTATAGTGAGATTTGAGACAGAGAGCGACCCTGCTTTCTGGAGCTATGATTGTACCATGATGCATGCAAAAATTATATTAAGTTGTTCAGCATCAGTGTAGAAAGCTGGGAGGACTCTACAGTATCCCATCTGATCTTGAGTGAACATCTGGCACCAGGTGAAGCTCAACCTGAAGCAGCTTTGATGCAAAGTGGGAAAGAAGAAAGCAGCATGCTGTAAATTTGAACTCCAACTCAGACAACATATAGATCTGTGAAACTTGTAACAAGCTGTGTTGCTCTCAAGTTGGGCTCATCAGCCACAAACTAATTCATGAGGAATCTGACTAGACCTCTTATGGGTACACCATGATCTAGAGGACTGGCAGTTGCCTACTTGTGGTGTCGACTGCTTCAAACTCTGATCTAGTTTTTATCTTCATGTTTTTTAGTAGGAAAACTTGGACTCTGGAAATGGCAGTCACTACTATTGTAAGTGAAGTGACATAGATTCTTAGAGGCTGTGAATTTCTGTTTTGAAAGGCTTATGGAGTAATATCTGAATCTTTCTTTGCATGTAAGCTTATAGAGCACCACCTTTCTGGATGACTCAAAATGTGTAAGGAGGATGGTGAGCAAGGCTCTAGTGCTGAAATAAAGGGATGTGGAATTGTCACTTTGTTAGCTGACTTCCTCACAAGAAGTCCCAAAAGCTCCTAAATAATAGCCTTTTATATTCAGGTACCGATTTTAGCCTTTATTTGAGCCAACACTAGTGCTACAAAATTGACAAAGAGGGGATTGAGTGAGTTTTGGGGGTTATTTTTGTCTGCTTGTTTGTTATGCAGTATTTTGTGATTAATTGACTGAACAAACTGGAGTGTACTACAACAGAAAGAGCAGTTTATTTAAATAGTCCTTAAGGCAGACTATTTTTTTGTTCATTTTTGTTTTTGCTTTTCATAAAACAGGCAAAAATAATTTATATTTTATCTCTCTAATTTAAGAAAGAGAACCAGAGATTGCATTTGTTAGTTGTACCCAGTGACTTCACTTATTTCATAGTTTGCTGCTGTGCATCACTCTGCAATGTAACTAGGGAGAAATTAAATATGTTGTCATATTCATCCATTGTTATATGAATTGCTTCACAATCTTACCAGAAATATTGTTTACAAATCATGTTCTCTCTGATAATGCAGGTCATAACTATTTAATTTTTCAAATGACTTTAAGGAAAAATCCTTCAGTTGAGTTAAAATAACTGTTCACTTTTGTATCATTTAAACATTTTATCTTCAAGGACTTTTTATACTGATAACATGCACTACAAAATTCCTGATCTGAATATATGTTGCAATACATAGTAAATACTGATATCATTTATCTTGAAAGAAATGTTTGCAGTCTGTATTACTCTTCCAGCAAAAGAATTTGGATTCCTTTCTTTTTGAGATTTTTGTCAGCGCAAAAGAAGTATCTTACTTACTGTTCAGTTGTTGTAATAGAGGCCTAACAATTCAGACATACATAGTGTTGGTAAATTTGTATCTTGATTAACACTACAGCGTAGGTTTGTGTGTGAGGGATTAGACTGGTTTTTGATCTAGATGTGCTGCTTAGTACTGCCACTTAAAGGACCCACATTCAAATTCTAGTTAGTCTACCCTTTCCTGGGCTAGGATTATTGAGGAAGGAAATAGCTAGTTATGTCAGTTGCTGCTGGAGTTATGCAGAAGGCAGGGCAAGGTGGCAGTCTGCTGACTAGCTTGTTCAGAAATATGTAAGTTTTGCCATGAGTTGCTCTCTCCTTCTGTAGGAGGAAGGTAGATGTAAGAGAGGTTTAAACTACAGATATGACTTTTTATCTATTATTCCCTTGAATCTGGACCATGTTGGTAAGGATTCAAAGGCTCAAAAATGTACTTGGTATATTTTGGGCAAGTGCAGCCTTGCAGTTGTGGTTTGCTCATTTTTATGGTTTTTTTTTTTTTTAAATGCATGTACTCAGGCAGAGAGAATAAGTGAAGTTTTAGACCTACAAACTGCACTGACAGCTTGTCTTGTTTGCAGTAGCCCTGTAACACAATAAACAATGTGGCTGGTATAGATCAAGGCTGTGAAACATGGACTGCGGGCCAGATGCTGCCCCCAGAACAGTTTCATCCAGCTTGGCAGGCTATTTGAAGTGGAGGGAGGGGTTACTGTGTGTCCTATTGTAGAATCTGGGGCCCCTTGACCCTGGTAGAAGTGGCCAGTGGTGGTAAAGAGTGCAAGTGAGGGCTGTGCTGACACAACCCCCATTTGTCCTGCGGCCACCAGTCCCATCAGTGCCATAGGCCAAATGTGGCCTGGGAAGGAGTCTTGCAATCTGAATCCAGCCCAGGACACAGGGTGAGTATGAAACATTGAGTATGCCTTTTATGAAGCAGCTAATACTTATTAAAGCTACAGTCTGTTGTCTTTGTGCTAGGATTTTAAAATGCTAGTACTAAAGAAGAGCATACTTCTCTGGCAGACTGGAGTGACCAGCATTTGCGTGTCTCTAATGAGTAGTTTGTATTCCCTTCTAGAGGGGGATAAGAATGAGGTAGCTTGACTTAATGTTATCCCATTTTTTCACATGGCAGCTTCTGTCTGGAAGAGGGCTATTTAACATGAGCCATTCATGTAGCGAAGAAAATTAATCTGTTTTAAAATCTTTCCCTCCCCCTACATGAAAAAAAATTGGAAGTGAAACTAGTTCTTACAAAATCTCTGGAGCCTTAAGGGCTTCTTCATCAGGAAATCAAATGAAGCACTTGCACAGACTGCGAACTTCTCCACACTGGTGCACTAATGTTGAATCTTTTCAGAAAAGATAACTTTCAGGTAGATAGTCTCTCACTACTTGGCTTTTGGCCTGCTATCAGATAATACTAGCAAAGGTTCCAGTTCTGGTTTGAATGACCTGAACACCTGTCTGTTGGGACCTAGATTAGGATGCCAGTTCCTTATGTAAGCTACCAGACAGCTCTCAAATGATGATGATAATTTGGGGTTCCTTCTGACCTAGGTTGGATGGAAACTACTGACCCAAAAGTGGGACTCTTGTCTTTCTGAGGTGTGTATTTTAATATTAAACTCTGCTCTTTGTTTTCTATAATGAGGTGAGCCTGATTGAGTTTCAAATGCATGTTTTATTTTGTGTCTCATTTTTAAGATATTTCAACTTGTAGAGGTGAATTGTGAGGAAGCTATGCCATGTTCATCCCATTGGATATGCTAGTGTAATAGAGCTTTCTGGTTGTTCTTCATCCTGACTAAATCTGTGCATCTTGTTTTCTCCTTACTTAATGCTGACTTTTGAGCAGTCAAGAATTACTTTACATCAGCAAAATAGTGAAAAAGGAACTTGGATTATAAGTAAGAATTCTTAGCTCAGGAGGAAGTTAAGGAAAAAATATGTAGGTCTGAACCCATTGCTCCTCTACACTTGATTTTAGCCTTGATTCATAGCAGAATGATGCATGTCACTTGAACTGAAGTCTGATAATGAACACCAAAAATGCAGGGTAATAAGCCAGGCTGTTTAGAAGTGCTTGTACTTTACACATACAAGTTTGAAGTCGCCAGGCTTAAGAAAAAGAAAAGAAAATGCTCATCATCTTAAAATAACGCCTCTTCAAGGTAACTCAGGTTAACATCCAGAATCACTGTCTGTTTTTGTGGTTATTGCTATGGGTTTTAAAATAGTACTTCAGAAAAATACCATATGTATGTTGGTAGAACTTGCTTGCTGACTGACACTCAATACAGTGAAGATGGCTTTGTTCTGGGAAAGTTTAGACCGTTTACTGATTATATAAATTTAGTTCTGATACCTGCGGTTTGTGTGTGTGGTCTGTAATCAATTTGTCTTGCCTTTTGCCTGTAGAAACCACTACTGCTACAACCAGAAGGACCACTGAGGCTTGCACCCCGGACTATTTTCCTTTGAAGAAGTTGAAACAAGGACTCCTTTCTAATTTGGACATGGCTAATCGAGGAGCAACAAGGCCCAATGGGCCAAATGCTGCAAATAAAATATGCCAGTTCAAACTAGTACTACTGGGAGAGTCTGCAGTTGGCAAATCAAGTTTGGTGCTCCGTTTTGTAAAGGGCCAGTTTCACGAGTTTCAAGAGAGTACTATTGGAGGTGAGAAATAATGTTTCTCTTTCATTTGTGTAATGAGTTTGTGTTATCTGTGCCAGTGAGTCCCCAGTATAATATAATGGCTCAATTTGGGTTGTTGATGGAACCTCTGTTTTCTACCCATTACCCAGTAGGAGATGGCAGCAATTTGATCTGTATATTTTGAATCACTCAGAATAATCAAAACTTGAATTTTTGTTAGATACTTATGAACCCAAATGAAAATAAAACTAGTTCAGTGATTCCAGAGGTTTCATGCATAATATTGAGCTGCTGAACATGACAATTTTGGTTGCAGTAGAACAAAACTTAAATGGTAATTTTTTTTTTCAATATTTTAAGCAGTCTGACTCTTATTTGTGAGTTGGAAAGGTTTACCATGTATCTGTACTTTTCTTTGTAGCTTAGCAACTGCAGGATTTGGTTCTGCTCTCACCTGATATAGGCAAAGCAGACTCATTGGTTTCTAGATGAAGAAATGGTGTGTGTATAATTTATACCTTGCCTTCTACTTTAGTTGTCAAAATTGAATTTTTATTTATTCCCATTAAACAGTTTCCTACCGCATCTATGTGAAGAGAAGCTGCTTATGTTCCCTACATTTAACTTTATTTGGCTAAATCTGACCAATTTACAAGATTTGGATGGTGGTTTTGGATAATCATTTATTGGAATAATAGACTCACGAAAATTATACACTTAGATCCTAGAAACCAGTGGTAGTTTTTTAGTATCCCCTGCCTCTGCTACTTCAGTGAGCCCGATATCCATTGTGATATTTATGTAAATTAGTTATTGGGTTTCACATACTCATTTAAACTTGGGTTGAAGTTGAAGACTGGCAAGGGTGACGAAAATAAGGAAATTCCAAGTTAAATCTCTTAACATCAAGTTATTGCTTTGTATGTAGTTGGAATGGATCCTGTGGGTATATAAAACGCTACTTTGCTCCTGTGACTGTTGATGGAAGGGTGTTAATCATGTTCTGTTCTAGTACTGTATCTTTTTAATGCAGTGCATTTCTGCTGTTAGGTACCTTTTATATTTGCTGACATGAAAAGTTGTATATAAAACTAACTGTGGTTTTCTATAACATGTCAAAAAGTCCCCAAGACAATTGCATACAAGTAAATTGCTAGCACCTTTTCCATAAATGAGAAATAAAGCATAACAGTACTGTGTGATGCAGCAAGTTCATTACTCTGTAAAATTAATTCTGTAGTTACTTTTTTTCCAATTTACCCAGGTTGGCTCTAATTTTGCCTATCTAAAAAAGTGAGATACTATTTGAAAATGCTCATTGGTATTACGAGCAAGCTGCAGAAGTACAGCTGATATATTTACAATATGCAAATGTATAGATATTAACTTGTTTAAATAGAGAAGGAAAAATGCATATTGCATAGTTTATCCAGCAAAGTAACTCAGTGTCTAGGTTCAAAAAGCACATTTCACTGGAGAAAATAATCTGGAACTGTGTGGCCTTTATTCATTTAAATAATAGTTTTCACTTTCCGAGTATACAAAATGGCCTTTGAACAGAGGGTAGCCTTGTGAATTTGACTTCTCAAGAAAATGCATTTAGGTATTTTGTGCTTCTGTGTATCTGAGATGTAGGTTTGAAAAGAACTTCAGTACCTCTGTGCTACCGGTTGGTGGAGCAAGGCTCTTGGGTTGTTTTAACAGACGATTAAGATGTTAAGATTAACAGGAGATTAACAAATGAACAAGATAGTTTAATTAATTTTGGTGTCAAAATAAGAAAACGCTCATCTCTTCCAGGCAAACTTATGAAAACTTGGAAGCATTTTTTATGATGTAGAATCATGGTAGGTTACCTCTTTCTAGTTGCAGTTACCAGCTACACCTAGGGTCAGAGATGACTGAGCACTGCGACCAGTGTTTCATCTCATGGCAGCACCTGAAGTTGAAACTCGCCACTCCTGAAGCCCTATGTCAGTGGGCCAGATCTAGTGGCTCCACAGGCTATGGATTGCTGACCCTTGGTGTAGAAAACAGTGCTTTAGTATCATTAGATGGCAAGAGAAAGAAAAATGCTTGGTCTTGTACTGTTAGCTGGTATTGTGGTTCATTAACTGTTAGGCAGCAACACATTTTTTCAGAAGTCATACCTATAACATAACTGCAGACTCTGCCGATTTTACTTCTTGCTTCCTGCAAAGCAGATAGCATCTTCCCCTGAACTGAGTAGGAAAGCAAGAGCTTTGTTTTCAGGAATCCTGGCAGGGAGCACACAGCCCTAAAGCTGACACTAGGTTGTTAACATGTTGGGGTGTGGAGAACTACAAAGATGAGTCTTTTGTGTCAATATTTGGAGGTTTAGTGGTGAGGCCAAGTACTGTTCAGCAATTGGACTCTCCTTTGTATTTCAGCAAGAGCACGCAGAAAAGTTTGCTAAGCAAAGTATTTTAGAGAGATTAGCCATTCTGTTTTCTAAGTGCCGTTTTCAGTCAAAGTGGCAAAACTGCATCTGCAAAATGCAAAACAGTATTTATGTCACTTTCTCATAGGTTTATTTAAACTTCAGCATTTTTCTACTATCATCAGGGGATCTGCAAATTTGGAATCTAGTTTAGACTAGAATCTAATTTATACAACATAAAATCAACACAAGTCTTATGTCAGTCTGACAGATATTTTCTTTTAAAATCAAAGAAAAAACTAAACACTGAATGCAAACCAAAAGGTTAAAAGAATGATGCACAGTAAATGTCAATCTAAATCTGATAGTGTGAGGTGTCCTTGCCTGAGGCTTTGAAGATTACATTTACGTGGTAAGCTTGCCGTATCAGGGGACCAGTGCCCTCAAGCATGCATTATTGCTCTGCGTGGATTGCTTCTGAAACCAGAAGTGCAGCTGCATCTGCGTAGTGTTGTGGCTACACTGCTTCTGTTATAGGAGCAGTACAGCATGGAGTGGCGTGGCATGCTTTAGGGTGCTGCTATAAGGTACAATAAATTTCCTGTTACAGGTTACTTAATAAACCTGTAGGGCTATAAATTATTCTCTAGTCAATCCCTCTTGTTAATATGAATTCATAATTATTCTTGACTTTTTCTTAAATATTCCTTATTTTAACTCCTTGATATGATTAAGAATAAACTTCTTACTATATATGATTCTTTGGAAGTTTTTATTCGTAACATCTTTATAGAGCCTTCCAGGTTGGCAACAATTCTGGAGGGAGGGAGGTTTGGTATACCAGTATCTTAAGTTTCAACAATAGTTGAATAGTTTCTTTTAATGCTGGAGACTATGCAGATGACACCATGGTGGTTCAGAGGCTGTACTTGTATAAATGATTTTTTATGAATTATGAAATGAGTTAAATGCTTACAAAGAGTCCTGACATTTTTGTTTCTAAATCTCTGTTGTGCAAAACCAAGTCTCATTGTCTCCATGCTGTTCTCAGAATTGAAGCTATACCTATTATTTCTACTGAAATGGCAAAACTGTTCAGTATTTTGAAAAGGACTGAACTTATGGCCTGATAGGGTATCATTAGTATTAGTCTTTCATGCCTTTTAATCCATGTGGATGAAATACTTATGAAAGGTAGAGAGCTGCTTAGTGGCGAATTTGCCTCGGTATTATAAAACTAAAGGTTCTTCCTTAACCACTTTTTCCTTTCCTTTCTTAACCTTAATCGTTACTGTGAGAGAAGACAGAGTATCTAAGTAGTTCCATTCTGCCTGTTAGAAGTGAATAGCTGTAACAGGTATTCTCTTCCAAATGTTATTTTTATTATCAGATAAGGAGTTGCTGTGCTGAGGGAACATGTTTGTTACAGTGTGCATATAATATTAATGTTTAATGCAAAGTTGCTTGAACTTTTGCTTTCAACTTCTTTATCTCTTGTAGCTGCTTTTCTAACCCAGACTGTATGTCTTGATGACACAACAGTAAAATTTGAAATTTGGGATACAGCTGGCCAAGAACGATATCACAGTTTAGCACCAATGTACTACAGAGGAGCACAAGCAGCAATAGTTGTATATGACATTACAAATGAGGTAAGTGCAGTTTGAAGAGTCAATCGAGAGACCTGGGATTTTCTTCCTGTTTCACTAACTCACGTGAATGCGGACAGATGGATGATGTCAATTATAGCTGTAGTTAGAAACTCCAGTGTCATTTCTCCAGTATAATGGGTGCCATGTGTAACAACAGTATATAAAGATGTGAAGTGCAAAATTTGCACAAAACATTTTAAGCTAAATCTTTTGGGTTTTTGCTCAGACTAAACAATGTTATCAATAAGAATTTCCCCAAGCATTACTGTTTCTAATAAACAGAGCCAAGTAAGCATTTCAAAATTTAGCTTCTAGTCCAGCACTGGGTTAGGAATTATTTTTTAAGATGTGTTCAAAATTGGTGGTCTCAGAGAAGAGGATAGTTAAGCATTGTCTTTCAGTTCTTTCCCTGTCCTTACTCTGCCCACTTGTGAGTTTTTTATGTTAGTTTTTTGGTTATATGGTTTCAGCTAAGCACCTTTAGGAATTAAGGTAGGAATGTTTTGTTTAAAGGGCATGATTTAGCTTGTGGCTTTGGACAGTGTGCATATAGCAAACATTAATAGGCCTTTTCCCCAAAGAACAAGTATTGTATATTGGGATAACGGATAACTACAGAAGGGCAATAAAACTGAGTTAAGTTATTTTAAATCATTAACAGGAGTCGTTTGCAAGAGCGAAGAATTGGGTCAAAGAATTGCAGCGGCAAGCAAGTCCTAATATTGTAATAGCTTTAGCAGGAAATAAAGCTGACCTAGCTAACAAAAGAGCTGTGGATTTCCAGGTAGGTTGTACATGTTCTTGTTTACAAAATTAGTATTTTGTTACACTGCTAGACAGCTTAATAGTACTTCTGAGAAGGCTATTAGCTTTAAATCACTTAAGTTAATCCTTTGTTTTAGCGTTTTGTTAATAAATACAAACTATGACATGTTTCATTTATTCTATAAATGAATTCAATAAGAAGTTTATTTTTATATAATTGTGATTTATATAGTGACAGCTATCATCCAAAAAGTGGCTCTTCTAGTTAACCATTCCTCAATAAATAGAGATTCTGTATAGTATAGTGTGATGCGTGTTTATGTCTTTTATTAAATCGAATTTGTATGTTTTGAAATGGTCTCTTCAATGTGTCCCTTCAGCAAGAGCACCTTTGGTATGTTAAAGATGATTATAAAGGCAGGTCATTTTCTGAGTAGGTCTGTTGCCCAAAAAAAGTCAGTTCTTCATAGGACATGATGCAAAGCTTCTCAGTATTTTTATCTTGTTCAGATTATCAGAATCAAATTATTTTGGTCACACTAGACCTTTAGTTTCAGTTGGCTTTTTAATGGATTTAAAGAAAAAGCCTCTGAGCAAACCAGTGGCAGAATATTATTTCAGACTTGCTTATGATCTGCTCTGCTGATTATTTGCTTGCACACCTTATAATTTTGGTGTTGCTAGTGAACTTTCCTCCTTTCATACTTTTATCTGCAAATCTATCTGAAATACCTTGGATGTGATGAGACCAGCACACAAACTATATTGCAGAATTTAAAAAATCATTTATTCCTGTTTTAATATGCAACTTTCAGGAAGCACAGGTTTATGCAGATGACAACAGCTTATTGTTCATGGAGACATCTGCTAAAACTTCTATGAATGTAAATGAAATATTCATGGCAATTGGTAAGTAATAAGACTATTACCCAGCTCTTTTCTTCTTGTTACTTGAATTTTCTTCCCCTCTGTGGCTCTCAGCTCCACTGGGAACTTTTGTTAAAGCTCTCTTTTTTTTTTTTTTTTTTAATCTAAACTTGGATGAACTTATTGGTAGCACAGATATACAGGCTTCATCTTTTGCACCAAAAATTACCCCATTACCACTCTCAGAATAAGAATTCCTGTATCACTTCTGAACCCAGAAGTTGTACATAGCAATCTTAACTTGTTACTATTGTGTAACTATTCTGGTTCAGTTCTGTTTTAAGATTACAGCAAAATGAGCTAAAATACAAAATTTAGTATATATTGAAAGAGCTGTTTCTTATAGTCACATGGGTAGAAAATACTTGACTTACTCCTTCCTAAAAGCAAGTTTTCTTGCAAGGATTTTTTTTTTTAAAATGAGTCAAAAGGTCTTGAGTTTTTGAAAGAACACTGACAAACCTTTTACAATTAAGACACATGGGGCTGGAAACGTGCCTTCTGATGTTTGTACAGAGATTAAAATATCTTGGGCTTTACTAGAGGCAAATAGTAGTAGTAATTGAGGCTGGGAATGTTGACTTACCATTGAAAGGAAGATAAAGGAATTGAAACGTCTGGAATGTTCTGATTTTCACTAAATATGCCCTAGATGTGTTAATTCTATATGCAGCAACCAAAGCTCCAGGAAATGTTGTAAAAGACGAGACAAATGGGTGTCTGGTTTCAATATCCATGTTGAATAAAAAGCTGAAAGACCAGGTTTGATTTAAAGGTAGATTGTTTAAAAACAAAAAATACTAGTACTCTCCCAAAAACTTCTGGGGCCCTCAAAGTAAAAGTCACAAGTGTTGTTTTAGTCATAAACCTAATCTGATTTTTTTTTTTTTATAATGGAATAATTACAGAATTGAAATGGAAAACAAACAGAATTGATTCAGATTGTGTAGCTTTAGTAGCCTCAGACCTTAATCTATATATAAAGGACTTAGTCCACCTGTCTGTGCGTCCATCTGTCTTGTAACATTCTTGCGGGGGCATAGCTCCAGCCAGTGCTGTGTCAAGAATGCCTGTCAAGAATGATCAGCAGGGATGGAGTGCCACCACCCGATGCCACTGTATCCTCCAAGAAAAGGAGGAGAAGGGGGGAAGCTTGCACATGGTACCACTTCCACATCTGGCCACGTGCGAGCTTCCTCTCCACCGTCCCTCCCAGCTCCTGGGAGGCGGGGGGAGTGGAGGTAGCACCGGATGCAGAGTGTCAGCGGGGTGGGGGTGGCGGCCGTGTGCAAGTTTTCCCCTCCTTCCCCGGCCTCCCAGGAAGCAGCGTTGTGGGGTGGTGGTGCTCCACCCCCCCTCCCCCAGTCATTCTTGGTGAGCAGTTCACTAGTCAAAATATAAAACTACTGCCATACTGAATGTCTGACTAATTGTTTGTGCAAAGGTAAGTACATAAGGGTCCACATTAGTGTTATATCTCCATCATATTCTTCATGCAGTAATCTCATGAAACTCTTAAATACTTGAAAACTCTAAAATGTACGTGCTATTCACAGCAGTGAAATTTACATCTGTCATTAAGGACTGATGTTAGCAAAGCAGAAAGCAAAAAAAAGAAAGCACGGTTACTGAAACATTCAGACTTGCTAAATCTGTGTTTAAAGCCCAGCAATAGTTCTGCTGTGAAATACTAATAAACAATATTGAGTAGCTATACTGATATGACAGTTCTGCATTTCTTACTACAATAAGCTCAGATGGGGCGTGTCTACACGAGATGCTGACTGCACGGTAGTATTAGGCTGCTGTGCAGTAGCGTCGCAAAGATGTTCACCAGGGTACTATGCAGTGACTCTGGTTATTGTACAATATTTTGTATTTGTTACTGCACATTTATTTAGTACTTGTATAAACTACTGCGCAGTAGCATCTCCTGTGGATGCACTCAATGTATAGTTTTAAACATCGTGGTTTTCATAAATAGCGACATAGCTGTTTTTTGTATATCAAAGTCAAATGTTCTTAATTTTGTGCTATTGTCTCCTTTCTGTTTAATGGAAACAGGTGCACAGGTGATTTAGAACATACTCAGGTATAGCAAATAATGTATAAAAATTTGCCAGGGCTTATATTTACAGATGGTTTAAGTACTCTGAAATAATGCACCTTAAATGATAAAGGTCTAACAAATCTATGAGGTGAAAATATAATCTACAGCTTCATGATACATATTTGAAACAACCCTATATTTGTTGCAGAAATGACAAATAGTAGCCATAGTGAATTTTTTAAAATAAATTTTAATGACCTGCTCTTAAATACAGGCTCTCCCTGTATTTAATGTAAATGTAGCAAAATAATTTACTATTTTCTTTAGCACCCATTACTGTAATACCTGCACATAGTATCTTGGTGTTCTTGTTCATCCAGACTTTCTCATATATGCATTCACTTGTCAAAATTCGGTCATTCAGTATTCCTGAAATAGGCCAGTATATAGCTAAAACATACAAAAATAAGTAATGAGTTGGCCTCCTGTACTCATTGAATTGAACCCTTTTGAGAACTGCATGAGCGTGTTTTAGTTTTTCAATTTCCCTTATTCCTCAGAATAACAAAGAGGTTAAGAAACCTTTTTGGATTAAATAAAAAAAAAAAGTGGTAAAAGTCACAGTCAGCTGCAAAATGGCCACTTCAGATCTGCCTGGCTCTGACTAATACAAAGAGCTAGCTGCAAAAAGGTGCACTAAAGAATATAAAAGGGAGATAAAAAAAAATGTAATGGGGACCTTGCAGTTACAAAGTGTGGTGGAAGGGAGATGCTTTTAAGTCTCCTTGCTCTGTCTTGAGCAGCAAAATCCTCGAGTTCTCTTTACTAAGTTCAACTACTTACCAGTACATAGCTGTTTCTTCCTCATTTTTATAATATTGTCTACTAATGCATTTGTTCATTTTTCCTTTGGGAGAAATCATGATGCTTTTTCAGCCACCTTGCTGATGTGTAGACATGCAAAGCAAACTGTGGGTTGGAAATAGTTATCAGACCCTGGGTTAGTGCAAGAGTTTCATCAGAGAAAAAATAGAAAATTAAGGTTGGAAGGGACCTCAGGAGGTTATCTAGTCCAACCCCCTGCTCAAATCAGACCAGGCAGGCTCAGCTAGATCATCCCAGCCAAAGCTTTGTCTAGTCAGGTCTTGAAAACCTCCAAGGATGGAGATTCCACCACCTCTCCGGGTAACTTGTTGCAGTGTTTTACTACCCTCCTAGTGAGAAAATTCTTCTTAAGTCTAACCTAAACTTCCCTTATTGCAACTTGAAACCATTGCTCCTTGTTTTGTCATCTGCCACCACTGAAAACAGTCTAGCTCCATCCTCTTTTGAACCCCCCTTCAGGTACTTGAAAGCTGCTATTAAATCCCTCTCAGTCTTATCTTGTCTAGACTAAATAAGCCCAGTTCCCTCAGCCTCTCCTCAGAAGTAATGTCCTTCAGCACCTCACCAGTGTTGCCACCCTCCACTGGAATCTATCCAGTTTGTCCACATCCTTTCTGTATTGGGGGGGGGCAGGCAAAACTGAACACAGTACTCCAGATGTGACCTCACCAGTGCTGAATAGAGGGGAATAATCACTTCCCTGGACCTACTGGCAACACACCTACCATTGTAGCCCGTGATGCCTTTAGCCTTCTTGGTGACAATGGCACATTGCTGGCTCATATTCAGCTTCTTGTCCACTGTAACCCCCCAGGTCCTTTTCTGCAGAGTGCCTGCCCAGCCTGTCAGCCCCCAGCCTGTGCTGGTACATGGGATTTGTTCTGTCCTAAGTGCAGGACTTTGTACTTGTCCTTGTTGAACCTCATGAGATTTCTTTTGGCCTAATCCTCCAATTTGCCAAGGTCATGCTGAATCCTAGCCCTACCTTCCAGCATACCTGCTACTTCTCACACCCCCAGCATATATGATAGCTTCACCCCCACCTCCCCGTTTGGCATCATTTGCAAACTTGCTGAGGGTGCACTCACTCTGCCATTTTCCAAATAGTTGATAAAGACATTGAACAAAACTGGCTCCAGGAAACTGCCCCAGTTTCCCATTGCAAGGTGCAAGATTGTCCTGTAAAATTCCTTTTCCTGTTCCTCTGTATTGAGAACTGACCCCTTCTCCAACAGAAGACTGGTAGGAACTACTGCACAGAAAGGTGAAGAATTGTTAAGCGATTTTTGGCTGCAAAATTCTCCTTTTTCAGTCTGGTTTTATAGAGGCATTTATTTACACTACTGAAGGACAAGTGTCAATTAACAAACTTAAGAGTACTATGCAGAATGGGCAGCTTGGGTGAGATGGGATAACTAGAACAACACCTAAGGGCTGCTTATTTGTGTATGCAAATGCATATCCTGGCTAGGTTGGCAGCTGGAAATGTATCAGTTCCCTTCTTTGCCTTGATAAGATCTGTGTGGCTATGGCCAATTTCTTATATGTTGTATTCCTACCTCCTCTCACTTCCTTTATCTTACAGTTGATCACTTTTCAGAGCAGTGACTGTGTTTTTTGTTTGGAGATTTTCTAGCATACTGTGACTTTTATAAACAAAAGTTCTCTGGCACCTTGTTCTGCCAGAACAAGTTTTCTGGCAGCACACACATGGCCTATCTCCATTGACTTAATTCCCTGCAGAAAGAGGAACGCCTACATGAACAGGCTCTTTGGTGAGGGTCAAAGTCACTAATCACTGTGATTGTTGGATGATTTGGGCTATTTCAAAAGAGATTTTTGTTATGTTTGTGTAGGAAGTGATAGCTTTTAAGGTCATCATAACTGGTTTTAATCCTGCTCAGACATTGAAGCCTAATCATCAGATGGCTTGTAGAGCTGCTATTCTGTTGGTAAATATATATATTTTAGTAGGAGTATGCCACCTGAATATTTGTTTACTAAGTCATTTAGCAAGTCCAAGCCTGAATAATAACTTTTGCTTACTCTTTCTTGTTAATCTTGTAGCTAAAAAATTGCCAAAGAATGAACCACAGAATGCAGGAGCCAACTCTGCCAGAGGAAGAGGAGTAGATCTTACTGAACCCACACAACCAACCAAGAGTCAATGTTGTAGTAACTAAACCTTCAGTTGCTTTAAACTGTCTCAAATATTCTTCTGCTTCCTAACTGTTAATAACAATGGAATTGGAGTGTTTAACCCTGTCCAATACAACTTCCAAAACAAAGAAGAGACTTATGACATAGTCAAGTTTCTAATACAGAGTTTTGTTTTGACCTTAATTTTTAACATGCATGTATCACTGGCTGTAATGTTTCAGCAATAGAGGTGGGGGAAAAGAAAGCTGAATAAACTCGTTTCAGTTGCAAGATTTTAAAAATATCACTTGCCATTAGGGATAAAGAAGAACTACTTTTATTGACCTAATCAACTAGTTTCTCCAGCTCCAGGTATTGGTGGTTATTATTATATAATGAATAGAATTGGAACTCTTCAAACTTATTTGTGCTTTAAAAAAAACCTTCTAGAAACAGGGTCTAAAGTTACTTTAAGCTTATTCACAGTATTCATGCAGCCAGTTGCTTCAGTAGATATCTCCTGGTTAATTATACATTCCACGTTTTAATAATTTAACTACAAACAATACTGGCAGCATTAACAAGTCTAAGATTCTCATGCTTGCAGAAAACCAGATTTTGAGTTGTTACACTGTATGTAAATTATAGTCTATCCAGTTATTTAAAGGAAATAGTGGTAAATCAAGTTCAATTCCATTTTTATCTGTTTAGAAGACACAAACCAATGAATCAGCTTCACAGAACTAGGATTTTTTTCTACAAACCGTAAGAGCTCTCCAAGTAAAACCAAGACAAACTGGGTGTCTGTGATTTCTTTCATGTTTTTGATCATTGCTGGCCATCGCAGTTTGTTTTTTCCCTTAAGGAAAGAAACCTAGTTGGTGCACTAACAATCATGTACATTCAACTTGATTTTAATTAATTAATTACAGTAAATTTGGATATTAATGTACTGTAAATAGGGTACTCTGCATTGTAGTCTACATTTGTTTAATACTTTCTGTAATATTTAAGAGTTGCTTAAAAGTATACAAATGTACAGTTACTTAAAGCTAACGTTTTCTCCCTAATCTAAGGGGGTTCTAAGTTCTTCCTTTATGGCCAGAACAGTAATAAATGATGCTCTTGTACCTGTTACATAAGTACTGCTGTCTGTCAGTAATGAACTTTGCAACTTCTGTTTTCCAAAGTCCATTTTATTTTAATCTGTCTGGTATATTGCACTAATTCTTTTAGTTTATTTTCATTATATGAAATCTACCAAGTGTGTCAGAAGAGATAGTCTATTTAAATGTTGAACTGCTAGCAGAAACTTACCTGTGCAGATTGTAAATTTTGGCTTAGCAAGGAAAATGACAGTTCACCAGTGTTTAGTTTTATATTGAGGTGCTCAGGTTTGAATAAAGTGGTATAAAACAGGAAAGTAGTGTGATTAGTGTTTATTGCATTTCATAACATTGTAGCTAGTGCATTCACACAGTTGTATATGAGATGTAGGGATGTTTATGATTAACTTTACATGACATTTGCCAAATTCAGGCTTATTATACACACTGTGCTACTCTACTAAGCATGTGGTATATGTTATATGCTAATATAATTGGGTATCTTGTCACATCCATTCAGAAGTACAACTAAAATAGTAATGTTTTCTCTAGAACCTGCTGCTAGTGCAGTTTTTACCAATTGTTTGCTAATATAATTTGCTGCATTCTCATAGAAGGTGTTATTTCTTCCTCGTCTTGCCGTTTGTGAATGTGATTCACGATTGTTAGACGCACCTACTTCTGTATCATCTTCCAGCTTTTCCGCTACTTCACAGTGTTCTTGAGTGACAGAGCCTAGCTGGATTATTTCTGTGTTTTGTGAACATGGTCTGTGATTAGAGAGACATGCTTCTGTATCACCTTGTTTTGTATGGTCGTCATCTAGTTCTTCCTCTCTTTCCAAACTGTCTCTGAAACCTGACTGCAGTTTGTCGTCTTTTTGCAAATATCTTATGTTGTTAGACAAGTGCAAACTTGCATCATTTTGTTTTGGACTGTCTTCAGATTGATCCAGAAAAACATTTTTATTAAAGTATAGTAAGTTGACTTCTTCCATTAGGTCATTAATGCCTTTTGAATCATTCAGGTCATCCGCAGAGGGAACCATTGAGTCCTGCTGTTTACACACAGGAAACTCTAGCTCAGCATGTTTGTACATTTCCAAATAATAGGTGAACATTGTTAATGTTAATTTAACCACTTCACTTTTATCCAAAACTTCCCAAAGCCCACTAGAAGCTAAAATGAGGAATTGACATGAATTATCTAGAGGGATAGAGGTCATATGAGGTACAGGAATAACGGATTTTTTCAACTTTGGGTCTCCATGATGTCCAAGGCCACGAGTAGCTCTGATGAGTCCTTCTACTAGTCCTTTGGGTTCATTTGAACTGATGTTCCCACCACTTTGAAGTATACGTGTTCTCTCAGTTAAATTTGAAGTGCTGTGCTCTTTGGTAAGGCGGTAGCCTTTTCCATGTTTGCATAAGACTGCATGTACATCACCTAAAATTAAAATAACGTTGCATTTCATGATTGAACAGAAATTTGTAATAAACGGCATTGCTGATAGGTCAGTCACAGTAATGAGTTATTTATTTGGTGACGTGAATCTGGACTAGACATTCTGGGGTCCCTCCTATTGTGTGCAAGTCATGTTATGCATGTAATTTTTTATCTAGTTACTAATCTCCATTTTAAAACTTTTGTTTTTGCATATTTTCCATTGTGGTAGACTGTTTCAAAACCTCACCAGCCTGGTTAAAAACCTGTTCTTGGACTGATACTTTGTGTTGTCCTTTTTACATAGCTTTTGTATAGCTTATGTTATAATGTAACTGACATGTATCCTTAAGCTGTCTACTAGGAATGGTCTCAAGTTAGCTTTGGAAGATATGCATACTTTCTAAATAAACCTGGCTTTAAAAGCTATTATGTTTTTAAGTTTGATTTAAATTATAAATATTTTGCCAAGAATATAATATGTTCAAATTACCTGTTGATACTATACCCCAGCTTACAGTTTCAAGGAGAGGTAGTCAAGTATTAATGAATACACTGATTTTTCTAGTGTGGTTATAGAAGGGAATTCAAAGGCAATTGAGAAGGGAGTTGAATTTATAGGAGAGAAAATCTAATTGTGTTAGCATTTATTTAAGTCAGAATATGCTTGTTAGTGAAAAACAAAGACTTTACATTGGAGGAAACTCTTAGGCTTTAAAAACTGTAGAACACCAACGCAGGAAATGTAAATGATAGCTACAGAAAGTGACTGACTTGATGTTCATTTGTAATTTACTATGGTATTTTAGCACTGTGTACTATGTGTTTTATATACAGACTAGGATAGTATGAATAGATTAATTTAGGCCCCCTCTATACGTTACAGATATTGTGCAATTAACTGGTTAATTGCATAGTTGCCTTGAGACCAGCTACACGTTATCACGTCATAAAATAGTGCTTGTGGTGCTGAGAGAGCTCAGCTGCTGCAGTCTTCCAGCCTTGGCTTTTCCCACCCTTGTGGCTGGAAGATCACAGCTGCTGTGATCTCCCAGCCTCTGGTGTGAAACCTGGAGCTAGGAGAGCCCCTCCTGCCCCAGCTGCAAGAGCTTGCTTATTGCTGGTGCAGGGGGAGCCTGGGATTGGGCTCCCCCTGCACCAGCAATAAGGCACAATGGGATCTAATGTGAATACCTCCTGCCATGGACATGTGGCATGGTAGGAGGTGCAACTGTGTGGATCATGTGTTAGATCCCCTTGTGCCTTTACCTGCCTATGTAGAGGGTCCTTTAGGAACAGTATAGTTCTAGCATTTGCTTTTGTCATGTTCTAGACCAGGGCTGGCCAACTGGCAGCACTACTACCACAAATGATATGAGCTGTCTCTGTGGCACATGACAGATGCAGATCTGCACAGTAGCAGATAGGACAGGGACTAGAAAACAGCATCAGATCAAGCAAGGAACAGAAAGGTGAGCAGCAAATTGCATAAGGGAATGGTATGGTACTGGGGGGATAGTGCAGTACTGCCCCACACTGTTGTGGATATAACAACATTGGTTGTTATGTTGCTTTTTAACTTTTAAAGTAATTTTTAAAATTTTATTTAATAACATGCATGCCTTTGCAAGATCTAAATTTCTTTCTCCTTATGCTGGCATAAGGATTTTCAGCTGCGGAGATCAAGTTGTTGCAATAAAATTATAAAAATCTTTTTAAAAATGTGAATTAGAACAACATAGCTAGAACTGGGTGGTTTTCAGGAAAACAGTAACTTTTGGTGATTTTTATGAAAGGGACAAGAGAAGCCTCTCATCTTAAGACATTCAAGGACCTGCCTATTTTATTAATTCCATTGAAAGGTCCAATAGAATTTCACCCTGGTTGAGGGTTGCCTTGTGTGTCTCTTCCTGGATTAATATCCTGCATTTTTTTGGTATTTGAGTAGACTCAGGTTTCTGGAGATGGAACTGAACTTTATCCTTGTTATTAGATTGCCCCATGGGAATTGGCGTGTGACCTTTACCTTAGCAACTAGAAAACACAGTGGCTAGACTGGGTTGGAAGGTACCTATAAAAGTTTCTGTATAGATCAGACTTGCAAACAGGATCTGGGGAGGTAAAGGATCTGTTGTTCAAGCAATTCTGGCTCTGCAGTATTAACACATCCAAAAGCGAGTG
Source organism: Crocodylus siamensis (assembly GCF_052110815.1). Taxonomy (NCBI): domain Eukaryota; kingdom Metazoa; phylum Chordata; order Crocodylia; family Crocodylidae; genus Crocodylus; species Crocodylus siamensis. The sequence continues at coordinate 145,551,037 of NC_143399.1, read as the reverse complement.
GGATTCAATTCTTCCCATATCAACAGAATTTCAAAGCAGAACTCTAATGCAGATGGAAGGGAGCAACGGAAGTGTTAAGCAGCAATAGTGTTATGAATGCTGTGTTCCCCAAAGCTGGGTGGGCCATTGATGTGGGAAAGTTAAAATGCGTTGCTGGTCCCTTTAGCACCAGTAATGTCAGTTTTGGCTACACACATTTGTGGACATTCAGCTGATCACCCTCTGCCTCAAAAGTCTGTGCACTTCACATGTAGCAAAGCAATGCATAGCCTTCTAGAAACACTAGCACAACGCTTTCAAGTGTTAAGCTCCAGCCATCTACAGTGTGTCAACTTCAGACATGTTCAGTAAATATTTGAGGAAATAAAGATAGTGATGTTAAAGTTTTGTAACTTTAAGGCACCACTCACATTTGAAATGCAACTTAGCATGACATGTTAATGTGAGATCTACCTGTGATGGTATGTTAAATAAGGTTTCACCTCAAATTTTGCATAGGTGGGTTTTATTTTAAAACCACCTTTCTTGTAAGCGATAAAGCTTTTGATGATTTCTTCATATTTGTGGGGATGCATAAGAATATCAGCTTCTGATGGCAAATAAAGAGAAGCTACAGTAGACTGAAGTATTTCTAACATGTCTGCTAATGTAGCACGGTTGTGTGACCTGTGACATCCCTTTAACTGCATTAGACTTTACCTGAGAATTGCATGATAGCTTTGATAGTATCACAAAAAACATCTGTTGGATTTAAGCTTTAAACCGCTGTGAATTTTTCCTGCTACTTCAAATTCAAATCTGTTACTCCACTTTTGTAAGGTGATGCACAAGTTGCCTTTTGGGTGTAAGGATGCATATGACCAGTATGTACGGAGGTGGAGCTTTACCTGAAAGGTGTTGGAATTTGATTTTCCAATGGCTTATTAGGGGGAGTAAAAAGTGAAATATATTTTATAAACTGCAATTATTTGTGGCCTTTTATTCCCAAAAGGATTGCTCCAAATTGGAGCTCTGCTTCATTTAGCTACATTTGATTTGGACAGCACAGTTAATATATATAGTCCAGGCTGAAGCTTGGGTTGTGGGGGAAGAGAGGAGAAGATATGAGCAGGGCATAGAGGTACAGGTAGTGCTGCAGCTAAGGAACACTGTTACCAAAGAACAGAATCTTCCCAAGTTTATTACATTCAGGCCACAGTACAAGGCCCTTATCCAGTAAAAGGAGTGACAGAGGAGTGTCTGCTAGCCAAGAAAATGTTGGAAATGGACTTTTTTTTACCTGTATGTCTACACTGCAGTAAAAGGTGTGACAGCAGTTTGTGCATATACACCCAAGGTATCTTGAATGTGCAAGCATGGGTATTGATAAGGGAAATTACAACAGTACAGAACAAAGTATAGGCCAGCTGCCTGAATATTTTTCAGATTCCCAAATGGGTCTGCAAGCCACACTGAGTTCTGCTACTTAAAAGTATGCTCTTCAAAACTAGCTTAGGTGCATCTGTAAAACTAGTGAGTCTGCAGAGAGAAATTATATTGAATTAAAGTCCCATTTCACTTGTGGCTACAATATAATTTGTAGTCTTAAAACCAGTGCCTTTGCTATAAGGACAGGAACATTAGCAATGCAAAGAGATGATTACATAATGTGGTCTGACAGACCTTTCTCTGACATACGAATACTTGCTTGGTAGAGTGAAAAGATGGATATGCAATCAAAGTAATATATTTAGATGGTTAAAATTATGCAGGAGTGATTCTTACAACATTCTGAAATAATGATTGCATATATTTTTCATGCCAAAGTTATTTTTTGTCTTTATTTTTCTGGGGTCATTCTACCCAGGTATGCAATCTGGTTTGTCACCTATGAAAGCTAGGACACATCTGCAAAGTAAAATGCCTTACCTCTGGTCACACTGGGGTCTTGTTACACAAAGGGATTTTACATGGAGGAAATGGAAAGCCTCCAGGTAAGTTTAATGGGAGGGAGAAGTGGTTAAAGCATATTATTTTCTGTTTGCAATGTATGTGTTTATCCCTATGGCAGTCAGAAGACAAGAATACGAGTAGTGAAAACAGAATCAGAACAAGGTAGAGCTTCAGTTTTAAAAGAAGTGCTTCAGTATGAAAATAATCTCTTAACGTTTCAAAAGTTTGGGGTTAGTCCTACTCAAATGGAAACAATAGAGCAAGAGAAGAAAGGACTATTCAAAGTAGATTTCCTTCATGTAATACTGAGAACATCTGAGGCAACTAGTGGTGGAAGAACAAGGGAGAAAGGAAAAAAAAAAAAAAAAAAACCTCAGTAACTTACATACCAGTATTAGCCACATGTAATATGCCACCACCAATTCTGGATGAATCCATTGAATAGTTGCTGTTGCTGTTTTGGGGCAACTTTGCCTTGTCTTGTTTCTTGATGCAGCCTGGCTTTCCATTGCTGACTCTTTCTAATAAGCAGGTGACAGCTGTACAGCCACTCCAGCGCACTTTGGAAACTTCATTCCTTCCCAGCTGTAAAAGTCTGTCCATTCTCCAGAATGCCTTGGCATATGCTTTGTGAATCCATTCATAGGTGTTTGTGCTGGTAGTGTTGCCAATCTGTGTTTCACCAAAGAAAATGTTCTCCTGTTCCCTATAATTCTCCTTGATTACTGTGGAAAAAGAGTCTAGAATGGTTTGTTCATCTTCATGCACTTTGTAGGAGGAATTGGCTTGAGAAAGTTGGTCAAGAAATAAAAGTGGAAGTTCAGCTGAAACCGTTTCGGCAGCAGGTATGCCATGCCCTCCATCAAGCACACCCAAAAAACATGTATCTGATTTGTTTCCATAGTTATCTACCACAATAAATGTGTCTTCCATATCTGGTCTCCACATAGCGTTTTTATCCTGACAGATTGCTAAAGCTTTTATTAGAGAATTTCTGATTGTAGGATGCCTACAACTGTTGGCAATATTATCAGTATCATAATATGATGTACACTTTGACCTATCTTTAAGTAGTTCAAATGAATAATCAATCTTCTGCTTCTCTCTTTCATTGTATTCAGAAGACTTGAGCAGTCTTCTGATTAGTTTCCATCTCCTAGTTAAAAGTGTTTTTGTGTCTAACTCTGACCTTGGGTGACTAAAACCCAGAATCATGAGGGCTTTGTGCTCTTTTTTATGATGATGAAGATGACTTGGGTATATTGTTTGTTGACATGTTGAACACAGAACTGGAATATCTTCAGAATCTACTTTCCCGGGCACAGTAGTGACCTTGACATGATCTTCCTCGTCTCCATAAAGTTGAAAGTTGGAGGTCTTTGATTTTCTTTGCAACTTTGTTTCCCCTGTCATTCTATAAAATAAATTGACTGTTATTAAGATAATATAAACTTCTAAAACTGGCTAAAACCAAGTAATAGAGACTTCAACTATATTTTCTCAATTTTAGCATGCCCTAAAACCTGAAATATTTATGCTGGATGCATGTTACAAATAAAGCTACCTCCCAGTCCTCTCCCAGCTGAAAACAAAACATATGTTAGAAGAACATTGAAGATGGAAAAGTCAAGTATTGCAAAGTATGGAAACACCAAAACTCATACATACTGGAGAGTGTTTGCAGTGAGCTTAGTTTAGTTTTTTTCAATGTCTTGTTGTTGCCTCATTATTCCACATATGGCCCTATGCCTTATTGTACACTGTTAAACCCTACATATAGAACTTTTTCTGTAATACTCACAATAGGATGTATTTTACTAATACACATTTTTCATAGTAGTAAAGGAGGTAGTACTTCATAGCTGAGGAAGAGGTCCACAGGGGCCTTCATAGAGTCATTGAAAATTAGGGTTGGAGGGGATCTCAGGAGGTTATATAGTCTTACCCCTTGCTCATAGCAGGGCCATCCCCAAATGGATTATCCCAGTCAAGGTTTTGTCCAGCCAGGTCTTAAAAACCACCAAGGATGGAGTGTCCACAACCACTCTGCATAACCTGTTCCACTGCTTTACTACCTTCCTCTTGAGAGTGTTTTTCCTAATACACCACCTCAGCTTCCTTTACTGCAACTTGAGTCTATTGCTTCTTGTTCTGTCATCTGCTGTCACTGAGCACAATCTTCATCCTCTTTGGAAACACCCTTCAAAAAGTTGAAGACTGCTATTAAATCCCTCTTCCTCTTCTCTTTTCCAAACTAAGTAAGTCCAGTTCCCTCAGCCTCTCCTTAGAAGTCAAGTGTCCCAGCCCCCTAACCATTTTTGATGTTCTGTGCTGGACTGTCTCCAATTTGTCCACATCCTTTCTGTAGTGGGAAACTGAAAACTGGACATGGTATTCTAGATGTGGCCTCACAAATGGCAAATAGAGGGGAATAATCACTTCTTTCCATATGCTGGCAGCACTGCTACTAATGTAACTCAGTATGCTGTTAGCCTTCTTGGCATCAAGCTTCACACTGTTGGCTCTTATCATCCACTATAACCCCCAGGTCCTTCTCTACAGAGCTGCTGCTTAGCCAGTTTGTCCCCAGCTTGTATTGGTGCATAGGGCTGTTCTGTTCTGTCCTAAGTGCAAGACTTTGCACTTGTTCTTGTTGACTCTTGAGATTTCTTTTAGTCCAATCCTCCAATTTGTCTAGGTCTCTGGATTCTAGCACTACCCTCCAGCATATCTGCTACTCCTCATCTGCAGACTTGCTAAAGGTGCACTCTATCCCATCTCCCAGGTCACTGATGAACATTCAACACAGTCTCTTACCCCATTCTTATTAAAAAACTAGGAGACTGGTGTTGATGCCTACACAGTCAGATGGGTCACTAACTGGCTAGAGGGCCATACCCAGAGAGTGGTGGTGGATGGGTCTTATTTGACCTGGAGGGATGTGGGCAGTGGGGTTCCACAGAGCTCGGTCCCTGGGCCCGCACTGTTCAACATCTTCAACAGCGACTTGGACAAAGGGGTAAAATGCACCCTGTTCAAATTTGCAGATGACACTAAGATATGGGGTGAAGTGGGCACGTAAACTGGCCAGTTGTGCCTTGGCTCCACCACAATCCGCTGGCTGGGAAATTGGCTCTGTGGTCGGACCCAGAGGGTTGTAATTGATGGCAGTCACTCATCGTGGTGCCCTGTGACCAGTGGGGTTCCTCAAGGCTCTGTCCTTGGACCCATACTGTTCAACATTTTCATTAATGATGTGGACATTGGAGTCAGGAGCGGACTGGCCAAGTTCGCCGATGACACCAAACTTTGGGGCAAAGCATCCACGCCAGAAGATAGGCGGGTGATCCAGGCTGACCTGGACAAGCTCAGCAAATGGGCAGATGAGAACCTCATGGTGTTTAACACCGAAAAATGCAAGCTTCTCCACCTTGGGAGGAAAAACCTGCAGCACCCTTATAGGCTCGGCAGTGCTACGTTGGATAGCACTACAGAAGAAAGAGACTTGGGGGTCATCATTGACCACAAGATGAACATGAGCCTGCAATGCAATTCTGCGGCTAATAAAGCGACCAAAACGCTGGCTTGCATCCATAGATGCTTCTCGAGCAAATCCCGGGACATCATTCTCCCTTTGTACTTGGCCTTGGTGAGGCCGCAGCTGGAGTACTGCGTCCAGTTTTGGGCTCCACAATTCAAAAAGGATGTAGAGAAGCTTGAGAGAGTCCAGAGGAGAGCCACGCGCATGATCAGAGGTCAGGAAAACAGATCTTACGATGACAGGCTGAGAGCCAGGGGACTCTTTAGCCTGGAAAAGCGTAGGCTCAGGGGTGATCTGATGGCCACCTATAAGTTTATCAGGGGTGACCACCAGGATCTGGGGGAACGTTTGTTCACCAGAGCACCCCAAGGGATGACTAGGTCGAACGGTCATAAACTCCTGCAAAACCGTTTCAGGCTGGACATAAGGAAGAATTTCTTTACTGTCCGAGCCCCCAAGGTCTGGAACAGCCTGCCATCGGAGGTGGTTCAAGCACCTACATTGAACACCTTCAAGAGTAAATTGGATGCTTATCTTGCTGGGATCCTATGACCCCAGCTGACTTCCTGCCCTTTGGGCAGGGGGCTGGACTCGATCTCCCGAGGTCCCTTCCAGCCCTGATGTCTATGAAATCTATGAAAGAAGAAAAGAATAGGCTGCAATTGGATTTGGACAGGCTACAGGAATGGGTGGATGAGAACAGGATGGGTTTCAACACTGACAAGTGCAAGGTGCTGCATGTGGGGAGGAAGAACCAGTAGCATACCTACAGGCTGGGGGACTCCCTTCTCATCAGTGCAGAAGCAGAAAAGGATCTTGGAGTCATTATTGATGCCAATACGAACACAGGCCAACAGTGTGTGGATGTGGTCAGGAAGGCCAACCGCACCTTGTCATGCATCCACAGATGCATCTCAAGCAGGTCCAAGGAGGTGATCCTCCCCCTCTATGTGGCACTGGTCAGGCTGCAGCTGGAGTACTGTGTCCAGTTCTGGGCACCGCACTTCAAGAGGGATGTGGACAGCATGGAGAGGGTCCAGAGGAGGGCCACTCGCATGATCAGGGGGCAGCAGGGCAGGCCCTATGAGGAGAGGCTACGGGACCTGAACCTGTTCAGCCTCCACAAGAGAAGGCTGAGGGGGGACCTAGTGGCCATTTACGAACTAGTCAGGGGGGACCAGCAGGCACTGGGGGAGTCCCTGTTCCTGTGAGTGCTACCAGGAGTGACTAGAAATAACGGTCACAAGCTGGCAGAGGGTAGATTCAGACTAGACATCAGGAGGCGCTACTTCACTTCACATGTCAGGGTGGCTAGGATCTGGAACCAACTTCCAAGAGAAGTGCTGGCTTCTTTCCTGGGGTTCTTTAAAAGGAGGCTGGATGAACACCTGGCCAAAGTCATTTGACCCCAGTACTCTTTCCTGCCACGGCAGGGGGTCGGACTTGATGATCTGCTCAGGTCCCTTCCAACCCTACCGACTATGAAACTATATTGAACAAAACTGGCCCCTGGGGCACTTCACTTGATACCAGATACTAACTAGACATTGAGCCATTGATCAAGCCCTTTGAACCTATCAAGCCAGTTTTCTATCTGCCTTACAGTCTATTCATCCAACCCGTACTTCCTTAGCTTGCTTGAAAGAATGTTGTGGGAGACCATATCAAAATCTTGCTAAAATCAAGGTATATCATCCACTGCTTCTGGATTTCTCCAGGAACTGGTTAAGGCTGATCAGTCTGTAGTTCTTTGGATCCTCCTCCTTCCCTTTCTTGAAGCTGGGCACAATATTTGCCCTTTTCCAATCACCTGGGACCTCACCACACATTTTCAAATATAATGGCCAGTAGCTCTGTAGATCTGCCAACTCCCTCAGCACTCTTGGGTGTATCATATCCACCCCATGGACTTGTACCCGTCCAGCTTTTCTATATTGTCCATACCCTGCTCTTTAACCACTGTCAGCTGCTCACCTTCTCCCCAAACTCTGCTGCCAGGTGCAGTAGTTTGGAAGCTGACCTTGCATGTAAAGATGGGTAAAAAGGCTGTTGATTGAGCACTTTAGCCTTTTCTGCATCATCTGTTACTAGGTTGCCTCCCCCATTCAGTAAATGATCCACACTTTCCCTGATCTTCCTCTTGTTGCTAACATACTTGTAGAAACCCTTCTTGTTAGTCTTCACATCCCTTCCTATCTGCAACTCCAATTGTACTTTTATCTTCCCGAGTTCATCCCCGCGTGCCTGAACAATACTCATACTCCTCCCTAGTTGTTTGTCCAAGTTTCCACTTACTGTAAGCTTCCTTTTGTATTTTAGCTTACTGAAGAGTTTTCTGCTAAGACAAGCTGGTCTTCTGCCATACTTGCTAGCTATATTGTTCTAATTTGCAATAGGTCAAGAACTCAGCCCATTGCTGCCCTCTCCAACACCTGCACCAGGAAGTTTTCCCCACCACTCTCCAAAAAATTCTGGGATTGCCTGTGCGCTGCTATATTGCCCTCCAGCAGACGTCAGAGTAATTGAGGTCCCCAGTGAGAACCAGGGCCTGTGATCAGGAATGTTCTGCTAGCTGTTTAAAGAAAGCCTCATCCACCTCTTCCTCCTCATTTGGTGCTCTGTAGTGGACACCCACCATGACATCACCCTTATTCCTCTGGCCCTAACCCAGAGACTTTCAACAGGCCTATCTCCTGTTTCGTGCTGAAGCTCTGACCAATCGTACAGCAATTTTACATACAGCACAACTCCTCCTCCTTTTCTCCCCTGCCTGTCCATCCTGAACAATTTATACCCATCCATGGCAGTGCTCTAATCATAGAAAATTAGGGTTAGAAGGGACCTCAGGTCAGTCAGTCTCCAATGCCCTGCTCAGTCATGTGATCTATCCCACTTAGTCTTGGTTATTCCACTCATCATAATTCCATGTCTGTGTGAGGACTTTCAATCCTTCCTGTTTGAGGTAAGAAAGTTCCCAGTAATTTTGGTTGTGCATGTAGATGCCTGTGGTCTGGTGCATGTTAAGGCATGAACCATATTAACAAGAGTTCTAGGTGTGAAAATGCAACTGTAGGGTTTGAACTAGGAAAAAAAGGGTGTATGTAATTAGAAATAGGCAATGTAGCCTCTTTAGTGTGGTGATGACTGCACTCCCAAGAGCCACTCGTGCTTTTGGTCTTGGTTGTATATTCATGGCCCTAAAGTGATTTACATTTACTTAATTTCTGGGATTTGGCCTGTGGGAGGTAGGAGTAAATGGGCAACTTGAACACGTCTTACCTGCCACTGTACTGAATCTGGGAGCTCTGCTGAGAAGCACAATCTGCTTGTTACCTAGGTCCTGCTAGTGGGTGTTGTACTGAGAGCAGTAGCACTTACGAAGGCTGCTGATTCAGGCTGGAACATGCTAAACCCAGAGGAAATAGATGATAGAGCTACCCAAGTTTAACAAGCCTCTACTAAGCATGTTCCAACTGATTTTTCAAAGATTTATAATTTATCCTAAATCAGGCAGATTTATGTGGGCATGGCAACTGGTGCAGCCCTGACACAAAGGCAGATCTCCAGGTAATTTTAAGGTCCAGCTCCAAAGCATATAGTTGTTCCAGTGTCTCTAAAATATTTGTAAGGATTGTAGTATCTTTTTTTGCGGGGAGGGGGTTGGAGGTGGGGGAGGTAATATTCATGCTTTGAACCTGTTTTTCCCCCTAATCCTGGCCCTGGAAGTGGCTGAATCATCTTAGTAGAAAAGAATGCAGCCTGAGGCATAGAAAATTTCAGCTCCCACAGTTCGAGTTTGGCAAAGCTATAAGACAAGACACGGGGAAATGTCAGGCAGCCTTATCTACCCGTGGAACTACCTGCTGTGCCTGTAATATGTAACAGATAAGAAATTATATATCTAATCAATGTAAAATACAGAGAAAGTTTCAGTATTTCCAAACATACTCTCAAAAAGAGCAGATAGAGTATTACAAAGCATTTGAACTCTCTCCTCTGCTTATTTTATTACAATGTTACATATATAAAGGCCATGGCTTCTTCAGTAGCAGTCTCTTCAAATAAATTTAACTACTGTGTGCATATGTACTAGGGGTATGTGAAACAGCACTGTTCCGCTTCGATGTCCGTACTGAAGTTTCGACAGAACTGTGTTTCATTTCAAGTTTCATTTAATTTTGAAAGCATTGTTCCATTTCATTTCATCGAAACTGTTTCGCTGTTTCGACACTGTTTCAACGTTTCACCCATAGGCTATAATTGGGAAGTACAAAACTGCCTATAACATTGTCATTTCTAGCCTGATTCAGATGAAACTTGCAGGGATGGTAGCCCCTTCTGAATGCATGGAGCCTGCCAAATTTAAAGGAGATAGGTGCAGAGGTTTCTGGGAAACTGCACCTCAAGGTACTGATAAGCAAAACTCTCACTTGCCAGCAGCAGCAGCCTCGTCAGCTGGCAAGCAGATCCAGGGGCCCACACCCCCAGGAGGGCTGTACCAGACTCCTCCTGGGGGTGCAGCCCTGGATCTGCCTGCTGGATGACAGGAGGCTGCTGCTGCCTAGAACTGGCGCTGGGCGCAGCCCGCACCCAGCACCAGAAAGATTGGTGCTGCTGCCAGTCCAAGATGGCAGGAGCAGTCTCCTATGATCTGGCAGGCAGATTGAGGGCCCTCACCCCCGGGAGGGCTGTGGGGCTCTGCTGGACACCTCCCGGTGGTGCAGGGGGCCCCCAATCTGCCTGCCGGATCACAGGAGGCTGCACAGGCGACAGCACCAATATTCCCAGCGCTGGGTGTGGGCTGTGCCCACTGCCAGTCCCAGGTGGCAGGAGTGGTGTCCTATGATCACAGAAGGGCTGTGGGGCTCTGCCGGACTTCTCCTGGAGGTGTGGGCGGGCCCCTGATCTGTCTGCCAGATCACAGGAGACTGCTGCTGCTAACTGGAACTTGCACTGGACACAGCCTGCACCTAGTGCTGGGAAGATTGGTGATGCCGCTGGCTCCAGCCAGCAGCAACACCATGCTGTCATCCAGCACGCAGATCCAGGGGCCAGCACCCCCCAGGACAGCTAGGGGCTGTGCCAGAATCCTGGGGGCATGGCCCCTGGATCTGCACAGGATGACAGGAGGCTGCTGCTCCCGCCTGGGACTGGTGCTGAAGCCAAGCCTGGCTTCAGAACTAAAAATGTTTCAAAACTTTAGAAACATTTTGAGTGCCCTCGTTTCATTTCAAAGCTGTTTCGAAGGCTTTTGTTTCGAGCTCAAAGCACATCAAAACAGCTTTGAAATGAAACATCTGGCAAAATTTTGCACAGCCCTAATATGTACATTTTTGGATACCTCAATATAGGTACAATAATAGAATATCAAAGGAGAATGAGTATAACACAGCTTGCTATAGAATACAGTGTTCTATCTTGTAAATAGGAAGAGACAATTGTAGGCAGGAGCATGAAATTAGCATTTATTATATGTATGTAAGATTGTGAGAAACAGTTTCTGTGCTAATCTCCCCCTGAGATCATAATTTTCAGATGCACCCTTTTAACATAGTGGTGAGAGACTTACCCTGAAAACAACTTGTAAATGATTTTCTGCTCTCAATGCAGGTTGTAGGAACTTTTCTCCCCACAAATACTTTGCCTGGGGGCTGACATTTTACATTTGTTGGGACTAAGCAGAATCATTTGTTAACTGGCAGCTGCTGCTTGTTCCTTGATTTCAACCTTTTGGTAGTTGCTCAGAATTCTCTCCTTTTGGTATAAAAATGTTCGTGATTGGTTTCTAAAAGGAGGGGTTTTTGTTTTGTTTGTTGGCTTGTTTTAAGAGTGTTTCCTTCATTAATTTTAGAATGACAAGACAGTTAAAAATACATTTTCAGTGATAAAAATCTACAGACTTTTGAAGAAATCTTACAGAAACTAGTGCCTCTGATTATTTTGATGGGACAAAATCAATTAAAAAGCTATAAGTAGAAATACTTGTGGTCAGTAGCATCTGCTAAAATATTAGTAGAGGCAGATTGCCTGTAGTTTTACAGAAATCAATTTCCAGTGGTTGTGAGGCAGAAGGTTACTGTTCTCAGTCTATTACATGAGCACATCTCTCTGAGAAGGTTGTGCTGCTTTAGCAGTGTAGAAGAAATAAATAGGCACATGGAAAAAAAAAGGTGAAGTCTATGATTACAGTGATATCACATTTCTTTGGTTACATTCAGTGTATTCCAATTTTTAAATTGAAGGCCTAATGTAGTGCCATACATGGCCCAACACGTGTAGATATGCTAATGTAAGGCTAAATTTGCTGCACAGTTGCTACAGTCTGGTCTACACGCAGAGATTACCCAGCTTAACTAAAATTGTTTACTAAATGTTTTAAATTGTTTTTGTTAAACCAGTTCAAAGCTGGGTATAAACATACTTTGTATTTTTGCCCATGGGACATTTTAACTAGTTATCAGTGGGTGCATCTACACATACACATAATGCCAATTCAGTTTATTCTAGAAACTAGGGAGAGCTTGGTCTTGGCCAAAAGGGGAATGTGCTGACTGAAGGGCCATAGAGTTGCAAGTTCAAGCCTAGGTGTGTGTCCAGGCTCCTGGCTAGACCCCTGGGTCCAGGATTTTTACACTATTTCACAGTCAGGGCAACTAGGATCTGGAACCAACTGCCAAGGGAAGTGGTGCTGGCTCCTACCTTGGGGGTCTTTAAGAGGAGGCTTGACAGTTACCTAGCTGGGGTCATAGGAGCCCAGTATTCTCTCCTGCCCAGGGCAGGGGGTCAGACTTGATGCTCTACGTAGGTCCCTTCCAACCCTACATCTATGAATCTATGAAATTACTCTAGAGTAAACTGATCCAGGCAGGAGTTTACACATGCAGGATCTCAGGAGCAGATTTGCTGCTCATGGCAGCAATCTGCTTCCACCCCTGCTGGCCCTGCACTAGCACCCTGCAGCAGCCAAGGGATCTTGGAGATCTTTATCTCCTAGCCTGAGCCCCATGGTCATGGGGCCATGCTGGGAGATCATTCTCTCCCAGTGCCAGCTTCGCAATCATAGGGCCAGCACTGGGAAAGAAGGATCTCCCAACCCAGGTCCTATAACCATGGAGCTGGCACTTAGAAAGAAGGATCTCCTGGCTCCAGTCCTGTGACCATGGGACTCAAACTGGGAGATAAGGATCTCCCGGCGCTGGCCCCGCTATCATGAAGTAGGGACAGGGAGCTCCCTGCTGCCAGGGGAGGAGGACATTGTCCCTGCACCCTGGCAGCAGGCAGCTCCCAGGGACAGGGAGCAATCTCCCACCCCTTGCTGCCCAGGAGCACATCTACTCCTTGTCAGGGGTCTACACATGTGCTACTGCGCAGTTAGTAATCATGAGTAAATTTGCTACTTGCATTTGCAGGTAGCAAATTTACTCATGATTAGAGTCAATTACTGAGCAGTACGCATTTGCACATGTAGGCACAGCTGCTTACTGCACAGTAATTATCTCTATTGTTCCATAATTCATCTCATGTAGATACACCCACTATATCCCTTATTTCTCTAAATAAGTTAGGGATTCAACTTTGCTTAGTTTAAATCTTTTCCATCCCCACCAAAAGCATTCATTCTAGAATAACAATATTCTTATAGGGCTTATGCCAATATAGCTGCATTGGTTTAAATACCTTATAACTGTATACTTTTCTTTTGTAGGCAAATGTTTGGACCCTTGTCCTACAAAGACCTCGACCTTGTCTATACTTATTCAGTAGAGCTGTGCAAAGCTTTGGTAGCTGATTTGATTCAGAGGAGATTCAGCCTGATTTGGGGACCAAATCTCTGAACCTGAATCAAATTGGGAGACCAAGTAAAAGCTCTGAATCAATTCAAAGCATCCGAATCAATTCGGAAAAGTTTCGGGAAAAGATCTGGCCAATTTGTAGATTCGGCCACAAACTAAACAGGCAGCTGTTAGCTGCCTCCAGCTGGTAAGTCTGTTGGGGTTGGGGCTGGGACAAGCTGCCCAGCCAGGGTGGGGGAGTGGGGGAGGTGGGTGCGGCAGCGCTGGGAGTGGGGACTCTGCTCTGCAGCTGCTTGCCTAGCTGGGACGGGCGGGGAGGGGGCAGGATGCAGGCACAGTTTGCTCCAGGCGGAAGGGGGAAAGCAGCAGAAGGGCATATCTCCCACTTCAAGTGCTGCCGCACCCATATCCCACACCTCCCATGCCAGCTGGCAAGTGCTGGCAAGACAGAGCCCCCGTTCCCAGCATTGATGTGAGCATGGCAGCACTGGGAGCAGACACTATGCCCTGTTGCTGCCCGGAGTGAGCTGTGCCCACACTGCGTCCCCCCAGGGCCAGCTGAGCAAGTGGTAGCAGGGTAGAGCCCCTGCAGCTCCCCCTGCTGGGGCAGAGGCAGGCACAGCCAGGGGAGCTGGGGGAAAAGTTCCCATGGCTGCCGTGCCTAGCCCCATCCCCGCCTGGCCACAGCCTCCTGGCACTTTAAAAAAAAAGCCCCACACTCACTGGCTGCAGAAACAGCGAATGGGGCCTCTGGGCACTCATGGTAGAGCCTCCCTGTGCAGCATGGGGCAGTGAAGACCGCTTCCCCGCCTGGCACCTGTGTGGCAGTTGCCCCATGGCTTGGCAGGGCACTGAGCACTGTCTGGGAGCTGGGGTTGCTGGGGCTAAGCAGTGCCAAGCTCTGGCTGACCCCAGCTCCCAGACAAATTGAACAGGGAGCTGGGGAATTGAACCAGGGGCTTGGGAATTGAACATGGAGCAGAGGAATTGAATCAGCGAAATCTGTTTTGGAGAGTCAACTCTGCCAAATCTCTTCTGTATCTGTTTCAGACAGCTGGGTGGGGCTCGGGGCCCCAGCAGGGAGCAGGACAGGGCCGTAGGTGGCTCATCTAGGGTAGGGGAAGGGCCACTGCCCTCTGTGCAGGTGAGGAGACCCCCATGCAGGTCTCTGATCCCTGTCACGCCGGGTTGCGGGGCAGGGAATCAGCACAGAGCAAGCGAGCCTGCTGCACAATCTGGTTCTGCAGGGATCAGAGAGCCACGCCAGGGTCTTGTCCCCACTACTGTCAGCCCCATGCAACCCCAGATTTCTCCTCCCTGCAGAGCCAGGTCACGTGGCAGGGACCAGCACTGCCCTGCTGCACTATTTCACTCTGCAGGGAGCAGAGATCCATGCTGGGGTTTCCTTGCTGTTGCTGCCCACCCCATGCAGCCCCGCATTACTGGGGCAGCACGGAGTGAGCAGTGGTGGTGAGGAGACCCCCAGCACGAGGAGTTGTGTTGCATGGCAGGGCAGCAGTGTACACCTTCAAAACTCAAAAAATGTCTGAAACATTTCCAAAATATTTCAGATGCTCATTTTGTTCTGAAGATATTTCTGAGCCTTCTGTTTCAATTTGGATTCAGTGTTTCAGGCATCGAAATGACCCAAAACACCTCTGAAATGAAATGGCTGCCAAAATTTTTCACAGCCCTATAATTCAGCTCTGCTTCTGGCATCACACAGCAGCTGCTACTGCCACAGCACACGTGTGCACAGTTCTCCTGGATCTATGAAGCTGTATTGCAGCAGCTATGCTGCCCAAACACACCTTGGGAATGCACCAGCTAGGGAGGTGACTGTAGTAGTCAGCAGAAGATGCAACCTGAAGTTTTATACTGCTTGGCAGAGGGGCCATAACTCTGCTGGTAGAAAAGGGATCTGCTACCACAGAGAAATTTGTGTGCAGACACACAAAATGTGTGAAACTCTGTAATGTAGACAAGGTCCTCAGGTCTTATTTAAGTGAGAAAGCATTCCTTGTATAAATTTAGATGCGAGTTTAAACCAATATACTTATATAGATATAATACTCCTCCCTCCTGCCCACATGTGGACACTTTTATTCCGGTACTAAAAGACCTTTTTGAATTAGTTCATGTTGGTCATAAAGTGTTTAAACTAAGCCACCTTCCCTCTCCTTCCCGGCCCACAAAAGCTTTTACAACAGAATGAACCACCCAAATAAGAATTATGCTGGTCTAACTGGTGAAATCTCCTTGTGAGACATGGCCTCATTCACTCATTAGTACTCAGCAGGACTACTCAGAATATAACCTTATGCAGCATGTGAACCTTCTAGAGAATCAACTTTGCCACTAGTTTATGTTGATTTAGCATAGTTTACAGCTGGCTTACCTTGAATGTAATTGTCAAATATACTTAAGCCTGTCCCCTATAATAGTTGGCACAAGTTCACCTAAAAAGATTTAAAGTTATTTTTGGTTTGACTATCTTATTGTTATGTTTACAACAATGGATTGAGAGCTGTAGAGATTCAGGCATCACACTTCAGGGTTAACTCCAAAATTAGTCTTTCCTCACCATATTGACCACAATAACGTGACTGTCACAACTCTGCTAGGACAATTTAATGCTTCAAACATAGCAAACTCCTTTTCTTATCTTTTTTATATAATTAAGACAATTCATTTTTTTAAACAAACTACATTCAGTTTGTAATATTTTAAAGGCTACCAAAATAAGTTTGATTTCAACAACAAAACTATCTTGGCCACAGCAACCTTATTTTTTACTGCCTTGCATTATATATGTCATTTACATCCATGTCAATATGTCTGAAATGCTGCTAAATCATGAGTCCAAGACAGTAGACAATATCTATGTGTAGTGTTTTTATTCCTGGTTTATTCACACATGTAACATACAGTATAATAGAACAGAATCTCATGTAAAATATACAGGTTTTGCAATCTGACTGAATGTTGCAACTAGAGTCTCAACTATTTTTTTCTTCCTGTTTGTGCTTCTTATACAGGCAGCCCTGATATTATGTTATATGATTTAAGATCTACCCATACTATGCCTACAAATGCCTAGAGCAGTTTTAAAGGAAAAAATGGTGGGGGGGGGAGCTCATGCTCTTTCTTCCTCCTTTATGATGTGTAAATATTGATTGACTCATTCTCCCCTCCCTCATTTAGTTCTATTTTCCTGCATTAAAAATATAAGGTTTTGACTTGCCCATTTTTGTTGGAGGGTTGAGGAACTTCAGTAGGATATTGACAATACAATTTAATGACACTGAATTACAGTTTTCTCTGTCCTAAATTGAGAGGGAAAGGCTTGATAAAACTTACAATTCCAGCTTTTTGTAATATCCCTCCCTGTACCAGTTCAGTGCGCTACCAAGAATAGATAAGCCAAAATTGTATACCGCTAAGTATTTAAAACTAAAAAAAGAAGCAGAGAAAAAAGCCCAATTTAAAATACTGACTAAAATTTTAAATTAAGGTGTGAAGATAATGTCAAAGGGTGCATCTATATGAGATTTGAATGCCCATTGGACTAATTCTACTGCACATTACTGCAGCTGAAAAAAATCATGCTAATGTGCTAATGCACGGCAGGTTTGTCCAATGTACATTAAGCATCACACAAAAAGCGTTCATCTGTGCTAGTGTGTAGTAGCACTGGTTACAGTGCATTAAGCTAGTGCCTGTTGTTATAGGTACTAAACTTAATGTGCTGTAATTACAGTGCATTAATGAACATGTAGACATAACCAAAGAGCACTTAAAAGGCACAAACTTTATAATGTTTTCTGTGCAGCTGAGAGTTGGGAACCCATTGGTTAATTTGTGGTCATGTTATTACTATAAAAGATAGACTACTTAGCTTCCATGGCATTCCATACGTGAGCAGAGTTATTCATGCATAAGTGTTGCAGGACTGGACTATGGGATTTTGGATCATTGTCTGAAACCAGAAGTCAATATTGCAAAATGTGTACAATAGTATAAATAGTACATTTTGGGATATATCTTTCATTGCTGCAGTTTGTCTATAGTGTGGGTCAAGTGAGATACCATTTGCCATTTCCAATTGATACACATGCCATTAATTAAACAGAAGCCAAAAAATCTAATTTGTAGCCAAATGAAAGAGCCAAATATGAAATCGTATTTCTTTAACATCCGTCAT
Source organism: Crocodylus siamensis (assembly GCF_052110815.1). Lineage (NCBI taxonomy): Eukaryota > Metazoa > Chordata > Crocodylia > Crocodylidae > Crocodylus > Crocodylus siamensis. The sequence continues at coordinate 145,533,567 of NC_143399.1, read as the reverse complement.
TTCTTTCTCCCCTATGTGTATGTTTTTTTCTTACTTACCCACCACTCCCATCACTTAAAGTGCTAACTCTGGTGCAGAACACCCCTTCTCAAACTTCTTCTCAATGTGTGGACATGACAAGTAAATTACTCCAATTAAGCCAGACACAGGAAACATGATTGACTGAGTAACTTATGCTGCCTATACCATGATTAAGATGAGGTGAGTAGGTGATGTAACCCTGATGTCATAGTCTCTCACTAAATACTGTCTTCACAATATCTCCACCCAGTAATATAACACAGCATTTGTATTACTCCCTAGTCTGTGATGTGGAAAACACTCCCCCGGCAATAACTAACTTCCTCTCATCGCTATCGTCTTCCCTTCCTCATTCTTCACCATTTCTTCTCTTTTCTCTTGCCTTTTTCTTTGTTCCCAGTTTCTTCCCACAATATTGTCCTTCCTTTGGTTCCACCTCTTTTATATATCTATAACACATCAATACACACTCTCTCCTTTTGAGTAGCGCTCTGTTCAGCTTGCAGTAAATAGGTTGGAAGTGGGACAGAAATGTACTGCACATGCTTGAGTGTGTATTGCAATTGCAACCACTCTTGCAACCTTGTAGCATACATATCACACAACTGCTTCCCAGTGAGGCACTAGTATTCATAACATTTGTGGCATGGTCCTGGCTATGAGCAATTGCAAATTCTGTGCCATCCTGCACCACTAAAGTACCAGTATAGACAGCAAAAGCTGATATAGCAGCTGCAATGATATAATTAATCCCTTGGTGAAACTGTGCAATGCTCTAAAGCTGTGTGAGTCTGACAGCTCAAAGCACTGGCTCTGTTACCTGTCAAGCTACTCTCTTATCATCTGCATGCAGACTCAGGGGCATTTACAGTAATAATAGTCTGGTCTTTACTTAACCTAGTCCCTTTCTCCCAAACCTTCAACTCCCAAAGTAGCAACCTAATAATGGTAATAAGAGCAGTAGAACAGGAGCAAGGAGAAGAGAGAAGAGGATATTAGAAAGAGCAGCAGAGTGGGCAAGGGTGTAGGTTGTAGCCGTGTTGGTCTAAGGACATAGGCAGACAAGTTCTTTGGGTGAATCTGATATCTTCTATTAGTCCAACTTAAATAGTTGGAAAACAACTACTAAGCAAGCTTTCGGGTTCAAAAACCCTTCATCAGGCTAAGGAAGTTTCAGCGGTTGGTGTGTGCTCTTCCTGGATGGAATGAAAAGTAAAAAAGCCAGAGGGTGGGCTGGTATGCATACAAGATAGGCAGTCAGTGAAAATGTAGATTGAGGAGTCAATGGGTGAGAGACTCTGGGTGTGGAGGAGAGGAGGAGGATGAATAGTGTAGAAGTACCTGGAAAGTCAGCTGTCAGGCAGGTTATAATGTATCATAAATCCAATGTCTATATTTAGTCCATGATTTTTAGTATCCAGGAAGCTGATGAAGTGGAGTTCATAGGCTCATCTCTGGGAAGTGTTTTGTGGGCAATAAACTCTGAGAAGAGAAAGAATGTTAAAGGTGAAAAATAATACTAATTATGCTTGAATGAGGTAGTTTACCATTTGGAGTCTGTTGAGATGATAAAAATATAGGCCTATACAACACATAGCAAGGCTCTGATGATCATATCTTTCAGTCCTTATTGTGAAACTAAGTATTTTCTAAAATCAGCTTCTCAACCTTGTCTATTACACACGTTACTTGTGACACATATAAACGCTGACTGCCTAAGGATGTCAACAATGTGTGTGAGAAAAGTATAATGTCCAGCATTTCTAGGGCCAAATTTTGAAGCTCTTTCTTAGTTTTTACTTAGTTTTACTGAAGCCAATTAAAAATGTGTCCTGTGCAAGAACTGAACACAAATTCCATATGCACCTAATAATTTGCCTGGAATTTACATGTCTGTAGATACATATAAATGTATGTAGATACATTTCTGTATGTCTGTCAGATATTTCATTTGACTCTGAACTAATTGTCTTGGGGTTTGACCTGGATCAAACAGAAGTGGCAGTCGTTTACACATCACCCTTCCAACCTGCATTGATGCTCCTTTGCCAGTGTGTAGACAGCAAGAGTATGCAGCCTAACAGGCTTGTCACTAGAATGAACTGCAATAACTGTACATATGTATAAAAGGATGTCGCAGGGAAAAGTGTTAGTACATCTGGCATACTTCAGAGGGACTTGAAGCAGGACAGCAGACATCTCTGTCTGTACAATCTCAGCATAAAAGGCTTTCTCCTGGGACAACTGTGATGTCTATTCATATCCCATGAGTATCACAGTAACACTTCATCAATTTTTCTTTTAAAAACCAAGCTGTATTAGCACACTTATCAAGAATGATAATAAATACAAATATCTCAAACTCCTTTAATCCCCGAGTTCACAGGCAGATCAAATACTTCAGAAAGTATGATTCTGTTCTGACAAGTGCCTGTGCAAAGACATTCCTCTTCTTCAGACCTGATTCTCTCTCTAGTCAAAGTCCTATATGTTTACTTTAGTAATGAAAACAATGTTTATATTGCATTGTAGTCCTACTGAGTTAAAACTGACCATGCTTAACTTATTGCATATGAGTAGCCTTCCTGTGATCAATCAAACTTCACGTTTGTGTCTGTAGGATCAGAACCATAGCAAAGAGGCAGTTAGGTGAATTCTACCAGTTCCTGTGTCATCGCCAGAAGTGCTTACTTGCTAAATTTCAGTTTCAGAATCAGTACGTTATAATTCTGCCAACTGTGATAACCAGCCACAGAAGTTGAAGACAGCATGGGGTTAAAGATACTGCTTGATGTCTGATTAGGCCCACAGAGACTTCATTACTGATGACAATGAGTAAGTACAAGAACTAGTTAGAATTAAAGCCCCCACATCAAGCTTATGCATTGCAACTACTCCCATTCTTTAAGTTATACATTTAAGCATACTTTATATGGCTAGCACTGGTACCATTTCAACAGGGGCTCTCATAATGTATATACAGAATCATGGGGGTGTAACTTATCACAGCAACATTGATTTCAGTGCAGCTACCACATGTAACAAAAATTCAGGAGCCAACCCAACATTTCCAAAGAGTTAGTAAATCCTTATATTTTATGTAGACCAGAATAGTAGATAGACTCAGGTCAGCACATTTTGGCCATCACCAATACAAATTACCTTTCAGCTTTGATTTATGGAGTAATTAAGGCAAGATTTGAATAAAGATAATGGATATATTACCACATTTGTTCTGCTCTATAATGAAAAAAAAAATTACAGCTTACCTATCACAGCTTTTGGAGCTATTCCTCAGTAATACTAAGCTTTAGTTCTGCATATATAATAAAACCGGTGTTTACAAAAGTTACCATAGAAACGGTATCCCTAGCTACTGCTGGCTGTTAGATTTATTGTTCTCATTATCTATTAAGCAATAAGGTAAAAAGATATGGGTGCTGAAAGACAATCATGCTCTTGAGGATAATAAGGAAATGCAGTAAAAGTGTTCTTTCAATTCGTAATAACTATTGTCTTAATATATGTACTTACATTTCAAAACAGAGTTCATTTCCCCTTAACAAAATTAACATGAACAAGGCCACATATAAAATATAAACAATGCTTAAAGAGTATGGGTATTTTAATAAAAGGCAGTGTGTGCCTCATGCTTTACATACTTGGTTTTATTTTTAATAGAAATAAAACTCCTTTAGACAAATAGGACTTAGGAAAAGCTCCTGAAGAAGGTATGTGCACAGGCCTTGATCCTACAAGCATTTGCACATGGGCTTAACTTTTGTGCATCACAGGACCTGTTGATGTCAGCAAGACTACTTCCACAGGCAGGGAAAATGAAAGTGAAATAGATTAATGTATTTTAATTGATTGAAAGGAAAACAAAAGTAAAAAGCAAAAACAATAAACATGCCATTGCATTTTTTTATTCACGATCTCAAATGTAGAGAAGACAGAGTAGGTAATCATTGTTATTTTTAAAAACTTTACTCTTCATCAATTGTTGCATGTTCTTATTTAAATAAATAAAAATTCCTCTGATTTAAGTTGTGTTCAAAGAGAGTCATTTTTTAAATTTAAAATGCCCTTAAGTTTGTATAGAAAATCCCTGTTGGCACTGTACCTCTCACCATTGCTCTCTCTTAATGTTCTGTGAGGCTTGGTTTTGAATGACCAGTCCACCTTAACAGCCTATCTTAAAAAATATGGGACATTAGCAGCCATCTTAAAGGGTCACTGTCAGCTTGAATGTAACATTTTTGCCTGAAAATACTGTATCAACTCCAGTTACTAACACCGGCCAGGAATTTTCCAGTGACACAGATGTTTGTTGAAAAGTGCTGATTGGAAAAGCTGAAATGTTTATATGAAAGTGCATGTTTCAATAAACGCCTGACAAAACACAGGAACTTTGCCTGCTTTCCTGCCAGCTCACCCAGGAGGCTCACAACTATGGGGCAGCTTTCTCGGGTAGACTGGGCTTTCTGTGTTAATAGTGGTAGGATCAAGGAAAATGCTGGGTGCTCTGGCTTTGGCTCTGCAGCAGGGACTGGCATTTCTGAGGCCCCTAGCTTGAACCAGGGCTCTCACAGATTCCAGGTTTCTTTTCAGTCCAAGGATCCCAGGCCCTGAAGTCTCATGATCCAGCTGTGATCCCCAAAGCTTAATGCCTCCTACCTCCCCATCTGTTTACTGGGACTCACCAGGCCTTGAAAGCCACTGCTGACTTGGGGACTTTGGAACTGGCCACTGTGACATCATGATGTCTCTTTCAGCCCTAATTTCCTATGATCCTGTGATCCTTCTTAGGATTGTTAACAATGGGAGACAATTGCTTAGTTGCGTAAAGAATTCAGCCCATTCTCCCCAGTATTAAAGCATTTGCTATTTGGACCAAAAATATATTTTCTGAGAATTTAAAAGTAAATCAATTAATTACTTTGAGTTGCAATTAATTTTCAAATGTGTCCTTTTAAAAATGTAGCCTGGAGTCACACTTGTTTGTTGTCAGGAATGATCTCAATACACAACTCTTCAGACTTGCCACATGATTAAAACTCACTAGTATTTCTTGCCTTAGTAGCATTTGAAATCCTCTTTCCTCTGAAAAATCAGTATTCAGAAACAGAAAAAAAAAATCCAAATGCTATCCAGTAGAAAAATGCACAGTTAGGGCAACTAAGCAACTTTGACTCTGCCCTCAAGCATTCTTGACTATGCCCTACAGTGAGGCCATGAGGGGAAAACAAAACTGATGCTTGATGTTTAAGAGCAGTTTTATAACCCAGGACTCTAATCTTATGCTAGTAGTAGTTATATAGCTGTTGCTTGATAATGTCAGATGGTAAAGTTAAGGTGCTCAAGTGCTTTAATTCTATGTTGCCATGCCCAAATTCCTTTTCAAGTTACCCTTATTTCTGTATGTCCTGAATTTACCATGCTTGTTGACAGGGGCAGATCCAGGGGGGTGCAGTAGTGCAGTTAGACCCCCACTTTGATTCCTGCTGTTCCCAAACTTTAAAACCAATTACCTGGGCAGCAGGGAGGGGACTTCATGGCTTATTATCATCTCCCCAATTCCTGCTAAGTTCTACCCACTCCACAGGTGTTAATATAATCTTCTATCCTCTTCAATGATCATGTTCCACAATTCAAACTATCCTTTTCTCTGCAATTTTGCTTTCTTTTAGCCATTCCTCATAATGTCTCTTTTGTTTCACGGCTGAGCAGAACTGTATTCAGTGCTAGCTAAAATCTTTATCTCAGGTGTGGTAATATTAATTCAGAAGTAGAAACCACTGAGTGTGTCTACACGAGACTGTTTACTGTGGAGCTGCCTAGTTAGCTCCACCATAAATGTCTCAGTGTCTACATGTGCAGTGCTATTAGGCAGGAATAAACTAACTGCGCAGCACCCTTGTGCCTCAGCCAGTCCCTCGAGAGCAGGTTGAGTTGGGTAGAAGCAGCTTCAGGCTGGCAAGCTGACCCCCCCACCCCCAGCTCCCTCCCAACTGGGACTGCTTCTACCCAGCTCAGCGTGCTGCAGTCCTGGGCCCAGGAGCAATGGGTGTGGGCCTGGCAGGATGTATGCTGGAGTTAATTGCACATGTAAATGTGTCCTAGCCAAGGCTTTGTGTACCCACGTCTTCAAAACCTCCAAGGATGAAGCTTCCACCACCTCTCTGGGGTCACCTGTTCCAGTGTTTTACTACCCTCCTCTGCACTGGTGATGTGTAGGGGGTACATGGGGGAGAGTGCTGGTGTACCCTGACAGACCACACTCCCTGCTTAGGCAACAGGCAGGGCGGGAGCAGGCAGGAGTGCTGTGAGCATCGGCCTGGGAATGGGAGCATCAGGTGAAGTGCCACAGCCACTTCCGGCAGTGCTGCGGCTGCTTCCCAGTCGGCACAAGCACCTATGGGGCCCCCTGGTCAGTGAGATTTGCCATGGGGGACCACCCCATCACTACTGGTTGCTGGTGGGGCACATGCCCCCCCCAAGGTGCCACCAGTCACCCACACTCCTCTGAGAAAGTGTTTGCCAATAGCCATGAATGACTGGTGCCTCTCAAGACTGGGGGGCACAATGTGTGGGCAGCAGTGTTGGTGGCGGGGTGGTGAGCAGCAACCTCCTGCAGAAACCAGCCGTGGCCAAGCTCAGGGGCTGCACGTGTCTCCCCACAGAAGCTGCCTATGCCAATACCTCGCCTAAACGTCCCTTGCCGCAACTTGAAACGATTGCTCCTTGTTCCATCTTCTGCCTCCCTCCCCGAGGACAGTCCAACTCCGGCCTCTCTCTAACCGCCTCCAGGGACCCAAAGCCTGCTATGAAATCCCCTCAGTCTCCTCTCCTCCGGATTACACAGACTGCCTGGCTCTGTAGGGGGCACACACAGCCCTCCTAAGCCATTTTGCTGCCTTTTCCCCGAGGGGTGTGAAATCTCCCCTCAGGAAGCAGGCGCAGGGGCGCCCAGAGACAGAGGGGGAGCGTCGCGCCCGTCACGCACGAGGGGACTTGGGGGGTGGCGGTGGCAGTGCCGGGCGGCAGCAGGTGCGGGAGCCGGGCCGGGCAGCGCGGGGCTGGGCCGCGGCGAGGGGCCGGGACACAAGGCCTCGTCAGTCCCTCCCCCTGGCACCGGGGCGCCCTGTCCCCGGCCGCCGCCTGCTCCCGGCTCGGCAGGCGCCGCCGAGGTGCGGCCAGTCCTCTCCCTCCCAGGGAGCAGCCGGCGGCGGCGGCGCGGGGAAGAAGGGGAGGGTCCAAGCGCTCGGCGCGTCGCGCCCGCCCCCCCCCGCCCGAGGCGGCGGCATGGCCGAGGCTGGCGGGGCCGGGCCGGCGGCGGGCGCGGGGCCGCAGCAGGGCTCCCCCGCCGCCGGGGGGCTGCCCGCGGGCGGCCCGGCCCGCGCTGCGGCCGCCGCCGAGAGCCCCGGGGGCGGAGGGTGCGCCGGCTCGGCCCGCATCGCCGGCAAGAAGGCGCAGCTGCGCTCTGCGCCCCGCGCCAAGAAGCTGGAGAAGCTAGGCGTCTACTCCGCCTGCAAGGTACTCTCCACCCCGCCCCCGCCTGTGGGGCACTAGTCCCGGGGAGGCCAAGCCGGGCCGGGCCGGGCCGGGCCGGGGCGCGGGGTAAGGCGGCGGCGCTCCGCCCCGCACGTCTCTGCCCCGGCCCTGCGGGGACGGGGGAGGGGAGAGCTGGGCTGCGAGCTGTGCAGCGGCGCCCCTGCCGGGCCCTGCTCGGCCGTTCCGGGCAGCAGCGCCTTTGTTGTGACAGGCGGACAGCTGACGGGGCGGCGCTCCCGGCCGGGGACCCGAGCTGGGGCAGGAGCTCGCTCAGCCCTCGCGGAAGGTGGCCGAGGAACTGCCTAGGAGGCAGCCGTGTGCCCTCATGAAGAAGAAGGCTAATGGCATAGCTGAATGATCCCGGTGCTTTATATCCTGTAGGTGTTCTCATTGGTTATGGAAGCAGGGGAAGCACCACATCTGGGTCCATGAAGGCAGTTTTCCTTAAGCGTTCCTGGGGATAACTGTTCTTCTGGCGCGGTTTAGTACCCACTGAGATGCTGGGGCTTAATGCCGGTTTTATGGAAATGGGAGGCTCCACCCTAGCTTGCTCCTATGCCTGAGGGTAGGTGAAACTTGGGGGCATCTGAACCCCAAGCCTCCCGGCTTGGGCCTGCACATAGGGTGCCCGCCAAAAGATGTTGGAAATAGCTGAAGGTCTTGGTGGGGGTGGAGGACATTTGCTGGGTGTAGGGCCACTTATGTTTCTGGACTGACTCATGGATTTGGCTGATTTGGGTTGGAACACAAAGAATTTCTTTAAAAAAAAAAAAGATGCATGAGTAGGAGCGGAGTCAGTGGATGGAGGGAAGTGATTGTCCGCCTCTGGTTGGCACTGGTGAGGCCACATCTGCAGCCAGTTTTGGCCCCCCTGCTAGAGAGGATGTGGATAATTTCGGGAGGGCAAATGAAAATGGTTAGCAGGGTGGGGAACATAATTTAGGAGGAGAGGCAGAGGGAACTGGGCTTACAGGCAGCCCCTGGACTTAAGATGCGGGTTTCAGGAACCAATTGTTTTAAGTCCAAACGTTGTAAGTCAGTACTGATTTTTCCCATAGGCAACCATGTTATAAATGGGGGATTGGTTTCTGAACCAAGGCTGGATTCCCAGTTTTCACCAAAAATAACCCAGAATTTTGTACTCCATTATAGATGAGTAATATAGCTACATTCATGTATTTCTATTGTAAATAGCGATCATATTGGTTTGGAAGAACTTCTTTGCAGTGATTTTGCTCAGCTTTTTGAAGGGCTCTTGGCTGGAGTTTTCTCTGCAGGTTTTTCTGGAGTCTTGTCTGCTTTTTTTAAACAGTGTCCAAGGAAGTTTGGACAGATGCTCTCCAGGGACATGGGCAATGCAGTGAACTTGTTCACTGGCATGGCATCACATGGGATCAAGCATTGTGAAGTCTAAACTGAAGCCAGGAAGTTGAAACAGGGTGTCAATTTATAAACCTTGTAAGTGCGAAACGTTGTAGCTTGAAATATTGTAAGTCTAGGACTGCCTGTATTTAGTTTAAAGAAGAGAAGGCTGGGGGGGTGGATTTAATAGCCGTTTTCAACTCCCTGAAGGGAGGTTCCAGAGAGGATGGAGCTAGATTGGGGTTGGGCAACCCCCGGTATGGGTGCCAGAGTGCATTTTGCTTGGTGCATGCATCTCTGGGCAAATGGCAGGGCTGTGCTGCCACAACAAGGATCAGGCCCCTCATGGCTCCCCTGCCATCTGCCTCTGGCATTGCCAACATCTTACAAGCTGAGGATGCCAGTATTTTTGGCACTCTGTCCACAAACATTGCTGACCCCTGAGCTAGATTAGTGGTTATTAGTTATTAGTGGTAGCAGATGACAGAACAAGGAGCAACAGTCTCAAGTTCCAGCAAGGGAAGTTTATGTTGGATATTAGGAAGAACTTTGTCACTAACAAGGTGGTGAAGCACTGGAACAGGTTACCTAGTGAGGTCGTGTAATCTCTATCCTTGGAGGTTTTTAAGACTCGACTAGACAAAGCCGTGGCTGGGATGATCTAGTTGGGGATGGTCCTGCTTTGAGCAGGGGGTTGGTCTAGATGACCTCCTGATGTCCCTTCCAACCCTAACTTTCTATAATTCTAAGCAGTGGCTCCTAACATAGGCACAGAGACAGAAGCTGTCCTTTAATTTTTTTAAAGCCCTTCCTAGCCAGCAGGCACAATTTGAACATGGGATGTTCTTAGTTTGATTCCCAGTGGAGAGTAGTGGGTAGCATCACAAAAAGCCTCCACTGCACATGGCATCCTCTTAAGGCTCAGTGCTTTGAGGTTATGCCTAGTAATTGAGTTTGGGCTTAGGGAAGCTTATGCTCCTCTGATTCAGTTAGTTTCTAGTGCGAGTCTCTAACTTAGTCATGATTTAGATCTGTTCTTCTAGTTGTGTTTAGCCACTCTAGATATGTTACTGTGGCCAGGTATTGTGGATATTGCTGTTACCTTTGCTATACTTTTTCTTATGGGTAGATACACTGTTCATTGAGGGTCATTAACTCAGTTGCTCTCATGCGAACTCTGTTCTTGTAAGGTATTTTCAGTAGAAAAATAGTCTAGATATATGGAGGTGCATCTGAAGAGAAACTAAGACAATAGATTACACTTAAAACACTTCACTTGATTATTTTACTCAGAGTGTTTTAAGTGCTAACATCTATGCACACACTGACAAAGGATGATGGTGGGACATATAACACTGTTTGTGTTGAGTTCCTTTAAAAGTAAGAGGAATGTTTGTTCCAGTGGATGGGGGGCAGGGGTGTTAATGAAAGACATTGTATATATTTTAATTATTAGCTACTTCCCTAATGTTGTTTTACTTCTTTTATTTTTTTTTGAGCACGAGTGGAATTTTTAACATTCCACCCATCTCAATAGATTTAAAATAGCAACAGGTGTATTAGAAGCTTCAATGAAATTGCTTCCATCTCTACAGCTGTGGTCTCATGTTACGCCTGTGTTCCCCCAGCACAATGAAGCCATTGTGGCCTGCATTCACCAAGGAGAGGTTGGTGAATGCAGGCCACAGAACCTGCCTCTGACTTGAAGTTAGACCAGCAGGGGCCAACCTTTTTAGCAGGCATGCCACAAATTAGGCCTGTACCCTCCCTGAGTGCCACTCCAATCTCCTTCTCTTGCCCAATCTGCTGCTCTGCTTTCTGTTTCTTGTGCTCCCTGCCAGATGTGCTGCTTTGCTTTTTGCTTCACAGCCTATCTGCTACTTTGCTGCCTGCTCTCTCTCTGATCTCACAGCAGTGATGCATGGAGGTGGCCTGTGCCATGCGTTCTGCAGGTTGGCTGCTCTTGAACTAGACTATGAACCCCACTCCTGCAAGAGCCAGGAATAAGCACAGAATGAACTATTTTTAGAATTAAATGCAAACCTACTTCATTATATTTAGCTTTCCATTAACAACTTCCTAACATGCTGTGCTCATCTTAACTACAAACATAAGCAGGTAGACAAACAGGAAGTTCCTTAGAAATTAATTAAGCAATTTCTCCTATAAGCTGGGAAAGAAGGAATAAAAGAGGAGAGGAGTCTATATGTGAATATTTGGCAGATGCTCCAATGCTTTACTGATGGGGGTATATACGCAACAGAGTTTTTCAGGAGGCTGCTGCTGCAATAAAGAGATTAATTTCGAAATTTCTTGTTTTACATCTCAACTTTAATTCATTTTTTGTGTTTGATTTCTCAAGCTCTCAGATCACTGAAGTATGTAATTAGCATTTTCATTCATGCAGTAAGCATATGTGAATCCTGTAGAAAAGTCCAAATCTATGTATAGCTGTGTCTCTTTAGATAAAGCAGGAAATGTACCTGTCATTCAAAATGTTTGGCATTCTGCAGTCCTTTTATTTTTCTCCTCCCACTCCAGCCTGTCTGATAGAAGTCAGCCAGTTGGAAATTATTTGAATCTTAACCTCTGAGGCACTGAGTGGCAAAAGAAGAGAGAGCATTGATTAGTGCAAAACATACATGATGCTGCAGGAAGAATGGGAAAGAGAGGGGAAAAAGAGGCAGAACATTGCATGGACAGAGACTAGGAAGGTTAGCCTTGGTGGTAGCAGTGGCAACCAACATGTTACAATGCTAGATATTACCATACCAGATGAGCAGGGGCTGGATGTGGACTCTTGTGAAAGTAGGTTCCTTGTCCTTGGAGAAAGGAGCATCACTATCACTTTTTAGTGATCCAGGCTGGCTCACCGTTTGAGGAACTCTGGCAAACTCTTCTGGGAGAGTGTCTGCATTGAGCGGAGCTTGGCTGTGCTGTATTAGAACGAGTTTATGAAAATGCTGCTCTGGGCTCTGGCTATCCTCTTGAGCTGGACAGAAGATGTAGAAATAGTTCCTCCAGTAGTGGGGTTAATACTTCCCTCCTAGAGAGCGGGCCTGGGGGCTGTGGAATCATGGTGTCCTCTTTCTGAGCAATGTGGGGCAGCTTAAAGAGGAAGGAAAAATAATGTGACAATTTTTTATTTGAAACACTTTTAAAAGTGCCCAGTTTTATAAGGCAACATAGTAAATATAAAAAAGTTGTCATAATTGGAACAATTTTAAGCTATACTTCCATACTTTATGCGACACTGGAATGGGCATCATTGAACTATAAATATGAATGACTACATAAATATTTATTATGTTGCCCAGCATGAGGCCAAGCATTTGCATGCAAGCTTGGCATATAGTTGTATGAAAGCAGCATTGTGACTTACATCCATAAATGCATTTAATGAAGATGTAAGAGGAACAATCAGTGCTTTTTTATTATTATTATTTGTTTATACCATGTGCAATGACAAGCACTTTTAACCCTAGTCTCATTGAAAATCATAAATATTTTTAATATGTGCTATTTTTGTATTATTAATGTATCTTTATAGTAAACCAGATTATTTTTATATAGGCAGGCAAGCTCCTTTGGGTAGATGTGATATCTTTTATTAGACCAACTGAGTAGTTGGAAAAAAGTTCCTGGCTACAATCAAAAATCCTGCATTATTTTCACATATATTTTTCCAAATATTCTATCAAGAAAGATAGATAGATAGATGTATCTATCTACATTATTATATTATGGATATGTTTATCTATATCTATCTATCTACTATCTCGATATAGCTACATTAGTATATTATAGATATGTTTATCTATATCTTTATGTCTTTATATAGATGTATATAGATAGATAAAGATATAAAGATATAGATAAACATATCTATAATATAATGTAGTTTTTTATTATAGATAAATATCTATAATTTAATGTAGATATCTATAATGTAGATATGATAATGTAAATACAAATATATATTTATATCTTTTTATTATAAAAATAAACACATATCTATAGATGCAATGAAAAATGGATACCTATAATGTTTATTTAATATACAATGAAAATAAACTGTTATATAGAAATTGCTGAGTCCAATATTACACACACAATGATTTATAAAAAAAAAAAGTGTGTGTGTAATACAGAATAAAATAGGTTAAATATTATGATAAGGCTTAGATGCCACAACTGACTGGAGTCCAACAGAATTAAGTGTTTATAGACACTGTATTGCATGGTCAGTGCTCTGTAACACCTACTGTCTATATTAGTGGACAAGCAAAATATTAAAGGAAAAGGGAAGTGTAATGACTTGCCAAATGCCAGCCATTTAGCAGGCTATCTAGGAACAGCACCTAGCTCTCTCAAGTCTCAGTCTGTTCAGCTAGACCAGTAACATTTGGGCCTGCTTGGTTTACAAGACACATGGGTAATCAATATTCAAGAAGAATGTCAAGAAGTTTGAGAGAGTCTAAAGGAGAGCCGTGCGGATGATCAGAGGGCAAGAGAATAGGCCTTATGATGAGAAGCTGAGAGTCATGGGACTCTTCAGCTTGGAAAAGCACAGGCTCAGTGGGGACCTGGTGGCTGCCTAAAAGTACATAAGGGGTGTGCATCAGGATCTGGAGGAACATCTGTTCACCAGCGTGCCCCAAGGATAACAAGGACCAACGGTCATAAACTCCGTGACCATTTTAGGTTGGACATACGGAAAAACTTTTTTACCGTCTAAGCCGTGAAGGCCTGGAATAGACCCTTCAGAAGTGGTTTAGGTACTACTCTGGACTCTTTCAAGAAACGTTTCGATATTTATCTTGCTGGGATCCTTTGACTCTAGCTGACTTCCTGCCCCTGGGGTAGGGGGTTGGACTTGATGATCTTCAAGGTCCCTTCCAGCCCTAATGTCTATGAAGCTATGAATGTTAAGTGAAGAACCACACACACTAACATGTATGTACACCCTTAGATGAATTGTGGCAAATGAACTCCAACTGAAAAGAGAAAATAAAACTCTATAATACTCGTGTGTTACATTATTTGTGCTTGCAGAAAAGATTTACCCAAAGCACACAAGGGAGAAACCACTGCAGTCTGGTAACATTTCCTGCAAAAAGCCTCAGTTGATAAATTGAAGAGCCTGTGGCTCAGTAGCCACAGTTTGTGTTACTGAGTTAGGCCACATTGTTTCCCTTTAGGCTTCAGGAGTTATAGTACTTACATGCATGTTCTGCAATAAGCACTGTTATAGTAGGGTCCAATTTCATGTGAAAATAGGAGTTTATTATATAAATGAATACCACATCTACCTGGTGCAATGTTTCTATGCTGTTTAATGTTCTTAAATTCAAAGGCCTAGTTGGTGTACCTATCGTTTAGTTCTGTATAACTCTTGGAACCTTCTCTGAATGATAAATTAGCAGGTGAAAAAGGATTAGAGTTGTTCTTTGGATTAAGTGCTGGTTTACAGGCATTAGGTGGTGTTTAATGCTTTCTCCTTACCAGTTTAGAAGCTGGGTGAAACCTGCCTAGCAAGGTTTTTGGTCCCAATCAAATTTTTCATTAAAGTGAATTAAAACTCAGTCTTTGTATTAAATGGGTGGAAATCAGATCCTTTTTCTCTTTGTTATTTTAAATGATATGGCAATGTACAGCTGTTACACAGGTGATAGGGAAACTGGAAGAAATGAGGTGCTAAAATGTGCCCCTGGAATTCAGGGTAGGGCAATTTTTCTGAACAAATCGATCTATTATTCTTTAATACATAGCTATAATTTGTGTCATTATTAATTATGATTTGATTTGCATTTAATTCAGGACACTATATGTAGTAGGAGATATTAGGAATAATTTTCCAAATGTATGACTATTTTTGTTTTAGCCTGCTTGAACCTTCTGTTAAACCTGGATTTGAAGTTACTACTTACTGGAGAGAACTTGAACAGCCTTTGAATGTGGAGGAAAACATTTTTCTTTCTGCATTAGAAACAAAGCTTATGTTGCATAGAGTTGTGTAAATTCATAGATTCATAGATGTAGGGTTGGAAGGGACCTTGTAGATCTTGTAGTCCGGCTCCCGGCCCAGGGCAGGAGAGAAACGTGGGCTCAAATGACCCCAGCCCGGTAAACGTCAAGCCTCCTCTTAAAGACCCCCAGGGTAGGAGC
The DNA here is from genome assembly GCF_052110815.1 of Crocodylus siamensis. NCBI lineage: Eukaryota > Metazoa > Chordata > Crocodylia > Crocodylidae > Crocodylus > Crocodylus siamensis. The sequence goes on along the minus strand of NC_143399.1, from coordinate 145,518,462 downwards.
CAGCACCACTTCCCTTGCAAATTGGTTCCAGATCCTAGCCGCCCTGACTGTGAAGTAGTGAAGTTCTTTCTCCCATCCCCATTACTCCAGAAGATAGGACTTGTCTACTTATATCTCCCTTTCCTCATTCACTTAATTATCAAATAGTTAGTCAGGTGACTGCTAACTTCAAAAGAGCTCCATAGTACAATGCCTATCAAAGATCCTATGAGCTTGTCTGTGCTACAGACCTTCTGCATCGAAAGCTGCCGGTATAGTCATAGCAGCAGAGCTGCACAGTAGACGTAGTATGTGCTGACAGACTTTGTTTTTTCCTGCCAGCATAGCTCTGTCATCTTCCCCAAACAGCATAAATCGTGCCAAATAAAGCCCTCTTCTATTGGCATAGCTGCAATTCCCCACTAAGGGTTTTGCTAACTTATTATCTGTGTTGGCTTGGGTATGAGCATTTCACACTCCTACCCAAGTTGCTATGCCAGCAAATCTTTGTAGTGTAAACCAGGCCTACTTCTAAGAGTCCTGGTGTCTTTTACTTTGCTGCCAAACTAGCTTAAAATTTGTATTTTTCTGTGTCTGTTCCATCATCTGTGAAACAAAAATAATCTAAGGGCAAGATGCACATTAACATTCCTGAAGCATTTTTTAAATATAAGAGGAAAGGTTACCCATGGAATTAAACTCAGCATTTCTTGGCTTTGATTTTATAATCTTAACACTGTAATTTAGTAATTTTATTTTTTAGATGTTATATACATATAGATCACACCTGTTTCAGTCTCATTTAGGACACAGTATAAATGTGCGGAAAGGTTTTGAGTGCAGGTCAGTGGTTTGATGAAAGTAAAATAATATTAATTTGTTCAAAATTGGGGTTTTTCTGTCCTTGGTGTTTGGATCATGGCACTTTCCTAGCTTTAATAATTACATATTAGCTGAGGTGTCTTTGTTCAATGTATACTGTATATATAAAATGTACATAATTGTTCCCCTGTTTTTACAAAGAATGAAGGGGGAAACTGCATTCACCTTTTTATAATCAGCTGAAGAGTAGCATTCATTAGTCTCTCAGCAGGAATATCGGGTTTGCAACCAAAGTCCTTGAATGCTATAATGCAGGGAAAAATGACAGTATCTTCAGTATCTATATCAAAGCTCTGCAGATGTCCCATAAAAAAGACTACAAGGACTAGTTGGACTACTTTAAATATTTTTCTTCCTTCCTTCTTTCCTCCAACTGTTTTTGATATTAAATTAAGTATCTGAGGAGGTGATTTCATACTGTACTTTATAATGGAAAGCAGATGAGTGACATGAAAAATACACATACTAGAACAAAAGTGTGAGAGAAAGAAATGAGCAAATGGAACACAGTGGAAGACTTGAAACAACTCAATAGAATGTATTTTAAACCATTTGGGGAATTCAGTGCAAAATATTTGCACTGTCAAGGTCCATAATGAAAGCTTAGTTTTCAAGAGGACCTTGTTCAGGTTGTGCTGCTGCTTTGCTGACTGAGCTTTTATGTTCATTCTAGTGGCTAACACTGATTTTTTTTTAAAATTCTCATATTTGTTTAAGAGATATCTCTGCAATGTTTTGAACAAAAGAGATTAACATCTGCTTCCAAAAATCTGGCAAAGTTAGGAAATTCGACTGAGGGCAGAAAAAATCTGCTGCTGAACACTTTATTCTGTGGGAGGGTTGATATTTATTTTTGGCAGCTTAACTGAGCTGTTCATGCATCTGTTTGTTTGCATCTTTGCTGTTAATTATTGTGTTACACTAAAGTTTGTGTAGTTACTCACTGTTTATAGATTTAAGGGTTTGAAGGAAAACATTATGTGGTAGGTCTGTGTGCAATGCTCAGTTAGGCCTGGAGGAGGTTTTATGAGAATTCCTTTGCCAGCTTTTTCTTACCATATTTATTCCTGATGCAGCTACAAAATTAACTTTAACATTTATGTGGTTTCTTTTTGTGTTGCAGTTATACTTATGGGTGAATGAAAGAACAGTTGTTTTGGCAGATGTATAGGAGAGGTCATATCCCTGGTCCGTTTTTGAAAAAAATTCTGGCATCTTATTTTTTATTTTTAGATCATCAGAAGATTGCAATACAGAAGAATTTTCCTTGATCATGTTTTCATTTGATCCAGTCTATTTTTAATGTCTGTCTTTCCAATAGGTAACTTGCATCAAATACCAAAGTTATTAATCTTATGGCAACGTGGTCTCTTACACAAAACTTGACTTGATAGGCTGGATATCAGGTTTTGTCTGGCTTTGCAAAGTAATTAAAAATAAATCATCAAGTAATCTGAATGGTGTTCAGGTTCCCAGGAAGATTTGCAATAGGAGTATTCTCAATTCATAGATATTGCTCAAACTGCTGTCCTTGTTTCTTGGTAATTAAATATAAATGGGTCCTGTAGCTTTGCATGATTAAAGAAAAGTAGGCCGGCCCCATGCAATGTGGAAAATGTGAGGGACCGTAGTCCATACAGAATAGAGATATGAGGCTTTGCAGAAATGTTTGCGCATAATCTGATTACTATTTAGGATATTATTCTTAAATTGTCAAAGACAACAGCAAAGAAAAATAGCTTAAAATTGACCAGAATGCCTGTGAATCCCTCCAAACCTCAACTTAGTTCATAATATTTTCCTTGCATTCTTTCCTCACTTCCCAAACTAACATTCCCTTCTTGTCAAACACCCACATGTCTTTTGGTTGCAAGTGGCTCTTTCTCCCCAGTTGGTCACACCTCTCATCTGTAGCTAGACACTCAGTTTCTGCTTGCCAATCGATACCCAAGCAGTAGGGCTAAGCACAGACAGTCAAAAAGCCTGAGGCTGAATCAATTCAAACTAGGCAGCTTCCTCTAAGCTGCCTAGGCTGAACTGACAAGCAACTGAACTGACATTCAGTTGTCAATTGGGAAAGGCAGGGGGAGGTCTGCACTGACCCAGGCCAATCGGCAGGAGGCACTAGAGCACATCTCCCAGGCTGCTGGCCATTGCCAGCCCAGGCAAGTGTCCCCAGCTCCATGCTGTCTCCCCACAGGGGGTTAAGCCTCCTGCCAGGGTGCTGATCCACTTTGGGGGAACCGCCCCCTCAGGAGGTTCCCCCTGCCTGGGTTCCCAAGCCCAGGCAGGCCTGGGGAGCTGAGGGGAATTCCCGCCCCCCGCTGATTTCTTCAGCTACTGCCACAGGAGCAAAGGAGAAGTCCTCCCAGCCAGGTGCCTGCCCCTGCAGCCCAGCATGGGGGCACTGCTGAGCCCCTCCCTTGGGGGGCTTCCCCCTACCCCAGCCCAGGGTCCCCAGTCCCAGACATTAGGGCTGTGCAAAACGGCATCGTTTCGTTTTGATTTCTGTTTTACCATTTCAAAGGGTCTGTTTTGTTTTGTCATTTCATTTAGTTTTGAAGCACTGTTCCATTTTGCTTTGTTGAAACTGTTTCGCTGTTTCAACATGTTTTGATGTTTCGCCCATAAGCTTTTGGGGAATTGTGAAAATGCCTACAACTTTGTCATTTGTAGCCTGATTCAGATGAAAATTGCAGGTGTGGTAGCCCCTTCTGAGGGCATGAAGCCCACCAAGTTTCAAGGAAGTAGGTGCAGAGGTTTCTGGGAAACTGCACCTCAAGCTGCTAAAATCAAAACTTGTGTCACTTGCCAGCAGCAGCAGCCTCCTGTCATGCATGTATCTGGGGGCCTGTGCCCTCAGAAGGGCTATGTGTCTGTGCCGGACTCCTGGGAGGTCAGGCCCCTGGATCTGCGCTCGGCATGACAGGAGGCTGCTGCTGCTGCCTGGGACCAGTGCTGGGCGCAACCCACACCCAGTGCCAGGAAGACTGCTGCTGCTGCTGCTGACCCCAGGCAGCAGCGTCAGGCTCCTATCATCTGGCATGCAGATCTGGAGGCCTGGAGGCCCGTGCCCCCAGGAGGAGTCTGGCAGTGCTGGGAGGGCAGGTTGAGCCCGCATCGGCTCTATCCATCTCCTGCTGCTGGGCTGCACTCAGCAGCTCCACCAACCCCACGGAGCTCAGCTTGGTGGCAGGAGGTAATGAGAGAGCCAGTGGTGGAGCTGCTCAGAGCGCAGCCTTGCCAAGCACAGCCTGGTGGTGGGAGGCTCTGCTGCCCCATGGGGTTGAGCCTGGCAGCGGGAAGTGTGGAAGAGCCACTGGCCAGGGCTGCACTTGGAGTGGCTCCCACCGCCAGGCTGAGCCCTGTGGAGCTGGCAGAGCCACTCGGAGCACAGCCCTGGTTCTTCCCCGCCTTCCACCACTGGGCTGCATCAGAACTCGAAACATTTCAAAACTTTTGAAACATTTTGAGTGCCCTCATTTTGTTTCAAAGCCTTTTACTTCATTTCTGTTAAGCTGTTTCAAGCTCAAAACGTGTTGAAACAGCTTCTAAACAAAACACCCATCAAAATTTTGCACAGCCCTACAAGGCAGTCCCAGGAGCTATGGGGAATTCTTCCCATTTGCCTTGGGTGCTGGAGTCTTAGGAATAACCCAGGGAGAGAGGGAAATTTCTCTGTTCCCCTGCATTAGTTTTGTCTCCAACTCACAGCAACTAAGGCAAAACTAGCTGTGGAAAAGCTGGAGAATTTCCCTCCACTCCTTTAAGCTGCCTGAGACTGGCAGGGCCTAAGGAAAGTTTCTAAGGCAAGGTTTAGGAGACGAAAATTCCCCTGAGTTTCTGGGGCTGCCCCAGGCTGCGGGACCCTGCGTTGGGGGCAATGTTCCCTCTAAGGAACAGCAGTCTGTGAGCGCGCCGCCTCAGTCTGTGAGTGCACTGCCTTGGTCCAGCATGGGACTCTTACTGAAGGGGGCCGGGGGCTGGGGCCAGGGGCCAGGGGCTACATAAGCCGGTTTGACCTAAATCAGCTAAGTCTCATACTACATCCAACCAGGTTTATCTTAAACTGATTTTAGCCATTTTGAAAGTGGTTTATAACTTCTGTTCTGTTACAGGTTTAAACCAGTTTCCAATAACTTAAACTGATTTATGCGGAACTTCTGTCCCTAGCCTAGAAGTAGTGTGTTTGAGAAATATATTTTTTCTTTCCCAGGGGAGGTGGACTGTAGCTGCTGTTGTGTGCTTACTAGAAACTTTCCAGAGAAAACCCATGTCATCCTGAAGACTTCTGTGGTGTGTGTTACGTGCATCCTTTTAACTCTTCCCAGCTGCATAGGGAAGTCAGGCTTTGTTGTTTTGCATACATGTGGCATGTCAGGGATAAACTGGCTGTGGCAGATACGTTCAACAAAGTAAACACATTATGTGATATCCAGCAAAAGAGGCAGCATCTGTCATTACTAATAGCTTAGTTGCGTAACCTGAAATTAGAGTAGAAGAATTACCTCAACTTAATCTATTCGGCTTTTGGTTCCAGTATCTGAAAAGCAGCCTCTGTTGAGCATGGTTTCCTTAGAGAGTAAGCAATTTCCAAATGTAAAAGGAAAATTTTTCCTGAAATAGGTACATTAGATGCATTCTAAAAAAAGTTTGAAAAAATGATGCATTACATTTTTAGTTAACTCCAGAAACTATCATAGTAAGTTACTGGAGAGTATTATGCAGTGTTTAGGAGTGATAGTATGACTGAGAAGCAGTACTTCAAATTATTGTGGATCTCGTTATAACACAGTAAACAAATATTTCTAAATATGGCTCAGAAAGTAGATGCATGTTTTATAGATTAGGGGTTGGCAGTGTTTTCTTGTGGGGGTAGGCATTAGGATCTATCCACCACTGGACAGGTGACTGGTAGGGAGGGCATGGGTGGGGGGGGCATGTGCCCCCTCCCAAGATTAGCCCCTGAAAGTGCTGGGGGACCCATTGATGTCCCCCAACTCAGCACCACTCAGCCCGATTGTACGGCCGGGGACTGCTCTTTGCTTCTCTACCCAGCCCTGCCCTCCCTGATGGTGCTCTGGAGCCCGGAGCATCAGAGAGCGCTCCGGCCAACCAGAGCGCTGCTTTGCTTCCCTCCCTTGCATGGCCTCTCCCTACCTGTAAGGAGCATGCTGTGATCCCCCAGCTGTTCCTGCTTCTGGGAGAGGTAAGTGCTTTTGTGGGGGAAAGGCGGAGTCCTCCAGAGTCAGGAGACACCAGTTGCCCATGTACCACTGCCACTTCTCCCCTGGCTCAGCTGCCTGAAAGTTTCTCTCTGCTGGAACTGGTGTCACCTGACTGAGGTGCAGCATGGGCAGAGGCCTCCATCTGTTGGGGCTGCAGTGACTGACTGTGGCATTGGAACAGGGGAGCCCCCACTACCAAATGCCACTGAAGCCATGGCTCCATGGGCTGGAACCAAAGGCTCCACAGCTTATAGACTGCAATCCCTAGGCTGTGGATAGATCTTCAGAGTAGAATATGATTGTATTAAGAAGATATATTTATTCAGTGCATGTAATCGTATAGGCTAATATGAATATCTAAATCCTATACATTACATACATTTATTTGAGTTATAAAAATATCAGAGCTCGTTAATTGCTTTGTTGATGGCATGCAGAAGAAAGGGAAAAAACTGTTTAGTTCTTGTATCAAGAAGTTTGTCTCCGGAGTGAAAGGGGTGTAGGTTGAAGCCATGTTGGTCTAAGGACATAGACAAGGTTCTTTGGGTAAATCTCTGTAGCTGGGGTGTACATGGGTTTGTACTTCCCTCTCCAATTGAGGGAATTATTGGCAGGGCAGTGTGCTGTGGAGGGATACAAAAGCCCAGCGGCCGCCTCCGTCCCCTATAGGGTCTGGTCCAGTCAATCGATTACTTAACTATATACAGATTTATTATTTCAACAAAACCATGAAAGGGTAAGGACATAGATTATATATATATATGTACAAATTTACAGAACAATAAAACCCACTATATATATATATATATATATATATACACACACAGATATACACACACCCAGTTATCGTTTAAAATACACATGAACAATAGAACAAACCAGACCAAAGGATATTGATTGGGCAACCTTATAACTATTCATATACAGACTGTTAGTTCAAATTATTCACATAAACTGTAAGGCACAGTCCACAAATATAATCAGCAGTCCTTAGACTACCTTGGTGTCCTCCAGGGCGGGGGCCCCGTTCCCAAGGTACCACTACAGGAAAGGAGGTGGGGGGAAAGAAAAAGGAGAGGAAGACTTATCACCCAGGAGCAGCTCACGTGGTACCTCTTTGCAACCCTTGGGGGGTCCCTCCCTTCTGGGGACCCTCTTTCCAAGGTAACTTACTATTCCACAGTCCCAGAGGGTTGCCTTTTGTTCTCCAGGTCAAGCTTTGTTCCCCTCTGGGTTTTCCTGCTGCCTGACTCTGCTGCCACAGAGCTTAAGGCCACATGCACCGCTGTGTGTAGTGGACGCTTCGCCTTGTTCTAGGGTTGGAGGCCTGGACAGCCTTGTGCAGCACCAGGGCTCGGTCTGTTCCTGGACCGTCTGGGTAGTGTTGTCTGCACTGAGCTGCAGCCCTGTGTTGGCAGCTGTAGACCCAAGCCATCTCAAGTGGCTCCCAGGGTCTCTCACCCTCCATGCAGTGCCTCCTGCACCAAGCTCCCAGCCTTGTTCTGGGGGTTAAGGACCTGAGCCACCCCAGGGACTCCAAAGATCCTGCTCCATACACCGACCTGTGCACCATGTCTTTGGCTGCACGCCAGAGGTTGCATACCTGAGCCGTCTCACACAGCTCCAAGGGTCTGGATGCTGTGCACTGTGCTGCACACCAAGTGCCTGACCACTGGAGCCGTGTCACGCTCCCCACTGATAGAAGTCTTCAGGGGTTCTTCCTAGGCTACTGCTTCGCAGCTCTCCTCAACTCTTCTAAGCCCTGCTCTTCTCTCTTCTCTGTCCCTGATGCATCTGCCCCTTGTGCTGGGTACGCAGCGCCTTTTATACGCTCCAGGGCTCCGCCCCTGAAGTCTGCCGAACCTGAAAGTTTGCAGTCTTTAGTCAGGTCCGGGGGAGCTCTTCTCCCCCTCCCCTCCCCTCAGGAAAGGGGCGTGATGTTACTTCTCTTGCTGTTTCCTGATTGGTGGATGGCTTCCACCAATCAAAACAGCAGAATCTCAAGCCTGGGACTCAACCCAAGCTCTGAAAGGTAAGCCTGCTACATCTGATATCGTTTACTAGACCAACTCCAATAGTTGGAAACATTCTTCTTTGCAAGCTTTTGGGTATAAATAACCTTCCTCAGACTGAGGAAGCATCTGCAGTTGGTGTGTCCTCTTTCCAGATTGAATTCATTCACTGCCTTTCTGCACCAATAGTATTCAGTGGGAATGGAGGTACTTCAAGGACCTGAATGATCTGGGATCTGGTTATGTTAAGTAACACCTCCCACATAACAGTGTGAAGTTCTCAGAGGCCATTGCCTGTGATGACTTGCCCAAACCTCTGGTTTGGACAAGTTTACTGAATGATGCAAAGACTATTTGCTAGTTCAGTTTTTGGATGAGTCCTCATTGCTTTTGGTGTGTTTCTTTTGTGTTGTGCATTTCCTAGCCAACAGCCCAATAAACAAGACAATGAAGTAGATGCTGTCTGTTGGGTAATCTATTCCTTTTAATTGTGAAAGTATTTAGAAGTTGTTGTAGCTTTAGGGTGTGTGTACACAAAACGGGGGCCCTAAATTGAAGTGGTGAGTTTTTAAAAACACCATTTCAATTTAGGGCCAAGTAACCCCCTGTGTCATGCACACATCCATGCCTCTCTGGCAGTGTGGAGGGGAGCTGCCAGTGGACGGAGTGGTCCCCATGCTGTGGCGGGAGGAGGGGAGCTGGTGCTTCTGTCTGCAGCAGTGGTGGGCCCCCTCAGGTGGCACCTGCCTTCAGACACTTAGCTTGGGCAGTCCCAGGGGGCACCGCAGTTACTCAGGGAAGCACTGGGCCCCTGCACAGTTCAGGCAGGCTTGGCGGGGGGGGGCGGGAGGGGAGCAGGGGAAAGATCAGGCTTGCCACTTTTCTTTTTTTTCTTGGGTGGAGCCTGCCTTCCCGGGCTGCTGTCAGGCTGCCTGCACGGGTTTCCTGCAGAGCCCCTGAGATGCACAGAGCCCCGTGCTTCACTCTGCAGCTGTAGGGCTTGCTGCATCCCAAGTCATTTAAGGTGCATTATACCACTGAATTTGGTACAGCGGCTGGAATTACTGCGCAATATGCTGCCGACATGTGCAAACACCACTACTATTAAAGTAGTGCAAAAGCATTTGACCCACTTTAAAGTGTTGTGCACACAATCCCCTTATTTCGTCTACACACGGCCTTAGATGCTGACAAAGTGAACGAATGCTGCTACTCTACAGGAGCTGGAGCTCTGCTGTAGGGGAGTTAGCTAGTGGCTTGGAAGGCTTCCATGTTTATTTTCAGAGAAGTGGTGAGTGTGTATGGGAATTGGAAGAATTGTTATGGAACTCTTACTTTATAGGTAATGGGTGTGCATTCTATAGCTATGTATTTGCAGAAAATATGCAATAGAAAGCTGTGTCGTAAATAAGACCTGAATTTTCGTAACTTTACTAGCAAGATGCATGCTTTTCAAATATTAATCATACCTTTTTTTTTTTTATTTCAGGCTGAAGAATCCTGTAAATGTAATGGCTGGAAAAATCCGAATCCACCTCCTACTCCTCCCAGGGCAGATCTGCAACAAACAATTGTCAGTCTTACTGAACCATGCCGCAGTTGTAGTCATCCACTAGGTGAGTTTTCCCTTGGAATTGCAACCCACATACTCATATACCAAGTTTACACCTGACACCTTCTTTTAAGATGGAGTTAAAGTTTGTCATGTATATCTATAATTTATTTATAATTTAAAATATGTTGGAATTATCCTAAAATTGAGTGCTGTATTCTTAAGAAATTTAGAATTAAGAAAAGAAATCCAGATATTTTAAGTTACAAAAATGCAGTTAGGTTATCAAACTTTCCTTGTGCTCTGTAGTGACCCTGCAATAACACAAGATCTAAGTTAAGGCATTTTAATGTTTTCAATCCCAGATTAAACTATATTGATTTTTAGAGACACACATCAGATTCGACTCTCCACTCACACCACCATAGTTAGTTAACATTTGTTCAGTTTTGGCTAAGCTCTTTATGTTTTTCTTTATGAAATGATAGTCCTATCTAGATATTTTCTACACTGCTTCCTCACAAAATATGACCCAGTTATGTGATGGCTATTTTACAACACGTTAAAAAGCTATCCTGTAGTCATAGCATAGATGAGATCATAACTTTCCTTAAGAACAACTAATGCTAAAAGTTTATTCACAGTGTAAAAGAAATCTGTGCTTTCAACACAAGGGTGGACAAAATATAGCCTGCAGGCCAAATCCAGCCTGACAAGTGTTTGTATCTGACCTGCGGGTGGGCAGCTGCAAACTCATGGGATCTGGCCCACAGGCAGCTGGTGACTCCGGCTCTGGCTACCACATGCTGCTGGGCAGACAGGGCTGTTTCCACGCAGTGCTGCTGTGGTGGTGTCAGCTGTGGACTCAGGCAAGCTTCCTAGTCCCCACCTGGAACCTGTGTGCTGCATCCACAGCTGATGCTGGTGCCTGCCTGGGACTGCACGTTGGGCAATTGCTGGCTTAAGCTGCAGATATAGCAGATGCCCCAGTCTCTACCCAGAACCTGCCTGCTATGTCCACAGCTGACGCTGGAGCCCTCCTGGGACCACTTCCTGCATGCCAGACTGGTGCTGGGATAAGCTGTGGATACAGCTGGCATGTTCTGTGATGGGGCGGGAATTGGGGCTTGCTACAGCTCTGGGCAGGAAGGATTGGGGCTCACTGCAGCTCTGGGTGAGGGGAACTGGGACTTACTGCAGTTGTCAGTGGTGTGGGGATGGGGTGGGGGGAGAGAGAAAGAAGCATGGCTTTCAGTTTAGGAAGTTTTGGTAAGCTGTGGCAGGGGGTGGGGGTGCTGACCCACCCTGCAACACCTCACCCAAACTCCCTGTGTGGCCCTTTGGCCAAAATAATTGCCTATCCCATTTTATCATGTCATAGGAAATGGTGATAGAATTGTGTCTTTCTGTAGGCTTGAAGCTATTGTATAAAAGTCATCTCTACACTACACGAACAATTGTTTACGCTCTTTTATGAAACATGGTTGTGTCCCAACAAGTTGTAATATAATGATTTCTTATCTGCATAGGCAGAAAACATATTTGGGGATTTGGTTTTAAAAGTGGTGGCTACCTGAACTAAAACAAGGGTACAACATTATTTTCCTGTCTGCAGAAGCAAGAGAGCTATGCTAATAACAGATAGATAACAACATATTTCAGAACTGTGTTTAAAATGAAATTGCTGTTTCTTGTTGTATATCTATACAACTGGGTCACACTCAGAGAGTGGTGGTGGATGGGTCATTTTCAACCTGGAGGGAAGTGGGCAGTGGGGTCCCCCAGGGCTCAGTCCTTGGGCCTGCACTGTTCAATTTCTTTATTAGCGACTTGGAAGATGGGGTGAAGAGCAGCCTGTTTAAATTCACAGACGACACCAAGATTTGGGGTGAGGTGGGCACACTAGAAGGGAAGGACAGATTACAGCAGGACCTGGACAGGTTACAGGGGCGGGCAAATGAAAATAGGATGGGATTTAATAATGACAAGTGCAGGGTGCGGCACTTGGACAGTAGGAACCAGCAACATACCTATAGGCTGGGGAACTCCCTTCTCGAAAGCACGGTGGCAGAAAGAGATCTTGGAGTCATTATTGACTTCAAGATGAACATGGGCCGACAATGTGAGAACAAGGTCAGTAAGGCTAACCGTACCTTTTCCTGCGTCCACAGATATATCACGAGCAGGGCCAAGGAGGTGATCCTCCCCCTCTATGCGACACTGGTCAGGCCGCAGCTGGAGTACTGCGTTCACTTCTGGGTGCTGCAATTCAGGAGGGATGTGGATAGCATTGAGAGGGTCCAGAGGAGGGCCACTCGCATGATCTGGGAACAGCAGGGCAGACCCTATGAGGAGAGGCTATGGGACCTTAACCTGTTCAACCTTCGCAAGAGAAGGCTGAGGGGGGACCTGCCTGTCTGCCTCTTCTGTCTGGCACTCCCAGCAGCAGGTACGGAGTGGACAGGCCAGGGTTCCAGGCAGCAGGGCCATGTCCAGTTGAGGTGGTAGTGGGACACTGGCAGCAGCTGCCAGAAGTCCCCTGCTCTGTCATTGTGCCACCAAGCCCCATGGACTACAGCTCCTGGCATGCCTGAAAGCTGCACACAAGGATAGGGTAGGCTGTGCTCTGTGCCTGGTGGCATCTCTGGGGATGACAGGACTGACTGCATGTGCCATGGCCAAGGCTGTCTCCTGCAGCTGGGCCAGGCAGAGCCATAGGACCCACCATGGGCTGGATGGAATCACTTGGCAGACTGGATCTGGCCCTCAGGGTGTATTTTGCCTACCCCTGTTTTTTGAAAGTGAACATTGTACCCTCTAAGGGATTACGTACATTATTTTTGTAAGGCTTTTATTGACCTCTCTGTCCTCCTATCTACATATGTTATGGTTCTGTTCACTTACTTCCAAGCTTTTTTATTGTTTGCTATTTCAATTGAAGTTCAAAATCTCTTCTTTCTTACAAGAACAGAATAACATGTGTAGCAGCACACAGTAGCCAAACAGTTTGGATGGTTTATTTAGTGTCTCATCACATGGCTCACTTGTGTTGCCTCTAGGATATGCAGTTTGAGTGGCTTGTACTGTCAAATCTTTCACTCAGCCCTTGCAGACTGATGACATTCTTTTGCACGAAGACTAATCTCACGTAGTACTTCACATATTCCATCTTTAGTACAATTTGCAAGTGTTCCTCTTTGTTTTGAAGAAGATTAGATTTTCTGAGGATCTGGTTTCTGATGAGCTGAAAAAGACTCTTGTTAGAAAAAGAATCAGAAAAACTGAAGTATTATTACTTTGGACAGGCATTATAGACCAAACCTGATTCAGAGGCGAGACACAGACATTACACTTTTTCCTGTATAAGTGATCAGAAACCAGTTTATACCTGTAACAGAACAGCAATTCAGCATGCATAGACTGGTTTAAAATGGTGAAACCCAGTCTAAGATTTGCCCCTCTTACCAAAGGGCAAATGTGGATTCCGTTTACTCCTGATTTAAACTATGCTGCTTACAGAAAACCGCATAACTTAGATTGATTCTGCCTCAGGCATTTTGAGTATCTGTACCTAGCCAGAGTGTCTGTCATTGTTGCCTCAGTGAAGAAAGGTGAAGCCTTCTTGGTGTTGCAGCTGTGGCTAACGAGAATGATGCTTCTTTGGAAAAACTGAAATAAAAATGAGCTACCATACATTTCTGCCTAATAAAGGAAAAATAATTATCATAGTCTTAGTTGCATTATGAATGCTTGTCTTTAATGGAGAGACAATTATAATGAAAAAGGAACAAAAAATGGATTGCCTAACACAAGTCCCAATTCGTTACATTCTCTGTCTCAATAATATATCTTCTAAGATTCAGACTAAATGATAGCCTCAAAAAAAACAAATGAACAAGCAAACAAAAAAACCACCCACCAAAATATGTACAGTATGTGGTAGGGTTTAAGACGCTAAGGATTCTTCCATGAAAGTTCCCACATGCAATTTGGGAAACCTGTGTGTCAGGCACGAAAGAAATGTAACATTCTCACTTTCCTTTTATCCAACATTGGTTTACATCAGGGATGCTCAACCCCTGGCACTATGTCATCTGATCCTCAGGCTCCCTCTAAGTGTGTGGAGAGCCACGCAGACCACGACCGTATGTGTTAAATTGGCCACACAGGGCAGCATGGGGACCAATCCCAGTACATGGGTCTAGGCAGGGGTAGTGGGGGCCCTGGAGCCCAATCTCAGCATGTGGGTGTAGGCAAGTGAGGCAAGGAGTCTTGGAGTCTCATCCTATCACATGGGGCTGGCATGGGCGCTAGGGTCTGATCCCAGCACATGGAGCTGTGTGGGGACAGTGCATAGAGCCCAGTCTATCTCACAGAGGAGCCCCATACCATTCATCTGACCCATGGGGCCAAAACCTTGAGCACCAATAGTTTACATTAACATAACTCACTTGATTTCAATTGTTTTACACCTGGTTTATACTGGTGTAAGTAAAAACAGAATCAGACCTTAATATTTCAAATGAAGATAAAGTTCATTCATCATTTCTGATTCTATAACCCATAAACTGAATGGCAAATTCAAACACTTAAGCATGCCTATCATGTCTGTATTAGTTTGTCAGAAGTTGTAAATGTTGTCTTCAGCAATCTAACATGAAATGTATGTACATTTAACATCACAAGCATACTTAGTAGCAAAACCAGATGTGGTTGTTAAAAATCAGTCTAATTTTCTATAGGCAGATGAAGAAAAGATTTTCTGCTTACATATACGCTTAAAGTATATGAGAGAGAGATAATTCCAATGTTTACGCGACAGTTTTACAAGTTCATTTCCAAGAAGAGGGAAATTATATCCAGTGCACTGATCAGAGTGAAGAGCTTAACATCTGCAGCAGAAATATGAGATCAGGGTGTTTGGTCTTCTGCCTACACATCAACATTTCTAACGTCACCTGCTAGGGAAAATTTCATCCTTTCTTTAGAACTACATTGTAGGATTAATATTTACATTGCCTATTCTGAAGCATGGAGCTTTCATCTTCAGTAAAAGAAAATCCACAAGCCCAAGGCCAGTAAAGCAATGCTATCGTACAGCAAACTTGGTTGCTGGAGATGCTGCCTGGAAGTAGATACATGCAATATGATAGGGGAACAACCTGGCTCCAGTTCAGCGTGGGCAGGTGGCTTAGGCATCATGTCAGTCATGAAGGGGGTTTTGCCTGTGCCCGTGCTGGGGTCAGAAAGTCTTTCATTGGTGACACTTTTTCCAACCCCCCATTTCTCAGCTAGTGCATGAGTGCAGCTTCTGACTGATAGGGACCTGCGCTGGGGCTAGGCAACTGGGAACTGTGGCCACACTGCTCCTGCCACTACTTGTCAGTTCCCCACTCCCTGGTTGCAGCATGGGCACAGCTTTTAGTGGATGGGGAGTTATACTGGGGCTGGGCAGCTGGAAACTTCATCCATGCTGTTGCCACTTCTCCTCACCACCTCCACCTCCTGGCTATAATACAGGTACAGCTGGAAGCTGCCTAGCCTCAGCTCAGTTCCTGACTGCTAAAGGCTGCACTTATGCTGCAGCTGGGATACCGAGAGCACAGAGAAGTGACAATAATAGAGGTGCAGCTTCCGGTTACACCAAAGCAGCTTCTCACTGCCCAAACCTAGCAAGGACATGGCCAGGGACAAAGGCTTTCAGCTCCACAAATCAGATCCAGTGACTGCATGCTTGATCTGGCTCATGGACCACATGGTGTTGATCCCTGACTTAATGCAATCAATCGAAGAATGCCCATAGGAAGACTTGATCTGAAATAATAAAAGATATCAGTGTAAACCAGTTTAGCCAATGAACCAATGCACTTCATGGTCTTTCAGGTTTTAAAACTGGTCAAGAGGGAACATTTGGGTAAAATTGTTGGCTACAAAGGACCAACTCACAGGATCATCATAAATTCTAGTTTATTAGGTGGAATGTGAAGTTTTAATAAAATTATAAATGAAAATTCTGGGGGGTTATGATGGGTACTGGTCATCTTATCACACATGCGTGCACACAGACACACACACACTCACTCACTCACACACACAATTGCTGCAATAGTAGTGTAGCACCAGTGTTGGTTTATACCTACCCAGGGCACTGGAGTCTGCTGTCGATAGTCAGCTTCCTCCAAGGCAATGTCTTCTCCAGAAGGGAGTTGCCTGCTTCTCCTTCTGTATCGGTAGGTCAGATGCTGGATTAGAGGATACCCTGGAGGGTCATGCTTCGCTGCCTTTTATCTCCAGCAGTCTTCTGTGATCCCTCAGCATCATCTTGGCTGTCCAGTCTGGAGGTCACTGTCCCACATGGGTCTTGAGTAGTGCATAACGGCTGTTAATCACATTTAATGGAGGTTCTGCCCAATGGTACAGTTTTGGGAGTCCACCCCTGACTTGATTGATTCAATGGCTGTGTCCTTGCAGGTTTCAAGTGGCTTGATTAGCTTAAAATGGCTTGTAGAGTTTTGTAATGGTAAATTCCTCTGGCTAGGCTATTGTCAATTAACAGCCAGAGGCTCTTGCTTTGTCATTCAGTTATCTACTGATTCATGCATACTGACATTCACTCAGGGGACCACCCAATGCAGCAATAAAATTCCAATGATCACAATTCCAATGCATTCTTATAATTTCAGTAATACAAGGTATGACTTACTCTAAAGCAGGGGTGGCCAATTATTTTGGGCGGAGGGCCACTTAATGAGTTTTAGCAAGCAATCAAGGGCCGCATGACAGGCAGCCAGGGACAGATGAATATTAATTTTCTAAATTTTTGGGGGGGCCCACAGGCTGAATGGAATGCTCTGGTGGGCCCCATCCAGCCCACGGGCTGCATTTTATCCACCCCTGCTCTAAAGAATACATTAATTAGCCTGATAATCTGTAAAGTCCCATCCAGGCCCTAACAACTATGAAAAGTTTAAAAGGTATAAAACATAAAATACAGAATGCCAGGGTAAAGATGAGACGGATGAAATATAAAACTGCACTGTGAGAAATATATAAAAATGCAAGTGAGGCAGTGAGGATCAAAGGCCACTGGGGACAGTAAGCGAGTTAGGTTAGATGCAGTCAGGTAGACTGATTTAGCATAAACCTTTAGTCAGATATGGGAAGTTTGCTTTGGGAAATAGGTCTTAAAGGGGGAATGTGTTCACCAGGATATATTTAGTCATGTTTTCAATGCACCTTGGCATTTCTTGTCTCTTACAGGCTTTGCTTTGAAGTGGATATTTTAGTTCTTTGTTTTCTTTAGTGACAGCTCAATTGACATGTACATGTAGTTTGTAGATTTCTCCTACAGAAAGCCAGTTCAGCTTTCTGGCTTGCTCTGAGCCTTACCACACCCACACAATGAGTGTGCTAGGTCTCTGCAAGAAGAGACTTCTTGTTACAAAATTAACAGGAAAAATATTGTGAGAAATATTTCAACATGATAATTATTTTTCCTTTATTAGGCAGAATGAATGGTAGCTCATTTTTATTTCAGTTTTTCCAAAGAAGCATCATTCTCATTAGCCACAGCTGCAACACCAAGAAGGCTTCACTACATTACCTTGCATAGGATAAGACTTTGTTTTAAACCCCTAATTCTGTTTCTGTATATTGTTTACAAAACAGAGACTATGGCATTATTAATATACATGTGAAATGTGATAACATATCATGTTTCTATTGCTCTACACTAGAAAAGGGGTTCCCAAACTGTGGTACATACATATACCTCTGGGAGGTACACAGGAGAAATTGCGTAATGGTGGATTTAATTTTCATTATAATAATTGTATTTAAGAAGTTAAAATATAAAACATATGCTGGTAGGAGTATGCAAGTAACTGATAAATCCCGAAGGGATATGCAATAAGAAAAAAAATTGGGAACCTCTGCAGTAGAATAATCAGGGTTTCTCCTTTGGGGTCTATAACTCAGTCCTTCGAATTTGTGATTTTATCTATCCACTTGTGAACCTACTTATTGTATGATTGATGACAGTTACCATATTATTATACAAGGGTGGCTGCATTGCTCTGATGCATTTTGACTGACTGGTGGATTTTCTTTTTTATGGCAGCTAATGTTTGTGGAGTAATTAGCACTGCAGCAAATGCAGAAGGATATAAGAAGTGCTGTTCTTCTGGAGAATTACCATGTCTGATTTTGACTGGATAATTCAGCTGATTGGGGTTGCACAGCTCTGTGCAGTTCTGTGGTGTTTGATGCCAGTGGAGGGAAGGGGAAGAAAGCATTTCTGTATAGGAACATTTTAATGGAATTTAGAGGTGTGCTGCCAAAATATCAATGTAAGTAGTCCACTGGACTAATATTCTAAAATCCAAGTACCCCGATAATGAATTACTTGTAATCCATGGTAAATGTATAAAGCATCTAAAGAAAATTGCTCTTAGGATCTCCACAAGCATGTTTCTATTTCTATATGGCAAATCATTGACATATTGCCACATAGAAGTCAAGATAACATACAGTATGCTGAATTGTACAGGAAGTGAATGGAACTGGCATATACTGCTGATATTCTCTATTTGTTAGATGTTTCCAAGGTTTCTTTACTATGCAATCGATTTTTAATGCACTGCTGATCTAGAAGGAAAGTTCATTGCTGTAGAAAAATTGGAACTGACAGCTGGAAATATTAAACTTTCATATCTTATTCAGGGACAAAGTTGGAAAAACTTTACCCTGCTGGAACTCGGAATATTTTTAAATTAGAGAAGATAGCTTGTGATGACTGTCTCACCTTCAGTTGCAGAATGTTCAGAACATCAAATCATATCATAAATGCTCCTTTAAGCAAAAAGAATAGATGTTCTTAAATTTTCTAGGCCAGTTTCCTTTGTGTTATAGCCGTAGAAAATCCACTGAAATCAGTGGATTTGCATAGGCCTAATCAGACTTTCTGAAATGAAATATCACTTCTGCTCTGACAATAAATATGGGGGATTTTAATGTGGGGGGTATTTTCTTACCATAATGCCTAAATGCTTGAAGAATACAGGCTTACATTGACAAAATATTTAACTCTAACTATGCTATCGCTTCTGAGACGATCTGAATAACTTTTTAGCAAACCTCGTAATGTTAAAAGGCTTAAGAGTGTTTCCCAACCAGTGTGCCACAGCACAAAAGTGTGCTGTCAGAAATGAACGGGTGTACCACAGAATTTTGCCATGGCAATGAGCTACAATAGGTACGTGAACGGGGAATGTCTTAACAGGTGTGCCGTGGTAAATTTTTATTAATGTAAGTGTGCCTTGGGCTGGCAAAGGTTGGGAAACACTGGCTTGAGACGTATTATAAGCTTATAAATCTGAAAACTTTGAAAACATTCAGTAGGAGGAGCTGTGTATAAGAGCTGTGATCTTGCAAACACTTACGTATGTGAATTGCCTCATGAAGTTGAGCTGTGATCTTGCCAAGTCTTGACAAATAGTAGCTTCCTTGCTTTGCTCACGCACACAAAAAAGTTGAGGATTAATTTTAACAAGTGAAAGCCAGACTGAACATTTGCAGTTGCTATAGGCAGTGAACAACCTCCCTTGAGATGATGAAAATAAAGGCAGTGGTTATTCACATAGTATGTTTGATTTGCTTCTTGAGGAGCCTATTCATTTTGTACTTTGTCTTTTAGAATTTGAGCAACAGAGCTTGTCTCTGATAAAGGAAGAAGGGAAATAAATATTGTAACAGTCTTTTGTGGAAGCCATGTACTATAGCTGGTTTTTGAGTTTTTAACTGTGATATAGCTAGAAATAACTCATCTTTAAGGGATAGCCTGTCTCTTTAATGCTTTAATAATTTAAACCTCTTTAGTCATTCTGGATTAATTCTACTAATCTAATGGAATGGAAGCTAGAGGATGTTATCATCCTTATTGTGGTTTTGAAGTTATTATTGAAGAGGCATCTTTCAAATCCTTATCACTGGATTAAAATTACAGTACTCTGAAACCCACCAGTCAGTCTACAGGGACTAGGGAGACCTGCAAAAATGCTGTGCTTCAGGTGCAAAGTTTAGATCTGCAGCTGAGGCAAACAAGGTCCTTTCATCAGAAGCCAGCTAAAATCTCTTACCATGAACCAAGAATATCTGTTACCAAGGTCTGACTTTATTTTTAATTTCTCTGTTCTCTTTTACTTATTGTTAGACTAAGTTTTCAGATCAGCTCTCAATAGCTCTCTCCTTTTTCATATACAAAACTTAGGCTCTGAAAATGTGTAAATGCAGAATTGTGTTTGCTTATTTCAGGTGCTAAAAGGAAAAGGTGGTTTTTGAAAATTTAGCCAGATAGTTGAAAAGCCCTATACTTTTCAAAAAGTTGCTGCTCAAAAGAGTCTGTGGAATGTACAGCAGCACCATCATAAAAGTAACCAACTGCATATACTTGGGACCATATGATGCATATGTAGTCACAAAAACTTACTAATGCCTATTGGCAAGCAAAAAATTCCAGTCAGAAAGCAGGAAATTTTTGTCATTGCTGATTAATCTACCACCTGTAAAAGCACTGTAGCTATATCATCTGTGTGAAATGAATTGGAGAGTACTGGGCTAAAAACCATGAGCCTCTCCTTTGTGGGCTGAAGGACCAGATCCATTACTTTGAAGGCAGTAGCAAACTCATAAACCTCTGTAGATTAGTCCCTAAATATTGCTTAGAATAAGGGTGTCAGACATGACTGTTATGCATTTTGTTTTGAGTATGGTGACATTCTCTTTGGATAGGTTGCTTATCCTCTCCGTGTCCTGAGGTATCATCTGTGAAAGCAACATGGAAATCCATCAAGAGTATTTTACTTGAACGGTTCTCTGATGAGAGGTGATATTTTAATGGTGGGAGTGATTTTAAGATTGGTTCTCCAAGTCATTTCTACCATTTCACCCTACTGGCCAGTAGAACATTTTACCTGCTGGTGATTTTGTGTTTGCTTATAAGTGTTTTAACATTTTAAAATTTTTTTTTTTACTTAGCTTCTCATGTGTCTCACTTAGAGAATGTGT
The DNA here is from genome assembly GCF_052110815.1 of Crocodylus siamensis. NCBI lineage: Eukaryota > Metazoa > Chordata > Crocodylia > Crocodylidae > Crocodylus > Crocodylus siamensis. The sequence continues at coordinate 145,497,745 of NC_143399.1, read as the reverse complement.
CTGAAGAAGAAATGAATAGGCTGTTGGGGATAGTGTTGGATGTGGAATATCTTTTCACCTGTGTCCACAAAGAAGAAGATGCGGACACGAAACAAGTTTACTTTTACCTGTTCAAGGTAAGCTGAAGATGTGTAACATCTTTTCAGATTTTTAATTTGTTTATATTTATACTGATTTAATTTCCTAATGGCCCATTATATTTAGATTGCCTTGGTACTGCTTTTAGGGTAAATTCGTATTTCTCCAAGGTAATGTTAAACTGGTTAATTCTGGGTAGATTTTGCCATGACTGCACTACAGTATTTTATTGCAAGTAATTCCAATGATTAAGTCCCTGTCCCAAAGTCAACATCCATGTTATTTTCTACCATCAACGCAACTTTTCTTGATCATTAATCATGCAAAGCCAGTTAACAATGAAGTTACAGGAAGTCCTCAGACTTATGACCACATTTGGTTCCTGAAAACTGCATCTTAAATCGAAACGTTGTAACTCCAAACTAATTTTCCTATAGGAAACAATGTTATAAATGGGGGAATTTTATACTTAATCAATTATAGATGAGTATAATATGGCTACTTTCATGTATTTATATTGTAAATAGCAATCATATTGAAATATTGGAAGGACTTCTTTGAAGTGACTGTGCTGGACTTTTTGAAGAGCTCTTGTTTGGGCTTTTTGAAGGGCTCTTGGCTGGAGTCTTCTCAGGAGTCTTGGCTGCTTTGTTTTTCTGGAGTCTCATCTGCTTTGTTAAAGATAGTGTCCAACGAAGTTTGGACATATATTCTCCTCTTTTGCTTGTTAATTTCTCTGTAGCAGCTGCACTCCGGGGCCTATGGGTGGCTGCGGAAGATGCCGCAGCTCATCCATCTACTTCCCCTGTGGCGAGGTGGGCAATGCTGAGTTACGCTCTGGCGGTGCTGGGAATGGGGGCTGTGGGCGGCTGCAGGAGAATTTGCAGCTTGTCCAGCTGCTTCCCCCGTGGCAAGGCAGAACGCATTGGAAATGGGGGCTCTCCCCTGCCACCGCTTGTCCGGCTGGGGGTGGGGCACGGGGAGGAGGCAATGCACCGGCTCAGACAAGAGGCGTGCAGCAGCAGAGCCGCTCTAGCCTTTCTGCACCTTCCGGATGAGCCAGTTTTGCTCTGGCCCTGTGAGTGATGGCAAGGGCGTGGCAGGGGTATGTGCCCCGGATCTGCTTGGGGTGACCTGGGCTGGGGCTGCTCAGGGTGGGTGGTGAGGGCCATGGGGAATTTTAGGGTAGCTGCAGCCAGCCATAGCCCCTGCTTTGCTGCCCACCTCGCACAAATCCAGGGGCACATGCCCCTGCTGTGCCCTGCAGCTGCTACCATTTGGTGGGGCAAAACCACGGCTCACCCAGAAGGCATGGGGAGACTGGAGGCCCCTGCTCCATGCCACCCTACCCCAGCAGGACAAGTGAGGACAGGGCAGAGCTCCCACTCCCAGCACCTTCTGCCTAACGCACAGCCCTGCCCCCGGTCCCGCCACACAGATCCCTGGCACACACCCAGCCCCATAGCCCCCCAGACCTGTGGTGTGCAGCAGCAGGAGCCACCCCACCCCCTCCCCATGTCCTCCTGCCTTGGCTGGGCAGTGGTTGCCCCAGTCCAGGTCTCAGCCCCAGCCACAATCCCTCCCTTGGTGTGAGGGCGTTGATTTACCCCCCCCGTGCCTCTTCCCTTTCCTCTCCCCCCTCACCACAACAGATTTACCAGCTGGATGCAGGTGTGTCCAGCGTTGTAAAGGTGAAACCTGTCTCGGAACATCGAAACAGGGTGTTAATTTACAGATGTTGTAAGTGCCATTCGAGATAACTTGAAATGTCGTAAGTTGAGGACTGCCTGTAATTTAGTTTTATGGGACTTAGTCTTTCTTTGGTGCCATTCAAGAGGCAAGGCAATTAACTTTGAAACTAATGTAGCAGTGAATAAAGACTGCAATGTATGCCACCAATTTTTAATAATAGTTGTATGACCATGGCTTTTGCTGTCAACTGTTAACCATTTAAAAAAGTAATGTTGCTTTTTTGTAGCTTTTGAGGAAATGCATTTTACAGATGGGGAAACCTGTAGTAGAAGGATCTTTGGAAAGCCCTCCATTTGAAAAGCCCAGTATTGAACAGGTAAACATGATTTTTTTTAATAGAAGCAGTGCAGCAGTCCAAATATTTCTTGAAGGCAGGGAGATTTAGACAAGATGGGAATATTCCATGTCATTTTGAGCAAAAGTCCAAATAGTCCAGATTTTCATGAGGATGATTTTAGTCTCTTAGTTATGGCCTGGTTATTCTATATTTAATTAATTCATGTCATAATTTAATGTTATTTAGAGTAGGGATTTTGTTTTAGTTCAAATAGTAGCCTTCTGTGTGTGTTCATTCTAATCTTGGTTTATTTTATCACTGGAAAAAACCTCTGTTGGAATGTAAAGTTTCGGTGTGAAATACTGCTCCTATTGAAATCAATGGGAATTTTACTGCCAGCTTCAGAGGGGTCAGAATCTCAGTCCAGGACTACAAAACAAAGACAGACAAAAGAAAGCACGTACAAAGCCAATTATTCAACAATAATTGATATCTTTATAAATTCTTTGGTAAATAAAAAAAATGCATAAAATGTCAGGCCTCCTTTCAGCAAGATGCATAAGCCTGTTCTTCAAGTACATGTGTAGACCCATTAACTTTATCCACCCCTGCCCCCCACCAAAAAAAACCCCAGCACTCCCTCCCCCAGAACCCACCCTCCAAAAAATAAAAACAACAACTGCTCACATGCTTAAATACTCTGGTGAATCAGGACCTTAATATCTTCCAGGCAATCTGTGGCATACTGGAAAATATAGTCTTTTGTTAAATAATCTTTAAAAATTTTCTGACTCTGTTATGCACTGTAAAATGTTTTATTTTATTTTATGTTTTGTTTCCTGTAACTCAGGAAACATTTTTTTATAACAGAACTCTTTGGTTTCTAGGAAAAACTAGAGTATACATAACATTATGGACTTTCTTTGTTTAGAAAAACATGTAATATACACAATGTCTTATACTTTATCCTTACAATACATTTTATACAAAGCCTGTTCAAGTAACAAGACACTGTCAGTATTTCCTTTGATTATTTCATTAAAGAAATTTAAATACTAAGTTGAAAGGGTAATTCTATTTACAGTTTATTTTGAAAGCATTTCTTGTCAACTAGAGCAATATTTTCAGTTAATTGGTTTTATTTTCAGCAAATTCAGCAAACTCAGCCACACAGTAAAAATTGCTAAGACAGTAATGTTATATTTGATTTGATAAGTGTAGGAATTGCAAAAATTTCTTTGATGACACATTTCTGCTATCTTTAATTGAATGTTTGTTAAATGAATAATATAAAAAGTGAAGTGAAATGATGTGCAGATATAGTACTAGCAGTTCCTGAAGAAATAACACACGACTCAAATAGATGCACTCCAAGCTTTACCCACTACTGAAAAGTAACCAGAGGATTTTGGTTAAATGGTCAGGGATTAAGTACGGTTAACAAGATCTTTCCTTAAATGTTCATGACTTCAGAATTAATGCATTGTTATAGAAATGATTGAGGGAAATTTTAAACCTGCCCTAGAGCTATTTTTCACGATGTCTATGTACCCTGTAAAACAGAAAAGAATAGGCACTGGATATCTGTTTTTTCGTTCAAAGGTTCTTAAATTAAAAATTTAAACTTTGCACTAATAGAGGAAGACATTTGGGATTTGTTTGTATGACTACCAAGCAGGTAGTTACTCATAGGATACATTGCATACTAACTGGTTATATTGCACACATCCAATAGAGTAGATTAAAGAAACTTCTGGAACTTTGTTTCCAAAAAAAAAAAAGACTTTAGCGGTATATACTTAAAGATTGTCTCCATTAGATGCAATAGTAGTACAGTTTATATCCTCTTTGTAAATAGGCTGGAATACCTTTCAGCAAAAATATCTATGCATTTATTCGCAGTTAAATGTTTTAGATGGCAGATCCATTGTGCTGTACTTCCACGTAGTAAATGGCAGTCCTTACCTGAATTAATTTAAGGCTAAAAAGGTGAGTCGTAACAGGCAGAGGCAGCAAAGAGAGAGCAAGGCGGGGGTGGACAAAACAGTGGCAAACAGTAGCAGTTTGGCTCAGACTAACTTTTTATTTCATTTTAGCCAGTCAGTAATTGATATTTGTCATCAGCAAGTAACAAGTGAGCTAGTATGTTATATTTTTTGCTCATTCCTATGGCCCAAAGGGTGCATCTACATGTTTGTTAATGCTCAGTGGTTACTGCACCTTAAATTTAGTACTTGTATAATCAAGTACTAAATTAATACACAGTAACCAGAGTTACTGCACAATAGTGCCAGCACACGCCTTCTTAGTGATGCTACTGTGCAGTAGCTTAATAATACCATGCAGTAGCATATTAGCACTGTTTGTGCTATAATGCGGTACTGCACAGTATTGTTAGGCTACTGCGCAGTTAGCATCTCAAGTAGGCATACCCAAAATGTCTGAAATGTCACAGAATCGCATCTCCAACAGTTGAATATTAGTCTGCAAAGAAAATAAGGCTGCATTAGGGTTATCTGCCATATTGCAATATGGTATATCTGTGACCTTCCTCCTTCTTCCTCAGTAAAGGTTTTCTACTGTGTGAAGTCAGAGAATGTAGAGATTATATCTTTTTTGTAAGCCAACCACTAGAGGGAAATAGAATCAAATATACTTGACTAAGCGTGACATTTTATTCAGTGGAATCAGCACATTGCAGTTATACATAGGGGTTGAAGAAGTAGTGTGAATTCCTAGTGTTTCTATTTTTTAAAACTGTAATGTAAATTTTGTTTCTAAAAATAATGGTAATGGTGGTCAATGCAAAAATTTAAAAAATGAATAAATACTTTATTATGACTTTTTCTACCTTTTTCTTTTAGGGTGTGAATAATTTTGTGCAGTACAAATTTAGCCACTTACCATCAAAGGAAAGACAAACAATAGTTGAGCTAGCTAAAATGTTTTTAAACCGCATTAACTACTGGCACTTGGAGATACCATCTCAACGAAGATTGAGATCACCTAATGATGACATTGCTGGCTATAAAGTAAATTACACAAGGTAACTATGTTTTGCTTTAATTTTTCACTTTCAAAGTATAGGTACTGATCCTATAGCTAGATATGCCAGTGCAAGCTCTTATAAACAGAGTCTTTTCCTGTAGACCATGGTGGCCTCAGGAAACTCACCACTGTTACAAGGCACTGCATACGTGTTCTCCTATTTATAGAAGTGGGGTCTCATTTAGCAAACCATATGCATAGAACAAGTAGGTACTGATGTACATATTTCAAAATTACGAAATTTTGGAATGGTTTTTGTCAAGTTAATTTAAATCTGATTGGATGTTTGAATGTTAGGTCCTTATTTCATGAAGTAGAAGTTCAGACAAACTTAAACTGTTGTTGAAAACATTTTTAAAAGTTTTTGTTGCTTAAAAACCTCAGAGTTATTTTCCATCAGATATTTAGATATCAGTATAACATCAGCTGATACTCTACTTAGTCCTACTGTTTGATAATCCCTTTAGTGCCCTAATACATCTACCAGTCATGTAAAACTTAAGTTTGCGAAGGCAAAACCCATTATAAAGGGAGTTGCTAGTAAATGAAAAAAAGAACATTAAGATGAGATTTAATAAGAGGAAGTGACTTGGAAGGAAGGAGTGGTGGAGGACAGTACAGATTAGGAAAGTATTAATGAAAAGTGACATTTATTTTTACATGCACCCTGAAAAGGTGAAATATTACGGGAAGAGGACCAAGTTGGCTAATGCCAGTGACACATAATTAGAGGCAGGAAAAATAGGGGAGACCAGATAAATGGGAGGTGAATAGATTTGGAGTGTGGGATGTGCAGTTTCTCTGTCTGGAGCAAAAGTTCATTGTGCACGCTGAAATTTACTGAGTAGGTATTTAGGAAGATCTCTAAAGGAGTTGTCTAATTTTCAGAGGAATATTAGACCCTACAAGTGCTACTTTGCATATGTATTAAATAGTGTTATGTAGTCATTTTGTCTTTATGCGAAGAGTGGTTTGTGGATATGACAGATCAAGTTACTTACACATTTGGTTTTGCTAATTATTTGGCTTTTTTGCTACAGGTGGCTTTGTTACTGTAATGTTCCCCAGTTCTGTGACAGTCTACCTCGGTACGAAACAACACAGGTGTTTGGGAGAACACTACTCCGTTCTGTCTTTACTGTTATGAGGCGGCAACTCCTGGAACAGGCTAGGCAGGAAAAAGACAAGCTTCCTCAGGAGAAACGAACACTAATTCTCACCCATTTTCCAAAGTAAGGATTCACTGCTCATCTACTTTCAAGATGAAGCAACTATATGCACTTTCATCTTGGGATGGCAAATATGCTAATGAGAGCAACTGACTGGTTGTGTGCAGCAAAAAGGCGACTTATTCCTATGTTCTGTGACAAATAGGTGCTACACCAGCTCATTCTGCCTTTCTTGCACTATGTGTTTGTGTGTGATTACTAGTTCTGTTTAATACACTGGATGTTTATTCTTGTAACTAAAGTTATTTGTCTTGCTTAGAGGGCTTAGTCAGTAGGGGCTTCTACATGTGTGCTTTCCTGTGGAGTTGACTAACTCTGCACTAAAATACCACCATCTATACATGCAGTGCTGTTAGGCCAGAATAAACTAATCAATCTGCCATAGGGTAGTACTGCCTTATACAATTAATATCCTATGGCAGAGTTTAGTGTGTGCACCACAATGCACATGTAGATGGTGACTAGGGCTTGGTGGGGCATGAAGGTGCTACAATGTGGGTACTGCCTGTTGGCTAGCCCCTGCCCTGTAGCACTTTTGTGGCTCAACCAACCCCTCCACAGCACGTTGTGCAGGATGGAGCAGCTCTGGGCTGGCAGGCTGACCCCTCAGGTCTCCTGCCAGCTGGAGCTGTGCTGCCCTGGCTCAGTGTGCTGTGGTCCCATGTGTACAAGTAAATACTGTACCCAGGAGCAATAAACCCCGGTGCAAACTGCCAGTTTTTTCAGCCACACTGAATGATATTTCTTGTGTAGATGCACCCATTATGTTGGAATCTGTTACTGGATACTTGTGTTTATTTTCTATAGACTTCATAAGTATTAAAGTAGTACAGTAGGCCCAGTTATCCATAAGTTTGGGCTTAGTTCTCCTCTTACTATACTCCTTTGGCATGGACTCTTGAAACGTGGTGGGATTCAACCTGGTAAACATCAAGGGCTATAGACTAGACAGGCAGGACAGAACAGGGAGGAAAGGTGGGGGTGTGGCACTCTATGTCAAAGAGCAATACACGTCCTCAACAAACACCATGGGGTCAGAGGATGGGCAGACTGAAGTCCTCTGGATTAGAATACAAAGCGGTTGGGGGGGAAAGGGACTTAACGGTGGGTGTCTACAATCGACCACCCAACAAGGGGGAAGAGCTGGACCAGGAATTCTCAGGTCAGCTTGTGGAGGCAGTTAGGTCAAGGGACGTGGTCATCATCATGGGTGATCAAAACTACCCGGACATCTGCTGGGAAGAGCAGTCAGCCAGGTCTGACTGCTCACGTACGTTCCTAATCAAGTTACAGGACCTCCATTTAACCCAGGAGGTGCACAGGGGAAATGCCTTTCTGGACCTGGTCTTGGCTACAGGCGATGACCTAGTGAGGGGCGATAGTGATCATCGCCTACTGGAATTCACCATCCAGTGCAGGGTGTCAAAGGCCTGCAGCAAGCAGCAGCCCTGGACTTCAGGAGGGCTGATTTCAATGAGTTAAGGAGAATAGTCGGGGAGGCACTGAGGTCCTGGAGAGAAGGGGAGTTGCGAGTCCAGGACGAGTGGTTATTCCTTAAGGAGATGATCCTCTGAGCCCAAAGGGCGACAGTCCCAACGCGGATCAAAGGGGGCAAGAATGCTCAAAAGCCCCCATGGCTCACCAGAGGCATTCATGAATGTCTGAAAACTAAAAAGGAGATTTACGCATTCATGAATGTCTGAAAGCTAAAAAGGAGATTTACACAATGTCTGAAAGCTAAAAAGGAGATTTCCACAATGTCTGAAAGCTAAAAAGGAGAGTTACACATCACCAAGGAAGATTATACCTCCATTGCTGGAAATTGTAGGGGGGCTGTTAGGAAGGCTAAGGCAGAGACAGAACTAGGACCAGGATCAAAGATAACAAGAAGTCCTTTTTTAAATACGTAGGGAGTAAAAAGAAAGCACTGGGTAACGTGGGGCCCCTGCAGGTCATGCTTGCCAATCTGGTGGTTGCACCAGATGGTAAAGCTGACCTCTTTAACAAATTCTTTGCCTCCATTTTTCTGAGCAGGGACTGGGACATCCCACCCCCGCTGGGATTCTGGATGGACTCAGGAGAGGCACAGCCAGGCCTAGGGTCAGTGAGGACCTAGTTAGGGATCTTATGGTGGGGCTGGATGTGTTCAAGTCAACAGATCCAGATGATCGCCACCCCGGGGTGCTGAGGGAATTGGCAGAGGTCACTGCAGGACCCTGGCACAGCTTTATGAGCACTCATGGTGCTCTGGCCAGGTGCCAGAGGACTGGAAAAGGGCCACTGTGATCCGCATTTTCCAAAAAGGGGAGGAAGGAGGACCTGGGTAACTATAGGCCCATTAGTCTTACCTCGATCCTGGGGAAGCTCTTTGAGAAAATTATCCAGGAGCACATCTGCGAGGGACTAGCAGGGGAGATTATGTTTAGGGGCAACCAACATGGGTTCATTAGGGGCAGGTCCTGTCAGACCAGCCTGGTTGCCTTCTACGACCAGGTCACAAAATCCTTAGATGCAGGTGTCACAGTGGACGTAGTCTTTCTGGACTTCAGGAAGGCCTTCAAGACTGTCTCTCACCCCATTCTCATTAAAAAATTAGGTGAGTGGCATCGATGCCTACACAGTCAGATGGGTCACAAATCGGCTGAAGGGCCACACCCGGAGAGTGGTGGTGGACGGGTCATTTTCAACCCAGAGGGATGTGGGCAGTGGGGTCCCCCAGAGCTCGGTCCCTGGGCCCACATTGTTTAACATCTTCATCAGCAACTTGGACGAGGGGGTGAAAAGCACCCTGTTCAAATTTGTGGATGACACTAAGATGTGGGGAGACGTGGGCACGCTAGAAGGGAGAGGCAGGCTACAACTAGATCTGGACACGTTACAGGGGTGAGCAGATGAGAATACGATGGGATTCAATACTGACAAGTACAGGGTACTTCACCTAGGGAGAGAGAACCAGCAGCATACCTACAGGCTGGGGAACCCCCTTCTCGTCGGCACAGAGGCAGAAAAGGATCTTGGAGTCATTGATTCCAAGATGAATATGGGCCACCAATGTGAGTAAGGCTAACCGCACCTTGTCATGCATCCAGAGATGCATCACGAGCAGGTCCAAGGAGGTGATCCTCCCCCTCTATGCGACATTGGTCAGGCTGCAGCTAGAGTACTGCGTCCAGTTCTGGGCGCCGCACTTCAAGAGGGATGTGGACAGCATGGAGAGGGTCCAGAGGAGGGCCACTCGCATGGTCAGGGGGCAGCAGGGCAGGCCCTACAAGGAGAGGCTATGGGACCTGAACCTGTTCTGCCTCCACAAGAGAAGGCCAAGGGGGGATCTGGTGGCCATCTATAAACTTATCAGGGGGGAACAATGGGGAACAGGAGTGTCCCTGTTCCCCTGAGCACTACCAGGAGTAACTAGGAATAACGACTACAAGCTAACTTGCGAGTAGGTTCAGGCTAGATATCAGGAAGCACTACTTCACTGTCAGGGTGGCTAGGATCTGGAACCAGCTTCCAAGGGAAGTGGTGCTCGCTCCTACCCTGGGTGTCTTCAAAAGTAGGCTAGATAATCACCTAGCCGGGGTCATTTGACCTCAGCATTCTTTCCTGCCATGGCAGGCGGTCAGACTTAATGATCTGCTCAGGTCCCTTCTGACCCTACCAAGTATGAAACTATGGAGAGCACTCTGCCCAAATTTGCAAATGACACCAAATTATAGGGTAAAGTTAGCACACAGATGGGCAGGAAATGGATTCAGGTGGATTTGGACAGGTTGGAAAAGTGGGCAGATCAGAATAGGATGCAGTTTAACAAAGATAAGTGCAAAGTGCTGCATCTAGGGAGAAAGAATCACTAACACATAGAGATTGGGAGATGACCTTCTGAGTAGCACAGCGGCAGAAAGGCATCTTGGAGTCATAGTATACTCCAAGATAAACATGAGTCATCAATGTGATGAAGTGATAAATAAAGCTAACCACACTTTATCATGCATTAGCAGGTACATAACAAACAGGTCTAAGGAGGTGATACTTCCCCTCTATGCAGCGTTAGTAAGGCCGCAGCTGGAGTACTATATCCAATTTTGGGTGCTGCACTTCAAGAAGGATGTGGATATCCTAGAGAAGGTCCAGAGGAGAGGTACTCGTAGGTTAGGGGCCTGTGGGTGTGGCCTTACAAGAAGAGATTGAGGGACCTGTATCTCTTCAGCCTCTGCAAGAGAAGGCTGGGAGGTAATCTTGTGGCAATCTACAAATTAATCAGCAGTGGGGTAGGCAACAAGGAATAAGAGGTGCTCTGTTTGTCAGGGGGCCCCTTGGGGTAACTAGAAACAATGGCCACAAACTGACAGAGAGCAGATTTAGGTTGGACATCCGGAAGAACTTCTTCACAGTAAGGGTTACCAGATTCTTGAATGGGCTTCCAAGTGAGGTGGTATTCTCCCCTACCTTGGGTGTCTTTAAGAGGAGACTGGACAAGCACCTGGCTGGGGTCATCTGACCCCAGCACTCTTTCCTGTCCAGGGCAGGGGGTCAGACTCAATGATCTACTGAGGTCCGTCTGACCCTAAAAATCTATGAAATTTATGAAATGTGTATGAGCATTGTGTTACTCTAATTGGAATAACCATTTCATAGTCAATACTTACCTTTTCATTAAATATAGTATGACACAAAGTTAACTTTTTTGGAGTAGGAGTGGATGAATCTATTCAACAAAAGATGGACTGATTAGCATGAAAAGGTACTGACAGTCTCCACATTCACTATGGTTGTTTCAGTATTTGAATGCTAGTAGTGGAACCTATGAGAAGTGGCTAACCACATTTTTTACTGTTTGAGATGGGGAGAAGGAGGGTTATGTGTTTAGTTTCAGAATTTGCTCAGTTATAGGTCGTTAATTTCAGTCACTCTAGTAATGAATAAGGGGATGCTGTTCCTCTGATTGTTTTAAAGACTGGCTAATTTGTTTGTACCTCAAAACAGTACATTATTTTTTTGAAAAGTTTTAATGGGTTGTGAGGATAGCTGTGATCTCTTCCTAATGTTTAAACATGAAGAAAAAAGATAAAGAAAAAGAAATTTGCTATATAGGGGAAGCAATGAAACACAGTCTATGAAAAATACTGTCAGATATGAGTGGATAATACTAATACAGAAGAAAGATAATATAAACCTACCTTGATCAATAAGGACTATATTTTATGACTCCTTATTCACATTGTATTGTAGCTTTTACTATGCTGGAGTAAATGGAAATGCTTGTGGAGGAAACTGACACTCATTGTGGTTAAAAGGATCACAATCTCTTCCCCCAGAAAGGATGTTACAGTAAATGGGTACAGGAAGCAGGTCTAAAAGGGAAGAAGTTGATGTGTTTACATAATCACTTTTTCTAACTCAAACTCAGGCAGGGTTGGAAAAGTAGTTTTCAGGGAGTGGAAAAGTAATTTGAAAAGCATTTCAGTTCCCTGCAGCTTCTATGATTTCCTGATGTAATAATAATAATAATAATCTGTTCCAGAGAATGTGTGACCAGTATGAGATGAGCTCTGATCCCGTTGTGCAGTGCATCTTCTCCATTCTGCTGTTCGGGCTTTATTCGGGCGTCAAGCTACAGTTTAGAACACAGAGTAGTTCAGGTGTTTGAAGCAGAGCCCCAACAGTCAGTCTGCATGGGGAATGCAGTAAACTTCCACATATGAATGGCGAGCTCATGTGCTTGAAAGCAGAGCGTGAGATGTTTGTAATGTGATGTTGCTCTTGTTATAACTTTATCAGTGTTAAAGGTTGCTAAATATTTCCACAGCTGAGACAAATATAACAAATATTAAAGTATAAAAACAAAGACTTGGAAGTGTTAATTTAGCAGTACGTTTTGAGATACAAATTTAAGTCTATTGAACACAATGACAAGGCCACCAAGAAGAGTGTAAGAGATCAGGGTGTATAACATGTAACCTCTATGCCCTCTTTAAACAAGGCACTTACTACGTTTTAACTTGTGATTATGCTTTCTGTCATTGCCTGAAAACAGTTAGGTGGTTGGGAAGTTTTTAGCCACTTGAAACTTTGGTACTTTGGCATTAATATAAATGTGCCATGTGGAAAATACAAGGCTGGGACTTGATTCTCTCTCTAGAGTGGTTTTTACTCAAATAATCCCATTGATTTCTGTTGGACAATTTATATAAACAAGGACTACCTAGAGAGTGAAAATAGTTTGAAAAATCCTCTAGTACAACATATAAACCAGGAAAGGGGATTGATGTGATTGCTCTGTGTAGCATGTGGGATGTTCTGTTGTATAGCAACATTTTCCATGACCATAACACTAAAAAAGGTAAATGTAACTTTATTTTTTCAAAAGCATACAGAGCTAAATTTTAAAATGCCAGATAAACCCCAAGGTGCAATTGCATATGCATTTTGGTGGCATATCTAAATACATAGAAATATGTTTATAAGAGCAATTTAAGTGACCACTGTTGCTGGGGATTTTGTACCAGAGTAATTAAAAAAAATAGCAGGACATCTGTAGTTTTTAACAAGGGAAATATATAAAGAAAATCTACATGTAGCATGCTTACATGCCAGCACCAAAAGGGCAATGATTATTCACTTCGCCATCTCATGTGTGCCCATACAGTTATAAAAATGGTTGCAATAGGTCTTGATTGCACAAAGAAAGAGTTACATTCTGTGATCCATTTTTTGATCACAGATGGTATGAATAGCAGTGAAATCCTTCTGACATCTTTCTGAGATTTTAATGGCATCCTTGTGATTGACTTCTTAAGTAAGCAGTCTTCTGCGCATATTATTGCAATTGGCTCAGTGAGAATCTGAAGTCAAACACTGGAAGCAGATGTCCAAGACAGGAGTACTGCTCCTCCGTTGACAATGCCAGACCACAAAAACCATTGAAAACTTCGAGTCTTTGCTTCTGCTTATAGGCCTTGCCTAGCTCCAAGTGACTTTTCACATGTTTGGTCCTCTAAAGGAAGCCCTTGTGAGGAGAAATGGTAGAGTCTAATGAGAAGATGCAATTTTTTCTTTTAATCTAAAATAGCTTTGGTGGGACAGTGACAGAAGTGTGTTGACAAGCAGGAAGATTGTATAGAAAAGCGAACAAATGATAGATGCTACTGGCTGCAATAGAATATACTTTAGCATGTGTTGTGTTAGTTTTTTTGACCGACCGTCCAGCATGCATGCATAAGTAAGAAAGAATGCTTGTAAACCTGTAGAATACTAGTTTTTTCAGAATTACAAGAAAATATTTTCTCACAGTTGTGTAAAGCCAACACCTTTATGCCGGTCAAACACAGCTCTGTTATTAATGCTCTTATCCAGTTTCTAATAGCTTTTCCCAGATGAATTTTGTCTGGAATAACAAAAGAGAAATTGTAGCAGATGAAAATGTTACACCCAGTTAACATGCATAGCTTTCAGTTTTGTGTGTGCAACATGTATTTTAAAAAAAAGGCTGGACAAAATGTTTTTTGGTAGTCAACCAACTCTCCAGTTTCTTCAAATGATTTAAATACAAATTTTAATGGATCACATTGAAGGACACCCATCTCATTTTGCGTAGTAATGATTGTCTCATTTAATATTGCCTTTGTTTCTGTGCTTAGGTTTCTATCCATGTTAGAAGAAGAAGTTTATAGTCAAAATTCTCCTATTTGGGATCAGGATTTCATGATGTCCTCTTCTCGAACTGGTCAGCTAGGAATCCAAACAGGTAAATGTGCATTTAGCACAGGGTCAGGGAGCACCTGTATGAAGAACACAGTATATTTACAAAATCTTTTATTAAGAAAATAGAATAAGCAAAGGGAACTGAAAATGCAGTTTTATATGGAAGATTGTACTGAAATCAGGAACTGAGTCTGTGTCCAAATATGCATAGGAATTTGGCACTGCTCAGTCTTTCTGATACCTCAGGTAGAGGTCCTGCTCTGATGATCAAGTACTTCAGTGGTCATCATTATGATCAGTAATGCCTTTCAGTGGAAGGCAATTGTCTTTCATGATTGCCGTATTTGTGGGTCTGAAGATAGCTGAGAAGGCCAATATGGGATCGACAGGTGCTATTGCAACTTGGGCATGTGTTTCCATGCATGGTGGATGGCTCTGGATTTGTGGTTTGGTCCATGACGCACTGTTTCTGCCACTCCTACTTTTCTGTTTCCTGTTGTTATGAGGTTTTAAAGTACTGAGATCTTTTTAGCAGATTTTTCCTTCATTTGTGGTGTTTCTGGGCAGTAGTCTACCATGAGCTGAAGTTGCATTTTTTCAAGTTGGCCTTGAGGATGTCCATGAAATGCTTTCTCTGTCCTCCTCTTGAGTGTATGCTTGGACTGAGCTAGAAGAATAAAACTTGTTTTGGGAGCCTGGAGTCAGACATCTGGATGATGTGGTTGGTCCAGTAAAATTGATGTTGGTTGATCATTACCTCAATGCTTGTGCTGTTTGCTTGTGAGAGGATATTAATGATGCATCTGTTTTCCCACTGGATTCAAATGATCTTCCTCAGGCACTGTTGACGGTACTTCTCCAGTGATTTGGGGTATCTCCTGTACATTGTCTGTATCTCAGCTAGGGATCACAGCTACTTGATAAGCCATGAACTTGGTTTCGAATCTCATGTTGTGATCTTTGAACACCCGTTTCCTCAAGCATCTGAGGAAACTTGTACGCTTGAGGTAATGTTGGATTTCTTCATCAATGTCAGCCTTCTGTAAGAGATGGCTTCTAAGGTACAGGAAATATTCAGTGTTCTCCAGAGTCTCACCATAAATCTGAATTACTGGAGTTGGGGACTTATTAAGATGCAGGACCTTAATCTTCTGAATGTTAAGCATCAGTCCCACTTTCTTGTATGCCTCAGTAAAGGCATCATTGATTGCCTAAAGATCTGCTTCTGAGTGAGCACACACTACAGCATGATTAGCCTACTGGAGCTCAATGATTGAGGTCAGGGTAGTCTTGGTTTTGGCTTCAAGTTGGCTGAGATTATAGATTTCACAGATTTCATAGATGTTAGGGCTGGAAGGGACCTTGAAGATCATCAAGTCCAGCTCCCTGCCCCAGGGGAAGGAAGTCAGCTAGGGTCAAAGGATCCCAGCAAGATAAGCATCCAAGCGTTACTTGAATAAGTCCAGAGTAGGTGCCTGCACCACTTTTGGAGAGAGTCTATTCTAGGCCTTGGGAGCTTGGACAGTGAAGGATATCCTCTTCATTCCCGATCCTTAAGTTGAAGGCATGGAGGTGTCATGTAAGTCCCTTTTCCCCGTTTGAAGATTTTGGCAAGAATTCCATCTGCTCCGGATGCCTTATCATTCTTCATCTGCTTGTTGGCTTTTCCTCACCTCATCAAGGATTGGAAGGATTCTGAGATTCTTTGACTGGGTGTTGCGGGAGGGAATTGAGAACACGCATCAATACCAGAATCTTGATTTGAGAAGGCCTTCTAAAGGGTCCTTCCAATGGGCATTGATGGCTCTTCTGTTCTTGATCAGGTCTCTTCCATCTTTAGGTCTCAAAGGGTTTGGTCCCTGAGTGCTCTTGATGGCTTTGGCAGCACTGAAGAAACTGTGCATATCATGGATGTCAGCAGCATGTTGAATCCTTCACCTTGTCTTTCCACCATCTGTTCTCTATATCACAGGTCCTCTTTCGGACCTCTGTTTTGGCTTGTTGGAGATTCAATTTCTTTTATTTGGAGTTGGTGTCATTCTACCAAACACAAAAGGCCTTTTGCTTATGGTTGATCAACTTTTCGATCTTCCGATCATTCTCATCAAATCAGTCTTGGTGTTTTCTGGCAGCGAATCCAAGTGTCTCTTCACAGGTGCTGATGATGGTGGACCTGAAGGCACCCCAAACACTGCTGACATTCTCCCATAGTTGATTAGAATTTGCCAATTTTTCATTGAGGTGCTGATGGAAGAGGTCTCGCTTGATTGGGCCCTTGAGTCCTTCGATGTTGACCTTCTGTCAGCATTGCTTCTGCTGCAGCTATTGTTTGGGAGCCAGTTTGAGTGACATAACTGTGTGGATGAGTGAGTAATTGGTCCAGCAATTGTCAGCTTCTAGCATAGCTCAAGTGATGGGGACATTTTTGTGATCTGGGGCATGAATTATGATGTAATCAATCAAGCGCCAATGCTTAGATCACGGGTGTTAACATGATGTCTTGCACCTGGTTTTCTGGTAGAACACAGTGTTGGTAATGGTGAATCTATTCCACACCTTTGGTCAAGAGGAGGATGCTGTCCAGAGGCTTGAGTCTCTTCCAACTCGGGCATTGAAATTGCTGAGCAGAATAAGCCTGTCTCCCTCTGGAATATCAGAAAGGACTTGGTCAAGGTTGGCATAGAATTCCTCCCTTTTTTTATCACTGGCATCAATAGTCAGGGCATAAGTGCTGATGACAGTGGCATATTGGCTCCCTGTCAGTTTGGGGTGGAAAGTCATGAGACGCTCACTGATTCTGATAAGGAACTTTTTGAGCTGGTTTATGAGTTCATTCTTAATGGCAAAGCCAGCTTCACGAAGTTGATGTTCTCCTTCCAGAAGAAGGTATAATCACCTCCTTGTTCTTTGAGCTGCCCATCTCCCACTTGCTGGGTCTCAGTGCAGTGATGTCAGTGTTGTGTTGCTGGTGTTCTTGAGCCATGATTGCAGAGTGGCATTCTCGGTATTCACTATTAGGATTGGCCATGAGGATCATAGTGTTCTAGGTCCCAAAATTGATTGTGTGTCTTCATTGATATTGACCACGGTAAAGATGATCCCACTGGATACGATTATCCAGTCAGGAAAAGGTAAGCAAACTATGTTTAGGGCACCTTTTTTATCCCCCTCCCCATGTGGGGTGAGTAGAATGGATCCTTAACAGGGCTGCTCAGTCGCAGTTCGAGCTGTTGAATCACACTTCTGCCTAGTCCAAGTGCTAGATGACCTTCTTGTAACTGCCTCCTTTGTGCCAGACTAGGAGCTTCTAGGCCTCTCAGTTCTGCTCCCATTGTTACTAGCTGGTTGCCAAAGGGCTTGAAAAATGTGCTAAAGTGTTTTTCATGGAAGCCACCTATGTGTGATTTCTTTTTTCATGGAAAAGCTACTGCACATCAGCTTCTACACAGTTCTTGACTAAATGGGACCTTCATCCAATGGTAAGGATGCTAAAACAATTAGAGATCTCATTCCATTGCAGCCTTCATCTGCCTTCACAGCTGTTGAGATTCTGACATCATCCTCTGCTTGCTCTGTCATTGAGGACTTGCCTAGCCCCCAGTCATGGGTCTACAGGCTTATAGTGGTGACCTGTACTCGCCATGTCACAGCACTGTCAGAGGACATATGTGACTTTCAGGAGGGAGAGCATTACCATCTGCTGTCCCTGTCACATCTTCGTGGTGCTGCTGTTGCTTGGTCTGCAACTGCTTATTCATCAGTTACCCCTGCTTGTTTCACAGCTAACCCTCTCCGAGGGTCATTCCACTGTCTGCCACCTGTGGAAGCAGTGAGTAGCAGCACAACTCTGCCATAAGATTTCCAGTGGTATGTCTTCATAGAGCAGTCTGGCAGTATCTTGCCTCAAACTATTTGTTGTCTTCTCTTAGTAACATGTATTCCTTTATTTGCCGTGTTCTTGTACAGCCTTCATAATCATTGCCTCATGTCTAGTTGCACTTTCTGCCCCTTGCCTACTGTTCATCAGTTCAGTTCTATGCCTGATTTTCCCCAGTGAGAGATTTCCAGAAGTCTATTTTAATATTCTATTTTATTCTACTTTTAATATGGAGTGCTGCTGAAAGCATATTGGATATTCATTTACAGTGAAGTTAATGATTGCTTAATCTTTTATTTAATGCTAAAGTAAATTCTAATATCTCAAATGGTATTTTTTTTACTGTCATTGCAGTGATCAATCCTCCTCCTGTGGCAAGGTCTATTTCGTACAGTGCAAGTCCTTCATCTCTAGAACAACCCAACAGTGGAAGTATGAGTCCTGCTTGTAAGGTTTCTTCTGGTCTTGACCAAAACCTAGGTAATTTAGAAAAGAAGCTGATCTTGTTTAATTATTTTATCATTCTTTTATGTTGTGTCAAACTACTGTATTTACTCAACTAGAAGATGGCCATCGTTATAAAATGACCCCCCAATAATTAGATTGCATATATGGAAAGTTTATAAACTAGTTAGGATGCCCCTTTCCCCTCTCATTACTGTCAGACTCTTCTTTCCCTGAGCACATGGAAGTGAGGAACAAATTTGAAAACAATAACCTTGAAACTAAACATGGCTGTAGCAATTTGCATATAGAATCCATAGACTTAGTTTATCCAGAATTGATCATGTCATAGGCTCTGAGTACAGGGAGCCTGAGGGCCCTGGCTCCCCTCGGGAAGAGGGTAGTGTAATCACCCTAATTGCACAGGACAGTCCCAAAATGGGAGCATCAGGTCCTGGTCCTGGGTTTCATGACTTCAGGACTGCAATTGTCCCGATTCTCAGTATCATGCAAGAATCTGGGTTTTCCATTCACTGTGAAAAAATGTGGGAAATGGCGGTTTTCTCCATGGAGGCTGGCAGAGTTCCAGCCTGCAAGGGGCTGCAGGAAATGGGACACAGTGGGACACCATGTGCACGTGTGCACAGGCACACATGCACATGGCTAGGATACAGCCCCAGGCAGTGGTGGAGAGCAGCTCCCCCAGCTGCCTGCCAGTAAGCCTACAGGGGCACAGATTGAGGGCCCCCACAGTGCGGGAGGGAGTGGGGCAGGGGCTGAGCCTGGGGATGCTGCCCAGCCAGGGCTGTGCATCGGGCCCAGAGTCAGGGTGGGAAGTGGGATAGAGAGCCATGGGTGGCATGTCCAGGGGGCAGAGGGGTGCTGCCTTCTAGTATGTGCACTCCCAGGGAGGGGGAAATGGGGGGGTAGGCAGATGCCCCCAAAATTTGTGCGTGGGGTGGGGGCAGATGCAGGCTGGCTACTGAGGCCTTGGGGCTCCCCATCCTGCTGCCCTCCCCCTGGGAGTTCTGCATCAGCCACGCCAACATGGCAAGGCACCCCCTGCCCACCCAGCTGTAGTGGGTATGACTGTGGAGTTGTCCCCTGCTGGTGCTGTGTGGGCAGGGGGCACCTTGCCATGGTACTGTGATCAGCATAGGGCTCCCAGTGGGAGGGCAGCAGAGTGGGAAACCTTGAGCCTGCAGCGGCCAGCCTGCATCTGCCCCCTCCCTTCCATAGACTCTGCTTGGCTCTGCTCCAGCCATGCTGCTGGGTGGGGGGAAGGGGCATCATCCTAGGCCTGGCACCTCTGATGCATGTAACCTTTTTTTTTTGTTTTTTAACTGATGTAAGTTTTAGCAGAAATGTTTCATAAACACACTTTGGAGCAACACTTTGGTGCTTACTTATATCTAAATATTACTGTATGGGATGCAGTGTTACCATAACGTGCTCAGGACAGCATTATTATAGATTTGTGGTGTTGATGGTTCAAGACTGTGATAATACAAGTCTCTGAAGTGGATATCGCCAATGCAAAGAGAGGCAATATTGTTTCATTTCAGTGTCAGTTTATAGAGATAATATAATGCAAAATCATGTCTGTTCCTATTAATGCTGACATTCCACCATAAATGCAATATTGCAATGATAGTGTTTTCACATGATAACTTACTTGCTAGGAGTATAGCTGATATAAATGACATGTCTTTCTATTCCTAGAGTATTTTTTTTAAAGGAAACGGTACATAAGCATAAGATCTGACGCTGCTGGAGTGTGAGCTAACTAAAGCAGGGACACAGTGTGAGTTGATGATTTGTAACCTAGTCTCATTGTGTTTTGCCACACAAAATACAATCAGTTACAGTGGGAGAAGATAAAGTGCAGATAAAGCAGTATAAGTATTTCTGAAATTGACATTGTTGATATTTATTATTTCAAGGCCTTTCATGTTAAAACAGTTAAACATCTTTGATTTATGGTTTTACTGTTAAGTTACCCAAACTGCAAATTCAAGCCAAACCCTGTTCCTTTGGTTTCTTTCTATCCCTTATTGCTATCATTAACAATTGCAACTTAAGTGCTAGATTTGTTGATGTATGAGTCAGAACAGACTACATCTCTATCTTCTACAATTGTATTGTTTGTTTATTGCTGGCAGGAATACAATTAATTTTTTTCAATAAAGCCATGCATTGAGTGGAAATTTTGAGTTGAATAAGGTTCTGTTTTTTGTCACTTCTCCTATACTAAAACCGCCTTTGAGTTAGCACTGGAAAGATAACATATTTTATCAGTAGGAGATAAGTTTGTAGAGAGAGGGAACTGTTTTCATTATCATATGTGTAACCTTATTACACTTTGTTTGCAAAGTGGCCTCCTTGAAAATCATTGTTATTCAGTTTGAGACTGAGGAGAGAACCCTGTGTGTTGGATTCTCACATTAACATACAAACTAAGTTAAGGAGACTTAATCAAGGGAAGGGCTTAATGAAAATTTCATTATTTTAATTTATTTTATACTTTTGGCATTATTCATCCTTTTTAGAAATGTCTTTATTTGTCATTTTTATCTGATATTTTTCTGCTTCCTTTACAATTTATTTTTGTTTTATTTTGTCCCATCTTCAAATTCCAGGATTTTCCAGTACTATAAAATTGACACTGGAAATTCTTTTCTACCCAGTCCCACAATCTAGGTTTTTTTGTCTTGTGGGAAGAAGCATCATGGAACCCTAAAATCTTATCCCTTATAACTTATAACTTCTCCTTATAGTTTATAACTCCCCTTTGATCAATACATTGCTTGGACCATTGTATGAACAAAATGGCTCTATATACAGTATTTTTACCCCAAATATTCAGCTTTTAATAAATTAATGCTTCTAGCTTCTTTGTAGTTCATGGATACATATACTGCTTAGTGCTTTTGCCATTCCTTCATCTGCTCTTTCCTCAACTGGAAGAAAAAGAATTGAACCATACACGTACCTCTTCAAGACTACCCCATATGAGACAACACTGTACATTTTTATTGCCAATTCAATGGTAGCTAAATTGTAATTTAAACACATAATACTAGGTTGATTTGCAAGAACTGTTGTGATTTTCTAGGGCTTTGAGTAACTAATAGATTCTTTCCAGACATAACAACAAAGGATTGATCATACGTTAGGGCCTTGAGTTGCAAAATTGACTTCTTGTGTTGCTGAAAGAGGATTTCAAATCTTAGTTTATTTACAGAAAACAGTTAAACTAGGAAAGCAATTAACTTCCTGCTTGTACTTGTGAAAGTTTAATCTGATCCAGTGAAATGTTTAATAGACTAATTTGTTATGAAGGGAAAGGAGAATCTGTCTGTGACAACTTGTTTGGCTTGCACACAAGCATTTCTTTTTGTTTGTTTGGTTTGATTTTGAAGGGGAGAAGAGAAAGAACACTGAGCTTTATTCTCTGGAGGATTCTAAAAGGCCAAGAGTTGTAGGAGATATTCCTATTGAGTTGATCAATGAGGTGATGTCAACAATTACAGATCCGGGTGCAATGCTGGGGCCAGAGGTGAGAGATTTAGAATTTACAAAGTTTGCTGGTCCATGTTTGCAATGACTAAAACACAAATTGGATGAGATAAAGTATTGAAACATACAGTCCATTATATTTGTCATGTTGTCTATATTTCTGTTGTTGATTATATGCAGTATTTTCACCCCAAATGTGTAAGAAAATATTGATGAAATGCATCATTTGACACAATAAAAATAGTCAGCAAAAATATGTTTTCTGAGAAATAGTGAATTAAAAGAGCAATTCAGCATCAGTGGTATTTCAGATTTTTGAAGCATTTCTTTACTGCATTTTCTACAGAGTATTTCTGTTATATAATTTACAATGCTTGATTGTTAAAAGCAAATGAGCTCATACTTTTTCTATGACCTGGATGAGATTAGTAGAAGCCTTGCACCTCTTTTTTGCTTCAGCTGTTTTTTTGTTAGAATTTCACCAAGCACACCTTCTACATTAACCAGTGTAAAATAACATTGGACATATATATTTTTAGAAATGCGGGACTGGAAGGGGTCTCTTGATCATTGAGTTCAGTCCCCTGCATTTATGGGCAATCATTTACCTAAGAAATGCTCAAAATTGCCATTTTAGATGCTCATATAAATGCAAAGCACAAAACCAGAAACACCAGGGTTACTCTATAATATGCTGTAAGTAAAAGTAAGAGAAATGAGGGCACTGCCAATGCAGCTGCAGTCGCAGGGAAGTAGCTGGTTAATATATATTTAGAATCTTCTATGAAAAAGACTGTCCATCACATTACAAAGGAAGGAAAAACTCCCTATAGTCCATGCCATTCTGACGTAAGAGAGAAACTGCTTCTTTACCTTACGTTTGGTGATTGGTATGATCCTAGGTGGAAAATGAACCTCTGGGTTTTCTTGGTAGGAGCACTGGGGTATTTAAACCTGTCGAGGCCAACTGTGGCTAACATCCCAACCAATGCTTCAAGTGGGGAAAAAAACAAACAGAAATCCTCAATCCCCTAGAAGCCAGTAGTATTCCAGCAGGGAAAAAAATCCTTCCTGATCCCTGTTTGGCCAGCAAAAGCCCTGAAACATAAGATTATCATAAGCCTTGCATGTTATAAGAGCTTCCTTTATACCCCAACATGAATATTGCAAATACAGGATTCCACACATCATGCACACTGAGTGTTGAGTTGTAACTCCCTGTCCTATCAGACCATTCCTTCCATAAACACATCAAGATCAATCTTAGAGTGAATTCAGGTTCTTTGCCCTGACAATTTGGCTTAGAGGACTATTCCAAAACTACTCCTCTGCTATTTAAAATTCTTCTAATTTCGAATCTAAATTTATCCATAGCCACTTCATAGCCATTGATATTGTGGCAGTGTTGTTTCTTAGCTGAAAATCTCTTTCCTTCCCTAATATTTATTTATGGATTATACTTGTAAAGGGTGACCATATCACCTTTTAGTCTGCACTTTGTTTAGCTAAGTTGAGCTTCTTTACTCTTCTTTCATAAAAAAGTGTTTCCATTCCTTTGACTTTCTTACTGACCCTTCTTTGAATCCATTCCTATTTCAGTTGAATATTGGTGACCAGAACCGCACATGATTCTAAATGGGATTTTACCAGTGCCTTGTAAAATCATAGCAGTATCTCCTTGTTTCTACTAAATATACCACCCCTGCAAAAGTCAGATAATTCATGTTTTTTAAACATGTTTTAAGACAACTCCTTATCTGACTCATAAATGTAGCACTGTCCTCACCAGTTTGACCTCTGAGGCACAAAGCTTTGCTTAAATCTAGATCAATTACTTTCACTGAATTATTCTTATCCAGAAAATCTGTTACTGTGTCATAGATGAGCGTTAAAGATATTGATTTAGAGGGATAATAGTTAAGGATAATTTAGAAGGATATTAAGTTAGTCCTACCTAAACTGTATAATCTGTGGTTATGTGCACTGCAAATATTGTGGTAAGCAGAAAGGACAGAGTGGCAGGGACTGGGTGCCTGATAGCCAAACTTGGCTTTGGAAAGCAAATAATATGTGAAAATGAGCCTTGTCCAGTGCAAAATAACCATTGCTTTAGGAACCAATACACTTGGTGATAGTTTTGTGTCGGCAGCATGTTTATTCCAAACTGAGATTTTTTTTCCAGCTAGTATTCTTTTTTCCTATACTGTAGTAGAGGAAGTTATAGTAGAGTTAACTACTGTGGTAGTCAACTAGCTGTGTCAGAATTGTATGGTCTTTCTGTGTTTATAAGCAAAAATGTTTTGGTAAGAAAGTATTAATAGAAGTTAAACAAATTAGCTGATTATTTTTCATTTGGAAATGTTGCACATTGCTAATTGCAAATAGTAAAATAGAAAAGAAAGCATTCTGATTTTCAAGTTTTCAAGATAGTTGTTTCTGCAGTGGAGAGCGGTAATAAAATTAAAACTAAGGTTGTGCCTTCTGTTCCTCACTCAAGAGGTATGACCATAGAGGAAGGCATATCCAAGTTAGCTTAACATAGCTAGCTTGAGTACCTGATGAGGATAAGGAAACATGAGTTTCAGCCCAGTGAGTAAGTAATCAGGGAACCTCGGCAAGCCTTTATGGTCCAAGCCACCACATTTTCACCTTTGTGGCTCAACCTACCTAGATAAAGTCATACCTTCAATAAAAATGTAAACATAGCCTGTGTCAGATGTGTGGCATATGACAGAACGAGGAGCAGTGGTCTCAAGTTGCAGCAAGGGAAGTTTAGATTGGATAGTAGGAAAAACTGTCTTACTAGGAGGGCAGTGAAGCACTAGAATGGTTACCTAGAGGGGTGCTGGAATCTCCATCCTTCAGGGATTTAAGGCCCGGCTCAACAAAGCCCTGGCTGGAATGATCTAGTTGGGGATGGTCCTGCTATGACTAGACTAGATGTCCTTAATTTCTAACCCCAATTTTCTATAATTCTGTTTACTTGAGAGTGTCCCTTCATCTTCAAAATACATGGGCAATTCTGTCTGTTTTTTGTAAAAGGAAGACTTAAGATGATTTTTGGTTGTTATGCTTATGGATGTGAAATTAGAAGACCAGTTTTATAAATTCTGCAAAATATGTTCTTTTTCCTCTTTTGCATGAGTCAGACTAACTTTCTGTCAGCGCACTCAGCCCGGGATGAAGCAGCGAGACTGGAGGAGCGCAGGGGAGTGATTGAATTTCATGTAGTTGGAAATTCCCTGAATCAGAAACCAAACAAAAAGATTATGATGTGGCTAGTTGGCTTACAGAATGTATTTTCCCATCAGCTACCTAGAATGCCAAAGGAATATATCACACGTCTGGTCTTTGATCCGTGAGTACCTTCACTTTTGATGTTCAAGTTAAATATATTTAATAGAAACACAGCAAGGGCCTGATGCTGGTAGAGAGGAGCTAATATGAAGTGGGCCAGTTGATGCTATGTGAAGGAGGCAACATCTTTGCACAGTACTACCACACTCCAGTATTCTGAGGTCCTCTGCATACACTCTAAATGGAGCTAGTTAGAGTGGAATGTCCTGGGGAACTGTACACACATGACATGCTTCCCTAAAATCAGCGCTGAAAATCAGCAAATGATTACAGCAATTACTGCAGCTTGGATCTATACTAACTCTCAGCCTGCTTCTTCCTTTCTCTGTGGATATACTAGCAACCCACAGCTGGAGTGAGGGGAGCCAACTGGCAACACAATAGAAGATCTGACCATGCAGCCCTGGAGAAGGGAGCTGCCTAGACAGACAGGTTCTGGTTATTCAGCTCTGAGCTCTCCAGGCATACAGTAAACAGGTTCCTGTGCCTTGGAGAGAAAGTTTCTAGGGTTTACATAGGTGAATGATATTTAAATCCGTAAAGATTATAATCAGTCCAGAACTTCAAACAAAAAATCATTCCTTTTACTTTACAATGAATCTCTTAGAATATGTTTTGGATTATAGTGCAGCACTTTAAGTAAGTTCAAGTGTCAGAATTTAAAGACTCCTCCAAACTAAATGTGTGTCAGCCATTATCTTATTTATTGGCTACATAGACCCATTTAGATAATCTGGGAGAATTCTCCAAGGTATGTTCTCCTGGTAGAGACACTTACGCAGAGCTGCATGCACAGACATTTGAAAGCTGAGGCCCTGAAGAGTGGAGAGCTTGCAGTGCTGACATTGTGCAGCTGGCGGGAGGCCAAGGGGAGGGGCTGCACATACATCTCAGCATGCTCTACAGGTTGCTTTAGTCTGCGTGGTGACAGATGGCAGCAGTGTATAGGGCAGCACTGATTGACTGACCTAGACTATCCATGGTCAACCTGTGTTTTCTTGCAGCTCAATGTGTGAATTGTGAAGGGGAGTGTTCTGGAGCAGCAGTGTCCAGCGAGTGACACACTGGGCATGTCTACGTGAGATGCTATGGTGTAACAGCAATGAGCGTGTCACTACTGTGCAGTAGTGTTGGGGAAAAAAAACGTGCAGTGATGGTACTACACAGTTGCAACAGCATAAGTACTTGCATAAGTACTAAATGACTGTGCAGTAACAACTGTGTAGTCTGCTGCACATGTAGATGTGGCCACTGTGTCCCTAAATGCTGGGGGGAGGGTAATGCTGGAGGACTATATTCCTCTTTTGAGAGAAGCCACAGTTTGTATATTTGCTCTCCCAGGAGACACTGTCCTTGGAATAATTTAACCTTGATTGTTCCCAAGTTATTTTCCCCCTGGAGTGACCATTTTTACTCTGGAGAAAAAGAACGTGAATATCTGTATATATGTGTTTTTTCCTGCGTGAGCAGTGACTCTCACAGGAGAAACTGAGTGTCTGTAAGAGGCTGTTATGTAGTGTTATCTAATTACCTAAGTGCTCCCCCTCATTGAATTTTGATGATGAACTGCTTAAGCATTGCAAATATAAGAAAATAAAACTAAAAGCACAAACAAACAAAGTGAAATGCTGATCTGAAAGGTACTGACCAATATAATACAAGCAGCAAGTGGTAACATGCCTGCTTTCACTTTCACACAGATAAAATGAGCATCAGAATAACTACAAGGAGAACAGATAAAAACAAGTGATAAGTGATTGGCTTGGATTAAAATATATGTGTATATTAACCTCCAGGGAAGGAAGCTTTTTAAAAATTTCTTGGGCTGCAGTGACAGATAAAATGAGGCTGTTTTACTGAGTAACTTTAGGAAGGAGTTCATTTGATGGACACATTGTGCTGTGTTTGCTTTATTATTTAAAGCAGAAGTTGAGCTTTACAAATAAATTAGTATATTACTTTCCAAATTTACTGAATGAATATAGCTATCAGAAAGTTCTTAGAAACCTGTAAAAAGTCATCATTGTTATAAGGAAAATATTTGATGAGCAGCACAAACTATTGGCTAGCTAAATAAATAGATGTGATACAAATTGTTTGTATTGAAATTTACCATAAAATTCTTGAACCTTGTCAATAGAGGTTGAGAAATATAACCTAGTGTGTCTCTTCCAGCTCCAGATATAAACGAGGTTGAAACTGATGTATCCTGGTTTTCAGATGTTATTAAGAATCGGTGATTAGAAATGCATAATTTCCTGGTCATCTGTTAGAAACTGATCGCTTAAGCTGTGCAGATTTCATGCAGGAAACCAGGCATCTGATAGTACAGCCCAAGTGTCCTGCAGCTCCATTAATTTCTAATTGATAAGAAAAACAGACCATTAATAACAGAATCAGTGAAGGCAATGAAATTCTTACTTGTATTACCTTAATGCTTAGGAAGCCTCATTGTGCTAGTGAACTGCAAAGACAAAGCTTGATACATTTTACATTAGGTGTAGAGCATGATGTTAAGATTATAACTGTTCAGTAGATTTAGCAAAGGCATTCATGGTTGCCTTGGGGCTACAAAAAAAAATGACATTTTTAAAAAGAGGGCAACTGTGATATGTACATGAACTAAAGCTATCATTATTTTATACATTCAGAAAACACAAGACACTTGCATTAATAAAAGATGGCCGTGTGATTGGTGGTATCTGTTTCCGGATGTTCCCATCTCAAGGATTTACAGAGATTGTTTTCTGTGCTGTGACTTCTAATGAACAAGTCAAGGTAAAGAGAACGTTAGAAGTGTATTACAGGCATCTTAGTAAACCCGAATTCTGAGGAGTCTCAACTTGCAAATGGATTATAGTTACAGTTTAGAAACTGCTGTCTCTTCTAATTTCCACTTTCTGTATAGGAATATTCAACAATATATTTAACAAATCAGTCTACTACGTAAAAATAATTTAGATGCATTGCCTGAGGATCTTCACCTTACTAATAAAAATCTTCATCAATAAATATTCTATTGCAGGGGTGGGCAAAATGGCCAATCTGGATGTACCGGGGCTCCATTTCCCAGCAGCCCCTGCCGTTATGGCTTGGTTCAGTCTCCATGGAGACCCCAGCTGCATCTGTGCAGGAAAGCTCAGGCTGGGTTGCCATGGAGACCAGCCTTAGCCCTGCCGGCAGCACACGTGGCAGAACAGGGCAGGGGTTTGCTCCGGAGCCGCTGGGAAGTTGGGATGGGGACAGCTTTCTCCGGAGCAAGGGCAGATCCGCAACCTGTAGCCTGCATGCTCCGGTCAGGGGTGCACAAGCAGGGGATCACGGCTCTGTTTCAGGTTCTTGCAGCAGTGACAGCCTCATCTGGAGTAGGGGCAGAGCTGCAATCCCCTGTTTGTGCACCCTTGCCCTGAGTGTGCAAGCTACAGATTGCAGGTCTGGCCTGGCTCCAGAGCAAGCTGCCCCCATCCCAAGTTCCCAGAGGCTCCGGAGCAACCCCCTGTGCTGCTCCGCCCTGCACACGGCCCTTGCCACTGAGGCTGGTCTCCATGGCAACTCCAGCCTGAACTTCCCTGCGCAGGTGCGGCTGGAGTCTCCATGGAGGGCAGGGGCAGCTGAGAAATGGAGTCCACGGCTGACCAGATCTGGCCTGTGGGCCAGACTTTGCTTGTCCTTGGTCTATTAGGTCCCATCAGTGGCTATTTACTCTGCCCTCTTGAGTGGCTTTATATCACCTTACTAGAGCATTTGTAGTTGAATAAAAATGAGCCTTCTGCTTGTGTGACTATAATCTCATGGGCCCCAAGTTTAAATGACTTCAATGAAAAATGACTTTTAAAACAAAATGGACAAACTCCTGCAATCTAAAAATATGCTGGTGTGCTATATAAAATCTTGTAAAACTCCTTTAAAGGGCATTAACTTTTCAGAATAAACTGTTCTGCTTGAAGAATATAAAGTGCTGAAGGTACAGAACCAGATGAACTTTTTACAGAGAGATTACAAGTAAATCAAAACTATTATTTTGATTTGAGCATTTAGCCTGTGGCTATTTGATTTCAACCTTTGGGCTGTAGGTGGTGCTTTAGCTATGTTAGTCAGTTGTGTTGTTGCTGAAAATAGGAACAAATTTAGTGTTAAAAACACTGAGCTGGCAGAGGTTGTGTGCTGGTTATATATTTGGGGAAGATCTTGGTGAAGGTGTAGCAGGATGAGCGGGTTTGGTTTGTTTTTTTTTTTACAAACGTAAATATTTTTTGTTAGACTTGGATTCCCTAAACTCCAGATTTTTGGAGAAAGACTCACTCAAACTTAGCTCTTGGCACTAAAGTGTCTAGTATTTTAAAAGATTTGAACAATATAAGATTCTAGATGCATGTATTTTTGAGGGTGCATCTACACATCACCTTACAGCGATGTAGCAACGTGCTACGGAGACGTAGCAGTCATGCAGGTCTACATGTGATTGTCAGCTGTGCTACGGCAGCGTAGCAGCAAAATATAACTATGCACTGTGCACAGCACAGTAACCACCTGTACTGCACCATACTTTAGTACTTCCAAAAGGAAGTATTAAAGCACAACGCACTCAGAGTCTAACTAGAAAAAATGAATCTTCATTGTGCTGCAGCTTTGAGTGGTGTAAGGTAAAGTTGTCACATGCCATGTCACAGGTCTGCAGGGGTAGCCTTTCAAAATCTGGTATAATAAAAAAAGGCTAACTTCCAAGTGGCTGCCTAGATTACATACAAACACAATCCTTATAGTAGAGTTGTTTGTTTCATTCTAGAGTGCGTTTTTACATAAATGTTTAAGACAGGGGTGGGCACTTATGTTGAGCAGAGGACCGCTTACTGAGTTTTGGCAAGCCATTGAGGGCTGCATGACAGGCAGCCAGGGGCAGATAAATATTAATTTTCGAAATTTTTTAGGGGCCCTGTGGGCTGCATTTTGCCCAGCCCCGGTTTAAGATGATTGTCTATGAATATGGGGCTTGTGTTTCTTTCTGAGCTAGTTGCCTATTTGTCAGCCTTCAACTCAGAATATTCTTACGTTCACAGATAGCTCTTGCAGCCCTTTTTGGTGAGAAGCACTTCCTATCTTTTATAAACTTTCAGGTGGCTGAACTAAGAAGTAGCCTGGGGGACTGTTTTCCTTTGAAAGCTGAAATGGTTTTGAGGTAGTTGCGTCTGACTCCTAGGCACAACTTTTTGCATGACTTCCCTTTTTAAACATTAAGCTGCTGGAGTGTTTATGAGAGTGAATACATTTGAATAATTTATTGTTCGCTGTGTTAATGTATAAGAATTCTCTGAACCTTCCCATAAAATAAGGGTCCCTAGATATGTGCCCTACAGACTTGTAACGGTTCCCATTTTTTTTCCTTTTATTCTTAATTACAACATAAACAGGAATGCAAAATTCAGTCAGATGAATAGTTAGTATAAAATATTATATTTTATTACCGAAGAATAATGCAATTTTAGTCCGTTATATTTCAACATAAGATGAAAAATAGAGGAGTTTGGAAGTGTATGTAAAGCATATTTCTTTTCTCTAGGATTATTCACCTTTAAATTACATAATTACACAATTTTCTTCTATTACTGAACAAGATCAATTTTTTTCCCTCATTTGCCATTAACAGGCATTGGTGTTATTTATTTGTATTACGGCAGTACCTAGGGATGCTGGTTGGAGATCAAGCCTCCAGTGTACAAGGTCCTTTTCATATGTAACAAATATAGTCCCTGCCCCAAAGAGTATATAATCTTTAGTATACAATGAAGCATAATCAATAGTAAGATAATTGTAATTACTAGTCTGGGCACACTAGCAACCTAGCCATCGTGAAATGACTTTGCTAAGTTGATTAGTAAGAAGAGGTTATATTATCTATTTCAAGGATTCCCACCATTATATTATTTTACCTTTGTTAGTCTCCAAGTATGTGACTATATGTGCTTGACACTTGAACAATATACATATACATATTGACTTTGCATTACAGCTCTTTGAAACAAATGCCTCTTTAGCTTCATGTTGTTTTTCTGTCCCTCTCATGGTCAAGAAAATTCTGGTAGTATATTATAAAAGTAAAAGTGAATCATCAGTCAAAGCAGTGATATTCTAAGTTCCCTAGTGAGTTGCAAGTGTTCTTTTGAGATGATTGGAAATTGTGTGGTCTTTTAAAATCCCTCCTGAGTTAAGTATTAGAGGCTCTTGAGAATAGGATCTAGAGAAAATTACTCTAAAAGAACAGGTAAGTCATATTTCTTGCCCCACTGCTTCTTATCTATGTAAACCCTAATGACTTCATATTGATTTTTTAAAAATAATTTCCACACAGGGTTATGGAACTCATCTGATGAATCATCTGAAAGAATATCACATTAAACATAACATTCTCAACTTCCTCACATATGCAGATGAATATGCAATTGGCTACTTCAAAAAACAAGTAAGTCAGTCTAAGAAAAGATTTAGATCAGTGGCAGAAGTTGAAATTTAGGAACAATATTTGCATCTTGTGAGAGCTAATCATTTAGATAAAATGTTTGTTTGTTTTAAATCACCAAATATGTTTTGTATTAGCCACAGTCAAGAAGCTGTTTTTACAATGTAATTTATTTTGAAAGAAGACTGAATATATTTGTAGATTACATAATGCTCTTAATCATGTGTAAAACCATCACAAATAAAATTGATTACGATGAATTAAGACTTACTTCTGATTTACAGTTTATATGTTAAAATGCATGTTTCATCTTTACAAAGTATCAGCTCCACTCCATTTAAAGAGTCACAATTGTTGAAAGGGGTTTGAGAATTGACAGGCGCATGATGGTAGTGTGGTTTTAATATACAGAACAGAATTGATTATGGACTGGTATCCTTTTTGTGTAAACAACTTCTAAAAGTGGTGGAGTTATGTCAGCAGATAAGGTGGAGTTGTCAGTAGTGGTGGAGTTATGTCTTGTGTTCAGTGTCTGATTGTGTTCCTTTTTTAAAATAAGAGATGCTAAGTATAAAAAAAAATCAGTAAATCATTAAGGTCAAATGGATCGGCTGCAATTGGCCCCCTTTGCCACACAGGGGGCCAAATTAGCAGATCTATATGAAGAATTGGAGGGCCAGTATTAGTCAATTAAAAAAACACTAAAACTATTCTCCTTGCTCGCTTTAGAAGTGAGTCATGGGAGTGTGTATAACTGCAATAAGTAAGGGTGTGGAATCTGCCCCAGAAACTGCAGATTTTCTGACATCCTTGTGTGGGAGCTAGTGGTTCTGTCAGAGGATCATATCTGGATATGCAGACACCCTTGGTCTCTTCACTGGTCTTTTGTTCATCTTTGTGGCTCCTCAGCACCAGCTATCTTTCTAATATATCATTCACCATAGTACCTAATAATCATGATTCAATATGTATGTATAGTGCAGAGTGAAATATCATTCTACTTAGCGAGGCTGATTCATATTGCCAGTTTTGTTTTGTCTCTATGTTTATGCACTTTACTAGTTTTGTTATAAACTTTAGGAAAGATCATGACTGCCTTCCTGATTCTGACTGAGGTTTCATAAATATTATTGCAACACCCAGCATAGATAAATGAGCTATAGTGGTTGGTAAAGGAAAGATTCCTGGTCTTCTGGTAGTGTTGGATTGAGCGTGCAGCCACTTTGGTTCAGGAAAAATGATCCTATGTATAAAGTTAGTCCAAGAAGAATGGACTCACCAAATTCCTTGCTCCTGGTTTTTTGACATTTCTCACCTTTTGTCTTAAGTCAGTAAAACTCCTATCTACCTTAGAATTTTTGCTTGACAAATGACTGTAGGATTTGGACCTGGAAGAAAAATGCCTGAATATATATGACGGCTAACATTTTCATCTATACACAATTTATTTTCAATAAAAACAATGTTTCCCCAGCCCTACGTGTGCATGCACATACAAATGGTATATTTTTGATTTTAGCTTCTGCTCTTCATAGTACTCAATCCTGTCCCAACCTTACACACATATATAAACAATATTTATATAAAGTTACTTGAGTTTCGAAGTATTTTTGCAAGTCTAGAGCTATGGTTTGTAGCTGTTCTTTTATATTTGTTGTCATTTTAATGTTCTAAGGATTTTTGGTTGTAATTCATAGTTGTTTTTCAGTTAATGCAGTTTTTTTTCATATGTAATTTATGATAATTTGATTTAATCTCTTCTCAGGGCTTCTCCAAAGATATTAAAGTACCAAAAGCAAAATATGTTGGCTACATCAAGGATTATGAAGGAGCTACATTAATGGGATGTGAATTAAATCCAAGGATTCCCTACACTGAATTTTCTGTCATCATTAAAAAGCAAAAAGAGGTAAATGCTGAAATGAAATATTGTAGTCTTTCTTCAAAAACAAGATGTACATCACATTTTAAATAGCTTCAATAAATAATTTAAAATAATTTCTGTTAGCACTGGGATACCTGTCCCCTTCCATGCACGTATCTACTATGCAAAACATCATACTGGTCATTTTTAGTTGGAACATTTTAATCCAGCCTTAATTGTCATAGGTTTGCCAGGTAAAGCATAACTTGTACTTTCCTGTTTTTACTGTGATGGTGATACAGAAAAGTATTCATATTCATTGCTCAAAATGAAATCATTGATTGTGTGCAAGTTAGTAAATAAAATACTTCTTTAATTAGTTCTAATTTTAATTACTTTTAATTAGTTAATTAACTTCTTTAAAATGTTCTGTCTGAGAGCCACTCTAATTAAAGCACCTGTCTCTCTGATAGTCCATCCAGCATCTTGTGTATCAGTGTCCCCATGCTTCAAAATGGCGGTGGGGGCCCTTTAACAAAAGCTTGTTGAATTAGTTTTAGTTTAAGCACCCCCACTGCTATTTTGAAATGTGAGGACACTGATATGTGGGATGTAGAGGCTGTCTGGCTAATTACCACACTCCAGTTGACCTGATTAATCAAGTCTGCTCTGACGTAAGGCCTGAAGGGACCTAGTTCAACCCCCTGCCTGAGGGAAGTTCA
Source organism: Crocodylus siamensis (assembly GCF_052110815.1). Taxonomy (NCBI): domain Eukaryota; kingdom Metazoa; phylum Chordata; order Crocodylia; family Crocodylidae; genus Crocodylus; species Crocodylus siamensis. Next base: position 145,463,423 of record NC_143399.1, on the reverse strand, counting down.
TTCATATCCAAACTATCCTATTCAAATCCATTGTCTAAACTCTTAGCAAAACTACACGGTCAGCCCTGGTCACTTTGAGTGGAGCATTTTCAAAGTATGTTCTTTCTTTTATGTTTAAACAACCTACCATTTTTCTCCCAACACAGACTTTGAATTAACAAAGTAATTAAGTGCTGAAGTTAAACGTTGGGCATGCATTCTTGATTGGGTAATGGAAGAAACAATAAACGTTCACAAGTTTTTTTTCTATAAACCACAACATCATTATGTCCTCCTGATACAGGTTTAAGTCTCTTATTATTTTGAAAAATATTTTCTCTATCAGTCTGTGTTTTTGAATAGAGAAAACATCCTAACTGAATAACCCACTCTTTGGCCCAGATATGCAGGTAGATAGATGAGATGCAAACATTTGAGTCCAGTCTTTTCTCCCGCCCAGGCGGGGGGTCGGACTTGAAGATCTACAAGGTCCCTTCCGACCCTATTTCTATGATTCTGTTGTTTAATTTGGCCACAACTTTATTAACAAAACTGGGAATGATCAGGCAGTAACTTGTACAGGTGGTCATTCCTGTCTCTCATTTCCACATCTTGGGCTGGGTTGCTGTCAGCCCCTTACCCTCTGAACCTAGTCCTGTGCCACTGCTAGGACATTGTCACCACCATCCTACATTTTATGGCAGAGGACAACAGTTGCTCTCCCTCTTCATTCTGGCTGTCTTTCAGTGTTCTCCCTTATTTTCCTTTTTTCAAGACCAGATATTCCTATATTCTCTAAACCATTCCTCTTAGTGCTTGCTTTCCAAACCCTTTTGTCACCTTTGGACAGGAATAGGTATTTGTACTGGGAGAAAAACCTTTCCTCTGGCTAAAAAAGAAAGCATACAGCTGTTCAAGCAATTTATTGAAGAAGAAAACTGGCTCTTCCGCAAGAAAGTTAGATTGATTCCTATGAGGAAGATCTCCCTCCTACCCAGTCTAACTTGAAAAGCTGTCAGCTTCTCTCTGGTTTGGAAGACACTCTATATGGCACAGGCTGCTGCGCTCCTTCCCAAGGAAGATGGCAGGAAGGAGAGCACTGGCTCTCTGATAGTCCATCCAGGAACAAGCTGTCAGGGAGTCCTGGGGGAAAATTCCTCCCATCATCCCACTAATTAGGTGATTGGCAGGAGAGCGGTGAGGCATTCTTCTGCAGTGGGAACTATTCTGGTAGGGTTCCCACCACAACATAATTCTTCTCCCCACCAGCCCAAGAATGTCAGGATGGACGGGCCATTCTTCTGTGGGGGACGGGGGCTCCAAAATCCAGGATTGCTGCCAGGGAAAATGGTCCTCCAAAAGTACTCTGGTGGGCCCAGAGGAGGGTTCAAGGCTTGCCAAAACTCCCAAGTCTCTCACTGTGGTTTCCCTGCCTCTCACATGTGCCTCCCTTTTCACCAGGCGGTGTGTCTTCCAGTTGTCTTGCAGCAGCAAGTCTCCCCAGGCTCTGAGAACCTTGTGACCATGGAAGAATGTCTTCCTTTGTACCCCATGCTCCTACTTATCTGACTAGATCATGCCACGATTTAAAAAAAGGAAAGACTGCCTATTAACAGCCTGCCCCCTTCCCAGGCATTTTCTTCATTCATCACGCTAGTCATCACATTCAGTCACACTAGTTATCCCCGTTTGTCAAAGAAATGAGAACAAGTTAATTTGCTATGATTTGCTCTTGTGTACTAATGATCACCCCTTTCTCCTCTAGGTGTTTACAGATTGATTGTCTTATGATTTGCCCTAGTAATTTCCCAGATATCTTGAAGTCAAGCTAACTGGTCTATAACTTCCTGAGTCTTCCTTTTTTAAGGCACCATATTGCTTCTCTTTCAGTCCCGAACCCCAAAACCTCACTTGTCATCCATGACTGCAAATATTATTGTCAGTAGCTCTGAAATTTCTTCGTTTACTGCCGACTCAAATTAATTTAATTTGTCAGAAGTTCTCTATTGCATCCCCATTATCCACATTCTCTTCTTCGTTTGTATTAATTTTGATAATTGTCTGGTTGCAGTGGGGTTTGTTCATTTTTGTTTTGTTCCCTGAAGGTTGAGGCAAAGTAGTTCATTGAGCAGCTCCGCCTTCTTCGCATTTTCTATTAAAAACTTAGCTTCACCATTAAGCAGCGGATCCAGATTTTCTGTTTTTTGTGAAGTAGGCATCTAGGAGCCTACATTGCTTTGATTTCTCAATGCAGCTTAAGCTCCTAAATGACTTAGGTTACAGACAGGGGAAGAAAACATACCAAATTAGAGGGGTACAAAAGATTTATCATGTATCATGTGCTTTGTTGTAACCATTCGAGTGTCTGTTCTTATATTACAGTAATTGGAAGTTAAGTCAGGGAACAATGTGCCCATCAATGAAACAGTGCTAAGTTACCATTGTTGAGCATCCGGTTACTGTGGGACAGGAGTGAACACAAAACAGTTGCCATGTGTCAGCTGAACTGCAGTGATTCCTCCATCTTTCTTCACAATTTTGAAGATGATATAATTTTTTTCATCCATTTTACAAAATTAGTCACTGGTGAAAATGAGAATTAGGAACTTTAATCATTCGGGTACTTTTGAAAATTTTGCTTTCTCCATCCAAGATGATATTGTTTTCCAACCTCCACATCATTGGAAGTGTGTTTGTAATATTTTATTTTGCAGTTAGGTGCTGCAGTCCTCCAGAAATCCTGTGCTCTTTGCATTATAGGGATATCTTCAAACATTCATCAGTCTGTAACTTTATGAAAAAATGTCTGTCTATTTTGTCAATACAAACGAAATATTAAGACTTATGGGTGTAAATATAATTTTGAGTGCTGATGAGGTGGCTGATGGGTGGATTGTGGCTTGTTGCTTCCACAGCTGTAAATCCAAAACAGTTTCCTACCAGAAACCAAGCCAAAATAAATTCTGTTAAATTTAGTGCTCAGGAAAGATGTCATTTTCTTTAAATGAATTGCAATCCAAAGAAGAAATAGCTGTTTGTAGACAGTCTTAAAGAATAGTGTAAGAATTTGCTTGAATTTTAGTGCATTGTTGTTGGGTGCAGTAATTTTTGTTGTATAGATTTATTTTCAAATACAGGGTTCTTTAACTTAGGAATTAAAGCTACTGTGATATTATCATATATTTATCTTCCCTTCTCAAGAGACCTGTTCCTGAAAGTTTACATTCCTTCCATTAATCCTTGTTTGCTCTATGTGCCTTGCTTTCTCACAACCCATGTTCTAGCCGTGTTCTTGTTGTCACCGCTCAATTTGTCTCCCTGAGGTTGTACCTAAACCATACAAGGCACTTTTCTTGCTTATGCCCCTTTACTACATAGAAATGTCCATGTTACTATTGCAGTACTTCCCAATGCCATTTATCAGTGGGTCTAGTGGAGCTGGAACTGGCCTGTAGTCTACATCCTGTTTTTCCTAGTCCCATCGTATGTACAGAATTTAAGCTTTCATCTAAAGAATTGGATTGTATCCATATGACTGCAAAAAAGTCAGTGTGAACCATCACACTGCCATTTTGCATAGGCTGTAAATAAACAAAACCAACAATTCTGGGAAGCATGAAAAATTCCATGTCTCCTTGAAGAAATGTTGACATTGAAATTTAATGCTAATGATTTCAATTTCATCATTAACTTGTCCACCACTTGTTTCATCAGAAACATCCAAAAATATTGGTCTTGTGGGTAGAGACTAGAGAGAATATCACTGTTTGTTCTAGCCTGGCTTCTATAAGATTTTGATTCCAGACAAATGGACTGGCTGATATTGTAGTTTAACATTTATTACCACTTTAAAACATGTGAATTTTAAAAGAAAATAGTAAAAATTAGTTTTAGAAACCCAGTAGTGGGGATATTCCGTTTTTAAAGAAAATTGTTTCCTTATCAAAAAAAACCCCTATTGTAATCTCAAAAAAGTGTAATGATTAACTCAAATTAAAAAAAAAAAGAATATATATCCAGTATTAAGTGTTTAAATGTATAAAAAGAATAATTACACAGGAAGCAGTCATTTTGAAAATGACATCTTCCAGGCACAGAGTATAGCAAAGCGTTTAAATACTCATCAGGAGCACAAAACAAAATTAATTAAAATTGAGGTAACAAAAGGGGGACAAACACAGAATTAACCTTTCAGTTGGTGGTGTCAGAGTGATGGTTCCTGTGATCAGAGACCTGAGCAAGAATGTCTTGCATTTGAAAGCTTGACTCACTTTATCTCAGCTACATAGTTGGTCCAATATAGGATATCACACTAAGAAATCCTTCACCCTTTCAATTGGAAAAAACCCTCTGGTTTTTCATGAATTCAGATGATGAGCTGAATGCAAGGAAAGGCAGAAGAGTTTTCTGCTGTATGTATATCATCAATCTTGACTTCCTTGAGGGAAAATCTTGAATAAGGGCCGTTGTGATTAATATACAAACACCGTCCACAGTTACACAGAGACTTTAAAACTGAACAAGTGCATCTGAAAACTAGAAGATAAGCAGTATTCTTGTTCAATAAAATATTTATGATGGATTAACTTTGTGTTCTGTGTGCATCCAAACTTCACAGTGATTTCAGGGGAAATCTTTGGTGCACAGAAATGGAATAATAACGTATTAATAATATGTTTCTACACATTACGGTTCTGCTGCAGTGTCTTACTAGTTGCTTTTGAGCTTGTCAACTACAGTTCTTGATTTTTGAAACTACATTTCTTTTTCTGTGCTACATTATAACAGATTATAAAAAAGCTGATTGAAAGGAAACAAGCTCAGATTCGAAAAGTCTATCCTGGTCTTTCCTGCTTCAAGGATGGCGTACGACAGATTCCTATTGAAAGCATTCCTGGAATTAGTATGTACCAACCTCCCTTAATGCAGTGCTGCATCAAAATAGCCAAAAATAGAGGCCAAGATTAGAGAAATTAGAAGCCGCTAAATATTGCTTATTGGTAGCATAGATATATCTAAATTAATCTGATATTTTTTTTTCTACAGGTTTAGAAATGTTCTCAAGGATTCCTAGTCTAGAGCTATTCTACATACATTATTTAATTCTATTGGCATGTGATGGTCCTTTGTTGTGTTTTCACGTGTAATTTCCACCTGACTACTATAATCCCATTCAGTGATCTAGCCTTGTGCTAATTAAGTACGGATTGGGATATAACAAAACTAAGCCTATCAATAATATTTTTCTCTGTTGTCAGACTTTGTAATTTATTTTCTGGCTCTAGGAAATCATTACATCATTTTACATCTATTTTCTTTACATAGAAATGCTGGAGGTAATAATAAAAGATGGTAAAGGATTTTTAAAGAAAACAGTGCATTCTTGCTGGGACGGTATCATGAATGGGACTTCATGATACAGGATATTAGAGTATATTTTGTAGGAAATGAAACGGGGCTGGGAGCTAAAGTACTGTAGTTTTAAGATTAATCCTAAAAAGCCCTTTATTCAGGGAGCACTGATATTTATTATTCTTTTTTTTAGATTCATATTAACTCTTAATCTTCTGACCTAAAGTTGTTCTCATGTAATGTTTAATTTTGTTGGTGTGCAGGAGAGACTGGCTGGAAACCAAGTGGAAAAGAGAGAGGGTAAGTACAATTTGAACAACTAAAATTATTAAGTAATTTGAGAATTCTTTGAAAACAAGTCTCCAGGCTATGTAACTTGAAGTGTTTCTTTTATATTGAGAGCAAAATTGAGATAAATAATCATCAATAAACTAGCTCCTGGGTATTGTTTTTCTGTTAAAATGTTTTCTGTTTGAGCATTGGTTTCATGTTAAATGCAGAATTATAGACAAGAAATAAGAGAATAAAGCTAATCTTTTTTTGTATTTTTTTTTTAAATTTCAAGTAAAGAGTCCAAAGATCCAGATCAGCTTTACAGCACATTAAAAACCATCCTTCAGCAGGTTAAGGTGGGTGTTAGTTTTAGTTCATCTTCTATAAAGATTTTTTAATGATTTCCAACATGGAGTTTCCATATTAGATACCTTACTCCTTTTTTTTTTTTCCTCCAAAGAGCCATCAAAGCGCTTGGCCCTTCATGGAACCTGTGAAGAGAACAGAAGCTCCTGGATATTATGAAGTTATAAGGTTTCCCATGGGTAATGCCACTAACATTTTAAAGTATAGATTTAAAGTTCTCTCTAGCTCAGGGGCGGGCAGTTATTTTGGGCAGAGGGCCGCTTACTGCGTTTTGGCAAGCCATCAAGGGCCACATGACAGGCCGCGTGATAGTCTTCACAATGTTTTTCTGCTGTGCTTGTCTGTATATTGAGAAAAAAGGGAAAAATGATATTTCTTCAAAAGAAAAAGCACTTAGCTATGTATGGTTTTTTTGGTGCATTTCTTTGGCTACAGCTCTATGTATACCTTTGTCATTAAATGTAAAATGCTGTACCCACAGTAACTTTTATTTATTAAAGAAAATTCTAATGCTGTCCAAATTGGAGGGCCCCTTAAGGTTTCATAATTGTAGGTTTTCGGTCTCCAATGTTATCTGTATAGATTACTAGCCTTAGGCTTTTTGTGTTTTGCCCATGCTCTTGAAGATAACTACTTTTCCAAAGCTCTGAATTGTGCCATCATATTCAGGTTGTTTTTTTTCCAGTTCACTTGTGCTCCACAAAGTATACAACTAAATGGGAGAGGTTATTTGTTAACAGCTCCTTAAAGTTAATTGGAAGAAGCTGTATCCTATTAGTGCTATACCATGCTGTTTGCTGTGAGGTCCATCAAACAAGACAGTATTATTGTAAAGCAAGTACTGTATTTACTTATACACTGCATACAGGCTTTGCCCCAAAATCAGCCCTCCAAAATTGAAACATGTCTTAAGGGAAGAAGCTGATTTTTCTTTGCTGGAATAGAAGCAGGGAGGAATAGTGAACAGCATCTCTATGTTTCTAATGGTGGCCAAAATGGGGCATAGCATCTCTGCATTTCTGTGTGGCCCAGCAGAGCAGCAGTGGTGGAGTCCAGTGTTAACCTTCTCACAGCTGTTATTTGAACAATTGAGCTGGCTAAGAGTAAGCTGCTGCATGCAATCCATAGTATTTTGATGAGACTTGTGGTGTGGAAACATTTTATTATTAACAGGAACTTATATGAAGAACTGTTTACAGTAAGAAGCAACAGTCTTGCTACTGTCCTTGCAAGGGTCTCGAGCCTAGCCTTGTTGCTCTCTTGCCATACTAGCAAGTTCCTGCTGCCTCATCCAGGCTGTTTCCTGAACCTTTTGTTTCGAGGAGGACTTACTATGTCACACAGCCAGCCCATGGCTGGAAAAATTCCTTTTTCTATATTCTGCCTTCCAAAACCAAGGTGTATATCTTATTTGGGGGGGAGGGGGTGGTATGCAAGAAAGCATGGTGCTTCCTGGTGATTTTTTGCCCCCTTGCGTATCTTCCCTTACATTAAAGTTTTGCTTTAAAACCTTCTGGAATTCTAGTGTTTCAAATCATCCCTATGTGAGATGTGTACAAAATAAATACATTTCATTATGCTTTGGTTTTTCCTGCACACAGAGTCACAATTTATTTAACTAAATGAAGGCAACCCCTTATTTTCAGTCCCCTTGAATTGGTTTAGGAGTACCATATGTTAATCTAGCTTACATCAGTATGGAATCTGTTTAATCCAAATCGATATAAGGTACTCTTAATCTGATTTAAGAGAAACCAAACAAGAGGGCTGTACTGATTTAACTAAATCTGTTTCCAAATGGACTTAATCAGTACAGCTTTTGTCATTTGACATAGCCTGAATCTCTCAAGTGAAAACAGCTAGGCAAACAGCTGGTGTATACGTCACTATTCCTACTATGTGTGACCTCAAATTTCTTACATGGAATTTTGGCTGACTGAACACTGGTGGAATACCCTTCCTTTTCTGCAGGGGCATCTCCTACCTCACTAATGGTCTAAAGAGAGGCCTGATACTGCTCCAAATTCAGTTTTTTAATACTTTACTCTTATGACACTACTATCACTTTTCTCTCCATTACTCTTATACAGTGTCCCATTACTCTTATACAATGTTCTTCAGTTTCTGTAACAAACTTTTTAGCATTATTTTGCATTATCCTCTCACATCCCTCTTGCTATTGTGAGTTGTATCTCTTTGCAAATTCCATGACAGGGAGGTGTCTACATGTGTTATTAATTTAATTGAATAAACTCCAGCACAGTTCACACCAGAGTTTATTTCTCTTGGGTGCTGTGTTTACATATGTGCCTGGGACTGCAGCCCATTGAGCCAGCTCAGAGCAGCCCTGGCTGGCAGGGGGCCTGAGATAGCGGCCTCAGGCTGGCCAGCTGATCCGAACTTGCTCAGCATGCTGCGGAGGGGCTGCTTCAGTGCGGGGTTAGACAGGAGGCAGTCCCAGCACTGAAACACCCTCATGCCTCAGTCACTTCCATCAGCATCTAAACATATGTTGTGGTGCACTAAATGCTGCTACAGGATAATACTTGTTTGCAAGTAATAACCTATGGTGACATGTATTAATTTCCTGTGGCCTAGTAGGGCCATACGTGTAGATGCTGAGACTTTACTGTAGAACTAACTAGGCAACTCCACAGTAAATGTCTCATGTAGATGCACCTACAGTGTTTTATTCCTGTTGACAGTGGTTTTGACTTAGAATCAGTGACTTACATATTCAGATGGATATCTTTTTCTCTCTCACTTACAAATGCAGCATAGGGAAAGTGGTTTCTCCTTAATGAATTTCTTTCTAACCATAGAACTCAGAAGTCTGCTGTCCTTCTATTGGCTTTTCCCTCACTGCTGATATTAAAGTGGCCTTCCATCAACGAAATGCATTTAGGGCACTTAGGGCTTGTAGCTGAAGCACAAAAATGCTGTTTTGAGATACATGGAACTATGGCCCAACTAACAATCTGACACAAACCTGAAAAATATACCTCTATCTATCTATGGTAGTGGCAGTGGGGAAGGGGAGGAGTAGGCCGGTCCCGATGCAGGGGGGGACTAGGCCCAAGGGTGGGGAGAAGCCAGGCCACTGTGGCTGGGGAGCAGTGGGCCGGGCTGACCCAGTGGAGGGGGATGGGAGGAGTGGGCTCAGAGCCGATGTGGGAGAGAAGGGGTGGTGGTGGAGGAGTGGGACCGGGCCCCAGCAGGGGAGGAAAACTAAGCCCGAGTTGGGGGAGAAGCCAGCCTACCGCGGTGGTGGTGGGGGAACAGTGGGCTCGGCCTGACGCGGCCTGATGCAGCAGCGGCTGGGGGATGGGAGGAGAGGGCTGCCTCCCCGCCCCTTAAGCCCGATCCCACTCCTTCTCCATCCCCACCCCCCCGCATTGGCCCCAGGCCTGCTCCTCCTGTCCCCCCTGCTGGGTCAGGCTGGGCCTACTGTCCCCCCCATCATGGCGGCCCGGCTTCTCCCTAGCCTTGGGCCCGGGCCCACTCTTCTTCCCTCATCACTGCTGCCGCAAGGGGAAGCAGGCGCAACGTGGGGGTGGGGGGAGCAGCGAGTCTGGCCACAGCAGTGACTGGGGGAGGGGAGGAGCAGGCCTCCTCCCCCACGTTGGACCCGGTCCCACTCCTCTCCCATCCCCCTGCTGCTGCTGGTTTCAGCCCGGGCCCACTGCTCCCCTTCCCTTGCTGCAGCAGCCTGGCTTCTCATCACCCTTGGGCTTGGGTTTGGGCTTGGTCTTCCCCTGCATTGGGCCCAAGCCTGCTCCTCCCCTCCCCCCCGCTGCTGTGGCAAGGATGGGGGCAACGGGCCTGGGCCTAGGCCCTAAGCAGCAGGAGCGAAGTGGGGAGTGGGCCTGGATGGGGGTGGGGGCACAGGTCTCCATCCTCACCCGCTCCCACCCTGTCATTCTTGACGGGCAATTGGCTAGTGTGTGTGTGTGTGTGTGTGTGTGTGTGTGTGTGTGTGTGTGTGTGTGTGTGTGTGTGTGTGTGTGTGTGTGTGTGTGTGTGTGTGTGATAAAAGCCTGCAGAATTTTTTTCTCTACAATCTAAATACCTGTGTGCACCACTAAATTTAATGAAACTAAAAAAAATCAACTCTCCTTAGTATGTATGTTTTTATTTAGGTAGCTATAATGAAACACCCCATTTAATTAAAATGAATCAAAGGATTTATGAGTCAAGATTAGCAATATGTTGATACTTCTCCCTATACAGCTATGTGTTTGGTATTTGTAGATTACTGCAGACATTTGAAATCAAAACTCATTTGAACCCTTATTTATATTTTATTTTAAATGATTATTATATACTGACAGTACAAATATTAATTCTTGTTGGTGGCTCTTTGGAATCAGCATACTCAAATAAAAACATGATTTTAATGATTTCATGTATGTTTAGTGTATGGAAAAAGATGCCTGCTAAGTAATTTTTATATAGAACAGGCTCGATCATTTAGTGAATGAAACAGAAAGATAAGTGGAGACAAAGGGTTGCTAGTAATAGTAGAGAGACAGGAGAATGGTTGGCTAAGTATCTAGCTGATTTCCATTTTACTGAAGGAAGTAGGAGTTTGGGTTAGTGAAGACTGGGTAGGAATGCTCCCCAGAATAAAGCACAGATGTCAAACAGCAATAAACCTACAACCTGACAAATGCAAAGTGGTCCAGGTTTTGGCAGTATAATTGATAGGAAGTGGATAAACCTGTCCCTGAGTTTTTCACCCCTCTTCTATTAATAGGGGGAGGCAGTTGTTAGCTGTTTCTTTGCTGCATGCTGTAGTGCAGGTGTTTTCAATCTTTTTTAACAAGTGTACCCCTTCTCTCTCAAAGTTCCAGCTCATGTACCCCTTTATATTTTTTTCTTGTTTTTAAGGAGCTGGAGGGGAAGGGAGGACAGATCGAGGCCCCTGCGGTGAGGGAGGGAGTGGCGCTGGGGCTGTACAGCCAGGACAGAGCATGGGATGGAGCTGCGAGTGGCTCATTTGGGGAGCAGCTCCCACCATTGCACACATGCTGGGATGGCATGGGGGTGTGTGGCCCTGGGTCTGTGCTTGGGGTAGGGCAGGTGGGCCCAATGTTGGAGAGGGAGTGGGGCTGGGGCATGGACTGCCCAGCTGGGGCAAGGTTCAGGAGGGCAGCTCCTGCAGCTGCGTGCACCCTGGGAGGGCATGGGGGGTGTGTGCCCTCAGATCTTCGTGCGGGACAGGGCAGGCTGCCACTGTTGGCTGGGGCTGGCACCAGGCTCTTTCCAGCTGGGGTTTGGGAGGGGGGTTTGAGGAGGCTACAGTGAATTCTGGGGTGGCTGGAGCCCCCACCATAGCCCCCTCCCAGTACTGCTGCCACCTGCCCCGAGCACAGCTCAGCCCAGCCCCCACTGGGAAGAGCACAGTGCAGCCCTGAGCCCAGGCCATGCACAGATCTGGGGGCACACACCCCCATGCTTCCCAGGGTGCTTGCAGCAGTGGGAGCCACCCCCCGCCACACCCTCTGGATGAACTGCTCGTGGCTGCATCCCCCACTTTGCCCTGGTTGTGCAGAGCCAGCCCCTGCCCTTGCCCCAGCCCCACTCCCTCCTTCACCAATGGGGGGGCCTTGATTGAGGCTGCGAGCAGTTCATCTGGGGGGTATGGGAAGGGGTGGCTCCCGCTGCTGTACGCACCCCCAGGAGGGCGTGGAGGCATGTGCCCTTGGATCTGCATACGGGGTTGGGTGGGATGCTGCTGTGGACTGGGGCTAGTGCCGGGTTGCATTTGGGGCATTGCTGGGAGAGGAGGCTGTGAGGGGAGGGGGCTATGGGGAATTCTGCAGTGGCTGCAGCCCCTCCCAGTGCCACTGCTACATGCCCTGAGCACGGCTTGGCCCAGCCCCTGCTGGACAGAGCCCGATGCATCCGCAGCCCACAGCAGCAGCCCACCCTGCTGCACACGCTGATCTGGGGGCACATGACCCCCCATGCCCTTCCAGGGTGCATGCAGTGGCAGGAGCCACCCCCAACATGGCTCAGTCTACCCCAGCCCCACTCCCTCTCTCACTGCTGGGGCTTCGAATGAACCCTTCCCCCTCCCCTTCCCTCATAACACGCTTACCACCCGTACCCAGCTGCATCATTTATCAGCCATATTAGGTCTGTGTACCTCCTGTGACCTTTTTAAGTACCCCTGGTTGACCACCACTACTGTAGTGATTCAATATTTCACACATATCTAAGATTCCCAGGATGCTTATGCAAACTTAACAGACTTAATTTTTCTTCCTTTCTGAAATAATTTGATGTTACTTGTAACTTTTTGTAGAGCTGCTCTCCCTTCTGGAGGTCACATCTTTATTGCAAATTAATGACAAGAATGAATTGTTTCCATCTGTACTATCTGTTTCTACTAGTTCTATCCCTCTAGTTGAGATGAGAGATGTTTTGCTATTTCCAACATCTCTATTGCCATCATGGTTCTTAGCAATATGTAAGACTTGCTTTTGCAAATATTAGATATTTTTTCAAGTAACTTTGAACTTTCTAGAGCCCAGCTCTAGCACTGCTGTGAAGTAGCTGTGAACTGGAAGAGGGTTCTGGGTATGGGCGTCTCAATGCACACAGCAAACATCTTGACTTCAGAATTCTTGCGTCCAGTACTAGCTCATTTATAATCATTGCACCTGAAAAAGTAGGCTGTTGTGTTCTTTGAATTAATTAGTCTGTGAAGTACCAGCCTGCCCTATCTTCTGCCTCACATGTACAACAGGAGAATGGGGGTAGTGAAGGACCAGTCTAGAGTAGAACTGTAGACCATAGGAACTTTTGCCTTCTGCAGTGTGGGTCGTGTGTCTTGTCTTAAGATATATAGACCATATTTGTGGTACTGTACCATGGTGTGGGCAAGTGCAGTCGAAGGACCATCCATGGAGATGCCAATTAACTAATGAATCCAGAGGATCATTAATCCTCTATGACCCACAGGTAGTCAGGTTTGGAGTGTTAAAGTAACTTAATTTCCCTTAGCATTGATCTACTGCCCAACCCCACTCAGAGTTGGAAAGAATAGCTACACACTACAACACAGGTAGTTTGTGCAATATAAGCTGTATTACACAACAAAACCCGCACAACATCTACCCAATGCAATATTCCCATAACACCCAAACCACAACACAATAAAATACACCCGATGGGACAATAACCAAACGCACATCCCAAACCCAATGTCTCTGGTCACACAGCCAATCAACTACACATTACAATGAGCTTCGGTCACTACACAGTTAACTGCCGTGCAACTTTACAGACAACCCAGAAGCCACGGATGGCAGCAAGAACACTCTGGGCTTAGTGAACAGGAGAAACCCTCTGACAGTCCCTGAGGATTTCTAGCTTTTCCCTGCTTAGGTACTCAGCACCTCAAATAAGGAAAGGGTGATACTTTACCCAACTGCAGCTTCCCAGTGACCGGGTCACAGCAAGGAACATGCACCTGATGAACTCTCACTCTCCTAGAGCCCAGAATCAGAACCATCCAGTCAGAGTGAGAAGGAGCCCGAGCCCCTGCTAGCTGCTCTGGACAGGATTTATAGCCTTCTAATCACACCACCTGTCATTCACCCAGTGGTCCAATCATCCCCCTTTTCACAATACCCAATCAAATTCAAACCTGGGCAGTACTTAAAAGGACCAATCAATTCAAAATATTTCAACTCAATACAAGCAACATTATTGTAACTGCCTGATTAATAGATCAGTATTGATAAACAGTTGCATTACCATTATACACTGTGCGTGCTCAGACTACCTTAAAAGTAGGTCAGAACTTCATCAAGGTTGAGAGTTCAGACTCTCTAGAAACTTCTCACCTCTAGTCATATGGCGCAGGCATGGCCTTTCACTATTCTACACAGTAGCAGTGTTCTTGGCACTTCTGGTTTTGTGCATTAGAAGTGGTGATTTCTGGGATTCCTTGGGCAAAAAACTACCTGTAAACACAGGGGACTTGACAGGAGACCCCTTGCGATCCTGTTTCAAAGGTAGCCAGTAAAACAAACTGAATTAGCTTACAGAAAACTGTATCTTTCCCCAAACAACCCTGCATATTTGCTTTGATTTATCTATTAACTAATTACAAACTTGTGAAAGTAGTTAAAATGTATAACAAAGATCCTGTACTTATTGCTTATCATAAACAAAGATACCTATCCTTTGTTGTATTAACTTAAATGGACTATGATGTTTGTTATTCTGATATTTTTGTGATACATTTTGTAGGGTATTATCCTGGCCAGTGCTGAATTCCCTTCACATCTGATACTTATAATAGTTTAAGGACAGCACCTTTAGAGCAGGAGCTAGCAACCTTCTAGGAGTAGTAGACTAAATTTAACAGAGCCAGGTCCAAATGTGTGCCACCACTTCTGACCCAGCGGTTGCTGTATGCTGGCCTGGCACCAACATCCTTGGCTGCAGATTTGCTGCAGATATCCTGGTTTCACAGGCCAGGTATTGTTGCTTGGTGGGCTGGGTCCAGTCTGTGGGCCATAGGTTGTTAACCCCTGCCTTAGAGGATAAAGACAACTAGAATATCAGACAAATATTTATATTTTAGCCCTTGGCAGACAAGGTTGTTCAGGTAAGTCTGATGTGTTTTATTAGACCAACTCAAATAGTTGGAAAAATTCTTCTTAGTGAGCTTTTGGATTTAAATACCCTTCATTAGGCTGTGGAGGCATCTGCAGTTGGTGTGTGCTCTTCCTGGATGGAATGAATGAAGAGGCCAGAGGCTGGTATACATGCAAGAAAGCAGTGAAGATGTAGATAGAGGAGTCAGTGAAGATGTAGATAGAGGAGTCAGTGGGTGAAAGACAAGCTAGGGTGGGAGGAGGTTGAATGTAGCAGGTAAATAGTGGAGAGATACCTGGGGAATCACTTGTCAGGCAGGTTATAATGTGTCATAAATCCAATATCTATATTTAGTCCATGATTTTTTGTATCCAGGAAGTTAATGAAGTGAAGTTCATAGGCTTGTCTGTGAAAAGTGTTTTGTAAATTTCCTTTGAGTCTTAAAATTGAGGCAAAAGTTAGGTGTTGCATATATATATATATATACATGGTCATGGAAAAAGATGCTCATGTGATTAAAACCCCTATCCCACTTTATTGAAAGTAACTGTTTTGCTGTGGGATCAATGGGAAGGCGATCAGTACCTAAGTAAACAAAAGTAATTAAGGATTGTAACCTAAAGAAAGAAATAGACAGCAACTATAGTGCATCTTAACTGCTGCATGCATTCTTAACATTTCAGGAATCAAGGATTGCTAATCTTTTTTTCCCCCCCATACAGATCTAAAAACCATGAGCGAACGACTCAAGAATAGGTACTACGTGACTAAGAAATTGTTCATGGCAGACTTACAGCGGGTCTTTACAAACTGCAGAGAGTATAATCCTCCTGAGAGTGAATACTACAAATGTGCCAATATACTGGAGAAATTCTTCTACACAAAAATTAAAGAAGCTGGATTAATTGACAAATGACAATTTTGTCTTTTTTACAGCCAGTGTGCCTACTTATGGGCAGATGTACTACTCCATTTCCAGTAGAAACAGAACTTTTAATATATACTAAGAAAACTATGTGTTATAATTAGCACTTTTAAAACCCTTTTAGTTTTGCAAACATGTATTATATTAAAATAATAGAAAATGTTTATTTTATTAAAATAATGCTTTATAATATATTTAACATTACTGTTAAACTTCTTTTGCATGTCCAGTTGCAGTATGTTCAATAATAGGTTTTTATTGGATATATCCTCAAAACTTTTGGTGGCAAATTGCACATATTTGGGGATTTGGATAGAAAATTCCTGAACCATGAATGTTTTATCTTCTCTAATGCAGTATCTATTTGCAAAATAGTTTTTATTTTTTCCAGTAAAATATAACATTAAGAAAAAATTGCAATTTAATTCAAAGACTGAAATGTTTTGTCTAAATGTTTCATTGTAGAATCTTATAAATATTTTTAAATGAGGCACTCAGCAGTTAAGGTGTAGTGAGAGAAGAGCAATTGGCTCTATGAAAGGAACTGCTTTAAATGAGAAGGAAATCCTAGATAGATACAAACTTTTCTATGGATTTTGTTTTTGACAAATATTTTAACTGCAAATAATTTGTGAGTTCATAACCACTATTTAAAAAAATATTCTCTGACTAGATATGGAATGTTGTATCGACTTATGCAGGACGTAAGTTCCCAGAAATTACTTCAAAAACTGTGGTAGGTATATACTATCCTTGCCTTTATTTACTCTAATAGGGCTACGTTTTTTATGTATTTCAATTAGTCACCCCATTTTCTGTTCCACGTACTGAAGAATTTGTTAGATTTCCCAAGATAGATGATGCAGATTTTAGCTTACTGTGCATACAGAATGTCACCCTCTTACAGTCTCTATCTTATCATGTATGCCTCTGAGGTTAACTGGATTTTCTATCAAGCCCAACTGTAAATAATTTTATTAACTGTTGTATTTAGATCCAGGGGCATATTTAAAGTTATACAGCTCATATTAGTATATCGCTAAGTATCAAACGAAGCACTTCTGTACATTACCACTTACACTACTTATAGGAAGTACTTACCTTCCTACTAATAGAGACTAAATTTAGGCCAGAAATAAATGATCACTTGACATTACTTTTCCAACTGAAATTTGTAAAGAATAGAGTTTAACTTGCATTTCTAGATGTTTTATATTACAGACATTACATTGGTAAAGTTCAGCAGTTATCAGGTTGAAAATACTGCATTGTGACGAAGAACATGTACTTGCAAAATCCCTGGGCAATGTTAAATCACAGTTCTAAATCTTCAGCAAGTAGTTATCAGAACTAGTTAAAGCACTTGTGGTACAAAAGTCAGAACTGTTAATATTAGAATTGCCTCCATGCTTAATATAAGAAATCAGTCGGAATTACATTTAGATTTGTAACTAAGGTACAATGATAATATTGTATTATAGCATCCGGTAGCAGCTAAAAACTCTTTTGTAAACTGGGCCTATGGATGCACCTGTTAAGCTTGGTATCCTGTGAAAGTTTATTTTTTGGGTAGATTTTCTTATTGTCCCTATATGAGATTGTCTCTTCTATAATTGAAAACATTTGTTTTCTAATTTTAAAAATTAATATTTTCATAGATACTGTGCAATGAAGCTACAGTAGGATGTGTGGTTTTGAAAATGCTTTAATAGCTGATGAATTTTACATTTGTAAAATTAATATATTGTACTGGTAACAGAGTAGTTTTAAATAATATATAAAAGCCTAATTATTTTGGTCTCTTATTTCAATGGCTCTGAAAAGATTTCCTCAGTTTTTGCATTTAAAAATATGCTCTGAAACACCTTATAATTTCATATTTTGAACAGACTCATTTATGTACCAGTTGCATTGTAAGTGCCTGCTTTAAAGTTTGGTCTGTAGGCTGATACTCAGCACTGAAAGAATTCTTTGGGAGTTTTAATGGTCTGAAGAAATGGGTGCTTCTACTTGTTGCTTCAGTAACCTGAAAAGAAAATAGTTATTGCTTCACGCTAGTTAAGGTGAAACACTCATGCACCAGTGTCTTTGAATAAATCTTTTAGATTTAGTTGTTCAGTAGAGCTGAGGAAGTTTGGATTATATTTCTCCTTCAGATGTGTGCATTTCTATGGTTCCCATTTCTTGCATTTGATAGCCCACTGGTGTTTGTAGAGTGTGCTGTTAACTACCCACTTCTATTCAGTTTGGTACAATTTTGGATGTTAATGCTCTTGAAAGGAATGATGAAATTAGAGAAAAACATCTATCATACTTGGAGTAAGAACTAATTTGTCTTGCCCCACTTGATGTTTGGTCTGGGAGAATACCTTGGTGGTTGCTTTTGGTCTCTTGTTGGCGTATTAGCCAGAGTGCAGCAAGCAAAAGCTTTGGACAACTTTCTGGGTTATTTACTGTGGTAAATGTGGGAAAACAAGAATGTAAAGACTTTTGCCCCTCTTACTTGATAGAAAGCTACCAGTCCTCTGAGATGCCCCTTATACGCTGATGTTAATTGGTTTTGATAGGCAGAGCAACCAAAACTTGGATGCCTAGTTACTAATACAATTATAGTACGTCCCCATCAAATCCGGTTGTAATTAAGGTATATTTATTGTAAGTAAATTCCACTTTCCGTGCCTTCAGGAGTTTTACTTTATTCCAACCATACTATGGAAAAGCCTAATACTAGATCTGTTTAGAACTGGGCTTCTACAGCAGTGGATATTTACAAAATGTAATCCAACATACAGAAAATACCACAAAAGTTATGTCTGCTTAAGTTTCTTCCAAGAAGGGTGTTGATATTTATCAAGGACAAGGGTACCAAACAAGGCCCACAGGCTGAATCTGCCCTACTGGACTACCAGTAGGCTGTGGTGAGGGACATGACCTGTTGCACTGTCTGGGGACCCCAGGGTACATGGTGCTCATTGGCAGGAGTGCGAGGGCTGATTCAGCTCCAGTCACCCTCCAGATACTTTGCCTGTTGCCCTGCAGCAGCCATACCACCTGTGGTGGAGCCTGAATTGAAGTAACACAGAATGTATGGAAGCAATAGATCCAGCTGTATCTAAGCATAAATGCCCCAAGCATGATGTTTCATTTTACCCCATTAGAAAAATCTTGTCTAGTGGGATCACTCTGTGGTCTGACTCTATAATCTAGTGAAGGACAGCACCTGTGGCCTGAGACCTTGCATGATTTGATATTACTGTGCTTAATGAGATCAGATGTGCAGGATGGGGGCAGTTTGTGGACCATGGTGGTGGCTATGCTTTTTTTCATGGAAGAGCCAAAAAGACATGTCCAGAGTGTTGGTTTTGCTATGAAGACCAGGATAGTTACTCAAATGCCAGAACATCCAGTTGGCCTCAGTAAGCATCTCATGACCCTGTGTATTCAAGAGACCACATGAAAGAGTCATCAGTGTATGTGACCTGACCCTTGATACAGGTGATAAAAGGGATCTGGTCTAAACTTGACCAAGTCCTGTCATCCCATCTGTTCCCAAAGAAGATAATTCTTTTGTGATTTCAGTACTAGAGTGTTGGGGTGGGCAGGGGGGGATGAAGGTGGCAGACTGATGGACTCTGAACTACAAAAAGAAACATTTGGAAAGGAAGGGGTTGGCACAATCAATTCAGATGAAAATCTTCTGAGCAGATGCTCAGAATAAGATCTCATCAAACTCCTTATTCCACCAAAGCAACAAAATAGAAGATGTCATGAATGTACCTTGTTTAAAACACTGGCATTTATCTGATTGAGTACATCAGCCTAGGACAGTTGCAGTGTCCATACCACTATAACTATGGGCAGTGAGGACAACTGTTAAACAGATCATAATTTGATATATTCAGTTATGTCCACTTGTGTCACCCCAAGGGTGGTTCTACAAGATTGAAAATAGCTAAAAAGTCTGTGGCACTGCAAAAATAAGAGTGGGAACAGCAAAAAAAAGAGGCACTGGAACAAAGGCTAGTTTGATTAGTGGAATATCAAGACCATTAAAAAGGAGAGAACTCATTAACACCTGAAATGAATAGCAATAAGCCATTAAGTCATTCAGGCAGCTGCCTGAATAGTAGATGCCCAGCAGTTGCTTTTAAACATTGTATAGGGTAGGAAACAAAGTGGGGTGTTTCTGTTTGGGCAGAAAGTAAGCTTCTGCTAAAACATGCATCCCAATTTTGGAAGCCTAATTTTGGGGGGCTTGGTATACAAGTAAATCAGCATTTTGGCTTGGCATGCTAAGATTTGCATTGCCTTCTGGCATTATCTTTTTGTAAATGATACTTACAGTGCACTATCTGAAATCACAGGGAAAAAAAGCAAAACAAAAAACCAGCTTCTACGAAAAAACACACATTCTTTACAGTTCTGAGATTTTTTGCCATTCTTCAAAAACTGGCTAATTTCAATTAAAGTAAAATTTCTTTGACACATTGTAACATCCAAGATGTTTATTATAAGCTTCAACATTAAAATTACAGCAGTTTAAGTAATACAAAAAAAATATCTACAGTCAACACTTAAGTGATCAAATCATTTTTATCATCATTTATCTATAATCAATTAAGGTGTTATGGCAAGCAGGGACTGACAAATCTAGTATTCAAAAGTCCTAATTCACACACAGCTGCTCATCTAACCAAACACAATGTCAATTACTGCTTAGATTAAAAGAACCCAACATGATCTTTGGGTCAAAAGGATACATTTTTATCCCTTACTGAAATTCCTGTACAACCTAAAATTAAAGAATATGCTAGAGGAATGTACTTTTCTGTACAAACATACATTTATATTTCCCTCTTGGGGTTTGAAGGAGGAGACATTTCAAGACCATATAAGAGTAAAGGCACTTTTACAAGCACCAATTTATATAGCAAATTTATTCTTCAGACTTTCAGTCTCAAAATTTGACAGCAAGGTGTCCAAGGATTTCTCAGTGACAACCAACAAACACCTCGTTGTATTTGGACAGAGATTTTTTTTTAGTAGAACTCTTTCCATCAGATTTTTTCTGCTTGAAAATTGGTGAATTCAGAAAACAAGCATCTGTAAATGGATCTCCTCTTCTGAGTTTCCTGTCAAAATAATTTAGTGAAATTGTAAAATTTTGAAAAAAACTGTTAAAAATGCAAAAACATTAGTGTAGTTCACAGCTTGGAAGTCAGATTTTACAATTCTTATTAGTAATACAAAATTTGCAAATCCCAAGCCTCCAAATTTAAGATGTTTTCCCCACAAAATCCAAGTCCACTAACAAGCCCAACCTGTAAATGAGCCCTCAACAGCTTATAACAGCAAATAATATACTAACCCAGAAATATTTGGTTCCTTATAGTTCACACTGACAGTACATCTGCGTTTGCACTTGGGAGCTCCTATTCTTTCTTCACTATTAAGGACTGGCTGAGACATGCTATTTTTTTTGTCATGAAATGAGAAGTTGGTAACATCAGAGAGAGAAAGACGAGCACCCTCAGATGACTGGGCAGGTACCACAGCTGAAAGATGTAATGAATATTTATTGTTAGTGTTGCATTGTTCTACAACTATTCTTCATTTAAATTCACTTGCATGTAATACTTCCTAAACTGAGGATTGAAAGGTTTCCCCATTGAGAAAAAGATGTCTAGTCCTCAATACCAATGAGCTCTAATAATTGGCTTAAAACACAAAAAATAAAAAAAATCCCACATATTGACTTCATTGAACCTTCTTATTTCAGCTAGTAATTTCTGCAGAAAGCCCACAACTTCTGCTCAAAACATCGTTTTTAGAAATCTAGCTAGACTTTATTTAGAAGAACCTTAAATGATATAGGAAAAGAGCAGATTTTACATGTAAATTGTTTTAAAAGTTACTCCTTTAAAAATTTGCCCCTTATTTTTAGTTTCAATTTGTCTAACCTCATCTTCCAACCATTTGATAATGTTTTTCTGTACTAATAGTAGGCAGTAGACATTTAGTTTACTCATAACGGTCTCTAGTACAGCAGTTCCTAAACTCTGACAGCATGCAGGGATCCTATACAATAAACCATGGAACATGAGCTTTCATTACAAGATGGTAGGTAAGAGAAAGCTAACGTGATCTTTGGATGCACAGGCACTGGAATATCAAGTTGAAGTGAGGAAGTATATTGCCTCTGCATTGGGTGTTGAAGCCATTACTGGGTTGCTGTGTCCATGCTTCCAATGATGATGATTAAATGAGTAAAGAGCTACAAAAAAGACTAGAAGCCTGGGAAATGAGAGAACTGAGCTCTGAAGAGGCCCCAAGGGGGTCAGAGACCCAGTTAATTTGAGAACTGCGTTAAGTATATTAAAACAGGTTCACAAGTTCAATCTGCCAAGGAATCTGGATCAGTTGTATAATCAATCTGTCCTCATCAACATTTACCACTTAAACATTGGTAAAATTTTGCAGATGGTGCAAATTGATTTTCTTACTAAATCACTGCTGTTGACCTTTGAGCCAATACCTGATCCCCATGGGATCTATTAGACATTCCAAATATCAACCCCCCACTTAGAACTATTTTGAGATTTAACAGTTAGCCCCTTTTAATTCTCTACATATGGGCATCTTATGTAGGGCTCACATTATTCAGAATGTGAAGAAGAAATATGTAAAATCTCTTATAATAGATACCTTTATGCAGTAAATGTATACGCCCATAAAACATAAGTTTTATAAAAAATAAGTCTTGTCACAATGTTCATTAGTATTAATTTATGAATAAGTCCCATATTATCCCTACTATGACTTCCCTCAGGATTGATGTCAGGCTTATCAAGCTTACATTAACCTTTACAGTAAAGCCATACAATTCATTCTTTTTAAATGTAGCATATTTGCTTGTTTCCAGTCTTCTAGAAGCTCCCCAATGTCAAAACTCACTAAAAAATTAACAACAATAGTTTTAGAAGTTATTTGACATCAGCAGTATTCTGTTGAATCAGATCCTAATGCATAAATTACTTCCTGAAGGAAGGGTGGATATTAGCAATACTTTTAAAAAATGATTGCACTCTAGATATTTGATTTTTATGTTGGTACAGCATATGTGGGTTAAGTGCTACGATAATAGAAAATAATAAAAAAAAGTTACCCTTTGCAATACTACAATACTTGTCTAAAAGAGGAATTCTCATCTCATTATGCAGAGGTGAATGCGATTTTACTTGATCTGCTTTCACTAGTGTTAGATTTATGGCTGATCTTCCTAGTTGTGGAATCATTAGCCTCTGGGATATTTGCCGTTTTGCCTAGAATGTGATAGCCAAGGGAGGGAAGGGGTAGCTACCTTGGTAACTGATCCCCCTTGTGGTTCACCCAGCTTGTAGGTCCTTACCTGGTGTCACCTTACCTCCAGGCGTCTTGCCTGCCACAACTTTGATTTTGCTCCATTGCCTGCTGGGGGAAAGTGGTCTCTGGGGCTGGGCATGACCTTGTGGGTCCTGATCAGCAGGGATCCTGGTTTTCTCTGTTTAAAAAGAGAAACAAAAACACCCAAACAGACCCTCTGATTAGAAATCCATGTTTTTCCTTCAGTTAAAATAAAACACTACTAATATACATATATAGAAAGATGTATAGGTATCAGCTGAACACAATGTTTTATTGATATATATTTAGTTTTAAAGCTATTTGGAAACCTAACAGTGCATCAATCATTATACTACATGAAATTCAAAATACTTGTATATTTTGGCATTTAATTTTGATTTTTTTTATCATAGAATATCAGAGGTCCCCTGCCCCCTTCATTCACCAGGATGTGGCTCCTGTCGTGACTGTGCCCCCCACTGGTTTGCGGTGCTGGCACCCTGGCACCGCTCCTCACTCCCAAGCAATAGCCCTCACACCCCTGCTGGTGCCCCTCATTCCTGACCCACAGCCCCCTGGCCCTGCCAGTGTCCCTCACTCCTAACTCACAGTCCTCACCACCCCCAGCATGTGTGGGGAATGGGGGCAGGAGGGTGGGTGGGGGTGTGAGCACAGGTGATGTGGGTTGGTACCTCCACAGCCCAGTAGGTGGGACCCAGAGTGGGAGGGAGCACTTCATTGATGTAGCCACCAATGTGAGGTGCAGCAGTGTGGAACTGTGTCCCCTAGTGCTGCTGGGTGGGCTGGGGGCACCTCACCTTGGTAGTTATGGCGGTGCTGGGTCCTGCCCACTGGGCTGTGAAGGTGGGTCCTGCCTGGAGCTGGTCCAGTCCAGTTGCAGCCCTGCACCCCACTGTGGGTGCAGAAGTCTGGGAGGCCCACATGCCCCTTCCCCCTGCATCACCTGTGCCCTCCACCCCCCTCAATGCATCGCCTGCGATTCCCTCCCAGACATACCTGGAGGGAGCTTTCCACTAAATCGCCTAGCTGCCATGTGCATGCATGCAGCATTGCCTGCCCCCTGCTCTTCCCAGCCCCTTGCAGGCTGGAACTCGGTTCCTGCGGTTTCCTGTGTTTTTCTCCTTAAAGGAGAAAACCCATGTTCCAGCTGATCAAGTTAGCACCGTCCTCGGCCTTTGCTCCCTCTCTAGTACTTCCCCTTTCAGGGGGTGCTCGTATATGATTCCAAGCACTTTTCGGGGTTTCAGCTGTCACAGCTATGGCTCCTTTGTCTCTGACCATACCCTCCACCTTAACCTTCTATTTGAGACCTCAGCCTTCAGGGATCAGCTTTGCCTTGAAAGCAGCCCCCCTCCCCTACGGATCCACTTTCACTTTGCTACTCTCCACCCCTCTGGTGTGGGGCCAACTTCTGGTATCTATTGCAGGGAAGTGCTCTCAGGCACCCCCTCATTGTAGCCTCCTCCCTACAGCTATAATCTAGTCCTCCAATTACAAGTCCAAAATGCAATGGAAAAAAACACAAGCCAACTGCTTCATAAAGTTTCCCCAGGGATAGTGTGTTGCCTGCAGGTCCTACCTTTCATCACCTGCAGCTTCCTTGGGCAGCTTGCAAGGGCCTGTGTTTGCCTTCTGCAACTCCAGTCTCAGGCTCCCCTCCCTGCTGCATGTTGGGACTGCTCCCCAGCCTGCTCAGAGACTGGCTTAAATCCCCCAGCTCAGCCTCCTTTTGTTCACATGATTGTCCCCTCTGCCCCTCTCTCCTAGGGCCAGATGTAGCTAATTGCTTCATTAGCTGTTTGGCCTTTTAATCCCTGGTTCAGTCCCTGCCCTGTCTGCCCTCTGCTTTCCTATCTATTCCTAACAACAGGGACAGGGGAAAATAAAACACCTGCAAATTACCGACTCTCAGTTCTGTTTTATATAGCCCATTTGATAATGTATATTTTTTGCTTTCACAAGAAAGCCAAATATGATCTGCTACATGTCTTATGTACAAAATGAGAACACATATTTTTATGTGCAATCTAAACTGTAATGGGCTTATTTGACAGCCAGGAAATTGCCTAACATGACTGGGGACTTGTTACTTACTCCTGAAAGACCCATAACTGAATGCTTTTCCCTCCCCATATTGGTTGCTGCAGCAGTAATAACAGCCTGGGAAGAGACCCTGCTGCATGGACAAAATGGTAAGTGGCTTGATCAGCAACTTCTCACAATGCTCTGAATAACAAAGTAACAAGCTTTAATGAGATGCTAAACTGGGCACAAACAGATGGGGGATGTACCTCTTTAAGTAACAAGGTATTCAGTCTTAAATGATATGTAAACTATTAAATCTGTTTGGGATCACAGGAAATCAGGGCTGAAAGAGATCTCATGGAGGTCAGCTAATCCAGGCCCTGTTTGAGGCAGCATCAACCCCTGACTAAACCACCCCAGCCAAGTGTCTGCCCAACCTGCTCTTGAAAGTTTCCAAGGATGGAGATTCCATACATCTCTAGGCAGCTCGACCAAGAAAGTTTCTCCTAATTTCCAACCTAAAATTTACTCTGCTGCAGCTTGTATGCTCCCAGCCATGGACAAAACCTATCTCCATCCTCTCTGTAATTGTCCTTCAGGTATTTGAAGACTTAGCAAATCCCTCCCTCAGTTGCATCTTCTTCAAACTAAAATAACCCTGGTTCTTTTTGCATTTCCCCATAAGTCATGTTTCCCAGGTTTCTAATAATTTTTATTACTCTCCCCTGGACTCCTAATCAACCCACATTTTTTTTTTTTTTTGAAGTGTGGAGTCCAAACCCACTAGACATACTACTCCTGGTGAGGCCTCACCAGTGCTGAAGAGAAGAATAATTTTCTTTGGTTTGCAAATGTCATTACTATTGATACAACCCAATATGCTGTTGAATATATATATTTATTTTACAACAAGAACACATTGTAACCCCCTAGTCCTTCTCTGCAGCACCGCAGCCTAGCCAATCCTTCCCCATTCTATATCTGTGCAAGAAATTTTTCTGTCCCTATTGCCCTAGATGAATTTCACCCGATTTATCTCAGACCATTTCTCAAGTTAGTCTCAAAATACGGCCTGCAGGCCAAATCTGTCCCGCTGAGGGATTTTGCCTGGCTTGCGGTATGTCCATTAGTCCCGTCTAGCCCATGTGCGGGAGGCAGCCCAGACTGTGTCAGGTGCAGGGGGCACGTGGCCCCCCTGGGTGCACAGTGGAGCTGGAGCAGCAGTACTCTAGCTCATCTGTTCCGCACCCACTGCCAGGATTGAGATCCATATGGGAAGGGCATGGCCAGGTGGCTGGGATGGAGCCACAGGCAGGTGGGTGGGGCTGAAAAGACTCTGGGATGTTGTGGCGGTGACAACATGCGGCCAGGGCCAAGCTACAAGTCACTGCCCACAGGTCACTGTGACAGGCACTGGTTTCACAGGCAGGAGTGTGCAAAGAGCGGATTGCAGCTCTGTCCTGGCCCTGTGCTGTCACCATCCCAAGATCTCTGCTCCAAACTCAATTCCATCTCCGCCTGGCCACGCGCCCTGCCCATGCAGCTCCCAGCTGGTCTCCATGAAGACCCCAGGATTGTGGGGCCGCGACAAGACCCCAGTTCCGCAGGCAGCAGCTCTACCTTGGTCCCATGCTGTCACCACCCTGCAATCCCAGAATCTCTATTGAGACTGGCTGCGAGTCTCATGGGCAGGGTGCTCAGCCAGGTGGAGAGGGAGCTGTGCCCAGGTCTTGGGGCTGTGACAGTGCAGGGCTGGGGCAGAGTCCCAATCCACTCCCTACAAGGCCCCCTGTTGCAAGGCTGTGCAGACAGTGGATCATGGTTCTGCCATAGCCCCACGTTGTCACTGCCCTACCCTGTGATCCTGGCTTTGCCTGCCACCTGATGGCCCCATTCCACACAGGGAGTTTTGGTGAGCCGTTGTAGGGGACAGGGTGCTGACCCAGCTCGTGACAGCTCAGCAAAACTCCTTATATTGCCCATGTGCCCAAATAATTGCCCACCCTTGAGTTAGATCAATGTTGATTCTCTAGTCATCACTTTAAAATAAGTTTCCTTCTTTTAAAAGACTTTTATAAAAAGATTTGCAAAAAAAGGAGAAATTAACTACAAATGCAAACCTTAACAATTGAGGCTGTTCAGTGGTAGTTTGTCCCCTTCTGGAATATTGAGTTCAGCTACACTCAAAACTCCCAAAAAACAGGAACTACAAGTGTTAAGGTGTATCAGATATACCTGCAACAAACTTCATTTTGCCCTCTTCTGAGTTCTCCCCAACACGCTAACTGCATACATACTAGCATTCTGCCATTTGAGATTCTCTAGTACAGGGGTGGGCATAATGCAGTCTGCGAGCCCATTCTATCTAGCCTGTGGGGCCCCTAAAAAAATTTAGAAAATTAAAATTTATCTGCCCCTGGCTTCCTGTCATGTGGCCCTCGATGGCTTACCAATACTCAGTAAGTGGCCCTCTGTCCAAAATAATTGCCCACCCCTGCTCTAGTAGAACACCCTGGGAAGAGAGCTCATATAGTAAGTAGACCACGTCTTCCTCGATACAAAAAAAGCCTCTAGTTTAGATCGCATGTAGCAATCGGCAACTACCTCCATGTGGCCTAAAGTCAAACACTCAGACTATGCCACGCAAACTATCCCTGATTTGCTAAACAATACCACATTTTCTTCCTTGCCTGAACCATTAATTCCAAAACATTGCTTTCACTTAGTCTTCACTAGAGGTGGCATTCTGCTATTTTCATTGATTTCATAGACATTTGGGCTAGAAGGGACCCTGGAGGATCATTGAGTCCAGCCCCGCCCCAGGGACAGGAAGTCAGCAGGGATCATAAGATCCCAGCAAAATAAGCATCCAAATGTGTCTTGAAGGCATTCAAAGTGGGTGCTTGAACCACCTCTGGCAGCAGTCTGTTCCAAACCTTCGGGGTTCGGACAGTAAAGCAGTTCTTTGTTATGTCCAGCCTGAATTGGTTACAGTAGAGTTTGTGACTGTTCAATCTTGTCATCCCTTGGGGGGCTCTGGTGAACAGATGTTCCCTCAGATCCTGATGAGCACCCCTGGTGGCCACCAGATCACCCCAAGCCTGCATTTTTCAAGGCTGAATAGCCCCATTGCTCTCAGCCTTTCATCATAAAGTCTGTTTTCCTGACCTCTGATCATGCGCATGGCTCTCCTGTGCACCCTCTCAAGCTTCTCTGCATCCCTTTTGAATTGTGGAGCCCAAAACTGGATGCAGTACTGCAGCTGCGGCCTCACCAAGGCCGAGTTTTGCCTAAGCATCTAGGTTAGCATGACAAAAAGCTGTATGTATACTAGAACTTTGGGGGCATTCTGTTACTTTTTTGCCTTAGTGGTCTAAATCTGGGCATCCAGACTTGGCTACATGTCTATGCCCTGATGACAGCAACTGCCCCATCTGGGGGAAACAGGAGCAACAAAGGCAAGCTCCTTTGGGGTAGTAATGAAAACAGCTTAAGTGGGAGCCCTGCCAAACTGCACAAGCCTAACATCCAGAAGAGGAGCAAGGTATAAAAACCAACATATTAAATAGCAGCCTCTAAAAAACTATTTGGGGGGGGCAGAGAAAAAGTGGCAAGCCCAGCCTCACTGTCAGACTTCTCTTAAGGGGCATGGCAGGCAGGATAGCCAGTGCTAGGTAGGGGTTGTAAAGTCAGGCCACCAAGATCCCAAACTTTATAATGCAGGAACTTCTAGTCATCAACCAGTTCATGGGGGGCAGGGAAACCGTAAGGAGATGATAGAGTGTATTTTGTACAAGGTAGTACCGTGCTGAGATGCTGGCACTGCAAAGCAGTGCTGTGGTACAAGACATGCTGTGCCTCTTTCCAAACTAGAAGTAGTGCTGCTGCATTAGTGCATCCCTGTATCCACACAAATAAGTTCTATGCAGAGCTTAGATGTATCCCAAGAGATTTTCCTGAAATGCTGATGTTTAAGGAAGATGTAGGAAATCCCATGCTCTAATGATACTAAGTTTGGGTCACTAACCCTTTCTTCCATCCCAATTAAGCAAAACAAAATCCAAGTTAAACATTTGGGTTTTAGAGTAGCTAGAAGAGCCATTTTGAAACATCTAGCATTTCACAACTTTAACTACAGCAAAGCTAATGACCTATTGTAACAGATTACAGTCTTTCTATAATGGTGTTTTTAGATGAGTGATTTTCTTTAGGCTGTTTAAAGTCTTGATCTGGAACACAAAGAAGTTTCATTTAGAAGCACTAGGAGTGCTCAGCCTTTTTGGCATAGGGATGGTGGGACTGGGCCCTAGCCCCACCTCCTCCAGCTGGGAACTGGATGCCAGGGACCTGGCCCCATCCCCTCCTATACCCACATGGACCCCGAGAGCTTGGCAGTGCCCCCTCATATCTCTGCCTGCTGGGACTGGTCACCTAACCCAGTGCACGGGGCTGGTGCTTCTCATAGGTCTGATGCTCCCATTGGGTCTGAAAATGTGGCAGTAGGGGAGTAGTGCCACCCCTTCCCCACTGTCAAGTTTCCAAACTCATGGGGAGCCCTGTGGGCTGGATAACACGGTGCTGCAGGCCAGATATGACCTGTGGGCCGGGTGTTGAGCACCCCTCTACTACACCATAGTGCAATATAGGACACTTATTTTTTATTTTTATGTTTTTTTGGTTTTCTGATTTGCCTCACACCTGAACTATCTTTAAATATATGTGCTCTCTGAACAGTTTACTTACCAATAGATTTGTTTTTTCTAGTACTCTCAGACTCTTCTTCACATGAATATTTCTGTTGATTCAAAACTAGAAGTCTCTTAGATTGTGCTCTTGTTGGGATTGGGATTGTATCGTTGCCGTCCTCCAAATTCCTCCTGTATTTTGACTTCCTTTGATAAGGCACAAAAGGGCTATCTTTTGAATCCACTTCTGAGTCATTTAACTCACTGCTGTCTATTTCATCTTCAGATAGATCCTTTCTGTCCTTCAGATCATTGTTCCTATTATTTACCTTATTTTGAAGGAAAGGTGTGACATGGACACTCTCCTCCAAAAGAAAATCATAAGCATCTCTTGAGTTAACAGATGAATCCAGCTTTTCTTTTGAAGAATTTTGTTCATCCTGGTTTTGCTTCTTTTTGGATTTTGTTCTGGAATTTTGATTTTTAGCTCCTTCTGATTTTCCTCTCTTTTTCCTTGTTCGACAGTCTTCTCTGCTTTTAAGCTTAATTTGTTTAAGTTTCGGTTCTACAACCAAGCAGTTCATGTCAGTTAATTTATTTGCCTGATCCACCACTGTCTCCAGGTTGATCTTGTTTTTATTTAGTTGAGAAAGATTTGGTTCTATAGTTTCTATATTACCTTCTTCTAAACTTTCCTCAAGTCCAATTTCATCTTGCTTATAAAATTCTCTAGTCAAGTCAGGCATTTCTGAATGGTCAACATTATAGATGCAGTGGTCATTCCAAGTTTTCAACTTTGAATAGCGATGCCTGGTGGACACATTTTTTGGTAACATATTACCAACTTCCATATTGTCTTTCGTGGAAGGAACATTGTTCAGCTTAGACTTTTCCAGTTTATCCAGATGAAAATTAGATCTTTGTCCTTAAGATTTAAGGAAAAAAATAAGTATACAAACTGAATTTTTGACTTGGGAGTTATTTAATTTATTGGCAGTTTGCCCAAATGCTTAAGTTTCTGAATCTTAGAATTTTCTTAAGTCAATTGACTCACAGCATAAAAGCAACTACAGAAACAGCCCTTATAACAGAGTCTCCAGAAAGGAATTCCAAGCTAAGCTAGGACCCAGTTTTTTCAAGGTATAACTCTAGTTTAATTCATGTACTTAGAAGATAAAATATATTTTGCCCTTCTTGAAGGCTTTGGCATTAGGTAATGCCATTTTTTTTTAGTTCAGGTCTGAATATTTTACATTTTACAATCATGTTACAGAAAAAAAAAAAAGTGTGCACCAAGAGCAAACATTAAACCTGTACCTAAATAAGGTTATTCTTTCTAAATTTACCAGCAGGTATACAACGTAATTTCTACATGACATACTGCCTTCTAGTCCATTGTTTCTCAACCTGTGGTACACGTACCCCTGGGTGTATGAGAGAGATACGCAGGGGGTATGCAGGTACCTCATCACTCTCTCTTGCCCTCTTTTCCTCTCAAAACTATGGCAAAAAATTTAGTGTGCCACTGCATGGCACTTTAAATTCCCCGGTAATAATTTGGCATGCAACACTTTGCATGGCACCGGGTTTAGCCTCCTAGCTTTGGCCAGTATCACCTCTAGGCCAGGTACATACTTGAGTTGTGCACCCCTGGTATAAAAGGTAGCAACCCTACCCATACCAGATCAGACATCTGTCATATAATGGCCTTATATACACAGCCCTTCTTCCAACAAATGGCACACATTAGTTTGCAAATATAAAATCCCCTGGAAAATTGAGTTTTGGGGTACTTGTTAAAATCTTCAGAAGTTAGGGGGTACTTGCTACTTAAAAGGTTGAGAAACACTGTTCTAGTCTATGCTTTCCCCACCTCACAACCTCTGGTGGCGTTTATGAATGTTTTCATTGGCTAGCTTCATTCTTAATTTATTTTCTTTTTCTGCACAAATGTTTCATTATAGCTTTATTTTAGAGCATTCCTCCAGCTACATACTCTCCAGAAGCATAATACCGGACATACAATTTCCACTAACTTTGCATACAAAATGCACTAAGTTTGTAATCCTGTATTTCCAGGGGGTGCAACCCAGTGCTGCAGGGCAGAGTGGGGCTGCACAGGAAAGCTGCTTGCAGCTGCAACCTCTGCGCTGCCCTGGCAATGTGTCCCCTGCATACATGGCTGCAGCAGGGACAACAACACAGGGCAGTGTGGAGCTCACAGGTGCACACAACTTTCCTGCATGGCCCCACTCTGCCCTGCAGCACCAAATGATACCTGCTGGGCTGCAAAGGCCCCAGGGGAGGGCAGCAGGGCAGGAGCTCGAGCCTGCCCCACACACAGATCTGGAGGGCACGAGTCAGCCCTGGCCCACCAGAAGTGTGTGCAGTGGGGGGGAGTGGGCCCCTCCTGAGGCCACAGCTGGGTGGGGAGGACGGGTGCAGAGCCAGGCTCTGCTTGGTTGCAGCAGCCACTGCCACCTGCCAGGGGCAGGGGGTTGTGGACCTGGGCCCCTGGCCCCGTAGCCCTGGCAGCTGGGGGCCTCCTCTGGCAGGGGGTTGCGGGTGGAAGAGTAAGAAGCCTTTCATTTTAATCATGGATTTGGGTGGGGTGGGAGGGGGGTGTTAAATCAGAGAATTTGCAGTTTTTTATTTTTTTTTTTAAAATCAAGGAAAACCAGGAACCCTGGAGATAAGAACAGCCAGAAACTTTGTAACTCCTGGGCAAGCATATACAGGTTTCCCTCTGTATGTGCAAATTTGCTCTTCTATGATGACCCTTTTTACAAAAAAAAAAAAATTAATTATATGAGAGGTAAATTCACTCTGATGTGATCAGTGTGGTAGAAGCCCACAATCAGCTGCTTTGAGGTGCATTGTGGGTGCATGCACCCCCACTCCCCCAAGCAGGTAAGTCTGTGGGGGAGGGGGTGAAGGGGCTTGGGGTGGGGGGGGAATAGACCAAGGCCCCCGCAATGAGGGAGGGAGTGGGGCCCAGGCCAGGTGGTGGGACAATTGGAACCCAGGCAGCTCATCCAGGGGTGCCGGGGGGCTCCCCCCCATCCCTGTGCCAACGCCACATGTGAGGGGCAGCATGACGATGGCGCCGCTGTGAAGCCCCCAGCCCAGGGACAACCCCATGCTCAGCTCTTCCACATCACAGCCCAGTACAGTCCTGTCAGTGCAGCACCCTGGGAGCTGAGCCATGAAGCCGCTTGGCAGCAGTGCCTGCGGCCGCTACTCAGGGCTGCTGGGCAGCTGCAGCTGCACCTGCCCCAGGAGCGGCGCAGGGGTCAGTACAGTTGACATCTTGGAATGTATCCCTATTTGTTACACTGTAGAGTGGGTTCCTTTTATGCGAATTTGAGTCATGCACCATTTTCTAGGAATACATGTACAGCATAAAGCAAGGGAAACCAATACAGAAGGCCTCTTCCACAAGATTAAAAAGAAAAGCATCTTCGATATTTGCTACATACCTACTGTCCTTCAGGAAGTTTAAGTGCTGATCAAACAACCTAAAAATTCATTATTTTAAAAGTTACTGATGTACAAATGTGGACTGAATAGCATGCTAATTTTAGCCTTTCTTCTTTTTAAAGTTCAGCATTTTACAAAATAAAAGCCAAAAAAGGAAAGCCAAAATCCAGAAAGAAAATGAAAGGGATGGTTTAAAGACCATTGCTTAGAAGCTTTAACTATGTTATTTGTATATATATAAAAAAGTTATTACATATTACTGTAGCTTTAAATGGAAAGGAAAATGCACACACATGTAATCTGTACTTAGATTTGGTTACCTGTGTCTGTAGTCATTTTTGTAAGGGCCTGCGACAAATACGGTACAAAATATGCATCATTTGTATCAGTATCATTCTCTGTTCTGTTTCTAAGCATTTCACATGCTGTGCTGGTATCTGCAACAAGAACACGTTGTGGAAGTCTCCTAGGAACAAGATTTGAAAGTTAATTGCATGTCTTAGGACAATTAATTTTTATCTCTTTATTACAGCAATTTCCTTCCTTTACTTCCTTTTATATTAATCCTTTACCAATTCTAGTTAAAGTACTTAAAATCTCATATGAGAGCTATGCCAAGGCATGTTTGGTTTAATTTAATATTAAACTTCTGTATGTTCTTTCACGTGAAAGCCTTTTTTTTTTTTTTTCCTGCCACTAGATTTTCGTCTCCAACATTTATGTCTGTATAGGCATTCAACTTTTTAGCACTGCATAATATTTAAAAAAATAAAGCTAACATTAGCATTTTTTTAATCCTTGGAAAATGCCTGTACCAAAATTCCAGGAATTCAACCACTAATTTATTGCATACGAGAGATTTTGACCATCACCTTCTAAAACAGGGCTGTCCAACCCTCCCAAAGTCAAATGATATTGAATATACGTGGAAGCGATAATCTTCACTCTTCAACAGTTCTCTGTTGCACTGAACAGAACAACTCTTCCAGATATTTCAAGATTAGTAATCCTTAACCTGATTTTTGAAGAAGGTGCAGACACTTCAGTTTATTAGGGAACAGTTTTGCTTAGGGATTGCCCCATCAATCACTAAGCAAATGCCATACACCAGAAATGAAAACACATTTTATTGCCCAAACACACAAACAAGACTTCAGCAATCAAGATCTTTCCTCAAAATAAGCAGTAATAGCAACACAAATGTACACTGTCGCAGAGCACTATGGTGCTCTGCTCCTATAAAGAGTGGAGGTGTGTAGCAGGGCACTGAGGTGCCTGCTACTTGTGGAGCAGCCAGTAAAGAGCCCAGCTGCTGGTTACCAGGGCAGCCACAGTAGTAATAAAGAAGCATAGCTGTGGGTTGCCAGGGAAACTGGTGAGTCAGCTGACTGGAAGGGGTAAGGCCTGGCTCCCATTTAAACCCAGGCTGAGCCATAGGGGTGGGAACTCTGCTGGAGCGAGGAAAAGGAAGAGGCTAGGATGCGTGGGCAGTTGTTACGGGTGAAAGGGAGAAACCCTGTGACAGGCTTGAATATGGTTATAGCTGGATGGCTTAATTTATGCTGCAGCCTAGGGGCTTGAGCTTTCTGTTTACTGTTTGTGACTGGAGGACTGGGTGAGGCTATCAGGGGTTGGATGAGGCCTCACAGGGGCTCCATGGTCATGTGGGGAACCCGGTGCCAGAGAGGGCATAGCATTTGGGGGTGCACTGACCCCAGCCCTGAGAAGGGGAACAGAGAATCAGAGGCCAGGTAAGGCTGAGGCTGCCTGAACCCTGAAGGGGGTTTGAGACCCCGAGGAGGAAATTTGGGGCCAGGCACGGCTACAACCACCTGAGCCTCAAGGCTGCAGTAACCCCAGAGCAAAGGGAGGCAGTGCAAAGAGGCCCCAGAGCAAAGGGGGCAGTGATTGAAGAGTGCCTGTGGGGCGCGCTTGCGAGACAAGGGTGCGGAAAGCCCAAGCACCAGAGGGTGTGGGGAGAGATGGGGGCTGCAGAGAGCCCGAGCGCCAGAGAGGGCACAGAGAGCCAGACAGACTGAACAATGTCTGGGGTATCAGTGAGGCTTGGGGTGTGGTAAAGGAGCGGCTGGAGCCATACATAGCCCGTAAGGCTAGGGTGCCCGGAACCCTGTTATAGAAGCGAGATGCAGGGTAGCTAGAGCACTGTGACCAAGAGGACTGAAAGGCAGCCTGCCATCTTATTAGTCAGCATGGCTCATCCTTCACTACTATTAAGACGGCCTGAAAGGATGTTAAATCAGAATATTTCATATACTACAGCAAACTTTTCCAAGATTAATATAAATGCATAAACATACTTACAAAAAATCTTCTTGTCTTAAAATACTGGAGTTATCTTCATGTGCTGAAGAACACATTCTCTTGTTCTGTGGGCAAAATAGATCTTGCTGTATAAAGTGGTAATGTATCATACTAGCAGTAAAGAGGGACACCTTTAAACCTTGGCCCCACAAACTGTATTTAGATAGCAGGGTGGCTCCTCACAGGCCAGATCTGGACCCACCACCTTCAATGGCGAGACAAATGACAGCAATATTAACTGTTATGAGCTCCCGAATCACAGGGATTAATACTCCTGTTGCTTCCACCAATGGGGCTCCATACACAAGAAGTTAGCAAGGGACCCTGCCCCAAATTCCCAGTCCCTCCAGAAGCCTTTCTGGGGCCAGATAATGTGACTCCATAGGGTGGATCTTTGACAACCTTGCTTTAAGCCATTTGTCTGAAAATATTATATGTATTACAGTTAATAATCACTCATTATTAAAGTGATAGAAATAAAAAGACTTGCTCTGTGCATTTAATAGCTACTTGTTGGTAGTCAGTTTAATGGTGGTCAATTTTCCCCTTTTTTAAATGAGTAAAACATTAAGATGAGCACCTACTGTTCTACAGGAATTCTTGAAAAAAGAAAGACAATATACAGATTTAGAAGGTCTGTAGTATTGACATATCCTAAAGTCAATTTTGAAAAAAAAGTTATGTTGAAGTGCTCTCACAGCAGAATTTCCCTTTTGGTTATAAATATAGTAGTATAGTGCCATTCTTTTCAAATCCCTTTTGGTAAGACTTCACAAAGTCATAAGCTTAGACATGTATGTTTTTAAGCAAAAAAGTATTAAATCTCAAGTCAGGTTTTAGTAACCCAGCAGTTAAAAGAATAATTTATGACTTGTTGTAGGACCTTTACTGTTATCTAAAAGCTGGTAGAAAAAGTAACAAATCTGGGCCAAATATGGCACAGACAGACACAAACATGCATGTCCCTTCAGAAATTATTTTTATAAATGACAGAGTAGAGAGAGAGATGTAACATCTTCACAGCTAAATATTGTCAGAGTTTTCTGTCCCCTAAAATTAAAAAAAAAAGGAAAAAAGGATCCTCTATAGTTTACTAACATGTAAAAAAAATGTAGAGTCTGGACTAAGGTATGCCTCTAATAACCCTAAATAATTGCATTGCCTTATTTACTGTACTGCCAGCATCTTGCTTTCCCGCCCTGATGGGAGGATTTCAGGTCTATAGTATTAAGTCATTTAGTTTGATGTATCACACCGATATACTTTAGGCAAAAAGCTCTCCACCTTAATTTTCTGAACAGTGTCAAACATCCAGTTTGTGTTTAGAAAGAGTAGGATTTTTAGAAGTGCTTAAGCTGCTTAAGAGCAGAAGTTCTATTGAAAGTCAGTGGGACTTCTGCTCTTAGATCACTTTTGAAAAAAATCCTAAGGAAAAAAAGCCCCTCACAATCTTCTACAATTCATTTAAATGTGATGGGGGGGGGGGGGAAAATACAGAATGGACTTAACTAGAGCCGTGAAACACAAGTCCTGTGCAGGACGAAGAAGGTCAGCCGTGTCCAAGAGTTTCTGAGCAACTTCAGAAATAATCTTGCTCAAAGCTGACAGTTTAGTCTAATGAGAGAGAAAGAACAAATAATTTTATTATGTTTGGCAAGCCACATAACAGTCCCTCTATTAAGATTAGATTTTTAAGTATCCTTTTATATAACATTATAGCAAAGGTGCACAAAAATTTCTTTTTTTCCCCTACAGTTAGAGAGAAATAGCCCCCAAAAAAGTAATGTCAAATAAAAAAAAATAAAAGTGTCTTATGCCAAATTTTTCATGAAAACATAAATTCAATTAATGTTTTGGATTTTTTCTTAGAAATCTGAAAATATAAAAAATAAAAATCATACTTCCCCCATCTACTATACTATACCATACTGCTACTTACTACTACCGTGCTAAGGTGAGTAAAAGGACTAATAAATATATGCGACTAAAATATGAAACTGAAGAGGAACAGACTCCGTAAATGAGGATGAAGATATAACTATCATAAAAATAAGGTAATAAAACACAATGGCTTTTAATATTTGATTCAAATTAATATTTAACACTAGTTCAATGACTGAAAGTTAATTAAATGACGATAAAACAGGATGGCGAAACAAAATGTGGCCAGAAGGAAGACATATATACCTAACAAGACATCAAGATTTAGTTAATTAGCTCTGAACAATTCCATTTAAATAAATGAAATCAGCTTTTTATACAGAAGCCTAAATACAGATTTAGGAACCCAATTTTGGCCATCTGTTTCTAAAAAACTTGACTATTTAACTGAATCCAGGCATACTTGGTATAATTCAACTCTGGGTGTTATATTTTATTTTCATAGAAATATGATTTAATTTAAGCATTTCTTAGTAAACTGAATAATTTATTTTAATACAAATTTGACTGATTCCAGTGTACATTGTTTGTGTAAGTATGGCTCCAAAGAAAACATTTGCTAAATTAATTACCTGTACCAGGGGTCAGCAACCCCTGCCAATTTTGCTTAGTATGGCACAGCTGGTCTGGGCTCTGGACAGCTACCACAGGCCATAGAGGCAGTGCAGCTTGGAGCAGATGGTCAGGAGGCTGCAAGCCCTGTTGCACAGAGCCCAGGCCAACTGTGGCTGGCAGCTGGGAGGTTGCAAAGAGCTGCACTGGGCTCCAGAGCCCCAGCCAGGCTATGTAGTGGCTGCATGGTCTCAGGGAGGGAAGTGGGGGAGGGGCCAGGGCTCCACTTCTTGAGGCCCCTTCCCAGCCCTGAGTGGAGGCATACGTGCAGCTGCCATGGCTACAGAGCCCAGCCAGGGCTAGGGGGCCTGCTGCAGCTGTTTGCAGCCTCCCAGCTGCCTGCCACAGGTTGCCTGGGCTCTGGGTAGCAGCAGCAAGCAGGCTGTAAACAGCTGCACTGGGGTCCAGAGCCCTGGCACCAGCTCTTTGACAGCTGCATGCACCCCTAAGGATGCATGGCTAGGAAGGGGCCTGGACCAACACAACCCCAGCCCCTCCCCTGCCATCTGCCTGAAGGCATGTATGCAGTTGCTGCCAGCAATGAGAATCGGGTCCCTCCTGGGTCCTCCACCATCTGTCATAGAATCATAGAAGTAGGGTCGGAAGGGACCTTCTAGATCTTCAAGTACGACCCCCCGCCTGGGCGGGAGAAAAGACTGGACTCAAATGAGTCCAGCCAGGTAGTTATCAAGCCTCTTCTTAAAGATCCCCAGGGTAGGAGCCAGCACCACTTCCCTAGGAAGTTGGTTCCAGCTCCTAGCTGCCCTAACTGTGAAGTAGTTCTTGCGGATGTCTAATCTAAATCTACTCTCTAATAACTTGTGTCCATTGTTCCTTGTCATGCCAGGGGGTGCTAGGGGAAACAGCGTCTCCCCTAAACCCTGCTGGTCCCCCCTAGTGAGTTTATAGATGGTCACCAGGTCCCCCCCTGAGCCTTCTCTTGTGAAGGATGAACAGGTTTAGGTCCTGCAGTCTTTCATTGTGGGGTCTGCCCTGTTGTCCCCGGATCATGTGGGTGGCCCTCCTTTGGAACCTCTCAATGTTGTCTACATCCCTCCTGAAATGGGGCGCATAGCGTCACATAGAGGGGGAGGATCACCTCCCCAGTGCTACTTGAGATGCATCTGTGGATGCACAACAAGGTCCGGTTAGCCCTGCCACCGTGACCTTGCATTGTCGGCCCATGTTCATCTTGGAGTCAGTAATGACTCCAAGATCCCTTTCCGCCTCCGTGCTCTCAAGAAGGGAGTTTCCCATTCTATAAGTGTGCTGCTGGTTTCTACTGCCCAAGTGCAGCACCCTGCACTTGTCAGTATTGAAACACA
The DNA here is from genome assembly GCF_052110815.1 of Crocodylus siamensis. NCBI lineage: Eukaryota > Metazoa > Chordata > Crocodylia > Crocodylidae > Crocodylus > Crocodylus siamensis. The sequence goes on along the minus strand of NC_143399.1, from coordinate 145,424,118 downwards.
TCCTGTTTATGTCAGCCCACTCCTGTAACCTATCCAGGTCTTGTTGCAGTCTTTCCCACCCTGCTAGTGTACTCACCTCACCCCAAATTTTGGTATCATCAGTGAATTTAAACAGGTTGCTTTTCACCCCGTCGTCCAAATCACTGATGAAGAAATTGAACAGCGCAGGCCCCAGGACCGAGCCCTGGGGGACTCCGCTGCCCACTTCCCCCCAGGCTGAATATGACCCGTCCACCACCACCCTCTGAGTACAACCCTTCAGCCAGTCTGCAATCCATCTGACTGTGTAGGCATCAATGCCACAGTCACCTAGTTTTTTAATGAGGATGGGGTGGGAGACGGTGTCAAAGGCCTTGCTGAAGTCTAGAAAGACTACGTCCACGGCAACACACACCTCCATTGCCTTTGTGACCTGATCATAAAAGGCAATCAGGTTGGTCTGACATGACCTGCCCCTAATGAAACCGTGCTGGTTGCTCTTGAGCATCATCCCTGAAGCCGGCCCATCGCAGATGTGCTCCTTGAGGATCTTCTCAAAGAGGTTCCCAAGGAAAGAGGTAAGACTGACGGGCCTATAGTTGCCCGTCTGTCTCGCCGAGTCAAGGCGTGGGTGGAGGTTGGGGTGTTTTTGACACTCTGGCCAAAAATGTTGTTGACCCTCGACTCATACTAATAATTATATCAAAAAAACACACTATCTAGTTTCTGCAATAGTAAAAGGGGTCTTATTATTCATTTATTAGAATGTTTATGCTGTTCTATCTATCTATTCTATCCTCCACCAGGGTAAAGACTAGTATCCCTCTCTAGGTTGCTCCTCCATGCCCAGCTCTTGGCACTGACAGCTGCAGATAGTACTGCCTACTATCATAATGGTAGCAGACCTGGACTGGTATGACCTGAGTTAAGCACTTTTAAAAATAAGCAACTTGAGTCCAAAAGTTACAACTACTCAGCACCTCTAGATCAGAAATGAAAAAACTTAGGGCAAGGGTGGGCAACACCCAGCATGGGTGCCAGACTGCGGCACCCAAAGACATATTGCTTTGGTATGCACACCTCCGGGTACACAGCAGGGAAAGGGGCAGGGCTGTGCTGCCACAAGGATTTGGCCCCTCGTGGCTCCCCCACCATCCACTCCAGTATGCCAATATCTTACAAGTTGAAGTTGTGGGTTGTTTTAGCACTCTGCCCAAAAATGGTACTGATCCCTGACCTAGGATGTATATTATTAGTGACCCAGTCATGCAAAAAAACCTTAGGCATGTGCTTAAACTTTTCCTTTCAGTGGGATTACTCAAGGTGCATAGAGAGAAGAAATTTACTCATATTCTTATATCCAGGAAGAGCACACACTAAGTTCAGATGCTTCCTCAGCCCGATGAAGGGTATCTATACCCAAAAGCTTGCTAAGAATTTTTCCAGCTATCTGAGTTGGTCTAATAAAAGACATCAGATTCACCCAGTGAACCTTGTCTGCCTATGTCCTTAGACCAACATGGCTACAGCCTAGACCCCTTCCTAAAGCAAAGGAGCTTTCCAAGGTTCAGACTATTTTCAATTAAAATAAAAAAGGTATTACAGCAACAGGCTACCTCAGCAGGTTCTTTTGCTTGCTGTGACCTCAGCTTTCTTTCCAAGCCAAACAGATGAAGCTTCAGATACTGATATTCTTTCTTTAATTGCAGAATGACTTCTTGCGCTTCTTTCAGTTTGGTCTTTTCCTCTTGCAATGCCAGAGCCAATGCTCGGTTATTCTCTTGGACGCTTCTGAGTTGCGCAGAACTGCTGGCTGCAAGAAAACAAAGCAGGTTTAGGCAGGACATCAGCCAAGCTGACAGCCGCGCTTGGAAACTAAACATTACAACATCTTTACTTGTTCCTTTGTGCTTTGCGGACAGGATCGGGTTCGCTTTCCCCAGCTTCATCCACTTCTGATTTCTTTTCTCTTTCATTCTCTCTTTTATGTCCTCCAGGCTGTCCTTGAAGGATTTTTTCAAGCTTTTTTCCCCAGCCATGGCCTAGCTAAAGAAACAAAGAAGTAGTTAAATGGCACGGTGGGGCAGGCAGAGATTTCAAGCAAGAGCTACTGCGAAACAAAGTAGGACGTACTCTTTAAAGAAGCCCCACAACGCTTCAGGGAGAACGGACCTTAACAACAGCTTGGCCACACAGGGGACTTCCAAGGATTGCTGCTCGGGCCGCGGGCGAGGCCTGGCCCGTGAGCAGCGCCGCCCCGCTCACCGGGTTCCGGGACGCTCGGCTCAACAGCGGAGCGCGAGCTGACACCTCGCGACAGTTGGCTGCTCTCTTGGAATTCGAAATTTTCCGCCGCGCCTTCCCATTGGTCGACAGGCTCACGTGATCCGGCAGCCATGACGTCGCCTAGCGACAAACCCCGGCGGGGGGAGAGGGCGGGCCAGGCAAGGAGCAAAGTTGTTATTTACCATCCGGGTCTTTCTGCCCAAGCCCCGCCCCACCCTGCGCCTTCCCCCCCGGGCGCGGCCGGGCGGGAGGCCCAGGCACCTTGCGCCTACGCAAAGGGGCCGCGTCCCAACTGAGTCGCCGGTGGCTGGGTGTATTTAGCCCCATCCGCGCGCATGGCCCCGCCCCTCGTGGCTATCGCGTCGTGTTGGACTTCACTGCGTGCCATTGGTCGCCCCGCTGCATACGTGTACACATGCACACAACTGTCTTACACATGTGGCTGTACCGTTCTCTCTCTCACACACACAACTCCCCCCTTTACTCTTGCCTATCCTGTATGCGCATATGTACCTGGCTTTCTTGGTTGTCACATGCGCACACCCATATGTACGTGGCCTTTGCCTGTCACATACACATGCATGTGTGCACACACACAGCTTTACCCTTGTCTATCACTATCACACACGCGTGGCTTTACCTTTGCTTGTCACACACATGCATGGGCACACACTCCTGACACCTCCCCCTCAGGTCTTGGTCTTGCTTGTTTTCTCTCTCTCTCTCTCTCTCTCTCTCTCTCTCTCTCTCTCTCTCACACACACACACACACACACACACACACACACACACACACACACACGACTTTACTCTTGCCTATCACACATGTGCATGCACACATGTACCTGCCTTTCTTGTCATGTGCACACATGTACGTGGCCTTTGCCTGTCACATACACATGCATGTGTGCACACACACACGGCTTTACCCTTGGCAATCACACGCACGGGCAAGTGGCTTTACCCTTGCCTGTTACACACATGCATACATGGCCCTGATGAATCCCCCCCTCCCACAACGTCTGCCACAGTATGAGAGTAAACCCATGTTGAACACCTAACTCTGATGGCCAGTAGCCAAGAGTTGCTGGGATCCCTGGAGCAGGCTGAGCTGGCCTTTGGCGGTGCCCAGGACAGAGGCAAAGGGGAAGAGCTTTGTGTTGCTTCTCTGGTAAGGTTCTTTTAAATGTAATGTTCTGGGATTTGGGGTGGGTGTTTGGGGGGTTATGCATGTTTTGGGACAGCCAGGACCTCTCTGTAAAGAGTTGGGGGAGGTGCAGGCTTGGAAGTAGCATTGTGATCCCACTCCTCTGGGGATGAGGTAGGGGAGTGGGAGTGGATGGGGGACGCAGGAAGTGGAGTATTGTATTTGGATGTAAACAGCAATTGGGAAGCAGGGCTGGGATCTCCTGCAGGGCTGGCTTCTGTGGGCGTTAGGCAGGGAGGCTGTAGTTAGGGCTGGGGTGGATGTGATTTTTCAAGTGTCAGCCTGTGGTTTGGGGAGTGAATTGTTATTACCTAGTTGTGCGTTGTCTGTTCGTTTTAAGCTCCTCTGAGCCTTTTGGATAGGGCAGATAAATACCTAAATAATAACCAGGGATTCTGTTTTCTCTGGTTTAGAAATTACAGATTCTCTGATAAAGATGCAGACATTCCAATTTAAAAACCCCAAATCTGTGACTAAAATGAAACACCTCTCTCTCTCTCTCTCTCTCTCGATATATCTAGATATATCGAGAGAAAGAGAGGAGGGGAGTATCAATTGAACACAATGCCTTATTGATATATTCACAGTTTTAAAGCAATTTGGAAGCCTACCAGTGCCTCAAGCACTGTAATAAAATAAGTATTAAGTACTGTACCCAGGACCATCCCTAGCCGGGTGCTAATTGAGGCGACTGCTCTGGGCCCTGCACTTTAGGAGGCCCTGCGGAGCCAGGCAGAGTGATGCGGTGACTCCGTGCCGCCGCTGGCTTTGTGTCTGGCTGCTTAGCAACCCCCAGCTGCCGAATCTGCCAGCAGCTTCCTCGCATCCAGGGTGGGGGGCCCACACAGGCTGATTTGCCTTGGGCCCCATAACCTGCTCGGGTCATCTCTGACAGTATTTATACATTTTCGTATTTGACTTCTGTTTTTTTATCATAGAAAATCAGAGCTAGCCCTGCTTCCTTCACTCACCAGGAAGCAGGCCCAGGTGCCTGACTCCCAGGCCACAGCCACCATGCGTTACTGGTGCCTCCTGAATCTGGGGGGGCACCCGTAGAAGCCAATGGCCCTGTCAGGGGCAGCACCAGCCCTACCGACAGCATCAGTGTCAATTGTCAGGGGGGCACCAGCCTCATCTGGGGGCACATGCACCCCCTACCAGTTGCCTACTATGACAGCCCCCCAGCCCAGATGGTGTCCCTCACTCTCCGCCACAGCCCTTGCCCCCCCCCCACCCTGCTGGAGGGGATCCCAGCTGCCAGGACTACAGGGCCAGGAACCCAAGTCTGCAGCCCCTTGCCTCTTCCAGTAGTGCCCGAGCCTCAGCTGCCACCCACGGGTGATGACAGCTGCTGTGACTGAGCGGAGTGTGGAGCCCAGCTCCCCCTTCCCCACGGGTGGCATGGCCAGAGTGGACTCCATGGTGGGGCTGAGCATTTCAGTCCTGGGTCCCAAGCCCCATGCACCACTCTGGCTGAGCAGCAGGCCCCAGCTCTGCTCAACTCCCTCCCTCCCTCCCTCCCTCCTTAATGTGAGGGGGCCTCAATTCTTCCGCCAGACTTAACTGCAGGGAGCTGCTTTCCAGGGTGCCTGGCAGTCCTGTCCATGTATAAGTGCATACATGCACAGGATGCCCCCTGCCTGACCACCCTCTTCCACTCCCAGCCTGCAGATAGCTCTTTGCAGAAGCGGAAAATCTGTGCATTTCTCTGTTAAAATGAAAAATCTGTGTTTTTTGTCTCGCTTAAAAAGGGAAATCTAAATGCTTTTCTGTGGGAAACAGAAAACCCAGATCCTGATAATAAGACTCATTGAGTCTTGATAGTTTCCCATATAAAACCATGGAAGTGCTTGGGAATGCAACCTTCCTTCAGTGTCACCGCTGATGCAGGGTTTGAATTAATTAAAAAAACCCAAAAAAGTTCTGGGGTAGAAGCAGGTTGAAGAATTACTTACATTAGCAGTACCAGGGCTGGTTCAATGAGCATGAGGAATTTAAGTGAAGACCTATTATTTATACAAGGAGTTGTCTTTTTTGTCAGTCCTTTGCAGTTGAGGATGATTGTCTTCCATGATTGTCATATTTGTGTGTCTGAAGATGGCTGATGAGGCCTATCTGGGACCGACTGCACTGACAGAGAGACTGTACTGCAGCTCAGACGTGTGTTTCTGTGTGTAGTGGGTGGTGCTGGATTGTTGATTTGGCCCATGCCGTGATGCTGTTTCTGCTGCTACTGCTTTTCCATATCTTGTTGTTGTTGTGAGGTTTCATAGTACTTAGATCTGTGCAGCAGACTTTTGCTCCATTTGGGGCAGTTCTGGGTGATAGTCTCCCACAAGTTGATGTTGCATTTTTTTTTCTTAAAGTTGACCATGAGGAAGTCCCTGAAGTGCTTTCTCTGTCCTCCTCTTGAGCATATGCCTTGGCTGAGCTGGGAGAATAAAACTTGTTTTGGGAGTCTGGAGTTAGACATCCGGATGACATGACTGGGCCAATGAAGTTGATGTCAGATTATCACCACCACAGTACTTGTGGTGTTTCCTTTCTTGAAAATTGTCACAATCATGGCATCTCTAAAGTCATTTGGGATGTCCTCATCATTCCAGATCCTTAAGATAAGGACATGAAGCTGTGATGGAAGCTTCTCTCCCAGCTGCTTGAAGGTTTCAGCATAGATTCCATCCGCTCCAAATGCCTTGTCATTCTTCATCGGCTTGATGGCTTTCTTCACCTTGTTGGAAGGACTCTAAGATCTTCTCTGACTGGGTGTCATGGGATGGAGTTGAGAGCAGCAGAATCTGTTAATATATCTTGTTAATAGCAGAGTGTCAAATGAGAAGGTCTTCAAAATGCTCCTTCATTGATGGCTCAAGCATTGCTGGCTTCCCTTTCCTTTATCAGGTCTCCTCCATCCTTAGGTCTCCAGGGGTTTGGTCCCTGAGTGCTTGATCTGTAGAATGCTTCAGTGGCATTGAAGAAACCACACATTATGGATGTCAGTGAGATACTGACTCTCCCTTACCCTTGTCTTCCCACCATTTGTTCTTCATGTTTGAAGGTCCTCTTTTGGACCTTGGCCTTGTTGGAGATTCAATTTCTTTTGTTTGGAGTTGGTGTTGTTTTGCCAAGCACAAAAGGCCTTGTGCTTGTGATCAACCAACTCTTAGATCTCCTGATCATTCTCATCAAACCAGTCTTGGTGTTTCCTGGTAGAGAATTGAAGTGTCTCTTCACACACAGGCACTGATGATGGTTGTACTAGTTGTAGCTACATACATAATGATATACTTGTTGGGTGGGTGTAGCTTCAGCAAAAGGTGGCAGCCCCACCACTCTGCAGTTAGCCTTTGACATGAATGTCCTCACTCACTTCCATATGCCATTTTCCCTTTTCTCTCTTGTTTTCCTCTTGACCCTGAACTACAAACATATGAATGCTTTCCAGTTTCCTTCATGACCTCAGCATATTTACAGAGGAGTTCTTTACACTGTAGCATATACCTATTCATCTCAGTCTCATTCTATTGTGTCATAGCTTAGGGTCACCTTCTTCTCATAGGGCAAACTGTCTCTGTTGAGAAGAAGGGGTGGCCTTATTTGCTGACAACTGTAGCCTGATAGCCTGTGGTATACTGCTGTTGAGAAATGTGATCATTATGGAAGATGGCAGTTATCAGCAAGCGTCTCTAGGACAAGATATTACCCAACAGAGCATACATTTTATGAAATATAAAAGCACCTTTAATTCTTACGATTTATTTTCAAAATTAGCCAGTTGCATTAGCTCTCTAGAGGCAGTTCTGACCATTTCTTGTTGATACTGTTTTTTAAGAAAGATCGGGTATCTGTAACAATAATATTTTGACTGTCAGCATATTTCAACAACAGACCAATTTTAAACTTCCGACTACTATTTTATGAAAAGAAACTAATACAAATGATATTGAAAAATGAAAAAACATAAAAGATTTACAAACAGAAGAAATTTTGGTATATGAAGGCCAACAACGTAATAGTTTATTGTTTTTGTTTTCTTTTAGCCTGTTTTAAAATGCAGGTTTCCCTGTGGGATTGTAACCAGTACCTCCAAAAAAACATGACATTTCTTAGAACCAGTTTATTCAGAACATTATTTCACCACACTATATTGAAGTCCATCCACACACAGTGAGACATTGTCTTTTATTACGTATTTTGTAACAGTTGGACTCGCTGACCTTTTTACCCTTCAGTTACTTCCCAGTATAGTGGATGGTTGAATTCTGATTTTAACTCTGATTTAAAATGCATATGATTCATATTTTATTAGTATTTGGTCATTCAGTCTACTATTATAATCTTGTACTTCACCAGAGAAAAGCACAAGCTATTTGATTTTTAGGAGATAGTTTACAACCTACACTATTTTCCTTTCTCCCTATTGGATTCTACAAGTGGAAGGTGTTATCTGACAGAAAATGACTGTTGGAACTTCTGTGGAGTGGACCGGGAATCGTGACTGGATATCAAATCTTTCAGATACTCCATGTTCAGTTGAGATACAAAAACTTCCAAGTAATAGGTAAAAATAAGGTACTTCTTGATCTTTCTAGCTTAGAATAGTGGGCCTGATTTTTCCCCTTGCTCACCCAGGTTTTACACTTAGGTAATTCCATTAACTTCAGCAATATTGCTCTTTATTTACAATGACATAACTGAAAAGAGAATCAATCCAACTGACAAGGTCACTCTACAGCTAAGCTGCATTTCCATTGTCCAGTCTGAAAACCATTTAGTCACAGGTGAAATACGATGTCATGGCAATAATGGGTTCCTTAGAGTTTGATATGCAGTGTCAGTTGCATATGTTAGTGGCACTTTGCTCAATGTATTACTTCATGGAAATTTAATCAACAAATCCCTGGTTGTCTAGTTATATTGTTCTGCTCCCCAAAATAAACATACTTCATTTCTAATTTCAGAGATTTTGATAGTACAAATATTTAGCCTTTAAAGAGCAGGTCCTATATAACATTGTAACTTACAGCTAAAATAATGTTTTGCTTTTGGCCAAACAGTAATTGATGATTTCCAGCAAAGCAGACAACTAGAGTCTTCTATCATTTACGTTTGTCAATTACCTGTTCAGCATCAGTAAACTGATAGTGACTAACTTAAATTTAACTTCAGTTGAATTGGGAGAGGTAGAAAAAACTTGCAACCTAGCCAATTGTAATGGCTGCTAAAGCTATCAGTGGTGGAATGGCATGGTCTCCATTTGTGGCCACCACCAGCATGGATGCACACCAAAGCTTGAACTTGAACTCCTATGGCCTCAGAGTCAGCACAGTCCACTCTAGCCCAAAATTAAGCTCCCTGCCTTCCCTAGCACCACAGTCACATACATATATTGGCCAAACTTCAGCTAACACTTTGATGATGATGATAAAAAAAACTAAACCCTTGTCAGGCAGGCCTGTGCCCTGCTAGAAGAGGCCATAGGCAGCCACAAACATCTCCTTTTTGCCTGCCAGCATCATGCACTGGCCAGGAGATGCAGCATAAGCCTGCAGGGCTGCTAGCTTCCTTGTGCTCAGGTCTCAACGGTCTTGGCTGCCCCAAAATTCAGAAAAACCAAAAAAAACCCCATTTTGGCCCCAAGTTCCCGTTCCTCACACAAACTGCGAGTGCTCCAATTGAAGCAAGGAACTAAATCTGGGCCTCGGCGTGGCATGCCAAACCCCGGAAGGGGTCTAAACTTCATAGATTGAACCAATAACCATGTGAATAGGCATGCACTTTTAATTCCAGAATTGCTGCCACATGCCAGCAGTAGCCCAGGCAAAAAGCTGAGGGAATGCTAGAGCGTGCCTCCCTGCTTGGCTGGAGCAAACAGCTTGGGTAAAGTTTAGCCCACCCACCTGTGAGTAGAGCTTGCGGTAGAGGTACAAAGCACCCTGGAATGCTGGGTTATGGAGAGTTAATTTGAACCTGGAGGGGATGTGGGACAGATAGCTAATAAACTGATTTAACCTAAATCAGTCCAATACTGCATCCATGCAGGTTTATCTTAAAGTAGTTCCAGCCATTTTGAAAGGTGTTTATGTGCAGTGATCTTCTGTTGCATTAGATTTGACCCAGTTTCCAATCACTTATAAAAGAGTATGTGCAATATCTGTCTCTAGCCCTGGGGTTTGCCCACACTGGTATCTCACCTGCTATGCCTTGATATTATGATGTCATAGAGGAAGCTGCTCCTGGGAGGCAGATGTGGGTTTCAGGGTCGTAGGTCCTTGTCTGCGCTGAGGTTCCCCTGGACTTGGCCCACTTTAATCTAGCTGTTTTTTCTGCCTGAGGTCCAATGTACCAGGACCCCTAGACTCCTGGTACCTCAGCTTCTCCCTCATGGGCCCCGGGCCCCTTGTCCCCCTGATCTCAATCTTTGCGATGTGTGGGCTTATGTTCCCAGACTTTGCTGCCAGGTACTCAGTCCTCCAACAAACAACAGTCCTCTTTGAAGTGTTTGGGCTTCTGCCGTTATACAGCCCACAGGGGTTCATGCCCTAGAAGCGCTCTGTATTGGGCACCCCGTGGCCTTCTGCCTTCTCCTTAAAGCCATGTTCAAGTCTCCAGTTTACATGCAAACCAAAACATGAGTACACACTCCCAAAACAAAAGGTTTGTCTCCTGGGATTAATCATGCCCTGCAGCAGCACTGTTATTAAAGCTCGTGGCATTTATCTGTTGTTGCTCAGGTTGCAGTATTTCTTCTAGCTCCTCTGCAGCCCACAGCCCTTCCTCTGTGAGCAGACCTGTCTGGCTCTATCCCTGGAGCTCTACGTCCTGCAGTTCCTAGAGCCAGACCCCATTTTTGGGTCAGATCCTGGGCTTATGAGTCTATCCCGCAGTCACCTGACCCTCCACTTCTGCCCCAGGCCTGTGAATCACCCGCTCCATCTGGGTTGAGCAGCTATTTTATTTAAAGTATTTGCCATTCTAAGTCCGTTCCAGGGGCTGTGCCCTCTCTCCCCTTCAGTAATGGGGTAGGGGCCTTGTTACTTGCTTTTTGGAACACACAAATAACAGGGCTATAATACTTTCTCATTGGTTCTTTCTTGCTCTTGCTTCTACCGAATGGTTTCTACTATAGCTGTAAGAAGTTTGAAGAGTTACAGTAGCTCTTTTTAAACATCTAAATTATGTGTTGTTATTTCTTCTTTCTTTTCACCTGGTTGTGTTAATTTCTACATGACTTTGTCTCTTGAGACATTGGTATCTTTTTGTTACAAATTTTTTCAAGTTACATCTGCTGTATTATTTTGTGCTATTTATTATGGTAGATCCTAAAGCAGGGAATCTTTCTAGCTCAAATAATTTCCTTTGCTATAAGCAATTCTACATTTTTCTTTATGAAGATTGATGCTATCTTCTTCTTTGGAAATGATCATTAGTTTATTGCTACTAGGTGTACTAACGTGGCAAAACAGCTGTTACAGTGATCAGAGTTGGTGGGCTATTAAAAGATGTGCACTCTCATCCAGGGCTCAATCTAATTTCAGTTTGACACTTTATGTAGGCTTTAACAGATTTCAAGGGGAGTTGTATCAGGACCCAAGTTCCTGAGTTGTAAAAGAATAAAGGGGTTTTTTTTGGTTTTGTTTTTTTAATAAGATAAATTCAATTAACTTGGATTTGAAATGATGATTAACTTCTGTGTCCAACTTGATCCACACTTCTGACCTGTTTTGGAATGTAATGAGGAGAATACTTGCATTATAAAGACATTTTCAAAGCACATTACTGGTAGTGTGGGATTTTAAAACTGATTATTTTAATTAGATTCTGAAAAAGAGGAATAACTTAAGGCTATTATATAGTACAATGATATTCATGATTTACTTTCTAATTTAGAAATCAACACAAGAGATGGCAAACTCTTTATTTTAAAGAAAAAGGAGGAAAAAAGTTAATATGGGTAATCATAAACATAATTCAGAACAATATCAATCCCTGGATTATATATAACAAATTTGGGAACCTACCCTTGGCTCTACTGCAACTAGTTTTTGCTTTGTTATTGTAGGGAAAAGCCTTTGGTGAAGAGCTGATGTAATGCTATTCCCCCTGACAGCAGCGTCGTCCAGTCACCCTACCAGGAAGAGCCCGGTGCGGCCTCTGGCCCAGTCCATAGCTGCAGCCTGACCTGTCCCGCCCCATGCAGATCTGGGGGCACATGCTCCTCCCGTGCGCTCTTCGGGTGCACCCAGCAGCGGGAGCTACTCCTCCGTCACCATGCCCCCTGAAGAAGCTGTGGCTCTGTCCCATGCTCTACCCCGTCCTGCCCCAGCTCAGCAGTGCCTACCCCCATCCCCACTTCCTCCCTCACTGTGGGGGTCCTAGAACTGCCCCCCATGTCCCTTCTGTCCCCCCTCCCCTTCCCCCACAACAGACTTACCAGCTGGATGCAGTTCTCCAAGATACTGGCTGTGTTCCTTGCTGCCTGCGTGCTGCATGGGCATTTATCGGCCAAATTATCGGCCACATCAGACCGATTTTTTTTTTTTCATCAGGCTGATTTCCAATATAGTCATAGATTTCATAGATAGGGCTGGAAGAGACCTTGAAGATCATCAAGTCCAGCCCACTGCCCCAGGGACAGGAAGTCAGCTAGGGTCAAAGGATCCCAACAAGCTAAACATCCAAACACTCCTTGAATCCAGAGTAGGTGCCTGCACCACTTCTGCAAGGAGTCTATTCCAGCCCCTGGGGGCTTGGACAGTAAATAAATGTTTCCTTATGTCCAGCCTAAAATGGTCTTGGAGGAGTTTATGACCATTGGTCCTTGTTATACCTTGGGGCACTCTGGTGAACAGACGTTCCCTGAGATCCTGATGCACACCCCTTATGTACTTACGGGCAGCCACCAGGTCTCCCCTGACTCTGCACTTTTCCAGGCTGAAGAGTCCTACGGCTCTCAGCCTCTCATCATAAGGCCTATTTTCGTGCCTTCTGATGATGTGCGTGGCTCTCCTCTGGACTCTCTCAAGCTTCTTGACATCCTTCTTGAATTGTGGAGCCCAGAATTGGATGTGGTACTTCAGCTGAGGTCTCACCAAGGCTGAGAACAGCGGGAGGATGACATCATGAGATTTACTTGAGAAGCATATATGGATGCATGCCAGAGTTTTGTTTGCTTTACCAGCTGTGACATCGCGTTGGTGTCAATGTTCTTGATATTTATGTCAATTACCCGGACATCTCGTGGGAAGATCACTCAGCTAAATCTGAGCGGGCGCAAAGCTTTCTCTCATGCGTGGATGACCTCTACCTGACCCAAGAGGTCTGTGGGCCAACGAGAGGCAAAGCGCTGCTTGACCTGGTACTGGCTACGGGGGATGACCCAATCGGCGACCTAGTGATCGATGGGAAGTTGGGTGACAGCGACCACGAGCTGATCACCTTCACCATCCGCCGTAAAGCTGGCAAGTCAGTCAGCAACACAGAAGTCCTTGACTTCAGAAAAGCCGACTTTGACAAGCTCAAGAGGCTAGTCGGTCAGGCCGTCAGGGACCATGACCCCAGGGAGATGGGAGTTCAAGAAGAGTGGTTGCTTCTCAAGGAAGCGATCCTCAGTGCACAAGCTAAATCTATTCCAACGCGGAGGAAAGGCAGCAAGAAGGCACAGCAGCCCCCCTGGCTCTCCAGAGACCTAGCGGACTTCCTGTGGCTAAAAAGGAAAGCCTACAAAGGATGGAGGACGGGATTCACCTCCAAGGAGGATTACTCCGCACTGGTCCGGTCCTGCAGGGAGCAAACCAGGAAAGCCAAGGCTGCAACTGAACTCCAACTAGCTTCAGGCATCAAGGACAACAAAAAGTCCTTTTTCAGGTATGTGGGGAGCCAGAGGAAAAGCAAGGGCAATGTTGGACCCCTGCTAAACCAGATGGGGCAACTGACAACGGACACCCAGGAAAAAGCCAACCTATTAAATAGGTACTTTGCGTCAGTCTTTCATCAGTCACACGGGATGCCCATGCCTGCTATGCGACAGGGAAATCTGGGTGATGGGAATCCCCTACCCTCCATCAATGCTGACCTCGTGAAGGAACACCTTGAGAAGCTGGATACCTTCAAATCAGCTGGCCCTGACAACCTGCACCCCAGGGTACTCAAGGAGATGGCAAGTGTCATAGCCCAGCCCCTGGCACGGGTCTTTGAAAACTCCTGGCGCTCTGGTGTAGTGCCCGAAGACTGGAAGAAGGCCAATGTGGTGCCGATCTTCAAGAAAGGGAGGAGAGTGGATCCGGCTAACTACAGGCCCATTAGCCTGACTTCTATCCTGGGGAAGATCTTAGAAAAGTTTATTAAGGAGGCCATCCTTGAGGGACTGGCCCAGGCTAACATTCTAAGGGACAGCCAGCACGGGTTTGTTGCGGGTAGCTCTTGTTTGACCAATCTCATTTCCTTCTATGACCAGGTGACCTATCACCTGGATAAGGGAGAAGAGATTGATGTCATATATCTTGACTTCAAAAAAGCTTTTGATCTGGTATCCCATGATCACCTCTTGGCCAAACTGCCCAGTTGTGGCCTTGGCTCCACCACGATCCGCTGGCTGGGAAATTGGCTTCGTGGTCGGACCCAGAGGGTTGTGATTGATGGCAGTCAATCATCATGGTGCTCTGTGACCAGTGGGGTCCCTCAAGGCTCTGTCCTGGGACCCATACTGTTCAACATCTTCATTAATGATGTGGACATTGGAGTTAGGAGTGGACTGGCCAAGTTCGCCGATGACACCAAACTTTGGGGCAAAGCATCCACGCCAGAAGATAGGCGGGTGATCCAGGCTGACCTGGACAAGCTCAGCAAATGGGCAGATGAGAACCTGATGGTGTTTAACACCAAAAAATGCAAGCTTCTCCACCTTGGGAGGAAAAACCTGCAGCACCCTTATAGGCTCGGCAGTGCTACGTTGGTTAGCACTACAGAAGAAAAAGACTTGGGGGTCATCATTGACCACAAGATGAACATGAGCCTGCAATGCGATGCTGCGGCTAGTAAAGCGACCAAAATGCTGGCGTGCATCCATAGATCGTACGTCATTCTCCCCTTGTACTCGGCCTTGGTGAGGCCGCAGCTGGAGTACTGCGTCCAGTTTTGGGCTCCACAATTCAAAAAGGATGTGGAGAAGCTTGAGAGAGTCCAGAGGAGAGCCACGCGCATGATCAGAGGTCAGGAAAACAGATCTTACGATGACAGGCTGAGAGCCACGGGACTCTTTAGCCTGGAAAAGCGCAGGCTCAGGGGTGATCTGATGGCCACCTATAAGTTTATCAGGGGTGACCACCAGGATCTGGGGGAACATCTGTTCACCAGAGCGCCCCAAGGGATGACGAGGTCGAACGGTCACAAACTCCTGCAAGACCGTTTCAGGCTGGACATAAGGAAGAAATTCTTTACTGTCCGAGCCCCCAAGGTCTGGAACAGTCTGCCAGCAGAGGTGGTTGAAGCACCTACATTGAACACCTTCAAGAGTAAATTGGATGCTTATCTTGCTGGGATCCTATGACCCCAGCTGACTTCCTGCCCTTTGGGCAGGGGGCTGGACTCGATGATCTCCCGAGGTCCCTTCCAGCCCTAATGTCTATGAAATGTATGAAATCATATTGGTGCTGATACGATATCAGACTGATGTATCGGTGAATCTCTAGATTAGGCTTGTGAAGGAGTGAGACAGAACGTACAGCATGAAGGACTGTCAGGGCTGCAGCTGCAGCCCAGAAGGGAAGGAAAATACCCACTCAATTTCCAGAGCAGCATCTCGCTCAGGATTGGCGGAGGGAGGCCGCTCAAAGGTATTTCCGGCTCCGGAGAGGGCCAGAAAGGAGTTAGTTCCCTGCAGGCCACAGGGAGAGAGGAGCGGCTGAGTGTCTTGGCAGGCAGAAACTGTAATAGGTGCCTGAGGAACACTGTGGGCGTGACCCTGAGGCAGGCGGAGGCCTGCAAACAAGCGGTTAGTGGGAATCTCTGGAGTGGAGCTGCAGCTGAGGATCTAGAGCAAGGGAGTCCACAAGGCCAGAGAGAATCTCCAGACTGGTGTTTTTCCAACAGAGGATCTAGAGGAGGGCCTGAAGGGAAAAATCTATGGTCACAGGTAGAGCTGTCCTGCACTAGGGAAAGACCCCGAAAAGACTGTGAACATTCATAGGGGTGCAGGGCAGGGTAGCACACAACAAAGGATGGACTAAGGGATTGTTTTTGGGGAAATTGCCAGAGCCTGGCAAAAAGGCTGAGGAGCAGCCAGGTTTTTTTTTTTATTTCTTTTGCTGTCTATTTTGATTTTGTTTTGAGCACAGGCTAAGACCGGCCCCTGGAAGGGTGTACCCAAAAGAGGCACTAGGACACCCTGGGGTACAGAGAAGGTTACAACAGGCAGCGCTGCAACCTGGCTGTGGAAGAACATCGTAAAACACCATCTGGAGAGGCTAGGCTGGAGTAAAGGGGAGGTTTGGAGCCCCACAGAAGACACAGGGATCAAGACCAGGCAGAATCACCATGGGTATTGCCTCCTGGGAATATATAGGTTACCAAAGTTGTGGCAGGCGAGAAATGTAAGATCCACTTCCTGGAGGACCTGGTGATCCAGAGCCAACTGTCACCACCTGTAGGCAGATGAGCACAGGGCAGTACTAGGAAACCCTATAATACCTACAGATGCCACAGGCTAATATATGATGAATCATTAGTAATAAACTGTACTTATTCTAGAATAATTTTTTGATTTCTGAAGCCATCATTCTTCTTGCAAGCAATATGATTTAGCATATAGGGATGAGATGAAATACCTAACATCTTACCTTCAAAAGTCTTCATTGTGATGGAGAAAACTTTTTTTTTTTAAAAGCTTCTCATTATGATGGAGGCAGTTTGGGAAATAAAGTCTGCATTCCAAAATATACTGTTTCTCTCACATTTTGGGAGAATTTACCAAGCTGGCTTCTTAAATTGCTATAATCCAGAATACTTCTGATTTGAAAGTGTTGTTGGTAGAGCAACTTTCTGGTTTGCAACTGTTTTCTAATGTAATATTTAATTTTTTTTAGAAAACACTATCATATTTACATTCAAAACAAAAAGTACATATTAAGACAAGCATGAGTTAGTTAAAGCATAGGAGAATGTAGTTCTAGTCAGATGAAATGAATATGCAATAAATCAGCATAATTATGTTGATTGTATCACTGCCTTTCTTAGATATATCTATTTCTTTAAAAATATCTTTAATTATTTGTAAACTTTCTGTGAATAAGTAGGAAAAGGATTAAGAAGTACCTGATCTCCAGATGGGAGAAATTCCAGATTAAAAAAACACCAAACAAATCCCACATGCAGTGATCAACACTATATGTGTCAAAATGTACTGCCCTGTCTACCATAGGTATAATTTGTTACTAATGTTTTAACATAAATTGGATTGATATACTACCAAAAATCCTGTACTTTAAACACACAAAATTTAGAACCCTAGAAAGCTATCTTAACCCCATGGTACTATTAAGAAAACACAACTGTTACTTGGTAATCTTGGTATTGTGCAGATATAATGAGTGAATGGGGACCCATAAGTCAATAAAATGTATATCAGCACTTCTCTTTAATCTTGTTAATTTTTCCATTGAGTATATATCTTAAACTTCATTAAACCATCTGTCAATTGACTAGACCCATGGGTTTATCCATTATGCAGCAGTGGTAAAGCATTAAGCCAGAAGCAAAACCCTTACATGTCTGAAATAGGAATTTCCACTGTTTTTAAGTTTCTGACCTAGTTTGCAGTACAGAGAAAGCCAAGGTGTTTATAGTATTAATTGCTGCAGTAAGTATTGCACGGTATATTTATTTATTAAAATGTTGACGTTAGACTAAGTATTTAACTGTACTCTGATTGATTTTCCCCCATTTTTTTCTGATTTACTAATTGCTGAAAGTCTTTGGTAGAACAATGGTATCTTGACTAACATGTCTTTGATCTGCATGGCAGATCTGGACTCCAGTAAAAGAAGCTGTCCCATAGGCACAGCAGACTATCAAGAGTCAAGATTGGTTACGAAGAACTGAGAACAGAATATTAAGTACACTAAACAGCAAAAAAAAAGAAAAAACAAAACAAACTCCAACCTCAGTTCTGATCACAGAGAGAAGAGTAAAACATATCCCAAGAGTGTCCTGTTCTCAAATATTGCTAGTGTAGACATTTCAACATTTATGGCATTTATTCCAGATTTACATAGATGAAACCAGAAGCAGAATTGAGTTCTTTAATTTTATTATGCTCTTCAAACATGAATACTTCACATGTATATGCTGTATTGTAGATTATACTGTCTCTGTTTAGCACAAATACCTCAGTACCTCAGGGCCTCAAGGTGCTACTGTAACACAAAGAAGAAGAATTAATAATAGCAGTCTACTGTACACAGAAGCGTCAGGTGAGAAGAAAGTTCAGGTTACTAAAATTTGCTTCTTGATCACAATATTTGATTCAATTGGATTTTAATGAAGTGAAGAAAGGCAATTTGCTTTCATGCTGTGGTTGTATTGCCACAGTCAGCTCCAAATGTCTGGGTCACAGATGATTGACTTTCAAAGAGCTGATCTCTATAATCACCATCAAAGTTGGAAGAAATTGACAGGGACTGACATTTTGTTCACAACAGGTTCTGCATGAGCACTTTTTAATGACTTCGGTCCAAAAAGTAAAACAGTAGAAAGAAGATATAAGCTAGAAGTAAATACTAGTTTCCCAATTGAAGTTCATTCAAGTCTGTTCAGATGTCCTCTCCAACTTAGAATATCTACATTTTTCTTTTTTGTCATTTCACATGTACAGCTAATGCTTGATGGGCTCAGATCTGATGAATTGGCCCAGCTAATGTATCTAGGTAGTTAAGATCTCATTTGGAGTATTCCATTTGAAAGAATACCTCAGCCTGAATTAGGGCTGTAGTTTCTTTAGTAGAGCATGATGAACAGAAACGGTACCCAACTGGAGGTGAACAAGAGTTAGTTATATGGATAAGATAACATTGCCAAAGCTGGTGGTTATTTCCTGCCTTTCTCCCTCCCAAAACAAACAAACAAACAATCCCCCCTGCTGTTAACCTTATGATTTTTATTTGAACGTTTCAAACAAATCTGTCAGTAGTGGAAATTCTAAGTGACAGAAGTGGCTAGAAGAAATATTGGAAACCAGCTAAACTGCAGCTGATGTAAAATTCAAACATAAGATATTTGATTGATGGAAAAGCTCAATGGTGGGAGAATTCTGCCAGCTCTATCTCATCTTTGTACTTTTTTCATGTGTAATCATGATCAGCTTTTTAATAAAATCTCTCTTTGTCTTATCATTCTTTTAACTTAAAGACATATTGTGGTGTTCAGTTTATACCTCTATCCCTGCAACATCATCTATCTTTTTGTCAATGCAAAATACTCTCTTGTTCCTCATCAAAAATTTTATTACAAAAGTCATATCAACGTAAAATGAAATAACATTATGCTGCCATGAAGCTACTGTAGCTCCAGTGTAGTATGTGCTAGTGATTAAGAAGAGTATCAGAAGTAGAGCAGGTTGCAAAGAAAATTCCTGTCCTCAAGGCATCCAACATTTCAGATTTAGTTTTGTCCTGCATTGGGATGTAAAGTCAAAGTCTCAGAATTCTTTTCCAAAACAGTTTGCTTCAATCTTAGCAGAACATAGAATAGTAATTGAAATGATGATATTGAACCAAAGTGCCTAGACTTTATTGAAACAAAATTAACTTCATTACAAAATCTGATTGAATCAAACATTCTGAATAAGAAGAAAATTTTAATAACCTGGACTTTTTTTTTCACCTGGTGCCTATATGCACAGTAGATTGCTATTATTTTTTGATCATTTCAAGCCACACATTTTGAGGAAATTGGTATGTTTGTATAAATGTTTCAGTTTAGTTGAATCAGTATTTTTGACAGACAAAAGCGTTATGATGTAAATTTTTTGACTAGCTCTACACAGAAGTGATTTTGTAGGATTTTCCTTATGGCAACGAGTACACACACACACTAAACTTATCATCTAAGTAAACCTCATATTTGTGCTTATTTTTCACAAAATCTAATATATGTATGTATATGTGCATATATGTATGCGTGTGCGTATATATGTATATGTGTGTATTTGGTTTTGTGAAAAATAAGCACAAATATAAAGTTTACTAAGGTGATAGGTTTCTATGCTAGTGATTTAGAGAGAAAATAGAGAAGAAAACATTGGGCCACATTCTGGTCTAGTTACCCATAAAATCAGAACTGTGCCTAGAATACTCCTTATAAAGATATCCCCATCTTGTAGAATTGGAGAGATAGCTGTCCTTGCAATATTTTACCCCATCACAGCTGGACCTTGTGATAAGTTTTAAATGAATCCATGATCAGTGCAGGGGAAGGGGACAGATGTTTGGCAGACCAGAAGAAAGAATGTGCAGACCCTAAGTAGGGTTAGAGAGCATGTATCATACCTCTGGTCCTGCAATCCTGGATTGAACGAGTTTTCCACGGAACCTCGTTTAGGCAACCATAGCCAAAGAGGATCCCTAGCAGCATAGCCAAGTTGAAACTATGCCACCAGGGAGAAGAGAGCTCTTAGGGACTAGAACAGGGGATTCATAAAGTTTGGGGGCAAGTACTACAGCCAAGATCATATGAGCAGAGGGGAAATGGTAAGGGAACAAGCATGTTCTAGATCTGACTCACTAAATTTATTCATTATTCTTTACACAGTAGCATAACTGTAAAGTGTGCTTTAAAATGTGTAAAATACAGTAACCAAAGAACATTAACTCTGCTTCAAGAAGTTTCTTTAAAGAATAATACAAATTTGCCCATTAACCTCCAATAAATAATGGTGTTATTTGTTGTATACTTCCTCTGCCTATCACCATTTCTCTCTGCATAATCAGTCCTTCCCCCATTAAAGCTAACTCCCAGTTCTTTAACAGCCATGTAAAATCTGGGAGAATTAGGGGTTTTAATTCCAGGACAGAATGTTTTTTAATAAGGTATTAGAATTTGAAACTGAGTAGAATTTGTTATCTTTATTGGGTTCCTTAGTATTCCATGCTAGTTCCATAAATAAGCCTTTTGTTCATTTGTCACTAAAGACCATTTCTGCCACAAAACTATAACAGAGGGAACAGGCAGGGGTGGATCTAGGGGGAAAAGGGGGTACACTGGTGCATTTGCACCCCACTTTGATTCCTGCTGTACCCAAAGTTTAAAACCAACTACCTGGTAATGGCAGCAGCATTTCTAGTCAGTCAGGCAGTGCTGAGGGAATCAGTTGACTTCATGACTCATAATCTACCTGATCCCTTCTAAATTTTTCATTCCACAGGAGTTAATGACCTTCTCTTCTTTGAAATGGTCTTAATGTTCTACCAATCAAGCTATCCTTTTTTCTGCAACTGTGCTGCCTGTTACCTGCTCCTAGAAATGAAGCTCCTATTTCACAGCCCTGCAAATTGTTTTTAACGCATTCCAATGAAAGATATATTTCTTTTTGCTTCAATCTTAAACTGACTAATACAGGCCCAAGCGCCTAGCATATTAGGAAAACTTCTAGTTTATTTTTAACTGGAGAAAAATATATGTTGTTTTATGTATGATGATGCACCTCACCATCTGCACCTTCCCTTTTTGAATTCACGTGAACAGGTATCTGAAAGGACAAGGAAAAGAATTATGTTGGAAAATAAGCAAGAGAAAATCTGTTTCTTTCCTTAGGATTTAAATTCAAAGAGGACATTCCTTCCTTCCTTCCTCCCATCCACCCGCCTGTCTGCAATGAAACAGATTTATGGAAGATCCAAACAAAAGTACATATGCAAGAGGAAGAATACCAGTATGACCTTCTAAGAAGACGAACACAGGGCCAAAGGTGACTTGCACTATTATCCTATTTATACACTGTCACAGAACACTTAGGTGCCCTGCTCCTTTAAAGGGCTGAAACTGCTAGGGGGGAGATCCCAAGCAGTGAGTGGGGAGCCCCAGCTGCTGGTTACCAGGGCAGCCAGAATAAGTTAGTTGGCCTACACCTGCCAGTGGTCAGCTGACTGGAAGGGGCAGGGCCTGGCTCATATATAAATGAGGCTGAGGTCAGAAAAGCAGTTTCCTGCTAGCAGCCAGAGAGGAAGGAGCCTCCAGGGAGGAAGTACCTAGTGATGCTGCAACTGCCTAGTATGCTGCACCTAGGGCTAAGGGGGCTCCATGAGCTCCACGGGTACCCTTGCCTACTAGACAGTGCCAGGGATGAAACCTGATCCTTTTAAAGGGTCAGAGCACAACCTGATCTTTTATATTACGTTATAGCCCAGGGACTTATATTTTGTTTGCATTTGTATACAACCAGTGGTTTGGGTGAAGCTATTTGGGGAACGAGGAGGCCTCGTTGGGGGCCCACGGCAGCATGGAGACCCCGGTGCCAGAGAGGGCGCAGCATTTGGGGTGCACAGATCCTGGCACCAGAGGGGACATGGCAATAGGGGCTGCGGAGAGCCCAGGTGCCTGTGAGGCATGGCAATAGGGGCTGCGGAGAGCACAGAGAGAGGACAAGGGACAATCACAGTAAGGCCTAGACGGGACAATGTCGGTGCCATCTGTGAGGTTTGGGGTATGGTAAAGGGATGGTTGGAGCCATGCATATAGCCAATAAGGCTGGGGTGTCCCTTGACCTCCATTTTGGAATGGGATCCACGAGGGGTCCAGGAACTCACGGGGTCAAGGAAATCCATCAGGACCATGTCCAGTGGGACATGAAGGCAGCCTACCTATATCATAAATCCATCAAGACATGGTAGATGAGAATAGAGGGTGCCCATCAGGCTGAAATTGGCACGGTCAGGGAGCCCTAGGGGTAACACTGCCATTCTTGAGGACCCCATCCCATGACATACACCTCAACTTTCTCCTTTGTGTAATATCATGGCATGGTACAAGTCTATACTTGTCTACTTCTTCATACACGTTTCCATGGCATCCATGCTGGTGAGCATGATAGAACTTGAATAACCTGGAGACTAATTCTCTCCTTCTGTAGTCTATGAAGCCACAGAGTGAGTGTGTGTGTGTGTGTGTGTGTGTGTGTGTGTGTGTGTATGTGTGTGTCAGAAAGGGGACACACTATTTGTGTATCTCGGCTGTATGGTTTTTTGTTAGTTGATTAGCAGCATTTTAAATCTATCTGCTAATATTTAAATTTGAGTGATTTGATGAACTGAGACATAACACTTTCTGTTCCACAGCTTGCTTTAACAATAATGGTGATAACAAAAATTACATGAGGTAAACCCCACAACAAGGTTGGGAATCAAGATAATTAAATGTGTCAAGTACTAACATAAGATTGTACTAGTTTTACACTTCAGCATGTACCCAGAATCTTATAATTTGATCCACATACCTGGTGCAGGCAACAGCAATGGGAGGTGCTGTTGGGACAACTTCCCTTTCTAACTGTATAGCATGCTGTAAAGTCCACAGTCTCATTCTAGGGTGTTATAAATGCACCTTATTCTTGTTTTCATGATGTTTTGCAGAATATATATTATGGTACCCACACTGGTGATTGCGTGTCTATATACACCTCTGTTTTGCTTTGAGACGTTCTGGTGTACAATCAGTCATACCTGTAGGCAGCGTGCATCACTGTGGCCACAGTCATTCTTTCTATTGCCCAATACCTGTCACCTAACTGTTGCTTCTAGGAGCTGGAAAAGCTCAAGAAAATAACTTATTCCTGTCTATATTAGTTCCAGATATACTATTGTGCTTGCTGCTAATTCTTTGAATCCTTTTGTAAAACAAATTATTAGTATTAGCCAGCAGCAGTTGGCCAGTAAGAATCTCATTCCAGCAGTTTAGTGTTTCTCTGTGATAACTAAAATCAGAATGAAAAGAACCTATTTTATAGGCAAGAACTGTTTGACTTAGAGAGACAGTGAAACGGTAATTTTATTGGACTGGTTCAGTGTCCAGAATATGTTCATGTTGTTTTGAGTTCAGTTACACAATGGTAGTTTCAGAAATTGTCACTTGGTGGAGCTAGATGACTCTACAAATTGAACACCCTTTATGAGCAGCCTGCATAAAGTCTCAAAGGAAGGGTTTATAAATAGCAGATGGGGGGCGGGGGGAGCTAAGAATTGGGGATTTTAACAAACCCTTTGAGGAATCGGAGTTTTTACAGTCCTAGTTTTAATTACCCAGCACAAGAGAAGTAAAGGTCTTGTCTGCTGAGGGCGAAGGCCTCTTCTGTTGCTAGTTGTGCACCTCAGTTACTGAAAGTATTTACAGTATATTTCAGTTTTTCACAATTATGAAGAGTAGGAATTATATTTTGCAGGAATATAATTTAATTATTTCCTTATGTTTAAAATATACTGTGTATCAGTAGCATAACTAGGGGCATGTGTAGACAGAACAGGGGCTCTAAATTGAAGTGGTGGGTTTTAAAAAACACTGCTTCAATTTAGAGCTGATTAAACCCCTGTGTCGTGTACACACTCTGCTGACTTACCTGCCTATGCAGTGGGGATGGGAGGGCAAGCTGCCAGTGAGCAGAGTGGTCTCTGGGATGCAGGGGGGCTGGTGCTTCCCTTCACCACAGTGGTGGCACCCACCCACAGGCACCTGGCTCGGTTAGTCCCAGGGGGCATCGCAGCCACAGAGGGAAGCACCAGGCCCCTGAGCAGCTGAGGCAGGCTCCAGGGGGAAAAAAAGAAGGAAAGAAGATCAGGCTCGCCCCTTTTCTTGGGCAGAGCTGCTTTCTTGGCTACTGTCAGTCTGCCTGAAGGGCTTCCTGCAGAGTCGCAGAGCTGCATGGAGCCTGGTGCTTTCATAGTTTCATAGTTTCATAGTAGCTAGAGTCGGAAGGGACCTAGGTAGATCATCTAGTCCGACCCCCTGCCTTGGCAGGAAAGAGCACCGGGGTCAGATGACCCCGGCAAGGTGCTCATCTAACTTCCTTTTAAAAATCCCCAGGCTAGGAGCCTGCACCACTTCCCCTGGAAGCTGGTTCCAGGCCCTAGCCGCCCTGACTGTGAAGTAGCGCCTCCTAATATCTAATCTAAACTTACCCTCCGCCAGTTTGTGACCGTTATTCCTGGTCACTCCTGGCAGCGCACGGGGGAACAGGGACTCCCCCAATACCTGCTGATCCCCCCTGACCAGTTTGTAGCAGGCCACAAGGTCCCCCCTTAACCTTCTCTTGTGGAGGCTAAACAGGTTCAGGGCCCGTAGCCTCTCCTCATAAGGCCTGCCCTGCTGACCCCTGATCATACGAGTGGCCCTCCTCTGAACTCTTTCCATATTGTCCACGTCCCTCTTGAAGTGTGGCGCCCAGAACTGGACGCAGTACTCCAGCTGCGGCCTGACCAGTGCCGCATAGAGGGGGAGGATCACCTCCCTGGACCTGCTCGAGATGCATCTGTGGATGCATGACAGGGTACGGTTGGCCTTCTTGACTGCCTCCCCACACTGCCGGCCCATGTTCATCGTGGAGTCAATGACGACTCCAAGATCCTTTTCCGTCTCCGTGCTGGCAAGAGGGGAGTTCCCCAACCTGTAAGTGTGGTGCCGGTTCTTCCTCCCCATGTGCAACACCTTTACTCCATGGCTTCTTGAAGAGTTTGTTTGCTGCACCCCAAGTCATTTAAGGTTTATTACATCACCAAATTTCCTGCAGTGGCTAGAATTAATGCGTGATACGCCACTGAGGCATGCAAACACTGCAGCCATTAAAGCAGTGCTAAAGCATTTAGCCTTCTTTAAAGTGTCATGCACACACACACCCCTCATTTTTTCTACACATGGCCTAGGGCACTAGCCCTAGGTGCCTACTTAGTGGGGGGTCAAGTAGAGCAGCTGCTGCAGCTGCCACAGCCCAGCCTTGCCTCTGTCACCACTGCCACCCAGCTCAAGGACTCTGGTGATTATGCCTTTGCTATCTATTAATTTATTGCTGAAAATATATTACTGGAATACTTATTTTCAGAATTTCTCACCTCTTCTCATCACCCTTCCTACAGCCCTGCCTCTCAGCTTATTCCAGTTTAGGGACGTTGGTCATCCTGGAAAAAAAGGATGTGAGGAGGCCAAACTTAGACATTCCCTCCATGTCCATTTGTCCTCTATGTTTTCATAATATTTCTCTTCTTAAATAAATATTTGGTGACTTCCTTTATAAAAAGTAATAATACTTGTAGCTCTTCTTGCTGTCTTTGTTTATTTTTGTATTATTTGTTCACTTTGAATTACTGCCATCTTGACTCTGTGTTTGGTAAGATGTGACCATTTAGCGTAACCACCTTTTCAAAAGGGAAAGGTGGGACGCATGCCTGCCTTCCCCCCACCTCCAATGGTATGGCTGGACCAGAGCAGAGCAGGAGCAGATGCCCACTATGGGCATGGTGCTTCCCACCCTGCTGCCTCTCTACCAGGAGCCCTGCACTGGCCATGTGCCTCCTGCCCACCTGGCAGTCATGGGGGGTACAACTCCATGCCACCCCTGCCCCAGCCGCTACCAGGTAGCCAGGGGCTGCCTTGCCATGGTGGGGGAGGTCAGCAGGGCAGAAAACCCCAAGCCCATAGGGCTGGGGGTGGAACCACATCCACCCCCACCCTGTGCACAAATTCTGGGGGGCACATACCCTCTCATGCCCCTGCCCCTTGGATGAGCTGCCTGTGGCTCCATCCCGCTCCATGCCCCAGCCACATACACTGCCCTGGCTGAGCAGCACCCCTACCCCTGCCCCACTCCCTCCCTCACTGTGGGGGCTTTGATGTGCCCTGCTATGTTCCCTGCCCCCCCATAGCCTTATCTGCAGGGAGCTGCTCTCTTGACTGCCTGGCTGTATTCCTGGCCATGTGCATGTGTGCCAACATGTACATGCATGTGGTGTCCCCTGCATCCTGCTTTTAACAGCCCCTTGTAGGCTGGAATGTTGCCAGACTACAAGGGGAAACCCACTGCTTGCCATGGATCCCTGCATGACGCTATGAATCTGGGACAAATGCTGTTTTGGAGTTGTGCGGCCCAGGATTGGGACTTGAGGTTCCAATTCTGGGGCTGTCCCACCCAATTTGGGATGGGTGGTCACCCTATGACCA
Organism: Crocodylus siamensis; assembly: GCF_052110815.1. Taxonomy (NCBI): domain Eukaryota; kingdom Metazoa; phylum Chordata; order Crocodylia; family Crocodylidae; genus Crocodylus; species Crocodylus siamensis. The sequence goes on along the minus strand of NC_143399.1, from coordinate 145,397,456 downwards.
TTGAGAGAACATATGTTCACTGATATTTTTCAGTCTGTTTTCAGTACCTAACATCTTTCATGAAATCTGCTCCAGGTCAGAGGAGAAAGGATAGATGCAAGAACCTCAGGCTGGAAGTAAAATAGTTCAGCTGATTTCCTGGTTAGGAGCACAGTGTGTGAACTCTAAATTCAGGGGCAGATGTGCATTGCTCAGAGAAGCAGGTAGACATGAGCAGCCTCCTTACTTCATAGAATCATAAGGCACCCTACATATGCCCCAAGCCTCCAGCACCCCCAGCCCCTGACAGTGCACTGAACAGGCTTTACTTAAAGCACCCCAACCACAATGTTGAAGCGTAGGATGCTGAATACATAAGATGTTGCAGGCACTTTAATTGGAGTGGCTCCCAAGACCCACTCTAATTAATGTGCCCTTCCTCACTCCAGAGCATGTGTAAAGCCATCCAAAGATTTTAAGGTCAGAAGGGACCATTATAACAATCTCATCTGATCTACATAGCACAAATCATGCAATTTCTTCAGCACCGGCATCATGTCCATAACTTTTGTTGAGCTTCAACATATCTTTTAGAAAAGCATCTTCCTGCTTTAAAGATTAAAAGTGACAGAAAGCCACTACATGTTCTTCACTCTTACAAATGTGCACCTTATTCCTACTTTGAATTTCCCTTATTTCCAGTTATTCCTTTGCCTAACTCAAAAGTCATTTGGTTTCTTGCATTCTTGGTGCCCTGCACAAGACAAGCCACACTGTGGGCTCCATCCTATCTTCCTTACTTATTTCCGAGTGGACTCATGGGGAAGAAACACTCAACATGAGTAAGGGAAAAAGAATCCGACACTGTGCCAGTGATCTATGGTAGTGCTGCCACCGTCCTCTTGCTTGGGATGGGGTATGAAGGAAAGCCATAGGATTTTAAATCTTTTCTGATTTTCCTTTATACAAAATAACAAAACAAAACAGTTTCCTTGCTTCCCTTTATAGTTTAACATTTTTTTCCCCCCAGTAACCTCTCCTTATTTCCCTTTTCCCTAGCCCTCCTTGTTTGATGTCACTCGAACAGCTGTGACTGGCTGTGGTTACAATGGATCTAAGTTCTTGTCAGCTGGCAGACTTTAAAAGTAAGTGGCTTTAATTTATTCTGGCTCTCCAAAGAAGGCCTGCATCGTCATTGGAATATTAACGCTTGTTTGTTCTGTCATTTTTCACTCTGTTCAAGTAGAATTGGAGATTTAAAAATAAAATCCTTGGTTTAACATAATTTAACTGGTGTGCCTACTTTTTTTTCCGTCTGCATAAGCCATTTGATTCCTTGTGCACTTAAGCCTAGTCAGTTTATTGCCCTTCTCTTTTATAGTTGCCCTTCCCATAGTATTGTACGAGCAGCAAATGTCACCTCTTCATGCATGCATCTTCATCCAGGTTAAAAGGTAGAGACAGTCAATCAGTCAGTAAATCCCTACTCTCTGCACATGCAGTCAGCACCAGCTGTAGCTCAATTAAACTCAACACTTGAATAGTTCACAGGAGAACTCACATTCGCATATAGAAATTAATCAGACAGATCCATTGTCCAAGATTTAAAAGTATTCCAAAAAACTCACTGAATAGCATAAAGCTTGAAGTGTATGCTGGTGCTGTACAGTTGCATTGGGAGTGTAAAGTAAAAAATTAATATTCAGAGCAGGATTTTTAAATTTAGGTATCTAACTTAGACTGTCCCTGTTCAAATCTGGCATTCAAATGAGCTTAAAAGTCTATTTTGGCACTTAAATGCTCATCTGGGTACTTAAGATGAGCAAATACCCCATCCTAGTTGTTCAAAACAGTGCGCCATGTCAACACATTTTGAAAAAGTCAATGCATAATAAAATCTTACATTATTTTAGCTCTGCCATCTTCCTATAATGCCAGCTGAAGCAGCACTAAGAAAATAGATCTCTATGGAAAGTACTGCATTATTTTCCCTCTTTGGAGGTATTTTTATATCTGCTTCAAAAGTGTCATAAAAAAGTATATTCCTCCCACTGAATAGTTCAAAAGCCCACAGAAAGCTGCTGCTGCTTTCTTTTCTTTTACCAGTATTTAGAGTAATTCCTATAGAATCCTATTGGTTCAGGAAGAAAGTTAGATGTGTGCTTGAATCCCTCCATGTTCAGGATGGCACTTCAACATGTGCTCAACTTAGAATGTGCATAAATCCCATTGATTTCAAGTTAAGCATGTGCTTAAATTCATAAATGCTCTACTGAAAGATGGTATCAATCCCTTCTAAAAGGATTTTTTTCCAGAAAGAGGAATAATGGAGAATACAGTGTTTCATAGTTATTAGGGTCAGAAGGTGTTGTAAAACAGTGGCGTCAAACTCATCTACACGTGGCTGGTCCATGGACCGGATCAGGCCCGCAAACTTCCTCCCTTCCTCTATCCTTCTTACACTAGCATAGCTGATCCAACACTTGTTCCAGGTGCTCTGAAACCCATGCTACATGTAGCATGAATTCCAGAGTGGCTGGATCAGGTGGGTGTGTGATGACATCTGGCTAGGAGCTTGTAGGGCAGTCCTGGAGCTGCCACTGTGGCTACGCATCCCAAACCCTGCCTGTGGGGCTGGGCTGGTGTGCACTTTGGCCTGTTTGGGTCTGTTCAGACCTAGGGGCTGCACTCAGGACCAGATAGTGAGGCTCTGTGAGCTGGATCTGGCCTGCAAGCCATACATTTGACACCCTTGTTGTTAAAGACTCTCCTTAGACTCTGAGCCTTGGGGTGGAAGGATCTGCAAATAAAATGGAGGAAACATCACACCTGAGTTTGGCATAATGCCATTATGGCCAGATCCTATTTCCCCTTTGCATGTCTAAATGATGGGTACATAGCAAGTTAACAGCAGATTTTGGTATATAATGCAGGATTCAGCATAGCCCCTGCATGGCTACGGAGCATGTTTTGTAGGCTGCACTCTGGCTAAACAGCTGCTTTGGCGGAACAGAATTGCCCAGGATTTGTCAGGCCAGGTAAGTCACCAGAATTTGGCTGATGGAAAAACTATGACTAGCTGTTGAATTCAGTGAGATGCTTCTTATCGTTATTTTAGGGTTTTGTTGGGTTTTTTTGGCCTATGTCATAGTAAAGAGGGTTTTTGAAAAAAATCTTAACGTTTCATAAAATGTAATCCTTTCAGAGTATGGAGGCATATTATATAAAATGATTTTATGTAAAATAATTTAACTGCTCAGTCATTAATCTTTTTATTGTAAAATTCCCAACCTTCTATACTTTTCTTCCTACTCAAAAAGGATAACTTGTTAATACTAGCATTATAGTATCATAATTACTTGTGCTAAGATTTTTAAGTCACCAGTACATTAACATTCTCAGGGCCACCTGTTTTTTGCGCTTAAATTTTAAAGCCACAGGGAGTGATACATTCTGATTAATCCATCATTTATGACGCAAAAATCTTTAACACCTGATGGTATAAGAGGAACCCTAATAAAGCCTGAATCCAAAAGTTGTGACTTCAGTTCCGATGTTATCAATAAATACATGACTTGCTTTTATTCAGTGTGTTCAATTTTATGGAAGCACTGAAAGCACTGCCATAGGCTACTACTGTGCTTCAGGGTAGCAGGGAAATAACTCCTGGAAATTCTCAGAAGTGTTCAACAAAGCATAAATTATAGTGAAGATAGGAGAAACTTAGTTGTCTATGAATAACTGAGCATTTCCCTAGGGTATAAACATTAATGACTTTAATTAGATTATAATTGCTCATGGAGGCATGCTCTTGCACAAGATAAAAAATACCTGACATTGCATTTGGAACAGGGATATAGTATCAGCTATACAAGAAGTTATAATATAAACATCGCTTAAGTAATAAGTTCTTTATTAAAATGTTATAGGGATGTACTTGATAGCAGTGTTGGCCTGAGACAGGAAGACATACAAAAAAACTAGAACTCTTGGTTCCAAAATGATACCTTTTATTAGATCAACTAGAAAATGGCATACATTTTTGTCTCAGACCAACACAGCTACCAAGTACACCCCTGAAACATAGATGCCAAATTTTAGCCAATTTTTGGATTTTAAACTTCATCGCAGAACAACGAGGAAGTTTTTTTTTGTTTTGTTTTTTTTAACCTCCCTGCCTGCCAGCTGACACCTCCAGGGAAGGAATTCTACCTGATCAACACATCAAAGAGCTATTTAACACAGCTCACAAAGACTCTCTCATGGACCCAGAGAGACAGCCTTCCATCTTCAGCTCCCCCTGTACAAAAATGAAGTTTATTTCCTACCTATGGAAATAGGTACCATCTTGTACCATCTACATTTTTCCCAGAGCCTGACTAAGAGACTTTGATCCTAAAAGCTTGCAGAAAAGGACAGTTTTCTTGTCTTTTACTAGTTAGACTAATAAAAGGTATAATTTTGGAACCAAGAGTTCTAGTTTTTTGTATGTCTTATTAAAAGTTAGTTACTTGAGTGCACAATATATAATTTTTTTTTTTTGTAGCCTAATATGTAGGGTGCTCACCTGGGAGGGAGGAGACCTGGGTTCTAGTTCCTGATCTAAGGTCTGATTGATTACTATGCTGCACAGTGGCACAGCTTCAGAGATGTGTAGAGACTGGATAGGGCATTTTCGAACAATGTAGGTTTTAAACCCTAGCAACCTTTAATTCCGTAACCTAGAGGTCAGTACCATCTAGTTCAGGGTTTTTCAACCTTTTTTAACAATTGTACCCCTTCTGGGCTCCTGGGAAGTGCATGCCTCTGGGTCTACACATGGGGCCTGGGTGGGCTGGGCTGGACTGGGCTGGGCTGCACTCAGGGTGGGTGGTAGTGGTGCTGGGAGGAGAGCTACAGGGGGTGCTGCAGCCACCCCAAAATTCACCGTAACCCCCTGTAAAGGGGGCCTTCTCAGGGCCGAGTTTCCTGTGGGCCTCCCCCCACCGTTTCTGGGCTAGCCGCCTGCCTTCTCCACCGCCACGCCTTGATGATAATTAAGTAATTGATGTTGATTAAGCAGGAGCCTGCCCATTTCTTGCCCCAATGCCAGGGGGCACTATCTGTGGCTCCGTTCCTCCCCTAAGCTGCAGCCCAAGCCTTGTAGATGGCATCCAGATGTTATCCATATCACTGGCCCCACACTGGGCCCCAGGATCCTACTAGTTGGACCCCACTTAGATCCCTCTGTTCCGGGAGCCTATTTTGCCTTCATTCCTTGCTGCACAGCTCCCTGAGCTGCTTCACCCTTAAGGGTGTAGTTCCCCTGGGACCTTCAGCTCTACTGGCCCTGGCCCACCTCCAGGCCAGTCGGAATCCCAGGCCCTCAGCTCTTGGGCATTCCTTGCAGTGGGCCCCTGGCTCTTTGACTCTTCTGGTCCTGGCCCCAGCTCGGACCAGTCAGGGGCTATCCAGACAGGGTAAGAGTCTATGGCCTGACTCTCTCTCTCTGGAGTCTACGTTATAGACCCTACAAAGGTGGTAACCCATCCGGTTGTGGGGGCTAGAGGTTAAGGCACCCCAACCTACCTTTCACTGGGGTGGTAACTGGCCTGGCATTTCCTGGGGGCTCCCATGCCACTGAGAGCCCCACCAGGCCACCCACTCCCAGCAGGGTGCAGTTTTAGGTCATGCCCAAGACCAGGAGCCTCTTGACCATTCCCTACAACTCCTCCCTTACCTCCAGGTGATACCTGCAGCCAGCCAATGTTGTTGCCTGCCTCCCAGCAGCAAAATGCCCTGTTTTATATGGGCAGCCCTGAATCTAAAATGGCTGCCCTAATCAGGCACCTGCTGGCTGCTGTCTTCTGGCCTTTAAAGTGACGGGCACAAACAGTGCCCTGCCACCCTCCTCCCTCCCCCCTGGTTCCAGTGCAGCCTGGACCAACACCCCCACTGGAAACATCCCAGCGCTGCCCCAGCCTGCAGTGACTTGCACCCTGGCCCACGCTGTGTGCAGATCTGGGGGCACGTGCACCGCCATGCCCGCCCAGAGTGCATGCAGCGGTGGGAACCGCCACCCGCCATGCCCCTTGGGCGAGCCACTCATGACTGTCCCATGCTCTGCCCTGCCTGGGCAGCACCTGCCTCTGTTCCAGCCCCAGCTCCACTCCCTCCCTCACTACTGGGGGGCCTACAGGAGTGGGGCTACTAACTAAAATCAGTAGTAACAATTTGGATTTATAAAAATATTGAGAATCGGTGTCTGCAAAAATTTTTTTGCAATCAAATTTCTTAAAATCGAATGTGTACAAGCTTAATTTGACAATTTTATTCAAATACAACATGCTTATTTCATTAAATGAATATTTGGAGTACAGCGCCAGGTACCAGGTATTGTTTTGGAGAGAAACATGTCAAGGCCAATTATAAATTGGGATATTAGTCATAGCGTATGGACTCAAACCATGTTCAGAAACAACTGTGGCATGATTAATTTGACAGTCAGGTTCTTAGGTAGGTACTGCTTTAGATCAATTTCTGTTCAATCATTCCTGTGTAAAAATTTTTGGATAATGGTAGTGTTTTAAGTAGGGAGGTATGGAAAACCATATAAGGTGTTTCCTGGGGCTGAAAATGTCAAACTCCATTAAACAAAGAAAACATAAAGGGACAAAGGTGACAATGGAGGTGTTACTAAACAAGTAGAAGCTCTGTTTCCACATCGCTGCTTCAACAATTGCTAGCCAGTTAATAGTTATTACAATTTTACCAGTCATAACTGTTGTCCCAATCATTGGTTTTCATATTATTGCTTCCGAGATTAATTTTAGATGCATTGACCATCAAGTCTCATGAGCAGATGTGAGTATTTTCTACTCAAACACTGTTACAATGACTTTACTTCTGCAAATCTTTAACCCAGCTTCTAAGACAAATTGAGTATTTCAAGCAACCATAAAAGCATTAGTTAATCTTAATGGATAGGTGCAGCCATTATACTTTTACTGGTATAAGTGATCAGAAACTGGTCTATACCTGTAACAGAACAGAAGTCTGGCACACAGAGATTGGTTTAAAAATGGCAGAACCCAGTCTAAGATTTGCCCCCCCCTTTCGTTCCCCAAGGGGAGAATGTGTGTTCTGTTCATTACGGAGCTAAACTACACCGCTTACAGAAATCCATGTAACTTAAATCGACTCCACCTCATACTTTTTGAAAGTCTGCACCTAGCCAACAAGAACATTGTTGACTGCCAATACACAGAGGAATGTGTATGTTTTACTTCTGTTATAAGCAATGGTTTTCCATCAAAGATCGTGAAATTAGGACAGATAATAACAGTGTAAGAGGCCAGATTCTGAGGTCCTTACTTCCTTTCCTTGGTCTTTATTCATAGCAGCTCTAGCTTAATATTTCATTTTGCCCTAGGATGCAGGGCCTCACCCTAGGTCAGTAATGTTTACAAGAAAGAAAGTGAGAGGGAAGTATTTCTTACAGTGATATCTTTTAATGAACCAAATATGTAGCTGGGATAAAGTTAAATAAGCATTCGAATAAGACATTCAAAAGCTTATCCAACTTTATCCCAACTACATTAGTCCAATAAAAGAAATCAACCTAAGAAATCCTTGCCTTTTGCATAATTCCTGGACCATGGCAGCTACATCACTTTTACACTACCGATGCAAGGAGGAAGACACAAATGAGCTTTATTGCAAGATAAGTTCCAGACTCTCCAGATTTTCCTCTGTGAAAAAGGCAATACCTTATGTGACACTCTCCTCCCCTCACTGTCCTTCTCTGCTATCCTCATTTTCCCTGCCCTCCAAGTTTTTCATGCTTCTTCCTCTGTTTAAGTCCCTCCCTTCACCTATCACTCACTTCTCCTAAATGCTTTTCTTTACCTTTTTTCCGCTCCATGAATCATGTTAACTCTTTCTCACTTGCCATTACCTTCACTCCCTTTAAATAAAATGTAACTAATATGACAGCTGCTGTTCCACACTTTCATGATTCATTTAGATGCTTGATCTTCTTTGCTTTTGTGTTGTTTAGATTGTGAGCTCTTTGAGCTTTTCACGTTTGTTTGTATGGGGCCTAGCACAAATAGATCTCTGGACTTGCTATTCTGAAATCCTGTATGTATTATCGCATGTAATATATCAAACAATGCATTAATATTTACACTTAATGAAAAAGGAATAAAAATTCTGGAAGTGTTGAATGTGGCAAAGTTGACATTGATGGAAATATACATAACTGGTGGACTATCCTGATTTCTGAATGTTGCATTAATGTTAGGTATTACGTATAACTCTAGAAGATTTTTAAGGGAAAAAGGGAGGGTGGGGAAAAGAAGCCCTCACAGCCTCACTTAAATAAACTTATGTTGAAGTGGACTTTACTGAAGAACCATTAATTGATTACCTTTTGGCTCTGCAAAAGACTGAAGGCCTTCTCTGTTCCATGAACTGATTAGTTCTAAACTCAACAGGCCTACTTGTCCAGGGAATTTTTAAACACATGTATGACTTTAAACACTCAAAAGTTTACAACTACTGAACTGGTTTTCATTAACCATGAATATTTTTTTTTCTTTCCTCAGTTAGGATTTATAAAGAAAATGGGATACAGGGGTATAGAATTAGCCATTTTTGAGATTTGCATGCTTCAAAATTTTAATCAAGGCTGATAGGGACAGCATGGTTTATTTTTCATGCTATCTAAACTCACATGACAGAATTGATTTTATTCATGCTTTCCAAAATAATTTGACATTGGGCTGAGAACAAGCACAGAAATTTTCAGCTTGACAGGATTTATCTGAGAAAGTTATGAGCAACTGAAAAAGGGGAGGGTTGTGTGGAAGTTAGAATTTCTCTTTAATGACAGCGGTCACTACCGGCTGGATCCCAAAGCAGTTTCAACTGCATACTCAAGTGAACAATAATGGAGGATTCTAGTTGAAAATTAATAGACTGTCAAATACTTTTTATGCATGATGAACTATAATTGCAGAGGAAGGCCAAATGCTAATAGTAAAATGTACCCTAACAAAAAAGATTTATACCATGGTTATTTGGATCATTATTTAGCTATCTTTTCCAAACTAAAACTAAGAAAAAAAAGTAAACTCTTGTTTCCCTTCCCTAAAAAAGCAGGTAAAATGATGGACAAACAAATTACAATTAAATAATATAGGTAAAATCGAATTAAATTTGTATCTGGACAGAACTGTCATTCAGTTGCACCCTGAAGATTTAAAACCTCCTCCTATTCTCACTGTAACAGAACATCAGATAGAACTGGTGGGGTTTTTTGATCTTTGTAGCTCCTGTCAATTAATTAATTAACTTTTGCATGTTTTGCATAATATAGTGTCCACTCATAAAATATGTAGACTGCATTCTTGGCCAGGAAAGCCAACGCTGGGACAACTCAGGAGTTCAGCTGCAAGGGAAGGTAAATATCACAAACCATAAAGATGGGTAGATCTCTTTGTGGAGACTCAGGGAGCCACAGATTTTGATTCTGAGGAGAGCCAGTGGAGCTTTAGGACTTCCTCCCTTGTCTCCAACTATCTTTGTGAATCTCCAAAATGCCCCTGAATGAAGAAATATGTTTCTGAAATTTTCCAAATTCATCTCCACAGAGTTTTCTAAGCACTTTTATTACCCCTCACATTGGGATTTTTTTTCTGTGGGATCCCCAAAAGTGATTATTGAAACAGTAATATTATAATAAGTGAATGATATGTGAGATGGTGGTTTATTTTATGCTTCTCACATGAGTACTTCGTATTATTACCATGGCAGGTAAAAATGAGTCAACTAAGTTCTGAAGCTTGGTTTTGGTTTGGCTAGGTCAGTTACCCAGAGCACACACTCTATTCCTCTGAAAAGTCATAAGCCATTTTTATGTGAGAGAGGATAATGCTCTAAAAGGAGAGGACTTAAAAGGATTTGAAAATTCAGAGTAATAGGGCATGTGTAGATGACAAGTGTTAATGTAATAGTCTGCTTGCCCTCTTACAGGACCTTTTCTCCAGCATGCCTTTCTAGGTCTGCTTCTTTAAATTTGAGAGAAGAGAACTGCTGCAGCCCTAGGTGACAAGTTTCTTTACTGCATCTCCTGCTCCTCCAGTTGGTAAGTAGACTTAATACTGGGAGTGTTCCCTCCTTCTTAGTAGTGAGTACATATCACACTTGCTTGTCCATGGGGACATAAGAAATATTTGTTTCTTGTTGGCTCCACCTACATCAATCTCTGCATTTTCATTTAAGGGCCAGCTACTTGAAAGCTGTTCATCAGTGTTTGAAAGAAATTTATCATTAAAAAGTTAGGCCTGATTCTTAAAGACCCTTCATACATAACTCCAGTTTACTTGAATGAAAGTTTTCTTACTAGTTTTGACCTTTAGGAAAATGTTGCTGTTACAGGATGATAGTATGTAATGTAAATACAATATGGATAGGTATATAGATACAAATACAATGGAAAAGAAAAGAAGAAGAGTTAAAAGAAAGGATATATATATATTTTTATATCTAGTATATGCTATGGATTTTTCTTTTGTATTCCTGCAAAGTACAGACCTATATGATTTCACTTTCTGAGTACAGTGAAGCTTGCTTAAATTGATAAATGAATACTTGGTAAATTAATTTTAAAAAATTAATAATGACTGTAAAATCTTGATGTAGCAAACACTTTTTTATATCCTGTCAGGAAGAGCTTCACCTTTTTTCAATGAATTGCCTTTAAATGACTAAAATATATAAAAAAGTTAACATCTCCTCTTATTCCTTAAAGCGTTTTAGTATCTCATTAATATACTTTAGATTAGTCAGGTTGCTGAATGTTCATTGTCAGGTAGTGATAGGCTAGAGACAGAAATGACACATAAAACAGTGTAAGTGATTGGAAATTGGTCTAAATCTGTTACAGAACAGAAGTTCATTGCACAAAGACCAATTTCAAAATGGTAGTTTAAGATGGACCTGGATGGATGGACCAGGTTTAGATTTAATCAGTTGAGGTTAGACCAGTCTATTGGACTTCTGTTCCAGATCCCCTCCTGTTTCAAGTTAAGTTACAGTCCCTCCACATCCCAGGATGCTTTGTGGCTTGTCACAAACCTTCCTTCTCAGCGTGGGCTGGCTAGCCTCCACCAGTGCTCCTCTGCTTTGGCTGGCACAGATCTGGGGCATCATAGCCTCTGCTTCCCAGGCCTGCATCCTGCTTGCCCCAGTCAGCTTGGCAGGGCAGTGGGAGGAGGCAGGGGAAATGGAGCCCCCTGCCCTGGCCCCCCTGTGAGCTACATCTGCCCAGGTCGGAGGTGGGGGTATAATGTGGGGTGTTCTTCCCCCTGTTTCACCAGCAGGGCCACCATCTGCACAGCCCTGCCCCCTGTAAATCTCTGACTTGCCAGGGGAAGGGGGAATGAAGCCCCCTGCCCCAGTCTCAGCCCCCCTGACCTGGGGTCTGCAAAGCTTGGGGGAGACCCCTCTGTGTGGCTTCCTCACAGTGCCAGGCCAGGACGACTGCACAGCCCTACCCCCTCCTGTCTCTCTCTCTGACTTACAGGGGGGAACAAAGTCTTCCGCTCCTGTCTTGCCCTTCCTGAGCTGGCGTCTTCCCAGCCAGGAGGGGAGCATGCCATGGGGGGGTTTCTCCTGTCCCCACCCAGCTGGGCCAGCTCCATAGAAGTGTGACGGGCTAGCTGGCAGTGACTTAACCCGGGGGTTTTGAAAGGTCAAAAGATGATTGGAGGATCTGGGGTTCCCTTTCCTCATTGGTCAGGCCCCAGAGACTCACCCTCCATGTCGCCTGATTGGCCTCCAATTTACTTGAATGGAAGTTTTCTTACTAGTTTGGGTCACCTGGAGGGGAATAAAAGGGGCAGCGCGGCTGACTTAGAGGAGACCAGAGAGGGACCACAAGAAAGGAGCTTCAAAGAGCTGGGCCAGCGGGGTGGGAGCAGTTGCCCCAGAAGAGCCTGAAGGAGTGGGACCTGGTGGCAGCAGTTAGACCCTCAGCAGCACAGCATACAGCCGGCAGGAAAGGCTCTCCACTAGGCTCCTGGATCCCCAGAAGAGGCTGTGGCCAGCAGGAGAGGTTTTCCAGCTCCAGCAAGGATCTGAGTGGCAACCTGAGAGGCTCCCAGCGCTGCTTCTAGCTCCTCCAATTAGAGGCCAGGCAGCTTGACATGAGGCTGGGGCTCTGGGAAGGTCAAGACCCCTAACAACTTAGAGTAGTGCCAGCATTGGTGGCTGTGTGATAGAGGTTTCTGCCTACCATGTTGGAGAGCTGAGTTTAACTTCCAGGTGAGGTGACTTGGGGTGAGTGAGTTAACAGGGAGAAACTCTTCTTGCAGTGGAAAGGGGCCATTGTGTTTTCCCCCTTGCTCCTCCTCCAGGTACCTAGGCCCTGTATTCCGTGTCATTTGACATTTTGTATTTTGTGACTTTTATAGTTCAACCAGTATTGTTTGTTCTGCTGTTTGTGTTTTACACTTTGGTTAACCCTATCTTTTGTCAACTGGATGAATATGTCTATGATTGTAAGTGTCTAACCTTTGTTGAATCCTGCCCCCTTGGGGCATTGTAGTGTCCCCTATACTCCCTGGTTTATACTGGCTATGTTCCCAGTATTGTTCTCTCATTAAAAGGTATATAGTTAAGTCCCCATTGGCTCTGCTCTATAGGGGGAGGAGAGTCCCTACACCTCCCACAGTGCTTGTGCAACTGCTTTGATCCCTTCAATTGGAGAGGGGGTACCTCTTGGAGTACAGTAGGAAGGATTGGACCCCACTGCCCGACACAGGCCCCCTGGGATGACCCCCATGTCTTGCTGGTTGCTTTTGGTACTGGGGTCTGGCAGGATGCACTGGGTGATCTGGGGGGTTGCACTGGGTGATGGGGATGGAAGTACTCTATAGAAGGAAGGATTGGGCCTTGCCACCTGGCACAAGTCCCTCAAGCTGCCTGGCATGTCCTGCCAGAGTCTGGAACCAGCAGCAGCTGGCAGGACATGCTGGGCACCCCTGGGGGCTTGCAACAAGGTGGCAGGGATAAGAGCACTCTATAGAAGGAAGGATCAGGCCCTGCTGCCCAGCATGGGTTTCCTGGAATGCCCAGCACATCCCACTGGAGCCTGGCAGCCAGCAAAACATGCCAGGCAGCCCCAAAAGGCTTGTGCTGGGCGGCAAGGACAGCAGTGCTTGTAGAAGGAAGGATTGGGCCCTGCCACCTGGCACAATTCCCGTAGACTTCCCAGTTCATCCTGCCAGTTGCCTCTGGTGCTGGGCTCCAGTAAGATGCACTGGACAACTTGGGAAGCCCATGCCAGGCAGTGGGGTTTGATCCTTCCCTCTGGGCTACCCAGTGCATTCCTTTGGCCGCAGCCAGCAATATGTGCTGGCCAGTTTGAGGGTCTTGTGCCAGGGGGTGGAGCCCAATCCTTCTTTCTGCAGAACTGTGCTGGCCAGGTGGGGACAGGGGAACCCCACTCCCAGCTGGGAAGACCTCAGTTCAGGGGTGGCCAAGATAGGGATGGGGGACTTTGTTCCCCCCTGTAAGTCAGAAGCAGAAACTCAAAGGGGTCAGGACTGCACAGCCAGTCAGGCGATGTGGGGATGAGAACCCCCCCTGCGGTGAGGGCTGTCCTCAGGTGGCCAGATACCAGCTAGGGGTGGCTGAGACCAGGACAGGGGGCTCAGTTCTCCCCATGGGGGGGAAACAGAAGGGATTTGGGCATGTGCTGAGCAGTCAGTGAGGGATAGCCTCTTCTCACTTGCGCTTGGGAGCCCTCGGTAACATCCGACATGCTGGGAAGCGTGGGAAAGCACTCCCGTCTTCTGGCTTCAGGCAGTGCAGGCATCTCCCTGTCTTCCCCAGCCGAACAGTGGACATGAGTTCCATTCATTAATGGTCCAATCTACAGAGCTTAGAGAAACCTGCAAAGACTGGATCGATACAGACAGTCAAGAAGACTGGAACTTAGCCACAGAGTACAAGAAATTGCCCTCGGTACTGCTTATGTGTCATGAAATGCAGTTGGAAACTCATCTGTTGTTCAGGTCATATCAGAAGCATATAAATTTATCCCAGTTAACAGAAGTTAAATTCTTAATGCTATTAATCCCAGATCTCTTTAAGCAATGGAAACTGATAAAATGGTTAATAAGACAAAAAGTAGGCGGAATAATATAACTTAAGTATTTTCCTTTATGTTCTGAAAGGAAACAGCTGTTTTACTTTTATCTTCTTGGTATAGATAATATTAAAATACAAGCATTATGGTTTCCAAACAACACAACCATTAACATGATTCTTATGTATTTTGATTGTATCTAGGCAAACAAGAGCAAACTGTATTATGATGTTTTGGGAATGTTCATGTTACAACATGTGCTCCAAGGCAGTGAAATACCCTGGGAAGCTGGGTTTTGAAGCTTTGTTTACATTCCCAAATGAATTGCAGCTGACAAATTACAGCAAAGAACAACCAGAATTGTGCCGAGCATGGCTTGATTGCAAGTGTCAGAAGGACCAGCACTTCGGCAACATATTAGAAGTTGGGGTGCAAACCTGGGAATCTAGAGTATTCCCACCTTCAGGAAATAGACAGATCCTGGCATTCACCGAATTAATTGCTTTACAGAAACTCAGTTTGGACACTAGTGTTTCATGATGTCTCATAAAAATGTTGTGTAAATTTCATAGTAATTGGTGTGAAACAAAATACTGCAAAGAACAGTCTATTAATAGTAATGTGTTTTAGGGTGACAGTACTTTAAACGATTATCTTGTTTATGACCACTGCTGGAATTTTTTTCCTTTATGCATTTTATGCTATTTCTGAATTCATTTAGGCCCACAAGCCTTGCCCTGTGCTTTTAGTGGGGCCATTGCAGAGATTTCATAAAAGAGCCTTGCAACTTCAAATGTGTATGCTATGAATAGTTTCCCTTTATAAATCAGTAATGCCATGTTTTAATATGTCTCTACATTTTATTAGAACTCTCCAGTTTGGATGCCTTTTACTTTACTAAATATGACAGATACATATTTTAAATATAAGCTAGCACTATTGAACATATTACTTAAAGTGCTTGTAAAATGTTATATTTGACACTTATGTTTAATTTAGTAGGGATTGTGACTCTCAGTGATATTTAAAAAACACAGCATCTATCAGAGAGTTATTTGCTGGATCTTGTTTTATCTTACATATCCAAGCAGCATTTACCTGCCCCCGGCACTGTTTTTTGACACTTCTGCACAATTTCCAATCCTGTTGTAGAACCTGGGTTTCTGACTTCCACTTGGCTACTGCAATAAAAAATAGCAGGGGCACCTTCTCTTCTTCCCCTTCCTTCTTTTCTTCCATTTTGTTTCTGGCAAGTTTGGAAGCAAGTGTCCAAAAGGCAAAATAGAACTGCCAAACTGCATACATGCCAAAAATGACAGGACCCCCATGTGGAAGATGGCTAGATGCCTCGTTAGCCAGACATGTGTATAGTCTGTTTTTATTTTAAGATGATTTTTTCTCTGAACTACTTCTGTTCCCATGATAACACACTGCTTGTAAAAAGGAAAAAAAAGTTCCTGAATATTGGGTACAACTGTCATTGTTCCCACTGTAGATTTAGGACATCAGTCAGATATGCTGAGATAATCATGATTTGTACTCAGAGTAGTGCAGCCACAGTATAGTCTGTGAGTGGAAGATCTGTGTAATTCCACACCAAGCCAATATGAGAAGGGGTACACAAGAAAAGATCATGAGATGCCAAGGGTGCAGTTAGCTGGGTAACTGCAATGCCTAACTTGTCTAACAAATATATCAGATTATAATATTTGTTTTACTAGAGGCATCTATTTAAATAAATTTTGTTTTTGTTATTCCTCAAAGACTTGAACTGATACCAATTTCAGCTAACAGACTTGATCAAATATTTACTATTGATTGTATTGAGCTGTGATGTTTACAGGCTTTCTGCTGTTTTCCTACTGTATTTATTCTTCATTAGGTCCTTGTCTACACTAGAAAAATTAGTACACCAGAGAAGCTGTCTGCTGATTTTTAAATAGCACAGAAGCTTATACAGCCACTATTTAGTGTTCTGTGTCTGGTAGCACTTACTATGTTGCTACCCTTGATGCACTGTTGTGGTGGCAGCCAAAGGTAAAGTATAAGTGGACAGTGGGCGGGCACAACGCCACACCACCATGTGGGGAGGGGAGGCACAACTGCCAGGCATTGGGTCCAGCTGGACTGCAGCCCTATGCTCTACTCTTGATGCAGAAATTGCACTGCTGCCACCACCCCCACTGCTGCCAGGACCAGCTCTGGCCAGGCTCAAACCCTGTGTCCTATGCCTCAGTGTCAGCATGGAAATCTGGGGGGGGGGCACTCCCCCTCCAAACATGCCCGTCCAATGTCTCCCCAACACATTGCCAATGATGGCAGCTGATATAATATAGGTATTAATTTGCCCACCGTGGGCATGTCCAGATGAGCATGCATGTGTATTTCCCTGGGAACAAATAGCAGTGGTACATGCTTGTGCCATTGTTACTGTTACCTGTCAGCTTTGTGTTCCTGGGGAACCCTGGCTCAGTACCCAGCCTGTCTGACCCACAAAGTACTTCCTCCCACCCCGCACCTCTGCCTGAACCAGAACTGATCAGAAGATGACCTTGGAAAGGGCAATGAAGAAGCAGTGAGAGATGCACCTAAATCCCTCTGGATAAGGGTGACAGAATTAAGGCAACTTCCCTAGTCTCATTCGCATCAGAAATGGGAAAGGGAAGCACCTCCATTAGCATTCAGAATGGAGAGCAGAGATTCCAAGGCAAGGACCACACTGAACTTTGGGACAAGAGAAGCAGGGGAGCGCTGCGTGATGGGGGATCTCTTCTCCAAATGCTAATCAACCCACATCTGCACACACCCAACTCAGCATTTATCAGAACAATTCTAGTAATGACCCATTTATTGGTACCCAAAACACTGAATCTGCCTGTTCACATTGTGAGCTCCCTCAGAGTAATGCCACCCATAGCCAGGAGTGATCACTTCCTATTATCCAGCATATGAGCCATTGCTTACCCATAAACAAACCTAGTTTTCTCCCTTGAGCCAGTGTTAGTTCCCTACAAATACCCCTACCCAAGCTCAAGTTTCTGTTTTGGTGCTTGGATACAAAGACTGCACCAGTTCCACTTCCCTGCCTGGAACACCTTCTTTGATCATGCTGAGGGCTCTGCCTGTCTGCAAGCTCCGACAAACACCTAGGGACCATGACCGGTTCAAGTTTCGCTGAGTGGTGAGATCCCAACTCTCTTCTCTCTCTTTCTCTTTCTCTGCACAGCTTTCTAAACCTGACCTTTGCTGATCAGATTTGAGCTAGACTTCCTCACATACCCAATCGAAACTATGTAATATTGTAACTGCTTTGTCTGTTTCTCTCTTCTTGTATGGCTATTGCTACTAGTGTCATTACAAGTTTCATATACCTGGCAATAAAATAACTTTTATGGTCAGGCTGGTTGCCATACTCTCTCTGAACCTCTACTCTTCCTCCTCAACCTCCCCATTTGCTCTGCAGCAACACTTCTTTTACTTAAGCCAAAGATCCCTGTCAAGCCCAAAAATGCTGTGGGGTTTGCTCATCAAGGGAGTTACTACCAGGACAATTGGGAAAAGAGATTTGGGACATGTTGAGCCGGGGCATGTGAGGGTGGCAGCCTGTTTAATGCTGATTGACCCAGCACAGCTCAGATGTACTCTGTTCCTGTGCTGAGTTCTGGGCACATGGGGGTGTCAGCTGGAAGAAACATATAGAAACACAAGTGACACAAGCAGCACATTGATAGAATTACAGAGACTCCTAACATACCCCTAATAAATGAGTGCACCCCAAAGCGATAGGCAAATCTGGTAACATTACTTGTCCCTGGGGAATGCCTGTGCATGCATGCTGTGGTATACGGCAGGTTGCCCCAAGTTGGGTAGGGAAGTCTGGAGCCAGCATCTGGGCTGGTCTCAGCAGCTTTACCTCGGGTTCTGGGGGCCACCTGGGGCTCCAGCAGCAGTGATCCAGTGCACAGAGCCTAGCCAGCAGGAGTTTTGGCTGTGGCCAGCCAGGCTCTGGTTTTGGGCAGTGCACACTGCTGCTACATGCTCAATCCCACTTTTTTTCTAGTGGTTTTTCTGATACTGAAATCTCCCAGTGTGGAACCTGCCCCCCTGCTGTGCTCCAAATTTGCAGTGCGGCAAACACCAGCATGTGCGGTATGTGCGGTGCCACAGATGGGTCTGAGGCACTGCATACTGCACATGCATGCTCATCTGGACTTGCCCAATCAGTGTACATTTTGAGTCAGATTGTGCTTATGAGTTTTGTGATAAACAGTGAGCATTTAAAAGAAAAATTAGACTGTGAGGGAGCAGACCCAGTGAATACTGAAATGCCGCAACTTTAGAAGCTGAGAGCTGCTGATGCAAAAGAGTATTGATGAAAATACTCATTTTCTCATGCCTGTGAAAATCCTACCCACATTTCTGTACTCTGAAAGAAAAGAACTCAAATATACAAGCGCTTATCATCTCTATAGTGGTTATTGATGGCATTGTGTTCAGATAATTATGTGGTCTGTTTACTGAAGTCATACATAAATCTTTCATGTCAAATTCTGGGACAGGGATTTAAGGAAAAAAATAGTTATTGGACTTTTACAAAGGCGGACTGTGCTGAATTTTGATGCACTTAGGGTTGATATTGTTCTATCTTAAGTAGAGAGCGGCAAAGTGTTTTGACAAATTGGCAGCCACCTCCTGTTTTACATCTTTACTATTTTTAAGTAAAACTTTTGAGATTCAAGCTGTACGGGATAGGGACTTTCTCTTTAATACATTTGACTAAATAGTGGGGTTCTAATCCCTAATTGGTGCCCTTTATTTAGTATTTGCAGTACAAATAAAAAATATAAACTGCAGTCTTGAAATGTTCAAATTCTAGATGGGACAAGAACAACCAAATATTGTACTAAGCCATTTTCAGGCACTTCCTGCAGGGCTTAGAGCTGAAGTGCCAGAAATCTCATGGTGGGGTCTGTTACCAGATTTCCAGATGCTTGTGAAAATTTTCAGAGAGATTTTGGAGAAACATATACAAACTGGATTCAGTTGCCAAATTTTCTAGATTTCCTTGTCTATATTTACTAGTAAGTCACCTGGAACAGTCCAGAGAAAAAACAGAAAAAGGATTAAAAGTCTAGAACACACGACATACAAGGAAAAGTTGGAAGAATGGGTATTATGTAGTCTGGAGAAAAGAAGATTTGATAAGTCTTCAAACACAAAAAAGGTTGTAAAAGCTCAATTTTTCTTTGTGTCCACAGGTGATAGGACAAGAATCAACAGACTTAACTTACAAAAAGGGAAATTATAGGTTTGATATTTGAAGACCTTTTCTAAATCTGAACATGCTTAAGAACTGGAACTGATTACTTACAGAGATTGTCAAACAATAGTGAAATTATCCAAGGACCAGTATGAACTATGTAACTTACTCACTTAGATTTTTTTAATATTTCACCCAAAGCAAATTAGTTGCCTTTTCTATTTTTTGAAAAGCATATGGATCCAGCAATATGACCATTTATTAGATGGTCCTGTTTGACTCTTCTCTTTTCAAGCTTTTTGATGCTATTTACAGGATATTAATTTCTTCAGATATTACCTCGGAAGTTACAAATGCAAAGTGCTACACCTCAAGAGGAATAATCAAAAACACAAATATAAAACTGGTGACAGCTGGTGGGATGGCAGCAATATAGAAAAGGACCTGGGAGTCTTGGTAGACAGCACACTCAATATGAGTCTGCAGTGTGGTGCAGCTGCTCAAAAGATTAATGCAGTTTTGGGATGCACCAACAGAAACATTAGGTGCAAGACATGTGAGGTCATGGTGCCTCTCTACTCAGCACTGATTAGGCTTCATCTGAAGCACTGTGTGGAGTTCTGGGCTCCACATTTTAAAAAGGACATGGAGAAGTTAAAAAGGGTCCAGAGGCAGGCAACAAAGATGATAAAAGGCTTGGACAGCAAGCCAACAAGGAGAAGCTAAAGGAGCTAGGCATGTTCAACTTGCAGGAAAGGTGCTTAAAAGGGATGGTAACAGTCTTCAAATACTTCAAGGGCTACCATGAAGGAGAGGAAAAGCACCTTTTCTCTCTTGCTGCAGAGAGGATGTGGCCCAATGGAGAGGAAAAGCACCTTTTCTCTCTTGCTGCAGAGAGAAGCATGTGGCCCAATGGCTGGAAGTTGCTTCTGGGGTCTGCTGGTTGCCCCCTTCTTCTGCTTTCTGCTATATGTGTCACAGTGTCTTTAAGCCTTCTCAGAGGTGTTGGGTGCTTGCCACAGCCAAGACTGGGGACTTTGCTGGGGTGCGCCAATGGTCCTACTGGGACCAAAGCCAGAGATTCCTGCCTGGAGGGTCTTCCCCTCTGCTCAGGGTCAGACTGATCACCATATCTGGGGTCAGAAAGGAATTTTACCCGATGTTCAGATTGATATGGACTGTGAGGGATTTTGTCTTCTTCTGTAGTGGGGGCTTGTGGCCCTCTACCCAGGAACTCTTGAGTGTATATTGACATTTTATAGAAGTAGAACATGGCTGCTGTGGTTCCTACATTTTACCTGTGGCAGGTTAGGGGGTTAGGTCTGTGTTGTGTCAGGGTTGATGGCAGTCTTATGTAGAATTTCGATTATGGTTGGGTGGGATGATTTGGATAGGGATGATGCTGCCTCACACAGGGGGTTGGACTAGATGACCTCTGGAGGTCCCTTTCAGCCCTACTTTTCTATGATTCTGTGGCTCTATTGAGAATTGGTTCAATGCCTCCTGCCCCACATTCATTCAAATCTTCCCTACAATGCACAAACTTAGAGTGAGTGAAATATGGCAGGTTGTAAGGGGTTGGGGGTGTGCCACGTACCGTGGGACCCCGAACCCCGGATGTCCCCTGGAGAGGAGGGGTACGCGGTGGACCGTCCCGCTTCGCCACTCTCGCCTGCCACGACTTGATGGAAAATATGGGGGTTCACCCTTGCCGGGAAGCTGGCGGTCCACGTGGGGTACGGTACCTCCAAGGTCCAGGGGTCCTGAGGGCTCCTCCTCCCCTACACCCTCGCCCGGTCCTCCGGGTTGAGCCTCCGTGAGGGGCTCCCTTGTTAGAGTCCCAGTCCGGCGGGGGGAGAGGGGGGTGTCCCTTCCCGGCCGGACCCTCACCGGTGTTCCTGCGGCACCTAGTCCCCCTGGTGCTGCTGGCTCCTACAGTCTGGGGTTATCCCAACCCCCGTACGTAAGTCTCCCGCCAGGCGGGTTTTACACGGCCGGCCTTCCCCTCCCGCGGGTCGTCTTCCGCGACCACGTGCCCCGAAGTCTCTGTAGAAGGGTTCCCCCGTCGGTGGCCCCCTTCCCGGCTGCCCCTGGGGTCTGTGTTACCTTCGGGCCGTCGCAGCCTCCTGCAGTCGCTGTTTCCGCAGTTCCCTGCGTCACAGGTCCCTCTAGGGCTGTGTGGGGCTTCACCGCCCTCCGGGACGCCGCCGCTGTCTCCCGCCGCGCGGCTCCCGGCTCCGCCTCCGCCGGCTGCTCCGCTGCCGGCCCCCGCTGCGGGGCTCCCGGCTCCGCCTCTGTCGGCTGCTCCGCTGCCTGCCCCCGCTGCGGGGCTCCCGGCTCCGCCTCTGCCGGCCGCGCCGCCGCCGGCCCTTCGCTGCGGGGCTCCCGGCTCCGCCGCTCCCCGACTCACCGTCTCCGGATCCGCGGCTCCTGGCTCCGCTGCCGCCGACTCCCGCCTCGTGCCTCCCGGCCTCGCCGCACGTGGCTCCGCCGCTCCTGGATCCTTCGCGCCCGGCTCGGCAGGTCGTGGCTCCGCGGCTCCTGGAGTAGGCTCCGACTGGAGGCTCCTTCCTCCTCTGCGGGTAAGCGTTTCCCTTTTATCTTCCCGCGCCGGTCCTGCGCCGGCGCGGTTCAGGTTCCGGGAAACATTAAGTTCCCCGGCGGGCTTCTGGGTCCGGACCCGGAAACGGGGCGGAACTCCGGGGCTCTTCTCTTCGGGCCGGGCCCCGCGGGGTCCTGGCCCCCTCACACAGGTCTCAAAGACTGCATGTGGGGAAAAGACTTGTATGGTAAAAATAAAATGAAAAAGAAAAAGAAGAAAACTTTACCATCAAAGCTACCTCCTTGGAACTTTCTCAAAAAGTATGTGGCTGTGTTCCAAAATGATGGGGTTCTGACTTCTCAAATAATGAAACATAATTCAAAAGTTTCATAGATTTCATAGACATTAGGGATGGAAGGGACCTCAGGAGATCATCGAGTCCAGTCCCCTGCCCAAAGGGCAGAAAGTCAGCTGGGGTCATAGGATCCCAGCAAGATAAGCATCCAGTTTACTCTTGAAGGTGTTCAATGTAGGTGCTTGAACCACCTCCGCTGGCAGACTGTTCCAGACCTTGGGGGCTCGGACAGTAAAGAAATTCTTCCTTATGTCCAGCCTGAAACGGTCTTGCAGGAGTTTGTGACCGTTCGACCTCGTCATCCCTTGGGGCGCTCTGGTGAACAAACGTTCCCCCAGATCCTGGTGGTCACCCTTGATAAATTTATAGGTGGCCATCAGATCACCCCTGAGCCTATGCTTTTCCAGGCTAAAGAGTCCCGTGGCTCTCAGCCTGTCATCATAAGATCTGTTTTCCTGACCTCTGATCATGCGCGTGGCTCTCCTCTGGACTCTCTCAAGCTTCTCCACATCCTTTTTGAATTGTGGAGCCCAAAACTGGACGCAGTACTCCAGCTGCGGCCTCACCAAGGCCGAGTACAAGGGGAGAATGACGTCCTGGGATTTGCTCGAGAAGCATCTATGGATGCACGCCAGCGTTTCGGTCGCTTTACTAGCCGCAGCATCGCATTGCAGGCTCATGTTCATCTTGTGGTCAATGATGACCCCCAAGTCTCTTTCTTCTGTAGTGCTAACCAACGTAGCACTGCCGAGCCTATAAGGGTGCTGCAGGTTTTTCCTCCCAAGGTGAAGAACCTTGCATTTTTGGGTGTTAAACACCATGAGGTTCTCGTCTGCCCATTTGCTGAGCTTGTCCAGGTCAGCCTAGATCACCCGCCTGTCCTCTGGCGTGGATGCTTTGCCCCAAAGTTTGGTGTCATCGGCGAACTTGGCCAGTCCACTCCTGACTCCAGTGTCCACATCATTAATGAAGATGTTGAACAGTATGGGTCCCAGGACAGAGCCTTGAGGGACCCCACTGGTCACAGGGCACCACAATGAGTGACTGCCATCAATCACAACCCTCTGGGTCCAACCACGGAGCCAATTTTCCAGCCAGCGGATCGTGGTGGAGCCAAGGCCACAACTGGGCAGTTTGGCCAAGAGGTGATCATGGGATACCAGATCAAAAGCTTTTTTGAAGTCAAGATATATGACATCAACCTCTTCTCCCTTGTCCAGATGATAGGTCACCTGGTCATAGAAGGAAATGAGATTGGTCAAACAAGACCTACCCGCAACAAACCCGTGCTGGCTATCCCTTAGAATGTTAGCCTGGGCCAGTCCCTCAAGGATGGCCTCCTTAATAAACTTTTCTAAGATCTTCCCCAGGATAGAAGTCAGGCTGATGGGCCTGTAGTTAGCCGGATCCACTCTCCTCCCTTTTTTGAAGATCGGCACCACATTGGCCTTCTTCCAGTCTTCGGGCACTACACCAGAGCGCCAGGAGTTTTCAAAGATCTGTGCCAGGGGCTGGGCTATGACGCTCACCAGCTCCTTGAGTACCCTGGGGTGCAGATTGTCAGGGCCGGCTGACTTGAAGGTATCCAGCTTCTCAAGGTGTTCCTTCACGAGGTCAGCATGTATGGAGGGTAGGGGATCCCCCTCACCCAGATTTCCCTGTCCCATAGCAGGCATGGGCGTCCCATGGGACTGATGAAAGACTGATGCAAAGTACCTATTTAATAGGTTGGCTTTTTCCTGGGCATCAGTTGTCAGTTGCCCCATTTGGTTTAGCAGGGGTCCAACATTGCCCTTGCTTTTCCTCCGGCTCCCCACATATCTGAAAAAGGACTTTTTGTTGTCCTTGATGCCTGAAGCTAGTTGGAGTTCAGTTGCAGCCTTGGCTTTCCTGGTTTGCTCTCTGCAGGACCGGACCAGCTCGGAGTAATCCTCCTTGGAGGTGAATCCCGTCCTCCATCCTTTGTAGGCTTTCCTTTTTAGCCACAGGAGGTCCGCTAGGTGTCTGGAGAGTCAGGGGGGCTGCTGTGCCTTCTTGCTGCCTTTCCTCCGTGTTGGGATAGATTTAGCTTGTGCATTGAGGATCACTTCCTTGAGAAGCAACCACTCTTCTTGAACTCCCATCTCCCTGGGGTCATGGTCCCTGACGGCCTGACTGACTAGCCTCTTGAGCTTGTCAAAGTCAGCTTTTCTGAAGTCACGGACTTCTGTGTTGCTGACAGCTTTACAGTTTAGTTGAGGACAGCTAGTTAAAATCATTAATGCAGGTTACATGACAGAATTACTATATTTTAAGGATTCAGGCTCATGCTTGACTTCTATTTATTCTCCAAAATGTTGTTACCACTACTTCAATTTGCAGATATCTTCTAGTAAAAGATAATGGATGGGGAAAAAAGGGGAGGGGATGTGTGGGGTTGTTGTTGGTGTGGGGCAGGTTCCTTGACATGTATGGAGAGGGTATGAAGTATTACAGAGAAGGCTGAGCAAAAAGAAAAACCTGGTTTCTACCTGCTGACCTTGTCCAAATCAATAAGCCTAGAATGGATAGGCCTTATAGAGGTGAATAAATGAAACTGTGATTTAGAATGGCAGCAGTGCCACATGATACAAATAAGGAGAGATTAAAAGTACTTATAAGTGGAAACCTGTATTTGTTCTGCTGAGTTTCAGCAAAGCTAATAATTAATCAACACATACTTAATGTTTACACTCCATTAAGTGTAGCGGTAGTCAGTGCTTTTGTTTCATGTAGACCCTGACATATCATTTGACAGCAGTCTAATGTACCTCACTTCATAGCTCTTTTCTTTTCCTTTTTTAATTTCAAATAGAATTTCAAGTGAATAAATTAGTAAATTTATCATTTTCTCTATAATAGTGTCATATGGACAGTTTGATGAAATAGCTCATTATAGTCAATGAAGTGAAATATGAGTTCCATCAGCATATTTTCATCAAACAGAGTTATAGAAATTAGTTTGCTGTTATCAAGAATGTGGAATACAAAAATAAAATTAAGCAAGCTATTAGAGGATAAATTTAGGGAGTGTCCCAATTGAGTTGGAACACAACTGCCACTGTAAATAGCAGAGGGCTACTGTATACCTAAATTAATTGTGAAGCATGAGTATTAATTGTTCATTATGTATATTGGAGATGAAATTTAATTTAGAAGTCTGAACCACCTGGCTGTATATCAATACCACATACAACCCCGTTACAGTGCCAGTAAAAATAGGGGCTAAGGGCTCTCGACTCCAGAACGACTGCCAGAGATTGAAGCTGGAATAATCTTGCAGAGTTCCAAAATTGATATCACTACAAAATCTTGAAAAGCTAACGAAGGTCAATTTTCCACTGTAGTCATGCCTTCCTCAGGAATTGTGTCTTAACTTAGAACTGGAAGATACACACTTGATCCCATCAAAAAGATAAAAACTTCCACAGGAACTCATGTTGAAGAAGAGATGAAAGGAGAGTTGTGGATTTTCTCTTCCACTGTTTTATCCTCCAGTTAACCCAACATCGAAGGCATAACTGCATGGAGTTTGCACAAATTTAAATGAGCGATCCCAGTTGTCATCCAAAAAATCGTCTTACAGCAGTTTGCAAACAGCATTGCCCATTCTTCATGACGTGGGGATTTCCTGTGGTGTATTATTGGCAGTTAATTGAAAGTGCTTAGTTGAGTAGCGCTGTTGCTCACTAGCAAGAAGAGATGCTATTTTCATGGCAGTAATCCAGTTTGTAATTAAATTGAAAATGAACATTTCTGTTTCTTACACATGAGATGGTTCAGACTGTCTTCTGTACTCAAGGGAATCTTTCATTTCAGGATTGGACACACAATATAGGCAATATTATACCTTTACTATTATTAACAAAGCAGTTTTTATTTGTTGAAACACCTAAATATTATAGACTGAATGTTCTGCAACATCCAGAATAGTAAGACCTTAAAAAATCTGGACTTGGAGTAGCTCTTTTTAAAATTAATTTTCTTTTGTTCTTTTTACCCTTCACTATATAGCTTCTCTCCTCCTTCTGATAAACACAATGGATGAAACCTAAGGAGGAATTTACCTTTCTCATGTGATTCACCATCCCAAGCCTACCACTTGCTTTCAGTGAAAAAGCTTAAAAAAATTAAAACAAAGAATTTAGTGGACTTTCAGTGTTTTGAAAATGTTGTTTACTTTGTTACAGTGTAAATGTTGTCTTTGTGGGTATTCAACTGAATTGGAAAAAATACTAAATTTCAGTAAGCACTGCATTCAGTTACATAAGCACAAAAGCTAAACATCTCGGCTAATTCAAGAACTCCAGCCTTTCAATGTATAAAGCAACAGCATGTGTAACAAATGGCAACACAATCTATATCACACCCACAAAAGCTGTTCTATGCCATTTTTAGTAGCTAGATAATCTGTCTACAGGACAAGTGGAATCAATGGAAGTGTTTTGATGATATAATGCTTCTAACCTTGTATTTCATCAGAAAAAAATGACATGGCATCAGAACTACAAATTTAGGTTTTTATTCTCTGTGTTGATAACTGCATAAATAACTTTGGGTCTGTATAAAGTCCCACTGACTTCATCTAGGCTCTACATTGACAGTAGGGTGCCTTTGTGCAGGTCTCAATAGGATCAGATCCTCTACATAGATACCACAGGCAGTGGTTCTTTATCCTGTTGATGGCCTGAATAAACATTCCATTCCATTGTGTTCAATGCATATAACCTAACACAAAACGTAAGTAGTAACTTAAAGTTTTTGTACCAACTGCTTTGCAAGTATAGCCCACCAAATTTAGGAGTAGTTACTTGGCATCCAAAAACATCTAACTAGAAAATCTTCCCACCACATATGAATTCACACACAAATCTCCAGCCACCCTCCCCCTCCACAGACCCCACATCCCCCCACAAACCCCATACCCACCACATACATCCACACATACCCCCCCAACCTCACGCACACCCCACATACACACACATTCACACACACACACCCACAACCCCCCCACAAACCCCTTACCCACCCACCCATATCCTTCCACACCCCTCCACAGCCCCCACAATATACAAGAGTAAGACTTCATTTTGACCTATTATGGAATTACTTGTATATATACAGTGCAAAGATACACAAATCAGGACAAAAATATTTTTTAAATAAAATTAAAATATGTTATTACACATGTTTGATCTTTAGTATTTAATTTGGTTTTTTTTCCCAGTTCCAAGATGGCAAACCCACTTCCCAAAAGGAGTATTTCCAAGGGCAAAGAAGGGAGGGACTTTTGGTGGCAAAAGTCAGAAGTTAAGGATGGGACTTCTGATCCCAAGGTGGTCACCAGGGGGTGGGGCACTTGTCAAGGGGTGGGACCACACTTGCAGCCCTCAACAGGTCACCAAAACTAGTTAAGTGGCCCAACAGCCAAAATAATTGCCTGCATCAGGCTGCCCCATGTCTGCTTTGTGCTGCCACTGCTGCTCCATGGGGCAGCCCAGAGATAGCGGTGATGCAGCATAGATGCAGGGTAGCCTTGTGCGGGCTTCCAGTCAGCTGCACTAGGAAGTGCTGGTGGTGGTGAGGGGGAGGGGCTGCTTTTACCCCAAACTGAGCAGCAGTTTATCTCCTGTGCTGCCACTGCTGAGCTTGGGCGGGTGAGCCTGGAGCAGACAGAGCACATGGGGTCAGGGCTGCATGCACTGGTCCTGACCAGTACTGAGGGGCTGGGGCCAGTGGTAGCAGCAGCTGGAAGAAACTGCTGCCACTCAGGTTGCCTAGGAAGGCAGTCCCACTGCAGAGCTGCCTCAGCCCCACTGTGTGCCCAGAGGGCGGCAGAATGTGCTACAGCTGGGCAGTACCTCAGCCAGATGGGATCATGGGACCCAGCCCAGGCCGGATAAAGCCCCTCCATGGACCTATTTTTCCCACTCCTGACATAGGCAGACAGGGTTCTTTCGGTAAATCTAATATAGTTTCATAGTTTCATAGTAGCTAGAGTCGGAAGGGACCTAGGTAGATCATCTAGTCCGACCCCCTGCCTTGGCAGGAAAGAGCACTGGGGTCAGATGACCCCAGCAAGGTGCTCATCTAATTTCCTTTTAAAAATCCCCAGGCTAGGAGCCTGCACCACTTCCCCTGGAAGCCGGTTCCAGGCCCTAGCCGCCCTGACTGTGAAGTAGCGCCTCCTAATATCTAATCTAAACCTACCCTCCGCCAGCTTGTGACCGTTATTCCTGGTCACTCCTGGCAGCGCACGGGGGAACAGGGACTCCCCCAATACCTGCTGATCCCCCCTGACCAGTTTGTAGCAGGCCACAAGGTCCCCCCTTAACCTTCGCTTGTGGAGGCTAAACAGGTTCAGGTCCTGTAGCCTTTCCTCATAAGGCCTGCCCTGCTGACCCCTGATCATACGAGTGGCCCTCCTCTGGACTCTTTCCATATCGTCCACGTCCCTCTTGAAGTGTGGCGCCCAGAACTGGACGCAGTGCTCCAGCTGCGGCCTGACCAGTGCCGCATAGAGGGGGAGGATCACCTCCCTGGACCTGCTCGAGATGCATCTGTGGATGCATGACAGGGTACGGTTGGCCTTCTTGACTGCCTCCCCACACTGCCGGCGCATGTTCATCGTGGAGTCAATGACGACTCCAAGATCCTTTTCCGTCTCCGTGCTGGCAAGAGGGGAGTTCCCCAACCTGTAAGTGTGGTGCCGGTTCTTCCTCCCCATGTGCAACACCTTGCACTTATCAGTATTAAACCCCATCCTATTCTCATCCGCCCACTGTTGCAACCTGTCAAGGTCAGCTTGTAGCCTATTGCACCCTTCTAGTGCACCCACATCCCCCCACATCTTAGTGTCATCAGCAAACTTGAACAGGGTGCTTTCTACCCCGTCATCCAAGTCACTGATGAAGATGTTGAACAGTGCGGGCCCGAGGACCGAGCCCTGCGGAACCCCACTGCCCACGTCCTTCCAGGTCGAGAAGAACCCATCCACTACCACCCTCTGGGTGCGGCCCTCCAACCAGTTAGCGACCCATTTAACTGTGTGGGCATCGACACCACAGTCTCCCAGCTTTTTGATGAGGACAGGGTGGGAGACAGTGTCGAAAGCCTTCCGGAAGTCCAGAAAGACTACATCCACAGCAACCCCTGCGTCTAATGATTTGGTGACCTGATCGTAAAAGGCCACCAGGTTGGTCTGACAAGACCTGCCACTGATGAACCCATGTTGGTTGCCCCTGAGCATGCATTCCCCCGCAAGACCCCCCTGGATGTGTGCCAGGATAATTTTTTCAAAGAGCTTGCCCGGGATTGAGGTAAAACTAACTGGCCTATAATTTCCCGGGTCCTCTTTTTTTCCCTTTTTGAAGATAGGGACCACATTGGCCCTCTTCCAGTCCTCCGGCACCTCACCAGAGCACCACGAGTGCTCATAGAGCCGCGCCAGGGGTCCCGCAATGACCTCGGCCAGTTCCTGTAGAACCCTAGGGTGAAGATCATCCGGACCAGCGGACTTGAACACGTCCAGCCTCTCCAGAAGTACCCTAACTAACTCCTTGCTAACCCCTGGCCCAGGCGTGTCTCTCCCGGGGCCCGAGGGGGGCCCAGCAGGGAGGTGGCTGAACTGGTCCCTACTTAGGAAGACAGAGGCAAAGAAATCGTTAAATGTGTTAGCTTTGTCATCTGGCCTGACGACTAAGTTGCCCATCGTGTCCTGCAGGGGCCCCACATTACCCGGGACCCTCTTTTTACCCCCTATGTATTTGAAGAAGGACTTCTTATTGTCCTTAATCCAGGAAGCTAGTCCTATCTCCATCTCTGCCTTGGCCTTCCTGACTGCCCCCTTACATCCTCGGGCGACTGTAACATAGTCCTTCTTGGTGATGACCCCTTCCCTCCATTGAGTGTATGCCTCCCTTTTAGCAAGGAGACACTCCCGGATGCTCCTAGTGAGCCATGGGGGTTTATGTGCCCTCCTGCTCCCTTTGACCCTTGTTGGGATTACTTCCCTTTGGGCATGGAGGATCATCTCCTTAAGGAGCAACCACTCACTTTGGACATCTGGCTCCCTTCCCCTCTGGGACCTCAGCGTTTCCCCAACGATCCTCCTTAGCTTGTTGAAGTCAGCCCTCCTAAAGTCTAGGACTGTTGCCTTGCTGCAGCCCTTTGCCACCTTACGCTGGATGGTGAATTCCAGCAAGCGATGATCATTGTCTCCCAGGTGGCCCATCACCCGCAGCCCTCTCACCAGGTCGTCACCCGTGGCCAGCACCAGGTCCAACAAGGCGTCTCCCCTGGTGGGGCTGTGCACCTCCTGGGTTAGATGGAGGTCCTGCACTCTGGCTAAGAACCGACGTGAGCGGTCAGACTTGGCTGACTGGTCTTCCCAGCAGATGTCTGGGAAGTTCAGGTCCCCCATGATGACCACATCCTTAGCCTTCACTGCCTCTGTGAGCTGACCTAAGAATTCATAGATTCATAGATGCATAGATGCTAGGGTCGGAAGGGACCTCAATAGATCATCGAGTCCGACCCCCTGCATAAGCAGGAAAGAGTGCTGGGCCTACATTACCCCAGCTAGATACACATCCAACCTTCTCTTGAATACCCCCAGGGTAGGGGAGAGCACCACCTCCCTTGGGAGCCCGTTCCAGACCTTGGCCACTCGAACTGTGAAGAAGTTCCTCCTAATATCCAATCTAAATCTGCTCTCTTCTAGCTTGTGGCCATTATTTCTTGTAACCCCCGGGGGCGCCTTGGTGAATAAATACTCACCAATTCCCTTCTGTGCCCCCCTGACGAACTTATAGGCAGCCACCAGGTCGCCTCTCAACCTTCTCTTGCGGAGGCTGAAAAGGTCCAGTTTCTCTAATCTCTCCTCGTAGGGCTTGGCCTGCAGGCCCTTAACCATACGAGTGGCCCTTCTCTGGACCCTCTCCAGGTTATCCGCATCCTTCTTGAAGTGCGGCACCCAGAATTGCACGCAGTACTCCAGCTGCGGTCTGACCAGCGCCCGATAGAGGGGAAGTATCACCTCCTTGGACCTATTTGTCATGCATCTGCTGATGCACGATAAAGTGCCATTGGCTTTTCTGATGGTTTCGTCACACTGCCGACTCATGTTCATCTTGGAGTCCACTAGGACTCCAAGATCCCTTTCCACTTCCGTGCCACCCAGCAGGTCATTTCCTAGGCTGTAGGTGTGCTGGACATTTTTCCTCCCTAGATGCAGCACTTTGCATTTCTCCTTGTTGAACTGCATTCTGTTGTTTTCTGCCCACTTGTCTAACCTGTCCAGGTCTGCTTGCAGCTGTTCCCTGCCCTCCGGCGTGTCCACTTCGCCCCATAGCTTAGTGTCATCTGCAAACTTGGACAGAGTACATTTCACCCCCTCGTCCAAGTCGCTGATGAAGACATTAAAGAGTATCGGTCCAAGCACCGAGCCCTGCAGGACCCCACTGCCCACACTCTTCCAGGTCGAAACCGACCCATCCACCACGACTCTCTGGGTGCGACCCTCCAGCCAATTCTCCACCCACCGGACTGTGCAGTAATCCAAGTCACAGCCCCTTAACTTGTTCACCAGTATGGGGTGGGATACCGTATCAAAGGCCTTCCTGAAGTCCAAGTATACGACATCCACCCCTCCTCCTGCGTCGAGGCGTTTTGTGACCTGGTCATAAAAAGAGACTAGATTGGTCAGGCACGATATACCTGCCACGAACCCGTGCTGGTTTCCCCTCAGCATAATTTGTCCTGCCGGGCTCTCACAAATGTGAGCCTTGATGATTTTCTCAAAGATTTTGCCAAGGATGGAGGTGAGACTGACTGGCCTATAGTTACCCGGGTCCTCCTTCCTCCCCTTCTTGAAAATGGGAACCACATTGGCCCTTTTCCAGTCCTCCGGGACTTGACCCGTTCGCCACGAGCGTTCAAATATTCCCGCCAGTGGCTCTGCAATGATGTCGGCCAGTGCCTTCAGTACCCTCGGATGGAGCTCATCCGGGCCTGCCGACTTAAAGGCATCCAGTTCTTCCAAGTGACCCTGCACCACCTCAGGGTCCACGCATGGAAGTCTGGTGCCTTGCTGCTGCCTCCCTACACTCCCAGTGAGAGACTTGTCATGCCTCTCACTTAGGAACACTGAGGTGAAGAACTCGTTGAGGAGTTCAGCCTTGTCCCCTCTGTCCGTCACCAATTGTTTCTGCCCATTCCTGGTCGAGCTCTTCTCCCTGGTTGGGAGGTCTATAGTAGACTCCCACCGTTAAGTCTCTATCCCCCGGACTGCCTTTTACTCTAACCCAGAGCACCTCAGAGTGCCCCCCCTCTACCCCCTTGCTAATTGACGAGGAAGTATATTCCTCCTTGTTGTAGAGTGCTACTCCCCCACCTTTCCTTCCTATCCTGTCCCTCCTGTATAGCCTGTAGCCCTTGACACTCACCGCCCAGTCGTGCGATGAGTCCCACCACGTTTCTGTGATCCCCACTATGTCTGGGCTGGTGACAGCTAGGAGGAGGGCGAGTTCCTCCTGCTTCTTCCCCATGCTTTGAGCATTCGTGTAGAGGCATTTGAGGCCTCCAACGGTTGTGCCCACTGACCCCCTAGTCTCAGCAATGCCCCATCCCCCATCACTTACCTGTTTCTCCCTTTTAACCATTGGTCTGGGCTCGCTGGCTGTTGCTGGACCTGGTAGATCATTGTCTCCTCCGCCCTCATCTTCCCCCTCCCCCGATGAGCCTAGTTTAAAGCCCGCCGAAGGAGGTTCACCAACCTGGAAGAGAACACATGCTTACCTTTAGGGGAAAGGTGGAGCCCATCCCATCCCAGCATGTCTCTCATCACGATGTGCCGGTCATGGCTGAGGAAGCCAAAGCCCGCCTCGAAGCACCATTCCTGTAGCCTCCAGTTGGTCTCCGCTATGCACATCTCGTGGCGTCTGCCTCGACCGCTCACTGGCAGGATGGAAGAGAAGACCGCCTGTGCACCCATCTCCCTCAGCACGCCTCCCAGAGCATGGTAGTCCTCCATCAGGCGATCAGGGGCTCTCCTGGCCGCATCGTTAGTACCCACATGGACAAGGAACATGGGGTAATAATCGGTGGGCTGGATGATGGACTGGAGCATCCCCTTCACATCCTGAATCTTTGCTCTGGGCAGGCAGTAGACCTCACGTGCTGAGGGATCCTGGCGACAGATGGGGCCCTCCGTACCTCTCAGGATGGAGTCACCAATCACGATGACGCGACGCTTCCTCCTCTTGGGCCTCTTGACTCCCGCCGCCCGCACAGGACATTGTGTGCGCAGAGTCTCCTCCCTGGTATCTTCCACTGCTCCCTCCTCCTCCAGGGCTGCCAGGGCCTTGTACCTGTTCTCCAGATGGACCGGAGGAACTGGTACCGCAACATGGTTAATAGCCCTGGCACGGGAGACCATCTGCCACTCAGCAGTGGAGGGCTCATCCCGGGCTGCCCTCTCCTCAGTCGTACCACCCTGCAGAGAAAGAAAATACCTATCAATTTCCTCCTCTGCCTCGCGGATTCCCCTCAGCCTGCTAACCTCCTCCAGGAGCCCCTGCACCCGTTCCTCCAGGGTCCTAAGGCGGATACCTACAGGACAGGTGCAGGAGTCCCCAGTCCCTGCCCCCCCAGACCTTGCCGGGCAGTTCCCGCAGGCCAGGGGGTTGGAGGACGGCAGCCCCCCCGAGGGCTCTGTCTGGGTGGAGGCCTCGGACAAGCCCCGGGAAGGCTGCGCCCCCCGGGCAGGGGCCCTGGCAGAACTCCGTGTCGACACCATCGCAGGAGTTACTGCCCTTACTAGCAGAGCAGGGGTCAGCCTCTGGGCCCCGCCTGCTCGAACGCTGCCGCAAACGCCGGCGCGCTCTTACAGACCGCGCCTGTTTGCGCGCTCTGTTCGCGCGGCTCGGGAGCGCGGCTCCCTACCGGCTCGACTAAGAGGGACCCGGGGGGCTTCCCCTCCGGATCCGGCTCAGCTGCGCCGGCCCCTCAGTCCCTCAGCCCCACTTACCTTAGGGGGATCAGCTGCTGCTGCCCCCTCAGCTGCTCCGCTCGCTGCTCGCCGCTGCTGCACTCTCCTCCGCTCCAGGCAATTCAAACTCCGGCGGGTTTGAATTACCCGCCGCTGCTTAACCCACCAATCAGGTGCTCCGGTGTCACCGGAAGTGCCTGTCGATGATCCCGCCCCCTGTGCACCCCCACTGGGGGGATCCGGTGAGACTGGAGCCTGCTCCCCTAGGTTAGTCCCGGGGGGCACTCCCTGGCTTGGGGGACAACCCCCCTAGCCCTCACCTGTTTGCGCGCTCTGTTCGCGCGGCTCCCTACTGGCTCGGCTAAGAGGGACCCGGGGGGCTTCCCCTCCGGATCCGGCTCAGCTGCGCCGGCCCCTCAGTCCCTCAGCCCCACTTACCTTAGGGGGATCAGCTTCTGCTGCCCCCTCAGCTGCTCCGCTCACCGCTCGCCGCTGCTGCACTCTCCTCCACTCCAGGCAATTCCTTTTATTAGACCAACTAATATAGTTTGAAAATATAGTTTGAAGCACCAGCTCTGGATGAAAACACAAGGTGATCATGGTGGGCGACTCCCTCCTGAGAGGGACAGAGGGAGTGATATGCCATCCTGACCCCCTGGTCCATGAGGTCTGCTGCCTCCCAGGGGCCCATATCCAGGACATGGCAGAGAGGATTCCTAAACTCATCTGGCCCACTGACCACTACCCTAATCTCCTCACCATGTGGACATGAATGACAGAGCTCGGAGCAATCCTGGCCAGATCATGAGTGACTACAAGGCTCTGGGGGCTGGGCTCAGAGGTTTGAGGGTTCAGGTAGTTTTCTGTCTGATGCTTCTGGTTATAGGTCACGGGCACAGGAGGGAAGGAATGTATTGAAGAAGTCAACAGAAGATTGCAGCGTTGGTGCCATTGTGAAAGCCTCAACTTCAATCATAGTCTGCACTTCAGAGAGAGAGGCAGCAGTTTGTTGGAAGGGATGGCCTCCACCTCACTCTGATAGGAAAGAAGCTCTTCTCTGCCAGAAAGGCTGACCTGCTTGACAGACTTTATCGAGATGGGGAGACAATTACTAGTGCTTGATGGGCAGACAGTTACTAGTGCAGCCCTGGAAGTGTCAACCACAGAATCAGCAGGTCAGGTAACACAAAGGAACTCACTCCTACCTCATCCAAAGGATGGGACTCTTGTAAGAGGACAGGGAAGCCCATGCTTCTGATGGCAGGCTTGTCTGCCTGTACACAAATGCCAGGAGCATGAGGAACAAACAGAAGGAACTGGCCCTGATTGCAAAAATGAATATGATCTCATAGGGAAAACAGAGACCTGGTGGGACTCCACCTATGACTGGATGACAGGGTATTGATGGCTATGTGAAGGAGCAGTACACTTCCCTAAAAGCAGAGATTGACACCCAAGGAAGGTGACTTGAGACCCTCTGGGTTAGAATACAGGGAGAACATGTTGAAGGGAATATAACTGTAGGAGTCTATTACAGACCTCCTAACCAGGAGGGAGAGATTTATCATGAATTCACTAGGGAATTGGCAGAGGCTGCACGTTCTTGGTGCATGGTCATCATAGGCTACTTCAACAACCCTGATATTTCATGGGAAGAACATTCAGCCAAATCTAATTGGTTGCGAAGTTTCCTCACTTGCATTGATGAGCTGTATTTGTCTCAAGAAGTCTACGGGTCAACAAGAGGTAAGGCACTGCTGGATCTTGTACTGGCCAAAGGAGATGATCTAATTAGTGACCTGAGGATCAAAGGGAAGCTTGGTGACAGTGATCACAAGTTGATCGCTTTCTCTATCTATTGTGAAGCTGGCAAATCAGTCAGCAATGCAGTAATCCTTGACTTTAGGAAAGCTGATTGTCCCAAGCTCCGGAGGTTGATTGTTGAGGCCCTGAGAGACCATGATCTGACAGGGAGGCAGTCCACGATGAGTGGTCGCTCCTTAAGGATGTGATCCTAAAAGCACAAGGGAGGTCTATTCTGGCCCGTAGGAAAGGTAGCAAAAGGGCTGGGAGATGCCCTTGGATCACTAGGGAACTCATGGACCACCTGAATCTGAAAAGAGAAGCTTATAAGGGATAGGAGTTAGGAACTACCACTAAGGAGGATTATGCAGCACTAGCCTGCACCTATAGGGAGTGGACCAGAAAAGCCAAGGCTGAAACCAAACTCAAACTGGCTACAGAAAGTAAGGACAATAAAAAGTCCTTCAAATACGTGGGAAGTCATTAAAAAAAGGGGCAACATTAGACCCTTGCTGAACCAAATGGGGCAGCTAACAACCAATACCCAGGAAAAAGCTAATCTACTCAATGATTATTTTGCATTGCTTTTCCAGCTGCCCGAGGGGATCACCCTGCCGGACAGGATGCAGGACTAACAGGGTAAGGGCAAGTATAGGCTTATAAGTGGTGAAGATCGTGTGAGGGAACAACTAGAGAGGCTGGTCATCCACAGTTCAGCTGGCCCAGATGGAATACACTCAAGAGCATTAAAAGAGTTGGCTAACATCATAACATGGCTAATGGCAAGGATATTTGAAAACTTGTGGTGCTCAGGACAGGTTCCTGAAGATTGGAGGAGGTGTCTATTTTCAAGAAAGGAAGGAAGATCTAGGGAACTACAGGCCAATCAGTTTGACCTCAATCCTTAGAAATATCTTGGAAAAACTCATCAAAGAAACCATCAACAACAGGCTAGTGGAAGGCAACATTCTGAGAGATAGCCATCATGTCTTTGTTGCAGGTAGGTCTTGCTGAAATAACTTCATTTCCTTCTATGACTAGGTGGTGTATCACCTGGACAAGGGAGAAGAAGTTGATGTCATATATTTAGGTTTCAAAAAGCCTTTGACTTGGTCTCCCATGATGTCCTTATGGTAAGTTGGGGAACTGTGGCCTTGACAACCTTACAGTCCAATGGCTGGAGAACTGGCTCCATGGTTGGACCCAGAGAGTGATAGTCAATGGAACTGAGTCAACATGGCACATGGTAACCAGTGGTGTGCCCCAGGGCTCAGTGTTCAGACCAGTACTCTTTAATAGATTCATAAATGATCTAGATTTGGGTGTCAGCAGCAGACTGGCTAAGTTCACAGGTGACACCAAATTATGGGAAGTGCATCACACTAGAGGATAGGTTGGGGATTCAGGCTGACTTGGATAGACTCACAAAGTGGATGGATCAAAACCTGATGACTTTCAACATAGAGAAATGCAAGGTACTCCATCTCGGGAGAAAACCCCCACATCATACTTATAGGCTCGCCAGTACTATACTCACTAGCACCACAACTGAAAGAGACTTGGGGGCCATGACTGACCACAAGATGAACATGAGCCACCAATGCGATGTTGCAGCCAGCAAAGCAAATAAAACTCCGGCTTGCATCTACTAACGCATCTCAAGTAAGACCGAAGAAGTCATCCTCTCACATTATTCAGCCTTGGTGAAGCTGCAGCTAGAGTACTGCATCCAATTCTGGGCTCCACACTTTAGAAAGGTTATGGAGAAGCTGGAGAGAGTCCAGAGGAGAGCCATGCATGTAATTACTGGTCAAGAGAACAGGTCTTGTGAGGAGAGACTGAGAAGCATGGGACTTTTCAGCCTGGAGAAGTGAAGCCTCAGGGGTGGCCTGGTAGCAGCCTATAAGTATATAAGGGGTGTGAATGAGGAACTGGGAGAACATCTGTTCATCAGGGCACCCAAGAGAAGACAAGGTTGAATGGTCACAAACTCCTGGAAGACCGTTTAGACTGGACATAAGGATAAACTTCTTTACCATCCAAATCTCCAGAGTGTGGAATAGATTTCCCTCAGAAATAGTGCAAGCACCTACTGTGAATATCGTTAAGAAATGCTTGGATGCTTATCTTGCTGGGATCTGACCCCAGCTGACTTCCTGCCCCTTGGGTAGGGGGCTGGACCCGATGATCTCACAAGGTCCCTTCCAGCCCTAGCATCTATGATATCTATGAAATCTATGAAAAATTCTTCTTTGCAAGCTTTCCGGTACAAACACCTTTCTTCAGGCAGAGGGAGCATCTGCAGTTATTCCCATCTGCTCTTCTGGATGGGATAGAAGCCAGTATGTAAGAATGCATTTTCACTGACCTGCATGCTTGCATATTGGCTTCTGTCATATCCAGGAGAGCATAAAACAACTGCAGATGCTCCCTCTGCCTGAAGAAGGGTGTTTATGTTACACAAATTGCCAATTTCTCAAATCATGAGTGAGACCTTATAAGGGGGGATAAGGCAAAGTGCTGCATTTATTTATTAAGTGCTTAATACACACCACATTCATTCCCCAATTTCTGTTCTGTGGTCTTATTGATGCTCAGATCAACTTAGTGGCCAGCCAAATTGATCACGAGCAGAAGCCAGGCTCCTGCTCTTGTCAGATGAACTGATGCTTCAGGATGATATGCAGAACAAGACCCAAAATTGATATGTCTCGCCCTATCTTTTATAGCCTTGTCAATTCATCCAGTCCTCTGGGCTTTGCTGTGTTATCACTGTTTTTCCTTGAAGGTTGATTGCTGTTGTTCTCTCACTTTTCTGGGGCAGATTCTTCTTGTTTTGCCCTTTTATCTGTCTGCATTCTTCAGTCAGTTGCCAGCTGATGTTTTTCTTTTCCACAGTCACACTCTCACCCATTCTCTCACACATACAGCATACAAAGGTCTAATACTTATGTCAAGCTACAGAAAAATACAAAATGGAGTTTCTTAAGGCAATACAAAACTCAAGAAAATACATAAAATTAAAAGCAATAGGCAAAAAGTCTATTTTTGCCTGGTGGGGGATGTGCTAGGGGACAGTGATCATGAAATGATCCAGTTTGCTATTCAGAGAAAGGTGGGGAGGGTAACTAGCACAGCGCAAATGCTTGACTTTAGGAAAGCCAACTTCAATGTGCTCAGGGCAGTAATCAGAGAGGCACTCAGAGCCCAGGCACTCAGAGCTAGTATGGGGGTCCAGGAAAGGTGGTCCTTCCTCAAGAAGTTTATCCTTGGGGTGCAGCAGGACACAATTCCACTGCGCAGGAAGGCAACAAAAGGGTCCAAGAAACCTTCATGGCTGAGCACGGATATCCAGGCTGGCCTGAGGGCAAAGAAAAAAGTGTACTGGTTGTAGAAGCAGGGGGCAGGGACAAAGGAGGAGTACACCTCCCTGACCTGAGCTTGTAGGGATTTGGTAAGGGAGGCTAAAGCAGCACTGGAGCTTAGATTAGCTTCTTGGATTAAGGATAACAAAAAGTCCTTCTTAAAGTATATAGGTAGCAAGAAGAAGTCTTGGGGTAACATTGGACCCCTACAAGGGCAGGGCGGGGCAAGGCAGGGCAGGGCAGGGCAGTTGGTGATGGATGCGCGAGAGAAGGCAGAACTCTTTAACAAGTCCTTTGCCTTTATGTTGCTGTCTGCTGACAATGGGGTGCTCTTGGGTGGTAGCATAGAGAGGCCCAGGAAGGATGTGAGTCCCCTGATTGTTAGTTCAGACCTAGTTAAGGATTACCTGGAGGGCTTAGATGTATCCAAGTCAGCAGGCCCGGATGACCTTCATCAGCGGGTGCTGAGGGAATTGGCTGGTGTCATTGCAGAGCCGTTGGCACGGCTGTTTGAGGACTCCTGGTGCTCGGGCCAAGTCCCTGAGGACTGGAAAAGGGCCAATGTGGTCCCTATTTTCAAGAAGGGGAGAAAGGAAGAGCCTGGCAACTACAGGCTAGTCAGCCTCATTCTACCCTGGGGAAGGTCTTTGAAAAAATTATCAAGGGCCACATTTGTGAGAGCCCTGCAGGGGAAGTGATGTTGAGGGGTAGCCAACACAGATTTGTGCCAAGCCGATCCTGTCTGACTAACCTGGTCTCTTTCTATGACCAGGTAACAAAAAGCTTAGATGTGAAGGTGAAAGTCGATGTCATCTTCTTGAACTTCCAGAAGGCCTTTGACACAGTGTCTCACTCAATTCTGGTGGGCAAGCTGAGGGACTGCAGCACTGATGAATGCACAGTCACATGGGTAGCAAACTGGCTCCAGGGGTGCACCCAGAGGGTGGTGGTGGACGGGTTGATGTCAACCTGGAAGGGTGTGGGCAGTGAGTCCCACAGGGCTCGGTCCTTGGGCCAGTGCTGTTCATCATCTTCATTAGCGACCTGGACAAGGGTGTAGAGAGCACCCTGTTCAAGTTCGCTGATGACACCAAGCTGTGGGGTAAAGTGAATACACCGGCAGGCAGGGCCTGCATCTAGGCAGACCTGGATAGGTTAGAGAAGTGAGTGGATCTGAACAGGATGAGGTTCAACAAGGACAAGTGCAGAGTGCTGCACCTGGCGAGAGGGAACCAGCATTATGGTTATAGGTTAGGGGCTGACCCTCTAGGGATCTTGGAGTCAGGATTGACTCCAGGATGAATATGAGTCTCCAATGTGACGAAGCAATAGGCAGAGCCAACCGCACCCTGTCACGCATCAACAGGGGCATCACTAACAGGTCCAGAGAGGTTTTGCTCCCCCTTTATGCGGTGCTGGTCAGGCCGCAGCTGGAGTACTGTGTCCAGTTCTGGGTGCCGCACTTCAAGACGGATGGGGGGGACCTGGAGAGGGTCCAGAGGAGGGCCACTCGTATGGTTGGGGGCCTCTATGGCCAGCCCTATGAGGAGAGGCTGAGGGCCCTGAATCTCTTCAGTCTCCGCAAGAGGAGACTGAGGGGGGATCTTGGGGCTGCCTACAACCTTATCAGGGGCCACCAGCAGGGACTCGGGGAAAGTCTGTTCACCAGGGCCCCCCTTGGAGTCACCAGGAACAATGGCCACAAGCTGAGGGAGGATAGGTTTAGGTTAGATATTAGGAAGAACTACTTCACTGTAAGGGTGGCCAGAGCCTGGAATAGGCTTCCCAGAGAGGTGATGCTCTCACCTTCCCTGGAGATCTTCAAGAGGAGACTGGATAGGCACCTGGCTGGGGTCTTATGACCCCTGCCACCCCCAGTGCTCATTCCTGCCCATGGCAGGGGGTTGGACTTGATGATCTGTCTAGGTCTCTTCTGACTCATTGATGCTATGATTCTATGGGTCTATGCTTTGTATAACATTTGTACCTGAAAGCTTGTGTCCCAGGGATACAAAAGTGGAGGCACTGGAATGGTCTCCTGCAGTGGGACCCAGGGCAGGGTCAACCCGCCCAGAAAAAGAGATAGAAAGCCCTGAAAAGAGTGTATACTTACCACCCCTAGGAAAAGGAGAGCCGCTATGAGAAGGGCTTTTATTGCTGACTTGGAGTGGCGTTAGCAGATGACATCAGAAAAAACCACCACCCAGCAGATTCAAAAGCTGGTGGTGGAGAAATAGCAGGGGGAGCAGCAAGGAAGCCTGAAGGCAAAGCTAGTCCCTGGGCTGTTAGTCGTCAGGGCCGACAGCTGTGGAAGGGGCAGGATGGAGACCTGCTGGAGGGGTCTCAACCACATTAAGAAGTTCTCTTACCTGACTCAGCTGGGCCAAGGAAGGATGGCGTTGAGGGATCTCGAGGACCACAGATGCCAGACTCATGAGTGGGATGGGCAGAGACCTGGACCCTGATTATCCTTTCCTTCTTTCTTTTGTTTTACTTTATTTTGGAGGACACATGGAGCCTGAACCAGGGAAGGACCTTCTAAGGGATCCCAGGTCAAGAAGAGAGTATGAGGTGGCATTGCAGGAGCCTTGGAGGGAGCTCGGACACAGGGACCAAGATGATTCCATGTCTCGCAGTCATCTGGGGTGGATGAGTTGTCCAGGATGGACGAGTCATCCAGGGATGGACAAGGCAAAAAGGGAACAGATGAGGACACCAAAAAGAGACAGGCTGGTGACTCATCATCCAGTGGTCTTGAGGGCAGGGGTGGGGTGTAGGGGAGGTAGGGCCCCAAGAGCGCCCACAGAGGGCAGCACCTGGTCCACAAGAATCCACGAGAAGGAGCCCCACCCTTGAAGAAAAGAAGACCAAGTCATGGCAGGTGAGTTTCAGGGTCTCCCTTGGGGTGGAACATGACCTAACACCCAGGTCCCTGGGACATACCCCTCAGCTGGAGCCAGGTGTGCACTCAAAGGCTGTGCCTATATGAGACCAGGTGGGGGCAGCTTGCGAAGAAGAATTTTTCCAACTATTTTAGTTGGTCTAATAAAAGATATCAGATTTACCCAAGAACCTTGTCTGCCTGGTGTTTCACAGAAAAATTGAGTCATCACTGTCTTAAAGTCTTTGGTCTTCATAATGGATTATACATACAACCCAGGGTATAAAACATAAGGGATGATATCATGGTCCCATGGAAGTCAATGGGAGTTTTGCCATTGCTTTCAAATGGTCCAGGCTTTAATCCTAGAAAAAGGAAGAAAGGAGATAAATTACAGAGGATGTGCGGTTACTCATCTTAATAACTAAATGTACCAAGTCCCAAGTATTTTAAAGTATAAACATAGTTTCTATTCATGGTACTGAAAAATGAACATAGGGAAGTGATTTGACTGAACTGAGAATTGATGCTTGACAGATTTTTAGAAGGGTGACTCAATGCTAAAGGCATGGAAGATAAGGAGATAAATGAGAAATCAAACTCATATAATAGGAACACCAGAGAGGCTAAAGAGTAGGACAGAAATGGAGGCATGGGTTGAAAATGCAAATGGTGCCCCTTCAATCAGTCTTAGATAGTCTGTATTTTCAAACTGCTGTGTTTGGAGATATGTGCATGTTAATTTCAGGTTGAAAATCCAAAGTGGATAAGTACACTCATGTGTGCATGCTGTTAGATACATGCATCATATTTTCTTCAATATTTATGCAGCATACAATAAGCCATTTTACATTTCTGTATAAGAAATATGTAAAGTGCAGCTTTGTACTTAACGTCCATGAGCCAAATGCAGTTTTGGGTTGAAAAATCCTAAACCTATCTGTCAAATTCACATTTTTGTCCCTGTTAAAGCTGTTGGTGTCATGGATCTGCAGTATAGTTCCCGGAAGGTTACTATAATGAACAAATCTGGATTCAATTATTCAGCAGTGCTGGAATTTTGCCTGTATAATTTTCATTTTTCCATGGGATAGCCAAATTCTGTTTTTCTCAAACTGTTCACAAATGAAGAGTATGTAGCTTCATACTCCTAACTGCTATTGTTTTGTTTTCCACATATGAAGTAAAACATATTTTATTTCAAATAAAGGAAAACATAAGTCAGGTATGTCTCAGTGTTTGTTAAGAACAGGCCAACATGTTGTAACTAACACGGTTTAAAACCTTAGGTTAGACATTCTACCTGAATGTGTAGGCATAATTCTGCCAGTTAACACACTGGCCAAGTAATTTGAGCTAACCAATATATTTATACATGCTAATCTGGGCACCCAATAAATTACGTGATCTCTAAAGTAGACTTCAAAACATTGGGTCCAGAACAAATATTTTTGGAGTGTTCAGATATAGCATGTACCAATATGTTAGCCAGCTCAAGTTCTTTAGCTAGTTTAGTTAATAATGTCAGTAGAGATATACCCTTAGTGTGAACAAGTTGGACTGAGTGAGTGCTGATTCTGTAGATGAATGCAAGATGGTTGCAAAGTGCCACTAACTTATATTGGTAGTATTTTATACCAACTTTCCAGAGTTAAAATAACTTCACAAATCTCATAATATTGGGAAGAATAAGGCCCAGAGGGTGTTAT
Organism: Crocodylus siamensis; assembly: GCF_052110815.1. Taxonomy (NCBI): domain Eukaryota; kingdom Metazoa; phylum Chordata; order Crocodylia; family Crocodylidae; genus Crocodylus; species Crocodylus siamensis. Next base: position 145,353,418 of record NC_143399.1, on the reverse strand, counting down.
CAGGACTCACGGCATTTCCCCAAACTCTTCACTTGCCTGCCAGGCAGAGTGCAGGCATCTAAAATTGTAATGCACAGAATTTTAGTCTCTCTCTTACATTTACATTGCTATATACACTAGTTTAAGACCCCTATTGCTCAGTGTATCTGCTGTACTCTAGCACTTAATGACAGGGCATTTTTTGATGTCCAGATAATTAGAATAATAGGAAAGTAGGACTGGAAAGGACCTCACAAAGTCGTCTAGTCCAGCTCCCTGCTCAAGGCAGGATCATCCTGCCAAGGACTAAACCATCCGAGCCAAGTGTCTGTCCAACCTGCCATTAACAGTTCAAGGGATGGAGATTCCACCACTTGTGTAGGGAGCCTATTCCAATGGTTGACCACCCTCATAGTAAAAATGTTCCACCTAAATTTCCAATCTAAATTTCCTTTGCTGCAGTTTGAGGCTATTGATTCTTGTCCTGTCTCCTATGGTCATGCCCATGTGCATCCCCTCTATAATCACCTTTCAAGTATTTGAAGACTGTTATAAAATCCCTGCTCAGTCCTCTGATCCTTCTCAAAGTGTGGGGTCTAAAACTGGACATGGTACTCCTGGTGACACCTCACCAGTGCTGAACAGAGCATCAGAATCACTTCCCTTGCAAATGATACTTCTGTTAATAAAACCCAGTATATTGTTGGCCTTTTTTGCAACAAGAGCACACTGTTGCTGAAGTGAACTGATTGCCTAATATTTGACAGGTTGTGTTAACAGAGTTCTAAATAATTGCAGATAAAAATTAAAAACTTGAAGAAGACCCTGAAAAAGTTGAGTATCAGGATAAACATTATATTTTTTGTTGCTGTTATATGAAACCTAAATATCAAGTGGCATGATTAAATAGTAAAGGTTCATATGTTACTACTATCCTGGCACAGCATAGTTGTCTGAGATATTCTGGTGTTCTTGTTTTTTTAAAATGCCCTTCCTATATTGTTAGCAACTACAGAAGTTTTCCTGCAAACACTGAAAAGTTAAGAGGCCCTGTAAGAAGCCATAACATGATTAAATGCATGACACTGATAACTTCAGTTGCAAGCTGAAGGAACCAATTGACAAAAAGTTGTACTACATAATTCTAGCAAATGCTTCAATCTGCTTAAGAGGGCCCTGTGGTCACATCCATCTAACATTTTAATATAATGTGTAAGCCAGGATATCCTTTAACCATAGGGAATACCATAGGGTTTTCTGGCTTGAGTCTTTTAAATTCAGCTGTTGAAACAACTCCATCTTAAATACATGATTAACTAGTCCATATCTTAGAGAATGTTTCATAGAGAGTGCGGCAAGGGTTGCGTAACTTGGTGTTTAGGGCACTTGTGTAGGTGATGAAGCACCTAGATTCAAGTTTTTGGTCCATTGAATACTGAAGCATGGTATACGAATAAAACAGAAAGGCCCTTGTCCCTGGGTATACTGTATGAGGAATGAGGGACCACCACCATATATTTTAGAAAAGTGGGAATCATTTTAATATTTGTGTTTTATTTGCTTGAAGCCAGGGCTGCCCAGCTTCTTATCATTTAGGGGCTAAGAGGGGCATGGCGGCTGCAGCAGCACAGGCCATGGTCTCCCCAGATGTTTTCATGCTGCACTGGGCATGTGGGCACTTGCCCTCTCCCACTGCTCTCCGCCCCCCCCCCCCCGCCCCCAGTTACACCAGGCATGTGAGTACTTCCTCTCCTGCTGCAACAGGCATGTGGACACTTTTTTCTCCCCCACACCCCCTGTCTGCTGCCCCAGCCCCACCTTTAGCTCCCTGCAGGTTACTCTGCTGCACTGTGCTGCATCAGGACCCTACACCTTGGGTTTCCTTGGCATCACAGAAGGAAGGGCAAGGTAGGAAGCAGAAGCCAGAGGGAGGGGAAACCCAGATCCTCTGGCTGCTGCTGCAGTTGCACTGATGAGGGGGGAACAGTGGCCAGATGGGAGTCTTAGGTCCACAAGCTAAACCCTTGTGGGCTGCATGTAGCCAGTGGGCTTCCAGTTGGACTGCCCTGGTCTGAAGCTATTTTCTCCTCTCGCCCTGGTCTGAAGCTATTTTCTCCTCTCAACCTGAATTTGAATAGTTTGGGGTCAACTAGAACTGCATTTTTCAGAAAAAGTATTCTCTCATGCATACACCTGTGTGCACACATACACCCAGTGTCACCTCGCTGTAAAATCAAAGAGCATCACAGAGTTTTGGGTTATTGTCAACATGGTGTCTAGACTGTTTTTGTTCCATTCTAAGACTTGCTTCCTAGAAATCTTAAGTAATTGTAAATCCACACTGAAATTATGTCAATATTTTTCTTTGGGCTATTTATTATTAGACAAGTATTTATAATCTTGCTATGGTAAGACTCTACAGCCAAATGCAAATTAGGGCAGTTGACCAAATGTCAGTGTGTAGCTCATAAACAAACAAACAAGGTCAGGCTAATTAACCAGAAGCTATTATCTCTGGCTGTTTTCTTTCCTATGTTTTTTTAAAAGATTATTTTTGAATATAGTTCACTGGGTTGATTTAAAAAAAGATTGTATGCGTGCTTTTTGTTAGAGTTGGTGTCGATGTACAAGATGTTCAACATTGTATATGAGACTCCAGCATCGATTAAGTGTGGTGGGTGACTGTTGTTTTTAATGCCCTGTCTCCATCTTGGTCAGAGTTGCATTGTTCTGGGTGCTGCATAGATCTGCGTACATGACAGTCTCTAACTTAAAAGGTCTTAAATTGTGAAAAACGTAATGTATTTACAGTAGGTTAGGTAAGCTTTATATCATGGTACCTTAAGCATATGGAGAGATGCCCTTTTTTGCATTTTTATAAATCCAAATAAAAATGAATTAATAGAGTGCAGTATTCACAAAAAAATATAGAATTGGTAGGAGAATGTATTTCAAGGCCCTGATGCTAACTACTCAGGAATAATTAAAAAAAATTCTGCTGCAGTGCAACATCTGCTTCCCAATGAGGAAAGAGAAAAATGTGTGAAAAAGCTTACCGTTAAGCCACCATTGCTTTAACCTCTGCATTTAAGAAAATTCCAGTTCTCAAAAAAATCTCCCTGCAGACGCATCAGAGTGTGACAAGTGATTCTGGCCTGGTGCTGCCCATGTCGCTTCACATTAGGCAATACAATGTGACTGACATGAGCAATGCAAAGTGTCAAGTGAAAAACTTGACAAAATGTTACATTTCCTGTAGCCATAGGAACTGTTGTTGAAGAATAGCATAGGTGGACATTTCTAAGGTGATGTGGGGGTGGGGACTTTTTAGATACTTAGGGCTTGATCCTGCTACATGTGTTTTAGTGACAGCAATAGAAGCTTTGTTAAGGGAACTCAGATCTTTGCTGGGATTGGGCCATTAGAAGTATTGTAGCCATTTTTTACAAATATGGAACCCAGTCTTGCAGAGTTCCTTTTGATTCGGGGGGGGGGGGGAGTAGAAGTTGACACTGAATTCATTATGACTTTCACAAATGGATGATAAAGATTTTATCTGAAAAATAAATAACATCTTGTTTACTGAACCCTAAAGGGGGAAAGGGACTGCAGTTGATTCACAGATAAGCTATTAGCAAGTGGAAAAAATTCCAGCCCTTTTGAAACTCCCTGTTGAAAGGTTGGGCAGTGACTTTAGTGGATCCAGAATTTCATCCCACGTTCTTATCTACAGAGAACTTTATATTCTCATTTTGCTATCCATGGAAAACTAATCTGCGCTTCCAAAATAAATATAGAGATAGAATGCTATTCCTGGCACATGGGATACTTGTCCTTAATGGAGACTAGTCACTAAATATTCAAAATGTGCTTCTTTGTTAGTGGAGTACAAAAAAGTGTCACCTTTAAGAAAACAGGCCACATTTTTTTGCAGTGCTTATGACTCAAATACACTCAAATAATTTTGTTAGAACCTGCAGAAGCAACAAAATCTGGGTTGGAAAGTAGCCACGAAAAGTTTAAGTACAATGGGAAAATACTGAGAGCTTTGAGGGAAATAAGTTATGGATTCAGGAAGGAAAGCAAGGGTATGCGTGTGGGAGGAACCATTGTTCAGCTTTAGCAAAATCTTGGCCATAAGTGATATAGCTGCATATCATGGGGATAAGACTTACGAATGCTTCCTTCCTTAATATTTCTGCTAGCACAATGCAAGCTGCCTACCATGACTACTATTGTGGAACTCAGTGAGGCAGAATTTGGCCCTACACTTGGAACTGCATTTTTACTTGGAGTAGAAGGAGTATTACCATTATAGTTAAAGCAATATAAACACTTGTATGGATACACTCATATTGGTATGAAGGCTCTTTTTACAAGGATAGCTATTCTGAAATGGGGAGGGTCCTCAATAGGGCTTTTAATGATGTAATTGGTTAATTAGAAAATCACACCTGTAGTTGAAATCTGTCTCAGATATGTTAAAGAGTGCCAAGTTGTTATTTCAGTATATATCAATTCATAGTTAGGAGTTCTGCCACAAGATAAGGAATTTTTTTGTACTCTTTATTGGATCAACTATGTAGATGGGAGAGCTCTTGGAGGAGCTTTCAGGCATCATGTGAAAGAGGCAGGTGCATGCTGAGGTATACATCAGAGGAAAGCCTCCATGTAAATGCAAAGAATGTACTTAGAATGATGGAGGAGGGTTGTGAATGAAGAGCAAAGAGCCATTATTAGACAAGTGTAGTGTAGTAGTGTCACAGGCAAGCTGGGCACTGTGAGTGTATCAATTCTATCGCAGGCCAACTGGGTGCTGTGAGGGTATCAGCCACTGGGCTGTTCAGTTCAGTTTCGGATCGAGGAGGCAGAGTTGGGAGTGAAGCAAAGGCAAATTTATTATAGCTTACACACAACAGTTAACAGAAAGATAAATGTGATAAGCAGAAAATGCAGTATTAAAGAGCTAATAGTAAATAATAATAACAGATAGATGGATCAATTCTGTCACAGGCCCACTGGGCACTGCGAGGGTATCAGCCACCTGTGCGCACCAAGTGATTCCAGCGAAGTCAGGAGTCCCCAATTGACGCTGTCGGAGGGATGACCGGGCAAGGTCCCTTGATTAGGGTCTGATCCTCACTCACACCGGGAGTCCGGAGTCTGGGCTTGGAAGCAATGACTGTTCTGTTTCCTTCTTCCTGCTGGTCACCTGACACACATGCTTTTTATACCTAGTCTTATGCTAATCTGTTGGCTTTAGAGACACTCACAATCTTGCCCTATAGCTGTTACCCTATGGGATTGGAAGGTGTTAAAAATTATCATAAAAGGTTACAACCCAGACTTGGGTTTATCCAATAAGCAAATTAGAATGCAGCATCTTTAGGTTTGAAATTAACTTTACTAAGCCCGACCCTTTTACGTTTCTCTGAATATGCTTTCTTGGGACGGGCTTTTCTGGAATGTGTTGGGTATGCCAGGCTAAACCCTAAGCAAAACTGTTAGGTCAGCTAATCTTGCAGCTACAGCTTCACCTTTGGGGCCCAGACAGCTCCACGATTAATACAAACAGTTAGTTTTATCATTTTGGTTAAACTTATGACAGACAAGCTACATTTGCAGGTTATGAATTTACAAGCTTTATATTAACGTTAGGCAAAATACCAAATGCCTCCAAGAAGCACATATTTATTGCTTATTAATCCCTCTGGTTTTGGGTGTCACAAGTAGAATGGGCAATCTAGTTGGTAGCAGAATCTGACTGTTTAAGTAGACTTGAAAAGGGCACTTGCTGCCCAAAAGCTTGTCCAACAGTTCTCCCAACTATACAGCTGGTCCAATAAAAGATATTGCAGAAAATCCTTGCCTCTTATATTTGCTGGACCATCTCTGCTACAAGAACACTCCAACCCTACTATGACTCTGCTCAATAAGAGAGAAGATGACATTCCATCTCATTATCTTTGAGTTCTTAAGGACCTGTGCATGAAAGCAAGAGTGAAAAGTACCAAAAACAATAGGCAATGCGTAGGGAGGGCAAGGGGGAGGGAGGCACATGCCCCCTCTGAGATTGGCCACTACTGAAGCCACTGTCAGCTTCTGTGGGTGGTTGCCATCTACACCCCGCCCCACCGCCAACACCATCAACTGTGGGCAGTCCCCATTCATTGCCATGTTGCCCCCTCCCCAGTCTCAGGAAGCACCAATCGTTCATGGCAAAAGTTTTTTTTTTCTTTTGCACAGGTAATTAATCAAACTGGATGAGAACTGATTCTTCTGGCTCTTATGACATTTCAGTGTTTCAAAATGTGGTTTAATAGTCATTCAGAAACTTACACTCTCTTGCATATCTTGTTGCTACCAGGGCCACCTTGAGAAGCTTGCTCTGCCCACCCACTATTGCTCTGCTTGCCTTACACCCAGAAATGAGAGGCTGGAGCTAATCCTGGGGTATACCCTGCTTTAGAGATCTGTCTCAGATATGTTGAAGAGTGCCAGTAGGGCATAGCCCAAAATGGTTTTACCATCTTGTTCCTGGGCTTGGTGTTGGCAGAAGTGTGTGGGCACAATGTGCTTCTTAGGATGTGCCCAATGGATGGATTCTCAAAAGTGCAGGGAAAGTACCATAGCCATCCCTCTGAGAGAGTGGTGGCTCAAGTATAGGCACCCAGAACCATAGGATCAGGTAGTATAATTTAAGAGACCCAGACTCGGGGCATTGACTCTTGTGGTCTCCCTTAAACTCTATTGTACCAGATGATAAATCATATTCAGATGAGAGACACAGAATAACACAAAAGAAGGAACACAATAACTGAATAGAAAATTTGGGAGAAGGCCTGGTCCCATAGGGTAGAGTGACTATTGTTTTGGGCCAGGTACAGATGTTACGCTTTTACTGGTATGAGTGATTTGAAACCAGTCTATACCCGTAACAGAACAGAAGTTTGGCACACACAGACTGGTTTAAAAAAGGCAGAACCTGGTCTAACTTTTGCCCTCCCATCACCCTTCCACAAATGTGTGTTCTGTTCGCTTTGGCTAGGTACAGACATTGAAAAAGCCTGAGCCTGAATTGATTCGGTCTTTGCAGGTTAGTCTAACCTGGCTAGGCTGAACCAGTTTGTAACCGGATAGACATTCTCTCTGGACTTACGAAGTTCAGGCACATGCCTGCAGTGGCTCAGACTAGAAGCCAGGGGGTGCTACAGCACCATTTCCTTCCCTGCAGTGCTGAGCTGAGGGGGGAATGGCCAGGTCCTGGTAGGACCTTTGATTAGGGCAGTCTGTCTGCACCATCCCAGGCTTTTCTCAGCTGGTTTCTTAAGGGACGAGAGTGTTGTTAGCCCCCAGCCCCCAACTAGCACTCTGAGGCAAGGTGGGGGTGTGTAGTACATGCATCTGTTGATGATATAGAGCTTTTCAATCTCCCTCCTTGCTTCTTTATACTGTCTGCAGGAAACTGACAGGTGAGCAAGCCAGCAGGGGACTGATAACAATGTTTATCACCCCATCAGCAACACAAGAGCCTCTCTCCATTAGCTCTTCTTAAACAGCTTACCAGCTGACCTGTTGATTAGCTTCAAAAAGCCCGAAGCAGTCACTGTTCTGTCTTCCTGTTCCAGTGAAATTGGAGAGACACACATTCAGACACTTCTCAGTATTAGCTAGCATACCACATGCGTAGGGTCTGTGGGGCTGGAGCTTGTGCTGTGGGAGATGGGAGGGAGGGGGGCGATTCCTTCTTGAGCAGCAAGGGGGTGAGGTAGAGCAGGGGAAAGCCAGGCAGACCCTGCTGTGCCTGCAGTCTGTGCTGGAGCTTCAGCAAGGGAGCAGAGGGGAGGGACTGGCTCTGCTGTGGAGCAGAGAGCCCCACCCAGCCCAGAGAGCATGTTGGGATGCTGGGGAAGTCTGGTTTATGTTAAATCAGCAATGGGTCTGGGACAGACATTGCATAAACTGGTTTGACCCAAATCAGGTAAGTCTGATACTACATTCAACCAGGTTTATCTCAAACCGGTTTCAAACTGGTTTATGTGCACTAACACCTGTTCTGTTACAGGTTTAAATCAGTTTCTGATCACTTAAACTGGTTTATGTGTAATGTCTGTCTCTAGCCTTCAGGTCTAAGCTATGCCGCTTACAGAGACAACGTAACTTAGGTACTGGATTTTGCATCAGTCTTTTTGAATGTCTGTACCTAGCCTTGGTGTACACCTACATGGCACAATGCAGTGCCATACAGAGATATTAAAAGTAGCTTTAAACAAGCTAGGGCACTGGAAACAATATTGCTGTATTAGCATATCACCCTGCCCAGGTAATTAGCCTTATTTTTGAGTCTTTCTATTTTATTTTGTTTTTCTTTCATCGATTATCCTGTACACATGCCCCTTCACTAGCCTGTACAGAAAATTGTAACTAGGAGATTCTTTCAGGACAATGAGCACATAATGTTTTGCTTACCTAGTGCAGATGAGAACCAGTTTTTCTATTTTATGTCATGTAAAAGTCATTCTATAACCTTTGAGACCTTTACACATGCAGGAATAGTTTAAAGGCTGGGTAGCATCTGCCTTTGAAAGTTTTATGGAGCTATTTGTGTGGGCAGATTTAAGGATTTGTGGAGTTACACAGTAGAAAGAGCAAAAAGTTCTTCACCTCTCAGATTTTAGTACACTAAACCAACATCTAAATGGGTTACCGCTTAGCAGTGGTTCAGTGAATAAAGCATCATTCTTTCCAGCTACAAGTGTTCAAGTTACAAACTATTAAAATTTATTCTTCCTGCATAAGTGTATTTTACTCAAAAAGGTGCAGGGGAAGAGAGAAGTGGGGATGTAAGTTCTAATTCATCCAGCCCACTAAATAGTGCTATCTTTCTATAGTGCTATCTTTCATAAGAAAATTCTCAGTCCTGTGAAAACGTTTGAATCTGTGAACATGCCAGTAAGCTTTGTGTATAGAGCACAAGCTCTTCTCTTTAGCTGTCTCCTACCGTGGGCTATTTCTCTTCTGGTTGTCACTATTTGCAGTCAGCATTTACCTTTGTCCTTCCCCAGCTGTTGGGAGCAGGGACTTCTATAGTACTGAAGTACTTTGCCAGGCCCAGCTGTGTCTCCAAGTGTTATAAAACCTAAATAAAACATGTAAGGCAAGAGCTTAGGTCATGCAGTTGAATATCTGCAATCAATCTTTACTCAGCTGGGAAGTATCAGTCATACATAGCATTATATTCTATGGTAAGAGCCAGCGTGTTACAGCAAGGATTACATTTAGAAAGTAATAAAAACAAGAAAGGCATTATTTTCACACTACTTGCCACAAATGCATAAATCCTCTAAAGGCAGCAACATGGCATTTACGCAGCCTGATTTGCCATTCCTAGGATGTGGTATTTTAGGTGGAAGAAAGAAAGACTTTTATCTTTACCAGCATTGTTCATTCACGTGTGAAAGTTGCGAAGAACTGAACAGCAGGCTGAATCAAACTATGAGCAAACTTGTCAGGGAACAAAAAACCTCAGTGTTCTGCATGTTCCTGAAAGCTCTCAGCTCTCATTGTCGATATTTCTCTGGAGAAATTGGGTTGGCTGAGATGCAGGTGCCATGCAGGATTGGGTCCAGGGCTTTGAATAGGTTTGAAAAAATGAGGAACTCCTTCATTCTCTTTTCTTCATTCTTCCTATGATGTAAATTAAAATTGACCTGGAGTCCTTTTCTCTGATAGCTAGCTCAGCCTCTCCCTGCCATTTAAACCTGAGGAAGGAATCCTGATGCCCCAAATCTTTTCCAACACCTCTTCAAACTATGCAGATGATCCAATAAAAAATATTGCAAAAAATCCTTGCCTCATTCAATAAATACATAAATAAATATTTTATTTCTTTTCAGTCCTATTTTTAAGCAGTTCTTTTTCTGTGTAGGTCCTTTATTTTATGCCCACCATCCTCCTGTCTGATCACTGTATAATGCTGGTAGGGTGGCTACTCACCTCTTTCAAAATTTAATTAGGGAAAATACAAGTAATTCAAATTCTAATAGGAAATAATACTCCTTGTAAGTATTTCATGCTATGGCTATCAGCTTGTGAGGCAAAACAGTCTTAGAAGCTAAACAGTATTCATGCAGAAACATCAACGATGCTTACAGTGACTTTTTACTATGTAGAAGCAAATAAGAGAAAAGATTTGTGGGGGGGGGAAGCAGTCTTTTCCTATGTTCCTATCAGAGTAATAATATACCTGTTTAATTTATTATACCCTATGTTTTGATATATTAGTGTAAGGCCTGAAAGCTCCTATGTTCTTTATAGCTTGAAATGGAGTGATTACAATCTCTTATGACCCGGCCAAGAGTTTCATGCAGGCTCCTGAAAAAGAGAGTGCCAAATATATGGTCCTTGGCTGCATCTGCCCTATCAGAGCTGTATCATCAGTCCCTGGTGCTGCCTGTGGGTCTTGAAGTGACCCACAGGCAGCAAGTGGGGTGCACCAGAGGGACCCACACACTGCACCTGGCACCCAAATACTTGATTTTTTGGTTCATCAAACCCCCTTCTTGAAGCATAGAAAATGCTTCATTTCACTTTTAGATTTTTATTTTAAACAAGTTTTACAATTAAACTCAGGCAAATTTACTCTTTGTCCCATCAGCTGAAAATGAAAAAATTGAAATCTTTCATTTCAAACAAACCAGATATTCAAACGATGTTTTAACGTCGATAAAGTTCTGATTCTTTTCTGAAATGACTTACCACATTTGACCAGGAGTCCTGACTAGTTTTAGTTAACCCAAAACCACATTCTTTGGTGAATAATGTATTCATTTAAAATAATGTTTCCAGTGTTTGTCTTACTGCATAACAAATTCAGCACTTTCCCAAGCTCCATCTATATTACAGTGTAGTGAATAAGTATTTTTTCACTAAAGAAAATACAAGCAACACATTGTAGGGGGGGAAGCCTATAATAGGCAAATCATCTAGTATTTTTAATACTGGTCTAAAGGAAAATGCTGTTTTGATGGAAAATGAAAACGAAGCCTTTTATGTCTGACAATAAATGCAGTAAGAATTGTGCTTATGGCTTCAGAAACCTGCTAGCTTGAAGCTGTGATTAATATACTTTCTATGACATGTACAGGAAAGGTGAGACACTTCAGTCTGATTCAAAGCTGAGTGAGGACAAAGGAGATGACCATCTGAAACCTTATACTTGCACTTGCCATTCTTTTTCTCCTCTCCCACTCCCCCTGACGCTCTTCCTTCTATTTTTATCTTTTTTCCTTTCATAGGCATGAGGTTTTAACAAACTTTATTTCAGCTTACAACAGCAATCACGGAAAATGGAAAGTAAAAAAGTCAGACATATAATAGGAATCATTTTACTTTTCTAATTTTCAAATGTTTCACAGAATACATTCGTGGTGCGTTGTTATTCTTACGATGAACACACAGGATAATGTACCTTTTAAGAAGAGTGAGTGAGGTTGAGAATATGTCACATATTGTGAGATGCACCATTTGTGCCATCCAGAGTATTGATCCTAAACTCACAATCAGTGTCTGTACTTCCTGATGTGTTGGTACACCTTGTCTTATGATACTTAAATTCCCCAGAAGATGTAACACAAATAGGCTTCTGGCAAGTACAGTTGTAGAGTTCACTCTGCTGAAGTGCAGTCCCCCTGGTGTATGCTGTGGATGAAATGCACACATTCTAAAAGACAGTAGTTGAAAAGATAATTGAGAAGGTAATTTCTCAAAATTTTCCTCAGCTGTTGTTAGCAGGGTGGCTGGGGCACTATCCAGGAAGCAAAAGATTATGAAACCCTCTTAAGGGAGATTCTTGAGTTTTTGCACAGTTGACTTAGGCAGGAAATTGATTTGGAAACACAGCTGTACTTCCTCATGGGGGAGTTCTGACAACATCCTCTGGATATTGTTGATATCCATAGGTAAAATATGGTAATATTTAATTCATGGGAATTTTGTGGATGTCAAAGAGGCTGTAAATTTATTTCAGACCTTTTTGCGATGGGGGGGGGATATGTTTTCTGAATCACTTTTGGAATTGCTTTCTTACTCAGGTTTTGTTTTTGCTGTGGTATCAGGGTAAGTTTACACTGCAAGCTGCAGTGCCGTATAGAGGTTCCTAAGGTAGCTTTTAAATAAGCCAGCGGTTCTCAATTTTTTTTAGACTTGAGGCACCCCTCATTTGACCCTCCATAACTTTTGTGAATGGAGCAGCACCCTATTTCAAAACCTAATTTATTTATTACAGTGCTTACCTCCTTGCAGAAGGGCCAGGGAGTGGAGGTAGGACAGTGGCCAGGCAGGTATGAGTCTAAGCCTGTCCTTATCTCCTTTCACCTGTTATTGAAAGATCTCACAGCATCCTAGGATGCCCCATCACCCTGGCTGAGAATCACTGAAATAAACTCATTGGCTGCATCCAAACGTATGTGGACATTTGGTTCCCCAGGGACAACTAGCAGTGGTGAACCATGTGCCGCCACTTGTAGTCCCCGGGAAACACCAGTGCTGCGTGCATGCTGGCACGCGGCAAATTACTGTGGGTGGGGTAGGGGAGGCTGGGGCTAGCACTGGGCTGGCCCCAGAAGCCTTACCTGGAGTCCTGGGGGGTCTCCTGGGGCTGCAGGAGTGGTGATCCTGCCACGCAGCGCTGGGCTGGCAGTGGAACGCAGCTCCAGTCAACCAGGCTCTGGCTTTGGACAGCACATGCTGCTGCCACATGCTCAGCTCTTCTTTTTTCCTCCATGGTTTTAGTTTGACCCCTGGATATGTGTCTGCAGCGCCACATACTGCAGAGCTGCACTCATTTGGATGTAGCCATTGGTACCAGGAGCAGTCTGATCAGAAATCTATGTGTGGAAATTTTCCCTGTTTCTCATCTAGTTTGGACTTCTAGCAGGTAAAACAATAACATGACTATCATGAACACCAGACCAAGGACATCAACACTTGGGTAAATTAGCTTGCATGGGTCTTTCTTGCAGCCATTAGACTGATTGACTGCAGTACAAGCTAAAGCAGTGTAGTGTAGATATACTGTCAGATTCCATCTGTTTTTCTGTGAAATAATTTAGAGTAGGGGTTCCCAAACTGTGGTATGTGTACCTCCAGGGGTACAAAAGACATCTCTGGGGAGGGACTTGGGAGAAATTATGTAACAGCGAATTTCATTTCATTATAATAATAATTAGCATTTAAGGGGTTAAAATATAATAAGTTTGCTGGCAAGGGTATTGGGCAGCTGGTAAATCTGGAAGGGGGTATGAAATAAGAAAGAGTTTGGGAACCTTTGATTTATAGGATATTGCAGAACAACAACTGTAATATGACACTAATAGTTAACACTCTAAGTTACCACATTTAAACAACCATGAAGTTAGGTGTAAATTAGGGCTGTCCGATTTCCTATCATCTGAGGGCCACGTGCCCCACAGACTGCTCCAGCAGTAGCCACATGCTATAGGGGTTGCACGAGCCCCAAACATGAACTCCCCAGACACTCCCCTGCTGCAGTGAGCATGTGGACACTCTGTATACCCTGCTGCACTGGGCACATGGGCCCTTCTGCTTCCCACCCCACCCTTCCTCACTGTAGCAGACATGTGGGTTCTTCCCTCCACATTGTCCAGCACTGCCTTCAGATCCCTGGGTGCAGGCTCCTCTGTTAACACTGATGTCATACACCATGGATTTCACTGGCACCGCAGGCTGTGCCCCACTGAGTGGTCCCATCCCCTAGGGCAGGGTCAGAAGCGGGGGCGGGGGGGGGGGGGGGAACCAGAGCAAGGAGAAGCCCAGAGCCTTTGGCTGCTGCTGCTGCAGCTGCAGCTGCACTGATGGCGAAAGTGGTGGTCAGGTAGGAGCCCAGGATCCACAAACTAACCCCTTGCAGCCCATGGGTCACCAGTTGTACAGCTCTGGTGTAAAGGACAATTATTTTGACCTTTCAAAACAGCTATTGTTTCGATTTTTATTTGAAAGCAGTTTCACCGTTTAGATGCATATTCCATTAAGAACAATTGCAGATGGCCTATATTAGAACTGGTTGGAAACTTCCAGTTTTGTTGATGTTGGAGGTTTTTTTGGGAAATGATGCATCAAAGCAATGGTTTTGATGGAATTGCACATACCAGAATGAAATGTCTAAAATCTGATAGAGCGGTACTTGCACATCCTAGAGTAGCCAGTGACCTACAGGACAGGACATTCACCTACAATATGGACGACTAAGGTGTACAAGGCCTTGTTTGCCCCATCCAAGGTGAGTGCCTTAATCTTTGGGACATTAGCTATTCAGGGGTGGGTAAAAAGTCTTGGTTTTATTCTACGGTGGTACAGGAAATGTTTTGAAATTTTGAAAAACCATCTAACAAAACTATTTATCACCCAGTCTTCCTAGTCAAAACTTCCTGTTCTGCTTTAAAAAATGTCAAGCTGTCAGGGCAGATCAAGAGGAAAACTGTCTTGAGTAAGCATGTTTGATGTGGAGGAGGAGGATTAAATATGAAGTGATTGGGTTCTTTTTCCATTATATTAAAAGAATTGCCATTGCAGACCCAGAGGCAGATACAGCCATTAAATACAAATGCTGTCAAAAGTTCAGCTTCCCCTGTACCATCTTCTTCCACACATAAAACCCAACCCACACAAACCAACAGCCTCAAGCAAAAGCCTCAATGAAAACATGAGTTGCAATGTGTCCTGACAAGCCTGGGCTTTGTTGGACCATGCAAAAAGGAGTATCAAAGTCAAAGGCTCTATGTTGTAAAACACCCTGTCTTCAGTCCACTGAGTTCAAAATGCAGATGATCACAATTGTCAGGATGATTTACTAAGAGGACCCTAAGAAAAGCCAGGATGTGATGTACACAGGAGGTTATAGAGATCTGTCATTAGTGGCATCCAGAAATAAACTGGTAGTGAATGTAATCAGTCAGGTGTAAATATAATCTACACAAGAAGCCCCGCTATGTAAACAAAGTAACTGAACTATGTATTAATTGAAATTTCTAAATGGTCTTCAAGGGTAGCAAATGCCCATTTTAATAACTGACTGGAACATAAATGATTGCTGATTAGCTACATCCAAAAGGAAAGGATATCATACTCTTTTTGATTGCAAGAGATCTGTCTTAGTCTACCTGGCTATGCCAAAGGGTCTTAGAGCATTGTCCAGCCTCTGTCAGGGGAAAGTCAACCCTTCAAGGCATAGTCCCTAATACCATAAAACCTCATCAGCAAAAGTTAGCCTCTGCCACACAAACAGAGAAGGGGACTAGCTTCTGGGAGTTTTCTTCAATCTACCAGCCTTACTTCTCTCTTAATTGAACAGAGCTTTTGCCAATTCATTCTCATTTTAGGCTGGACACTGAGAAAGCAAACAGACACCACCATCTCATCCCCCACACTAAAGAAAGGCAGAGCTGAGTATTATTTGCAGGCCGATGGCATTGTAGTCTAAATTATGTCACAAGTTTCTTGTAACACAATGGCCTATATCTCCTTAAGAGGGAGCAGCCAGCTCCTTTGAGTAAGTGCAGCTGTGAGGAGGCTGCTGCTAAAGGACTGACTGGGTGGAAGCATAAAAACCCCGGAGAGAAGGGCAGCAACCTAAGGGACCAGATGTGAATCAAAGGCAAGTAGTGGGCTGAACTGTGCTAGGGTCAGAGCCACAGGGGTCCCTTTGCAGTTTCTGGGACTGGAGAACAGGAATATTGTTTGCTCATTTTCTTTGTTTAAATACCCTGTTTTATTGGTGAGGACTGGCTGAGGAGCTTTGTGGGGAAGAAAGCCTGTCTAGAGATGCCTGAAGGTGAGGCAACAGGTTTACACTTCCTTTGTGGCTTTTCTAATGGGTTGTATACAAAGAACAAGAAAAATCCTGGTGGCACAAGATGGTCCTGAAAGCAGATGAGTAGCTGTTCAGTATTTTCCTTTGAGATCTAAAGGAGAACCACAGAACTGCTTGAGCATGACTCCCATCTACTCCTTCCAAAGTGAAAGGCATGAGTAATATCTTATCTGCAGGCTCTGACTGCTGACAACTATACACCTGATCTTAATATAGAATTATAGATCACTAGCATTACACAAGCTGAATAGATTGCCCTTCACAGATTTTTTTTTACCTGTTCAGTCCCTACTTGACTAAAGTCAAATATCAAAAAGTTACCTATTGTTATCCATAACAAAATTGGATCCTCTTAACTGACTGTAGCAAAAATAAATTTCAGTGTATTTAATGAATTTATTTTGCTTTCTCTGCTTTCATTACTCTGTTCTGTTGTTCTTTCCTAGAGTGTTTACATTCTTCATCTCTGTCTTTCCATTATTTCACTTCTCTCTTCACTGACTCTGTTCCATCTCATTCAACCTTCAGGAAGCTTTTTCCTCATAATTTCTGCCCAGTCTGTCTAAGGCTGCTGCTGTGTCTATATGTAATGTAGTATTTTTTTGTAAATAATCAATAGCAGCAGGGGGAGAAATGTTTTTATTTATTTTTTTCAGAATTTTCCATGTGTTGACCTTTCCCTTCTGTGAATAGGTTCAAACCCACAAGTCATAAGGTCATGATATAGTTGGTCTCTTCCTGAAGGTTATCTGCACTCATCAAAAAATCCAGTGCCTGGCTGGAAATCTTCTTACAACATTAGAACAGCAGGGGGACTTTGTGTCCTAACTGAGGAGACTTGGCAAGGCTGCATGGGCTCCATGCCCAGTTCAGAGCTACTACGCTCTACCCTTTCACTAACCTTAACTTTACATTAAATTGTTTTAGAATAACTGTACAAAAATAAACTGCAAGAGCAGGAATAGGTAAAGTATGTGAACTCTGAGTCAAAACTGTCTCTGCTATAGCCCGTACTTGCTGGGTGGTGCATAGTGCTATCATATTTGATTTCTGTAGGTTTACATCTGGGATGAATTTGGTTCATTCAGTCTTGTGCTTAAGCAGTTTGTAGCCCATATTTCTGCTCAGAATGTGAGCCCTAACACTTGGACCCATGGCCACTGATCTGTACAGGAAGGATTGTTCAAATGTGCATATTCTATTCACTGATTGTCCAGAGTTTGACTCTGTCAGAAGTGTGTGGGTGTGTGCATATATGTGCATTCTTCTGTACAGAGTATGTATCCCAGGCACAGCCATTTTTGAAATGCTTCCATCCTGGTCTGACAGATGGTCCCTGAACATCAATCTATTTCATTTTACCCCTTCCAGTTGGGTGTACAAGCTGGGAACAGGAAAGCTCTGGCAATGAGATGTTGCTCAGTTGAATGGCTTGTCAATGCTCTTCCTTATTCTAAGCTCCTTCTGGTAGAGGGCTGAAAACTTTTCATGCAGAAGGACCTCCAGAGACTGTCAGCTTGGCTGGGAAGACAAACCAAGTAGGACCACCTTGCTAACTAATGAGCCCCTTCCATTTGTGTGTGTGTGTGTGTGTGCAGTGGAGCCAGTAGGCTCTTAAGTATAAGCATGCGTATAGGCATGTGATGTGTCCCTGTGTTGTCTGGGTATGACTTAGTGAACCACAGAAGGCAGGAGTGGGCAGGTCCCCCAGAATGCAGGTGGTACATTGATAAGTATGTTGTTGGAGGTGTCGCAGAGGTGCTCTGCTCCTATAAAGAGGGGAGGTGTGTAGCAGGGCACTGGGGCACCTGCTACTTACAGAACAGTCAGTAAGGAGACCAGCTGTGGGTTGCCAGGGCAACCAGTAGAAGTCAGCTGACAGGAAGGGGCAGGGCCTGGCCCCTATATAATTCCCAGGCAGGCAGTTCCCTGCTAGCAGCCCTAGAGGAAGGAGCTCTGCTAGACTGAACAAAG
This sequence comes from Crocodylus siamensis, assembly GCF_052110815.1. Classification (NCBI taxonomy): domain Eukaryota; kingdom Metazoa; phylum Chordata; order Crocodylia; family Crocodylidae; genus Crocodylus; species Crocodylus siamensis. The sequence goes on along the minus strand of NC_143399.1, from coordinate 145,335,576 downwards.
AAGAGAGGCTAGACTGCAGGTATAGCTTTGAGGCTGGGGGAAGGATAGAGCACCCTGGATGAGGTGGGACTAATGTTATAGCCAAGCAGTTCAAATTTATGTTGTAGCCAAGAGTTTCTGTTTACTGTTTACCACCAGAGGACTGGGTGAGGCTATTAGGGGTTGGAGGAGGCCTCACAGGGGCTCCACAGCAGCGTGGGGACCCTGGCGCAGCATTTGGGGGGTATGCTGACAGCCCCAAGAAGGGGAGTGGAGAAGTGGCGGCCAGGTAAGGCTGAGGCTGCCTGAGCCCTGCAGGAGGTTCAAGACCCCAAGGAGGAGATCTGGGGTCAGGCATGGCTACAGCTACCTAAGCCCCAAGGCAGCAAGGAGCCCTAGAGTGCCGGTGGGGCGCAGAGAGTGAAACAGACCAAACAACGTCCAGTACATCAGCAAGGCTTGGGGCGTGGTATGGGGTGGTTGGAGCTACGCATTGCCCATAAGGCTGGGGTGCATGGAAACCCCATTATAAAAACAGAACACATGACAACAGGAGAAAACTGTGTTAAATATTAAAGGGAGGCTGCCTTTCATCCTCTTGAAGATCAAGATATGGCGGGCAAGATTTGAGGGTGCTTGAAGTAAACTTGGCACGGTAGGGGCGCTAGGGGAGATCACGGCCACCCCTAGGACCCCACTCCATGACAGGAGGGAATAAAACTCCAGTTTACCCAAGCTTTTATAAATATATTTAAAAAACCTTGGCATTGTGCACATTGTCTGTGCTGCTAATAATTGTGAGTGAACATCCTCCAGTAATCAGCCAGACCCTGCAGAACCCTACCGATACCCCTGCTACCCATATTTGTGAGTTCTTTGTTGGAAGGGCATTCTGCAGGCACATAAAACTGAATGCTAGCCTTTATTTCGGGTACATCTCTGATGTTAACAACGTGTGGGTAAAGGAACTTAACTAAGGCATTGCAGACCTACACTACCAGCAGCCCAACAGTTGACTTGCCTGCAACAAACTGATTAGCCAAGGCCTTTAGCAATCAGGGGTAACCAGCTTCTACATTGGAACAGTAGCTGAATATTGTGATCCTTCAGCTCCATCCTTGGTGTAAGCTCCTCCTTGAGGGCTTCAGAAGCCTGATTCTTCATATGGTAGCTAATGCTGGTTATCCCACACCACCAAAATGATATGCTTAGTCCTGGTTTCCCTGGACCTGATTGCCATTCTATAGTTGGGAGCAGGTTGGTAATGAGGCTTCCATCAGATTAATTACAGATTTCATGTAGACGCCTACCTGGGTGGTGTGTGATCCCCTGTCAGCACCCTCACTGCAGGCCTTATTGTGCCTTGATTGGCTTGTCCAATTTAGGCTTCAAGATGTCCTATAGCATACCCTTACAAAATTAGCCTGAGACACAAGTACTTGAACCCTGGTTACAGAAGCTCCTGAAAAATTCATGACTGCTGTGTTTCCAAGTAAATATGCTAATAATTCTGCTTCCAGTCCCAGTGTTACGTGAGCAATGCAGATGACTTTGGTGTATGCTTCAAGATGCATTGTGGATGAGGAACTTGCTGGTGAACGTGAGCATGTATTATTGGTAAAGATGTATTCTTAGAGGTCAATCAAGAGCTGGCCCTAAGCTTTGGTATAATTTTGTCTCTTTCTTGGCACTAGTCTTACATACATTGAGCCATGTTTTCTCTTAAAATGTTAAAATTTATTTGAGCAAGAGAAGAAGAAATTGTTAACAAATGACTCTGCTATACTTGCTTTAGTTTCCCTTGATAACCATATTCGTTTCAGCAGATAGTAGTCAGATCTAGTTGTAGTCCTTGGTAACACTCGTTAACACTTGCTGAAGGCAAGGAATGCTTGAAGCTGACTGAATGGGGAAAAGACCAAGGTTACAAGCAAAAGCAGATGTTATGTCCTGTGTGATTCTTGCTTAGTAATTTGTACTTGGTAGTGCTTAGAGTCCTTGTGTGAGATAAGGGCACCCTTACAGTACACATACAGAGCTGTGCAAACACAGTAAGAGACCATCTACAATTCACAATATATATGCGCAAACAGTTGATTATGGGGAATAAGGGTCTGGCAGTTTTCCATGTCAGATGCCCTATGGCAGTTGCCTGTGTGCATGCTCTTACCCAATGGTAAACATGTCACCGTGAGTTCCTCCTTCTTTCATTGTGTGGGGGTGAGAAAGTAAGAAGGGACTAAGCTATTGTACTTTAGCTTCTCCTTACCCCTGTTACTATGAGGCAAAAGCATGCACCCAGACTGTTATATCAATATACCAGCTGATATGATAGGCAACATATGAGTTTTCCTACTGTGGTAACTGTTTGTCTGTCCATATATCTAGATGGACAAAATAGAAAAGGACTGTGGGAGGCGAGGTGGGAAACAATACAGAGGGAGGTGAAATGCTTTGCCCAAAGTTTCACAGAAGGCTAGTACCAGATTAAATCTCTGGTCCTCTGGCCTGTGGATCAGTGTCCTATTAAGAAATGTGCCTCAATCAAGAATGGGTTCTTTTTTTTTTTTTTTCTTTTGTAAATTCTCTCACCTTGAGTAAAGCTATTACCCTCTAGAGGATTTGAACTGGAGTTTGTCTTCATGTCCAAACAGTTTAGAGATTTTCTAATCTTAGTGGTTCTCATCAGTAAAGGTCAGAAGGGATGCCATTTTTCATAGTCAGTCTAGTTTAAAACCTGGCTATAGTTCATGCATAACAACAGTTACAATTTACATTTATATAGCAACTTTCATCCCTTAGGATCTTGAAGAGCTTTATAAAGCACAGGTGGGAATAACTTCACTGCTGAAAGGCAGCTATAAATCCCCACTGGGGCAGAATGTAGCTGCTATTTCACCATGTATGCCATAGGGCTGCTTCATAGCCTGTAGAGAAGTGAAGAAGACTATTATCCATGTAAAAACGCAGGAGGAATGTAAAGCAACCAGAATGTAGTTATTTTAATTGGCATTTGACCTGGACATCAGGGTTGGGCATCTTATTTATGTAAAAAGTGTCAGAAATTCCCTAGTGAGGACTTCAACTTTGTGTTTGGATGATAGCACCTACAGTAGAGTAGCAACACTTACACCTAGTTGGGGTATTAGTTATACTGGCACAGAGGAAAGAGTACAACATGCCACCTTGGTAACATCCCATCCTGCTGTATTTTATGCATCCAAGCCATTTATTGGCCCAATCCTGCTTTTTGTGAGATCTGATAAGGTCCATTTAGGACCATGAAATTGCATAGCATGTTCTTCCAAGTCAAAAACAACATTCTCCAGGCTGTTTTGAGAAGCCAGTGGCTACAGTTATTAAATTAACTCACTGTCTTACATGCTAACCAGAAGGTCTGGAATCGTGCAGAGAATTTGGGCAACCCAGAGAAAAATCAGCATTTTAGCATCATAAGCACATTAATCATTCTTGATTTCCTTCTGAGATTTTTCTATGCATCAATTAGCATCCATTTTGTCTTGGCCATATTTTTGTTACAGAGGCATCTTAGGGCCTACCTATGCCTCTCGCCTACCATACCATGCAGTGCTGTACTAAACCATGCTGTGCTGCTTCATGTGTGCTACCTCCTGAATGGAAAGTCATGTAGCTGCATTCACCTAGTACTACACCCTTGCAAGTTGGTTTAAGGGAGTGACAGATCCATTAGCTCAGGCACAGGGTTGTGTGAATGTAACTACGCTGTTACAAGTTCAGAAGATAAGGAGTGAAGCATACAGCATGTTTCCACATGGTGCTGCCTTGCATATCAGTCCTCAAAGGTTTCTGATTTTTTTCCAAGAATATTAACAAGTTATTTTCAACCTCATTGATTGTCTTTTTGGGTAGGCATAAAGTTACTGTATCTTGTTTTAGTTTTTCATAATTTTTCTCTTATTAGAAGAGCTTAGAGATGAGAAGAGCCAGCCACATTCATCTGTTTATGAGCCATAGATGGGTCAAGCTTCAGCACCTGGTAGTGTAACTAAGGCATCTGCCCTGTGAGCTGACCTGGAGGAGAGTGGTTTTTTTGTTTTTTGTTTTTTTTTCTTTTTTTAAAGACAAATTACTACTGCCAGCAGCTGTGTGCCCACAGTTGCAATCATGCCAGCAACTTGAAGTTGCCACTACTCTTGCAACCTGGGAGGCTGGGCTTGTTGGCATGCTGCTGTCAGCACCTCCCAAAGGAGCCAATTATAAACAGTTCTAGATTGGGAGAAACTAGTGCTCTGCACCTTGTTGGACTACCTAATCTAATTCTGAGAAATAATGATCCTTGTATCCCTCACAGTCATCACTGAATCCTGGGACTGTCTGACTGACTTTAATGCAATTTATTGGTACTCCGCACCATGCAGGAATAAGCCTGTGTGTCTAAGCTGTGCACAGTCATCACTGACATCTTTGCCATTCTTATTCATTCTGTTGCTCATAAAAGAGACATCCAACACTTTTGTGGAGAACAATGTGCTAAGCCCAGTTAAGAAGTTTGATCTGCTTTAAATCCTCATCTTGAAGGAAATGGAATTATTAATATCCTTAATGATAATATAAAATAATATTCCTCCAAGAATATAATTTGTTTTACATGACAAGAGGGCTGATAAATGCCCCTGATAAAGCCTATTATTTTTACTGTAAGTCAGAAGTATTGCAATGACAGGTTGAGAACACACTGGCTGCTTAAATGACACATTATTCCAATATTCCACCCCTCCTACCTGCCCGTTCCCTTCTGCTTTCCCCCTCTGCCCAGGCTTCAGCCAGATTATTGCATCTCTCACTTTGTAGTTCACTTCTAAGACCGGAGAAATCTATCTTTCAAATTATTTACAAATAGTTCAAAATCTGAAATTATTCAACATGCATGTTTGTAAACACATTTCACTTTCTAGGACACTGAATTGCTTATTGCCTCAATGGACTCTTCAGCTCTTTGTATGTAATTACTTTGCTAAGACACCTGGTGTATTTGCTGCTGACTTACTGGCTGATTGAAATGTGCTACCTCCTGAAGGGGTAGTGATATATCTGCATTCACCTGGTACTGCACCCAGGCTAATTGACTTTGCTGAGTGGCAGAGCCAATTAGGTCAGGCGCAGAAGATCAGATTTCAAGACAGGAGCACAAATGGCACTAGTGCAGTTCTCTGCAGGAACATATTTGCATACGTATACACAAGACTTGATCTTTCTTCAAACTGATGATATTTCTGACCAATTTCTGAAGAATATTTTAATTCAGTAAAGTGACTCCATAGTTTTTATTGGCCAGGTCTAGTTGCATCTGATTGGTACTGTCTTCAGAACAGGAGAATTGTAGTGAGGGGTGGGAGACCAGGGCACCAGCCCCAGGTTTTCATAGATTTCATAGACATTTGGGACCCTGGAGGATCGAGTTTAGCCCCCTGCCCCAGGAGCACGAAGTCACCAGGGATCATAAGATCCCAGCAAGATAAGCATCCAAATGTGTTTTGAAGGCGTTCAAAGTAGGTAGTTGAACCGCCTCCGGCAGCAGTCTGTTCCAAACCCTGGGGGCTCGGACAGTGAAGAAGTTCTTTGTTATGTCCAGCCTGAATCAGTCGCAGCGGAGTTTGTGACCGTTTGATCTTGTCATCCCTTTTGGGGCTCTGGTGAACAGTCGTTCCCCCAGATCCTGATGAGCACCCCTGATAAACTTATAGGTGGCCACCAGATCACCCCTGAGCCTGCTCTTTTCCAGGCTGAATAGCCCCGTTGCTCTCAGCCTCTCATCATAAGGTCTGTTTTCCTGACGTCTGATCATGTGCATGGCTCTCCTGTGCACCCTCTCAAGCTTCTCCGCATCCTGTTTGAATTGCGGAGCCCAAAACTGGAGGCAGTACTCCAGCTGCAGCCTCACCAAGGCCGAGTACATTGGGAGAATGACATCCTGGGATCTGCTTGAGAAGCATCTATGGATGCAAGTCAACGTTTTGCTCCCTTTACCAGCTGCAGCATCACACTGACGGCTCATGTTCATCTTGTGGTCAACCATGACCTCCAAGTCCCCTCTATCTGTAGTGCTAACCAGCGTAGCACTACCGAGCCTATAAGCATGCTGCAGGTTTTTCCTCCCGAGGTGGAGAACTTTGCATTTTTCAATGTTGAACACCATCAGGTTCTCATCTGCCCATTTCATGAGTCTGTCCAGATCTGCCTGGACCGCTCTCCTGTCCTCAGGTGTGGATGCTTTACCCCAGAGCTTGGTGTCATCAGCAAACTTGGCCAGTCCACTTCTGAGACCAATGTCCACATCATTGATGAAACTGTTAAACAGTATAGGCCCTAGGAAAGAGCCTTATGAAACCCCACTAGTCACAGTGCACCAAGACGATTGGTTCTGCAGTAGGACCCAGAGGGTGTTGGTCAATGGGAGCCAGTTCCCCAGCCAGCGGATCATGATGACATCAAGGCTGCAGTTTGACAGCTTTGCTAAGAGGTGATCATGGGATACCAGATCAAAGGCTTTTTTTTTTTTTTTTTTAAAGTCGAGGTATATGATGTTGATCTCTTCTGCCTTGTCCAGGTGATTGGTCAAGCAAGACCTACCCACAACAAACCCATGCTGGGTATGCCTCAGGATATTGCCTTCAGCTAGTCTGTTAAGCATGGCCTCCTTGATAATCTTTTCCATGACCTTCCCCAGGATAGAGTTCAGACTGATGGGCCTGTAGTTTACTGGATCTACTTTCCTCCCTTTCTTGAAGATGGGCACAACATTAGCCTTCTTCCAATCATCAGGCACTTCCCCAGTGCACCAAGAGCTCTCAAAGGTCTGTGCCAGGGGCTGAGCTATGATGCTCGGCAGCTCCCTGAGTACCCTTGGGTGTAACCCGTCAGGGCTGGCTGACTTGAAGGTATCCAGCCTGTTGAGGTGTTCCTTCATGAGGTCAGCTTTGATGGAGGGCAAGGAATCTCCCTCACCCAGGCCTCCCTGACCCATAGTGGGCAGGGCCGTCCCATGGGGCTAATGGAAAAACTGATGCAAAGTACCCATTTAGCAAGCTTGCTTTTTCCTGGGTGTCAGTTGCCCCATCTGGTTTAGTAGGGGTCCAATGTTGCCCTTGCTTTTTTAGATATGTGGGGAGCCGGAGGAAAAGGACTTCTTATTTTCCTTGATAATTTGTAGCTAGCTGGAGTTCCATCGCAGCCTTGGCTTTCCTGATTTGCTTTCTGCAAGTCTGGACCAAAGCAGAGAATTCCTCCTTGGTGGCAGTTCCAGTCCTCCATCCTTTATAGGTCTTCCTTTTTAAGACGCAGGAGGTCTGCCAGTTCCCTGGAGAGCCAAGGGGGCTGCTGCGCCCTTTTGCTGCCTTTCCTCTGAGATGGGATGGACTTTGCTTGTGCATCCAGGATCGCTCCCTTGAGGAGCAACCACTTGTCCTGAACTCCCCTCTCCAATGGTGTGAATAAAGTGGTTTATTCACCTGGTACTGCATCCAGGCTAATTGACTTTGCTGAGTGGCAGAGCCAATTAGGTCAGGCGCAGAAGATCAGATTTCAAGACCGGAACACAAATGGCACCAGTGCAGTTTCTTAATTACTTTATACCAGTTTGTGTGCTTTCTGTCCCTGCTGACTTCCTGCCCCTGGGGCAGGGGGCTGGGCTTGATCCTCCAGGGTCCCTTCCAGCCCAAATGTCTATGAATCTATGAAAAACTGGGGCTGGTGCCCTGGTCTCCCACCCCTCACTACACCACTACAATTCTCCTGATCTGAAGACAGTACCAATCAGTGTTTATTCACACCAATGGAGAGTGTTTACTTTTGCTAAGTACAGATAGTCAAAAAGCCTGAGGCTGGACTAATTCAATCTTAACAGGTTAATCTAAACTGTATAGATTGAACCAACAAGTAAACAGACATTCACTTTTGATTCTGGAATTACAGCCACATGCCTCTGGCCCAAGCCAGATGCTGGGGGTGGGGATATCAGATTAGGTAGTCCAAAGAGGTGCAGAGCACTAGTCTCTCCCAATCTAGAGCTGTCTATAATTGGCTTCTTTGTGAGCAGCACACCTACCTGCTCAGCTGGAGCAGACAGCTTGGGCCAAGGCTAGCCTGCCTACCCTCCATGGGTGCTGGGGAGCTGTGAGTTGATTTGAATCTGAAAGGGATCTGGGACAGAAGTTCAGTAAACCAATTTAACTTAAATCAAATATGTTTGAATTTACATCCATTCAGTTCATATTATCTTAAACTGGTCTGAGCCATTGTGAAAGCAGTTTGTATACTGAGCTTCTGTTGTGTTACAGATTTGAACCAGTTTCTGATTACTTATACCAGTTTTATGTGTACTTTCTGTCCCCACCCTCTGTAAGGGTGCCAGAATGGCAGCTGCTGCCACTGCTGTCACCTAGGATGGAGCCCTGGTAGTCTCTGGAGAACAGCATATGAAGTTGAAGATTTGCATATTAGTTTTTCACTGCCTGTGATCAAACTGCATATCCATAGTGTAAGTGTCATATACAGGTGTGGACATCTAAAATGCAAGCCATTGCTATCCTCCACTTGTAACTGCAGAATAAAGGTACCCTGACATATATCAATGCTTGGAGGAAAGTGTAGGGGGGTGGGGGGGAAATCCTTTGTGTTCCTTGCAGCAACCAGCTTGTTTGTTGAAGCATGCAATTTGTATTGGTAGGTATAGCTACAAATGTTACTCTTGGACAAAAAGGCTTTTTATGATTATTGCTCCTGTGTAGAACAAGCCTCAAAATCTCTTGGCTTTGTTCTTTGAAGTTGTTTTTTGTAATGAAAGGCTCCCTGTCAGCTTCCCCTCTTCCTGCCCCCCTCTACTCCCTCCCCCAGTCTGCTAAACAAACTGAGCCCTCAGAGCTTGCTATGACTGTTTTATTCATTGCTTTATACTCTTTCTTAGCACAAGAGCTTCATCAAATATTTTTCAAGGACAACTGTCTTCCCTAAAGGTTTGCTCAGTAGCGATGACGGTCTCATCCAGGGAATCTATTCTGATTAATTTGACTTTAGCATTTGTACTGCTCTAGTGGGGTCCACATTTGTCAAGGACTTAAAATATATGTATTAGATGCCAGGGAAGTTTCACAAAAGCACAATGGGCTTTGTAACTTTATTAGCTGGATCAGCTCTAGATAGGGTGCTGCTGCTATCTGGCTGGGCAGATTGGAAAGTAAGATAACATTCAGAACAAGACGAGCAAACAGGCTAAATCTCTGTACTCTCACTTAGTCTGAAAATGTGCAAAGAGCTACAGGGGTCTTGTTATTTCCACTGCTCTGTATGAAGGAGTCTGATCAGTGGTAGGAGAGCAATGAGAGAATGCAGCCAGCAGGTGGCTGTAAACTCATGAAAACAAAGAACAACAAAGAATACACACTATGTGGAAGAGGGAACGTGCTGGGTCGGTTGCAGCAGTGGAACAGCTGGATCCTGGACCTTGTGCCTGTGCATCCGTAGTGCTGTTCTAAGCCTTCTGCTTACAGTCTGTTCCCATTTCATTGGCTGCTCACATTGTGTTCAGCAACACAGAAAAAGGCACTTGCTATTTTCAGTTCCTTTTCTTAGGGCATGCACAGACATTACACTTAGACCAATCCAAGGGAACGTAGATTGATTTAAACCTGTAACCGTACAGGAGTTCAGTGCACATAGACTGATCTAAAAATGGCCCCGAGCAGTCTAAGACCTGGTGCAAGGTAAGCTCAGTTAACCTCAATTGAGGTTATAGAGCAATGCATTAAACTTGTATACTGTTTCCCTATTGCTTCAAGTTAGATCACTGTCTTCCAGCAGCCCAAGCTGCTCTGTAGCTGAGCACTCAGCAAGCCCCACCCATGGGCTGTCCCAGTGCTGAGTAAGCATAGCCCCTTTCCCCATCTCTGCCTCCAGCCATGTTTCAGCTGCAGGCAGGCAGCAGGCAGAAGGGAAGCATCTGTGTCCCCTGCATGAACATAGGACCTGAATGGCACTGCCTGGAAGTAGGACTAGGGGAGCCCAGGGCAGGAGATCCAGTGTCCTGTGCCAGGGCACAGACATTTGGGGCTTGAAGCCATCTAGCCCTACTCATCTGGGGAGTGCTCCCAGTCCCAATGGGCCAGGATATAGTCAGCCAAGGGCTTCCTGCCCTGTGTGGAACTCTCTCTTTGCAACCTCCCTGTGCTGCACGTACTCGGTGCACCATGCCTGGTCTGTGAGCCTGCCTCCTTTGCCAGGCTTCATGGAAGATCTCCCCTTGGTTTCACAGATCGTATGGAGCATTCATGAGACTGCCATCTCACCTTGAGGGGGTTGAAGGCTGACTCCACAGTCATGTGGCATTTGTCAGGCAGTGGTGACAATGCTCCTTTCAGTGGTCCAGCTGCCCTGGGTAGGGCTTCATAATCCAGGGCCTAATGGCATAAGCCAGGTCCCTAAGGATAAGATGGGGAGGGGGGTGCCAATGATGGATCTGGGGACTCCAGAAGTGTAGCATCCACTCTGTCATCTGGGGGGAGGAGGAATTCTGAAAGACATGGGCATCATGGGTGTTGCCTGTCCAGCTGGTGAAGATGTGGATGAAGCAGCTCTGGTGGTTGACAGCACCTTCTGGGACAACAGAGAAGTAGCCCTTGTGGTTGATGAACACCTGGGTGCCTTGGGGTGGGCACAGGATAGAGATGTAGGTGCTATCCATGGCCTCCATGAAGCTGGGAAAGCCCATGTGGCATAAGACCGCAGCCACCTCTTGGGGGTTGATAAGACAGATGAAGCAGTTGGCTAGAATGCCCTGGATGGCTACTCACACCTCCCAGATGGCTTCTCTGGCCATGGGCTTGCTCATACCAGACTTGGTGGTTGTGTGGACTGCTGGCAGTGGCCAGCTTCATGGTGGTGATGCCCAGCCACTTTTCCAGAGTGAGAGGTAGCCACATGTTGATGTCCTGGCATGCAACCTGGGGGCCACCTGGGCAATGATGTCCATGAAGGTGGCCCAGCACATTCGGAAAGTATGGACCCACTGTTTGTCATCCCAGGTGTCCAGGATGATCTGTTCCCACTAGCTGCTGCTGGTGGCATGGGCCCAGAACTGGCAGTCAGTGCCTTGGAGATGGTGTCAAAGCACCCTTGTATTCATAGCATCCTGAGTGGCCTTGTCCTTATTGACCAGTTGGAAGTTGTTGGCCCAGGCCAGGTCACTTGGGCACAGGGTGTGGTAGGTGGCCCCAAACAGGATGGCTGGCTGCTGGCTTGGAGGCAGGAAGCCATGTCCCATGGCAACCAACTGCCACATGTCTAGATGGCTACATGTGATGTCCTGCAGCCTTCAAGAGTCACTCAGGGTGACAAGCAGGACATGCTGCAGCTCCTCAGTCTGTGTGCTTGGGTGTAGGTGGTGGGGCTCCATGGCAGGGCATGGACATGCTGGGACATAGAGGCACATGCAGTTCACAAGGGAGGGCACTCAGTCCAGGGATTTTCTTGAAAATTCAGTATGAGGCACAGGGGAAGGGTCTGCAGTGACATGGCAGGGGGTTAGGGGTGTGCTTTCTCCCACCTAGCAGCCAGTCAGGGGTGGTCTGGGAGCTCAGCTGCATTTGGCAGTTTCTGGCAGCCTGGGGAACCCCCAGTGTAAGCTGGGAGACATGCAGGAGTGCCCTCTGCTTTCAGGCCTCAGTAAGTGCAGGCTGCTAGTATGCCTCCTCCTTAATGGTGAACGCATACTGTTTGGTCCTGATCTAAATTAGGCCACTTAAAGAAAACCATATAACTTGGATTGATTCCTCCCTTGACTTCATGAACATCTGTATATGGCTTTTGACTTTAGCTGCATTAACTCCTGGCCTCAAAACACTCTAGGTTTTTGATCTTATATCCCTTCTATTTCAATATTTGCTCTCCTAACATTCCTACTCCACAGGCAACATCCAAGTCAAAGATTCATTCTGTTATTTTTAACCTTGTTTTTAAGATGGCTCTCCATCTTATTTTCTCATGCTTATATTTTAGCAATTATTCATTGCCAAGATTTAGCAATATTTGCTTCCAATTACACGATGTTGGCCCTGAATACCCTTGTTAGCTTAATTTGTTTTAATTTGGCTTGTTGAACAGACTTTATAAAGCAAAAAATAGCAACTGTCCCTCGGTCGTAAGCAAATGAAGCTACTCTCTAGAACAGAGTAGCTGAAAGAAAAAGTAAGGAGCTAAAACAAACTGATTCAGCAGACTTGCTTTATTGCAAACTTAGCTAAGAGCATTCTTCAAGGTGCAGACACAGCCCGGGATGACCACCAGAAAGCAAGGGTTAGTGTGAGTGGAATAACAACTTTCGCAATGAGCTATTTTCTTTAATTCAAAGTGAAAATAATTCGAGCAGGCATTTGGACTGAGTTTTCCTGTCTCTTTCCCTAGTATTAACACATGTTTTGTGAGAACCTTTTTGCAAAAGGCTTGTGAAGAATTAAGAAGGGGGAAAAAGAAAACTTGTCCCTTTTGTTTCCAAATGTCTAATTAAATTAGAATTCTAATTGTCGTGAATTATCAGTGGGGTGTTTATAATGATCCTTATGAAATTCTCTAGCTGTCTGGCAAAAACAAATCCCTTCAGTAGGTTAATTAGAATAATGTACTAACTGCAAAGAACTATGCCACTTCCCTAAGACTGAAGAGGATAGATTCTCTGTGATTCACTTTTGTGTTCAGCACATGAAACCATCTTTTAGCTTCCTAGTCATACGGCCCAACTGCCTGCTTTAATGCTAGCCGTCAGGATGCTAGCAGTCTATTCAGGAAGAGGGGCAGCCAGAAATAGCTAGAGCTGAATCTACTCTAGTACATTGGGATGGGTAAAATATGGCCCATGGGCCAGATCCAGCCTGCCAATTGATTGTATCCAGCCCCTGGCTGCCCCGTGGTGCTTCACATGGGGCTGACCCCTGCCCGCTCCTGGCCAGGGCAGCCCATGCTGCACTCCTGCCCTGCACCCACTGATGGGACCACTCTAGCTACCTCTTCCCAGTGGGGCTGCTGCTGGTGCCAATGCAGCCACCCAGGTACTGTTTGGGTCCCTCTGCCTTCAGCAGCTCTTCCTCCTCCTGGCCCTGTTGCACCAGTCTGGGCAGCAGGTAGTACAGAGAAGCAGTGGTGACAGCCATGGCAATGTGTGCAGGGCACCACATGTCCAGCCAGGTAGTGGGGAAGCTGCAGCTGGGTGGCTCCTGCCACAATGTGTGGGCCTCCAGCCCCAGCTCCTGCCACCTTCCACCCATTCTACCAAGACAGCCAGGAACTGGAGCTAGAACTGGAACCCTGTGCACTGGGGCAGGAGCTGCCTGGCATGGGGTGGTAGGTATGACTGGGAGCGTGATGCAGGCTGCTGCAAGTGGGAGAGGGCAGGACTTGGCCCCAAGCAGAGTGCCACGGGGGCAACTGTGGGTCAGATGTGGGGGGGGGGGGGGCAGACCACCCCTATACCTGCACTGCACTGCCCTGGTGAGCTCTCAGGAGAAGAGTTTTTAGCTGAGAAAGTGTTAAAGCTAGTAGTGTACTGGTAGCAATTTTTTAGACTGATACTGAAGGCTGCTTTTTAATGAGCCACATTGGCTGATACTGATCCGATTGCTGATATTCAGCCCAGCATCTTGGAGAACAGTGTCCCTTGTGGGAAAAGGGGTGAGGGAAGGGGCTTGGGGTTACAGATTGAGGCCCCCATGGTAAGGGAGGGAGTGGGGCTAGGGCATGGCTAGGGTGTGGAATGGAACTACAGCTCATCTAGGGGGCATAGGGTGGCAGCTCCTGCCGCTATGTGCACTGTGGGAGGGCACGGGGCTATGTGTCCCTTGGAACTGCACATGGGGTAGAGGGTGGGCTGCCACTGCAAGCTGGAGCTGGGGCCAGCACTGGGCTCTTCCCAGTGGGGAGCCAGGTCAGACCGTGCTCAGAGTGGGCAGCAGTGGCACTGGGGGTGGGGGGGCTATGGTGAATTTTGGGGTGGCTACAGCCCATCCTATAGCCCCCCTCCCAGCGTTGCCACAACCTGCCCCAAGTGCAGCCCAAGCCCAGCTCTCCCAGCAAGAAGAGCTTGGCACAGCCTTGGCCCCAGCCCACAGCTGCATCCTTCCCACACATCATGCACAGATCCAGGGGCATATGCCTCCCATGCCCTCTTGGGGTGTGGGTAGTGGTGAGAGCCACACCCACTCCCTGCACCTCCCAGATGAGCCCCAGTGCCAGCTCCCCTCCCTCTCACTGTGATGGCCTCAGTCTGTCCCCTCCCCCTTCTCCTTTCCTTTCCCAACGATCCTTCCCCCATAGCAGATGTACCAGCTGGATGCTGCTCTCCAAGCTGCTGGCCTGCACTCTTGCCTGACTGCCTGCTGTGCTGTGACTGCACACATGCATGGGGCATTTATCAGTGACATCATCAGCCAAAAAAAGTCAATTTGCCAATAATGTTAATTTTCTTTATATTGGTGTTGATACGATATGGGACCAATGTATTGGTGCCAGTGGCAATGTGTAGGGGGTGCAGAGTGGTGCATGTGCACCCCCTGAGACCGCCAGTGCATCCCCTGACCAGCTGCACTTGCCACTTAGGTGATAGGCAGGGGGGACCAGCAGGTGTGCTGGTGCTCCGCCTGCAAGCGGCAGCCAATTGCTGCGATTGCTGCAGCTGCTTCTACGAGAGGCTGCAGTGATTGGTCGTTACTTGCTTCCAGAAGTGGCCACAGCAATTGCAGTGATTGGCTGTCAGAGGATGGCCCAAAGGGGGACCCTCCCCCCCAGTCTGCAGGATCGTCTGGGGGTGGGGGAGGCCCCCCGGTTGATGGGGCTGGTCACAGAGGGGGCATGTGCTTCCCATGACTAAGGCTGCACCAGTTGCCCATGATTGGTGCACCTCTAGTTAAAGTGCTGAGCATGGCTTTTTAAATCATTGAAGCGCAATATGAATGGTTGATGCAGCTGAAATTATTAGCTTATATCTATATTATGTGAGTCATTTTGGTTTAGTTTGAATTCTGCTCACTTTTTCCATTTCTATCAGCTAGGAGTTTAGCTTTAGAACATTACAGTTTGCATAATTGGCACACAGCTTTTTTTTTTTTTTTTTTTTTTTTTTTTTTTTTTTTTTTTTAAGATAAAAAGTGCTTGTCCTGTAGATTGCTCAGATTTACCTCTTCTTTTTGTATAGACCTTTGCTTTTAGAATTGGAGATAATTTGCCACTAGATGCCTTCCCCAAACTGCTTATTGCACTGAGCTAAGGGGAAGATTGCAGCTTCTCTCTCCTTGAGGGTAAAAGAGTGCTATTTTATTCTTTTATTGGGGATTTTTTTTCTTCCCACACAGGTAGCATTTTACATACAATTTGTTCAGTCTTAGCATGTCTAAAAATAAATGCATTCAAGAGTGTCTGCATTGGAGAATGTGCAGATTAAACCTGAGTTATTCTCAAAGGAGGGAAGTAATCAAATCAATACTTCATTTCCAATTTTTATTTTTTTTCTTTCTTTTATTGTTATATAAAATATATCTAATAGCAATTACTAGTGGGAATTGTATCTTAAATTCTATATGAGCTTACAACAATAAAGAGAACAGGGAAAAGGCAAGGTCCACATTTATTTAACAGTTATTCATGACATTTTAATGGGGGGGGGAAAGGGTTTTAATTGGCCTTTTAGGTGAGCATAGATTGTTAACAATACTTTCCTGTTTTCTATTTATTTTTGTCTCCAAACTAGTAACACTGTTCAATCATACACTGAGATTATACATTTTAAAGTAGAAGACTTCAAATAATCATTTTCAAGGGTAAACCCAGCTGGCCACAACCTGCCTGCTATTTGCTGGAGTGGGAATGGGTAGGAGTGTAGTATGCTTTAAGGAGCATATAAAAAACCGAGACCAGATCCATTCATGTCTACATGGATGAATTTTCTTCCTGTAGGTTCCTTGAGATCCACAGGCCTTAGGGGCCAGTTTCTCATGACCTGCTCTGTAGGAGGGAGGAACACTCACTTCTTTGTTTAGTAGAATATGTCAAAGGAGAACCCCTTGGCCCCTTCTGGAGAGAGCTTCCAAGAATATGCGATCAGGGTTGATTTATTAAATCCAATGACCATTCTTTAAATAGGCAGCCATTGTGCTACCATATGTTCTGTTGTATCAATTCTGACTCGTACAAATAAGCTAGGAAAGATGCTTCTTCTCACTGGTACAAGAGAGTTTATTAAGAAGGGGTTTTTACAGCTTATGTCTGGCTTGAAATTCAGAAGCAAAGAACACCCTGAAGTCTGAATGGTACCTGGCTTAGTTCTCTCTTTGCATGCTTCAGCACAGATGCTCACTTTTACTGTCATTGTCTTACAAACGGACATGACGGTGTTCTGCTGTTAGTAAAAGTGCTAAGAGCTATGCTGCTGTTTGTAAAATTGAGACAGTAGTAAAGGTAATATAATGATGTTTGAGGAGAATTATTTTCTTTCAATGTAAATGATTTATCATAGCTTGTCCTTTATATTGTATTAAACTAAACAAATCCAAACTTAGTGAAAAAGAGTGGGGCTCTGTAATGGGACTGCTGAAGTGATGACGCCCTCTGTGTTGGTGTGAGGGTGGACTGAGGCATGGGTGGTCAATCCAAGGGGGCGTGGTAGTACAGAGTTCACTGCAGAGTGTGCTGAGGTCAAGTTGGGTATCAGTCAAGCTAGGGACAGACATTACACACAAACTGATTTTAAGTGATCACAAACTGGTTTAAACTTGTAACAGAACAGACATTCAGTGCACATAAACCAGTTTAAAAATGGCTGAAACTGGTTTGAGAGAAACCTAGTTGGATGTAGTAGACTTAACTGATTTGGCTCAAACCAGTTTAGGCAATGTCTGTCCCAGACCCCTTGCTAGTTTAAGATAAACCAGACACCCCCTGCATCCTGGTATGCTCTCTGGGCTGGGTGGGGCTCTCTGCTCCACAGCAGAGCTGGCCCCTTTCCTCTGCTCTCTAGGTAGAGCAGAAACTGGCCCTAGCAGTGGCCCCATTAAGGCAAAGTGGGTGGGGAGGAGGCTGATTCTTTCCTCCATCCCCTCTTTCCCCCACCACAGCTGGGATCTGCCTGGAAGCAGAGGGGAGGGGGCTGCACTGGTGGCGCTGCCAGACACCAGCTGCAGGGAAGGGATGGAGGGAGGAATTAACCTTTCTCCCTGCCCCCTTCACCTTAACAGGGCCATGCAGGTTTGGTTGCCCTCAGGGTTGGGAGGGGGGTCTGTTCTATGCTGGGGGGGGGGAACTCTTCCCCCTTCCTCTTCCTCCCAGGGTAGGGAGGGGAGCTCTCTGAGGCTCTGTATAAGGACTCCTCCTCCTCCCTTCCCCACCCCCCAGGGCTGGGGGAGGGGTCTTGCCCCTCCTTCTCTTCCCCTCAGAGGGGAGCGGGAGTGAGAAGCTCAGCTGGGCAGGGTGTTGGTGTGAGGGAGGGTGCAGGGTGTAGAGCAGCAGGCTGGCAGCAGCAGCGGGCAGGGAGGTCAGGGTGCTTGTGCCTGATGTGGGCACAGCTCCAGCCAGCACTGTGCAGACAAGGGAGCAGAGCTTACCTTATCCCCCTGTGTCTGTAGCTGCAGCCCTGGCAATGGGGGGAGCCCTGCACTGGAGCCTGTCGTCTCCCTTGCAGCTGTCTGTGCAGTCCCCACACTGTGCCAGAAGTGGAGGAAGCCCCTTCCCCTGTTTCTGCAGAGTCCGGCACAGGACTTTCCCTCTGAGTGCAGAGCTGCAGGCATGCAGTGTGGAGCACTGGGGATACAGGCAGCCAGCACTGCACTGGGGATGAGGAGCACAGCCTTGCGCAGCCTGCCCCGCTGCTTCTATGCCCAGGCTCCACACTGCGTGCCCTACACCCCCCACCCTCCCTCACCGTGCCAGCTGAGCTCCATGCTCCTGCTGCCCCTCTGCGGGGAGCAGGAAGAGGGGGAAGAGTTCTTTCCAGCATGGAACAGGGCCTCCCCCTGCCCTGGAGGGGGGAGGAATGGGAGGAAGAGTTCCCCCTCTGGGGCTGGGCAGCATCCCATAGAGCCCCCCCACCCCGCAGCGATGGGGACAAAGCAGGGGGAAGATTCCTCCTCTGGGACCGGTCAGTCTCACGGAGCCTCCCTCCCCACCCCTGTGGAAGGGAGGGCTGCTCTAGCACCCCTGGGTTTCTGGCTTGAGCCACTGCAGGCATGTGCCGAACGTCTATCCACTTGCAAACTGGTTCACTCTCTGTAGGTTAGACTAACCTGCAAAGACTGAATCAATTCAGGCGCAGGCTTTTTGAATGTCTGTCCCTAGCCTCAGAGTCCAGGGGTCATGAGAAAATCAGGTTAAGGCATGCCATTAGTTGTACTAGGAGGTCCGGGCCAGGGACTGATGAGGCAGGAACAGGGTAATCTAAGATGGAGATGGGGAAGCATGGTACCAAAAGCAGAAACTGACAGATACTCCTAGCTGGATCTTTGCTTAGTGAGGCTTGGCAAAATCCAAGTATGGGAAAGGCTTACATTTAGGCAAAGCAACATTTTAGGTAGGAACTTAGGCAGGGATCAAGGTAAAAGGCTAGATAGACTAGGCAAAGTTCAGGTGTGATCTAGGCAGGTCAATGAGGTCCTGGGCAGGCCAAAAAAACAACTAGGCAATTTGTTTGCTCAGACAGCTATCTACTGTTTGCCCTGTACTCATACAGGCCAGTTGGGGTGGGCTCTCTTCCTAAAGGTCTTTAAGGTGACTCAGCCAGGGCCCTGATCACCTCCAGCTGTGGCAACTGTACCCTGGCCTAAACCTATTGCAGCAGATATGTTAAAAATGGATCAATCATCACCAGGAATAGCTCAGTCCTTGCCCCAGCATCTCATGCTCTTCTCAAGCAACGGTGTTATTGCGTCCTTTTTCCTCCAGTAGCAAGCCTTGTAGAGGTACCATCTTCTGTCTCATTAGGCACTCTTTACACTTAAGAATTATTCAAATCAAAGATTAAAGAAATAAAATGTTGTTAGTCAACATCATCATTTATGTAGTGACTTGAGAGATGTCAGAATCATTTCTGTAGTTAAGAAAGGAAACAGATTGGATTGTAACAATTTCTGTGGTATTTCACTCTTGTCCATAACTGGGAAGATCTTCACCTGCATTCTCCCTAGAAGACTCTTTCCTTGCTGAGGAGATTTTACTTGAGTCTCATTGTGGTTTCAGACCACAATAGATATGATCTTTGTTAGACATCTGCAGGACAAGTGCTGCAAGCAATACTGAGATCCTTGCATGGCCTTCATGGACTGGAGTCAAACAAGGGAGAGGTCCTGTGGAAGATCTTAATGAGATTTGAATGCCCACCAAAATCTGTTACCATTATCAGACTTCTTCACAATGACATGTTTAGGATGGTTGCTGCCAATAGTTTGGACATGGACCCTTCACTGGTAGAACTAGTAAAATATCAAGCAAGGATGTGTTATTACAGCACAATCTCTTCCAACTACGTCTCGGCTATTCTGCATCTTATTGCTGATGGTCTTCCATCTGGAGTAGGCATCCAGTATTGCATGGATTGAAATCTCTTTAATATCAGCTGGTTACATTCCAAATCCAAGATAACCAGCACCTGCATTACTGGTCTTCAATACACTGATTGTGTTGTGTGTATCCACTCAGTTGACGAGCTCCAGGTCACTCTTGTTTGCTTTTGTAAAGCATATGAAATACTTGCACTCATCAGTTTCATGAAAACCAGGATTCTTTTGCCAGCACACCCTAAACTAGCTGCTTCTTCGCATCGTACAATTAGGCCAAATCCAGACATCAAGGGCCATGTACTTGCAGCAGCACAAATTGCTGCAGTGTACGCTCCTGAATGTGTGCTTCATTATGGGACAAATGATCAAACTGCCCACACCCAGCTCTTCAGGGAGTGCTGGCCCCAACAGTCTTACCTGGTGGCCTGGAGTAACAGGAGCACAGTCAGTCAGCACAGTGGCCTGGCTGGCCCAGCCTTCATGTGTGCTGGCATATGCTTATTCTGCGTGTGTCGCATTGCTTTGTTTTCTGTTTTTGCTACCAGTGGTGGATCCATATATGCACTTGCAGCAGCTCTAATAGCAGCTGCACAAATTCGTGTCAGATATTTGTGCCTTGGCACATGTGCCAGAACATACAGTTTGGTGTGGGGCATGTTGTGCCACACTTTGGGCAAACTGACCCTGCCCAGCTCTTCCCAGATGAAGTTTTTCCTTGTATCCAGTCTGAAACTTCCTTCTAGGAGATCATGGCTATTGCTTCTGGTTTTTCCCTGGAGTGCTTTGGTGAATAGTTGTTTTGCCTAGCCCCTGAGTATAAAATAGGGGTTCACCTAGCCCCTAGTATTCAGGGGTTTGCCTAGCTCATAGTACTCGGGTGTACCAGGGGCTAGCCCCTAGTACGCGGGGTCCTCTGGGGTTTGCCTAGCCCCTAGTATTTTATATCTCATTATGTAAAATACGGTGCTGTCTCAGTCTTTCCAAAAACAATTGGAAAACACTGGCAGGTATAATTAAGTTGCATTAGCAACACATTTTGAACAAAATAGTGCAGTGCAGAACCTTGAGAAACTGTTTTGCTTCCCCCCAACCCCCTGCTGAAAACAAGTCTAGCCCACTATAAAGTTAGTTTTACCTGAGCATTATGCACCATGAAAGCCTTATATTTTGCCAGCAAACTTATTTCTCATATTTTTTATCTTTCTGTGGTTGCTGTAAATATTAATCATGAATAATAAATTTAAAAAGATACTACTGCCCTTTTTTGTAGGTCCCAAAAGAAAACAGAGTTTTTTGTTACTGAGTTGGGCAAACAGCTTTTGTTGGTATATCTTACATAAGATTAGATCCTGGAAAGTGTCTCTTCCGCTGCTGCTGGATCTCATAATGTTATAGTATCTTTGATTTAAGGATCTTAGTGTTGCTTGCAAAGGGAGGTACATGGAGGAACACCTGGGGGAAGGGAAGATGTATTTAGCTAAGACCAAGTACCAGGGCCCCAATTTGTGATTCTGCTGGAGGTAGTACTTCCTGTTCTCTTGTCTTTTAAGAATGTAAGCTTTTGGGGACAGGTCCTTTTTCTGTGCCAGCCAGCTATAAATTAGCTGGTAAGCCATGTAGCCATGGAAGCACAGAGTTCAGTGTGCTCCCCAGACTAGTTACTTGCACATGCCTGCGTTTATTCAAGGCAATAATCAAGACCAAATCTAATTTTCCTACAGGAGTTAGACTGGAAAGTCTTGGTCAAACACTGGTTGTGCATTCATATCCAGGGAAACTAGTGAAGGAAAATTTTCCTGAAAACAATGATTCACATTTCTTCAACTGTCAACAGACTTCTAAAATGCCAAGAAAATGTGCAGGTAATTTGAGGACAGTCAGGCTTTGTCTGACAAAATATTGGAACCTCTTTAATCTGCAGACAGGGAGTTCAGTGCATCTGTTAGATGCACTGAACCAGTTTCAGCATGGTCTCCTATCCACACTTCTGTCCACAGTTGAACAGTACTATGTTAACCCTTCCAGTGGCAGTGGCCATAGGGTATCTGGCCAACACATTCTCAGGTCAACTCACAGAAGCAACATGGGGGTTTTTTGAGTGATTTCACAGTATCCCTGGTGTACTGCTTGACAGTCATGTCACAATGAATAGCTTACCAAGATGGGGGCATCTGAGTGTGATTATAACATCTGGGTACCTATAATGAACTTTCAGAGAAAGGAATTGCTTGTGAGGAAAGGGATAACTCCTGGATTTTGTGCTGTCTGGGCTCTCTGGTTTTGTGCTCACCCACACAACAGGAAGACTAGCTGAACCATTTTAACATGGCTTTGTTTTCACTAAGCTACTTCAGATAGTGAAGCATCTTTAACTTGCTACGCTTTGAAAGGTTGTCAATTTTCATTGGCTATTAGCCCACTGTAGACCTTGGGTACACAGCTCCTCACAAATTTACTGGTTTAACTTTTAGTATAAACCAGAGAGCACAGATTTCCTTGTGAGCTGCTCATATGTCCTTGTGATAAAGTCTAGAAATTATAAAGGAGAGAGCTTTCTTGATGCTTAAAACACCAGTGGACTTATTTGTGACTTATACCTGGGGGCAGATCCAGAAGGGGTATAGTGGTGTGGCTGCACCCTGCCTCTGGGGACTCTCTTTATAAAGTCCCAAAACATGGAAGAATTTCTTCCCCTCCCTGCTTTCCCCCCCCCCCCCATGCTCAAAAGCATGTTCTTCCACTTCCCTCCCCTACTTGCTTCTGCTGCTTTCCCCTTCTGTGTCAAGGGTGAGGAAAATTTTAGGTCTGCTCCTGCCCACTTGAGCCAGGCTTCATGGGGATTGACTCAGCTGGGCACAGCAACAGCAACAGTGGATGCAGCACTGATGGGCAGAGGGTTGGCTATTATATGCTCCCACACCCCCTCTTGTCAAATCCTGGGTCTACTCCTGTTTACAGTAGTAAAAATGAGAGGAATATCAGTTGTAGAGTTTCAGTAGGATCATTGCATATGTATATGTATGTAATATGTGTATATGTTTTAGAATCATCTTTTTGGCTTAAGCATAACACCCGTGTGGAAGATCCTTTCGTGGGCTTGGTTAAAGCTGCATGTCTGGACATTTTCCAAAAGACACGTTCACCTACTCGCATGGGTTCCTATCAAGAGGTGTTTGAATCACCCCCACAATGTGAGAGCTGAGGTTTTCTTAAAATATAGGAGGGTCCCCAGTATCCTTGTGGTTGCAATATGGGGATGAAGTAAAATCCCTGCCATGAGAGTGAAATCTTGTAGGAGTGTATAGTCATGTACAGGGAACACCGGTCCAGGAGTAAAAAATAATAACAACAATGCAAGTTACCCTTCAAGCATTATGGATGGGTTTGGGGGGGGAGGGGTGTGTATGTACTATGAGCTACTTTTAGGACTGGGCGTAAGACAATTATGGGTTTAGAAATAATTGGAATAGGGTACACATTCTTCTTTAAGTTGCATTCTTTCTCTGTATCATGGCATCATGTATGGGACGCACATCTCTGAGCTCTGGGTTCCTCAACTCTCACTGAAAACCTGAGCTATAGAACTTTGCTGCTATACTTGTGGGATATGGCCTCCTCCTAACTGCCCCTACTCTTCTTCTAGATCCTACTTTTGGGGGATATAGACGTAAACTCTTGAATAGACACTTAAATTTTGCCCTCCCTTCTCTTGCAGGATAACTGCATCGCTTCTGAATTCAGATCTGTCCCTGACTGGGAGGGCATCGTTTAATGGATTTGTTCCTAAAAATAAAAGAATGATTTAATGGAATCATTTTCTTTCTCTTCAGTTGTAAGCTAAAAATGATTTTTATAACAATGGGGGAAAATGAAACATGGTCCAAAATAGCAAAAAGAAGACCCCGTTAATTAACTAAGCAATCATCAGTTTGATCTAATCTCTTTGAAGTTTTTCAGCAGCTACATGCAAACAGTATGCAAAGAGATTAGTAATGTAGGAACACTAGTGTTGGCGGTAAGGTCAGGCTCTTAATCAATAATAACTTGGCTTGAACAGATATCTAATCTAAAAGAAAGAGGTCATCTCCAATCAGGTACTTCCAAAAGATTGACCAACAACATCTAATTACTGAATACTTAGTCAAGTTGTGACCTTGGTTACTGCTCTTCCTCCACACACTATTAGCTAATTCTCCATTCAGTTCTGGACAGTGGATTAAACTCCCCTCTTTTTCCCCCTGCCCCCCATTATTTAATTAGCTGAACTATTAAACAAAAATGGCTATGCTATTATAGCCTATTTGACATCTCAGGAGTGCAAATCCTGCTCACTCTTGAGACTGCTCAGGCCTTTAAATATCACAGGAGAGCAATATTGGATTCTGTAGGCATACCATGCTGCTCTCAGTATAAAATACATGCATTAATACTGAGCACCCATTAGAATATGATAGAAGGGATAGTCACTGGAATGGCAATTATGGAATTATAGCAGTGGTCCCAGAAATACTGTGCTGATGGTTGAAAAAAATCTTGCTCATCTTGTAACAAAAGAATATTTCATCTGTTAGGGTCACATGCTGCACTTTCATCCACTTCTCTAGTTCTCAGAAAGGTAACATTGACAAGTCAAGGCAAAATATTCCATGTCCCTTAGCAGGTTCTAATCCAGAAGTCAAAATTTAAAAAGAATGCTCTTCAGAGCAGGGGTTTCCAAACTATGGTACACACATCCATGGGGATACACAAGACATCTCTGGGGTGTGCACAGGAGAAATTTTATAATTTGCATTATAATATTGCTATTTAATGGGTTAAAATATAAAATGTATACTGGTAGGAGCATGCAGGCAGCTGATAAATCTGGAAGGGGGTATGCAATAAGAAAAAGTTTGGGAACCTCAGGTTTAGAGGATACAACAGGCATTATTTAGAGAGCTTTCTCTATCTCTCTTTTTCTTAAATGGGATCAAATTATTCATCTTCTCTATCTAGAGAGCATTAATAATTGGCAAACACTTTTGTGTACAGACCTTGGATTCAGTGGACTTTTGTTTTTATTACTGAATGGGTACAAAGCAAAGTTCATTCTTTGTATTTTGTGAGCTTCTGCCTGAAGAATCAATGGTCTTTCTATAATTTAGAATTACAATGCCCTGAGATCTATTTACATAGATTCTTCATTACAAGTCATAAAGTAATCTGGGAGCTAACTAGGGACAGAGATCTGTGGTTCTAGATGGTTCTAGATCCTTTCTTGCGGTGTGATCTTGACAGATGTCACTTGACTCTACCTCCCTCAAGTCACTAGAAAACCTAAGTAAAAGCTATGGCCACAATGAAAACTAGATGCTGCATTTTAATTTGAGCCCTAATGGGCAAATTGATTGGAAAACTCAGATGCAATATGGTATTCCTTTCCTTAAAACTTCTTGCCTAGCAAGCAGCCAGGTTAGCTTTTCATGTCATTTTTAGGCAGTTTCAGCACTTGGTTCATTCCAAATTTGGGAGGGGGGGGGGGAAGAAAACTTGTTTTTTTTTTTTTTCCTAGATTCTAATTCATTTCAAGCCTGTGAAATCAAATGTGGATGCTGTTACTGTAGAAGACTGGTATCACCACACACAAATGAGTTGTTAAAAACAAATTTGTTTTAATTACTTTCATATTTTACCTTGGATCTTACAGTAGCTTTCAGCTAGTCTCCAGGATGTTTTAAATGTAAATGACATGATTCTAGCTATTTCTGAATATTTGGAACTCTCTAAAACATTGACCGCATGTAACGTTCACTTGTCTCATCAGAAATACATTTTTCACCCTGGGGTAATTTTTTTCCATGAAGATATGCACCGTAACAAAATGACAACAGATTGGAATAGTTTAGAAGTTTCTATATCGAAATACAGTGAGTTTGAGGTTTTAAAAGATTCTACTCTATTAAAAGCTTAAAAACAACCCTCCCTTCTCATCCCATCTCCAAAGCAAAACACAAAAACCCCTGGTTGTGCCATGAAGAGTTGCATGGAATTTTATATAGAATTAATATTAATATAAACCTGTTGTAGTTTCTGGTGGCACAAGAAGAGTAATTTTCTTGAAAATCACTGTGGTCTGTGTACTGGATAGAGTAAGTCAATATTTTCATTGCCTCATCTGGAGAACAATTGAGAATCTATGATTCCCAGGGAGGACAGATGCCAGGGGGCGCTTAGGATGAAGCATCTGAAATGCAAGTCCAATTGTTTGCCAGTGTCCAGTCACTCACTTTCCTGATTCAGCACAGCTTGCTGACAGTGGTGTTCTTCTGGGGAAAAAGAAAAAAGACCATCCTACTGAACTGCTTCTCTTAGAGCTGCTGATTCACTGAGCATTATTACTGCAGACTGTAACAAAGCAGCCTTTCAGACATGGACGCACAGGCACAGCAGGAATTAACAGGGGGAGGTATGCGTATGCGCGCATGCGTGTACATGTGAGCACACATGCAAAAGGATATGGATTTTCCCTAGAAATAAATGGACCTTAAAACTGAACCATTGTTTAGGCATCCCAGCTGGCATGTTACATTGGTAAGGTTTCTTTTCTTTCTTTCTCTTTTTTGTTCCACAGTTTTTTTGGGGTTTTTTTCTGCCCAGAGTTCTGCTATTCAAGGCACACCACATCAAAGCAGGGAAAAGCAGTAAAGGGTGGGAAAGATTGCCTATTTTCAGAAACTTTAGATTCAATATATTAAATGCCATAGAAGGCAGTTTTACACTTCGCTGAGGGGTGACCATTATGCTGCTTCAAATTACAGAATTGTCTTGAGCTACACTGAATGAAAATAACCCAGTTACAATACGGGATGACGAGCTGGAATGAATTCATGGAACCGGGAGCTCAAGTCAGAGACCAGTCACTCTGATTCATGTTATGGTCCAGTATTATTAATATACCTCTGGGAAGCTGTGGAGTCTCAGTGGGCAATTTAGAAAAAACAAGTAATAGCTGTGCCCTTTAGAGCTCTTAGTTGGAATTGGGGGGTCAGAAATAATCAGCAAAAAAAGGAACAAATCATAATAAGAATTGAATCTTGAAGATAAAGCTGTGTAAATTTCACAGTGACAAAAGTGCTAGACTGACATCCTAGGAGGTCAAAGTTGCCTCTTTATACTGACAGGCTAGGATGTATATTGACAGCATCAGTGTGAGATCTTTGACATCGTTGGCTCAATGCACTTTCATCTTGATTTGAAGGGACCATTACTGGGGATATTTCTATGGATTTCTGCAGTAGGTAACAGTGAAAAATAAAAGCATCAGGGTATCAACTAGTTTAATTTGTGATACAACTTAAAATGGATACTAAATCTTTTTTTGCTAGATATTCAGTTGGTATACATTGATGTCACCCCCTCAACTAAGATGAATTCAAGTAAATTAGACCATTTTCCAACTGGCTTTATTCAGTACATATAAACATTTGAGAGCTTTTCTTTCTGACCATTGAGGCCAGAATGTTTCCTAGAAATATTTTCTATTTTGAAGAAAATGATGTGATAGATGCAATGTTAAGTCCTAATTCAGCAGATTGAGTGTTTGAGCTGGCTGGAAGAAAGAACAACCAAACAGTTTCATTTTGTGAAAATATTCAGTTTTGGAATTGGCTTTAATTCTGTTGCAAAACAAAACACTAGATTGTACCAAATGCTTCACAGAGGATCAAGTATGGCCCTAGTAGCCAAGGGGTGAAGCCACTTGCATGTGTGCACAGTATCAAGGTCAAATGCTCATTCTCACTGTACAGGAGGGACTCAAACTCTAGTTTCCTACATCTCAAACAACTGCCCTCACTGCCAGTCTAGTCACTGTTCCAGGCTGGGTACCATTCTCCTCCTCTTAGTTTTTCATGAAGCATTTAAAAAGGTTTTTCAGTTTTGTTTTTCTGTTCTAGAATGAAACATATCTGAACTCTTGAAATTATTTCATAAACTGGAATAATTTTCCAGTTAGCAGTACTACTGATATTTGTCCTCTTGCTTTCAAAACTGATTTTTTATTTTTCCTTAATTTTTTGTGCTTTATAAAATGCTTTTTTTTCTTTGCTTGGTTTTTTTTTGAGAGAGGCTCATGTTAAAGCGAAGCTCCTGCTGGACTTGAGGTGTATAGTAACTTGGTTCCTTAAACACCAAATATTTCCATTGAGCTATACAGGAAACCTCAGAGTTCAAAAGGCACTGGGCTTAAAAAATATTTTCATCCCAAGATATTTCTCAACATCTGTATAGCTTATGGGGAGTTTAGGCTGTATCTTGTAAATTGATATGCTATTTCTGGATTAGACATTTCTGGGCTCAAATCCTCTAGCAGATGCTAGGCTTCCATCTAGAGCTAACATGTCCCATGGTCACCTGACACTGGCCTGCATTTCACAGGTCAAGGTTGTGAATTACTAGCTGAGGATGGAGACCAGCAGCTTTAAATGCTTTTAGCTGCTTCATTCTTCCTCCATTCAGTCTGCCTTAAGCACTATGTCAGCCCAAAGCCTGTGCCCAGTATACAGCTGAGACAACAGCTGTAAGGCCGTTTAGCACATTTTTAAATTTAGACTCGTAGCATGCATTTAGGATGTAAACAATGCAATGGCAGCAAGCAAATCACACTCGCACCTAATTTCTGTGAGTGAAACATGGCTGGTGACTTTAAAACAGTGTCTTTGGAGGAGGCTCATACAGCCAAGTACTGGATATATGAAAGTGTATCCAATCTACTTTGCAACACTCCACACCAAGCTGAATTACTCATCAGTGGGAAGGCTCTCTGGAACGCTGACCAGGAAGCAGCGTTAATGTGTCTGCCAACATAATTTCAAACAGTTAATTTAACTTGGGGCTGTCTGATTTCTAAGCTCCTGGGCTAGGGATAGAAGTTACACAAACTGGTTTAAGTAATCAGAAGCTGGTTTAAACCTGTAACAGGACAAAAGTGCATTGCACATAAACTAGTTTCAAAATGGCTGAAACTGGTTTAAGATAAACCTGGTTGAATGTAGTATCAAACTTAACTGATTTAAGCCTAACCAGTCTATGAAACTTCTGTCCCAGACCGCTTCCTGATTCAGGTTAAATCAGAGACCCCAGCATCTCAGCATGCTTTGCAGCCCTGAGCTAGGCTGTGCTGTCTGCTCCAAAGAGCAGGGCTGGCCCTGCCCACCTGCTCCCTAGTCTTACTGGCTGAATCACTGTCACCCCCACCTCAGCAAACCCTACTCGCACAGCCCTCCCGGGGTGTAGGCCCCTAGATCTGCACATGGGATGACAGGAGGCTGCCACTGCTACTTGGGGCCAGCAGCAGCACCAGTCTTCACCGTGCTGGGTGTGGGCTGCACCCAACACTGGTCCCTGTACCCCTGGGAGGAGTCCAGCACAGCCCCACAGCCCTCCTGGGGGTGTGGGTCCCCAGATCTACATGTGGGATGACAGGAGGCTGCCGCTGCTGGCAAGTGACATGAGTTTTGCTTTTAGCAGTTTAAGATGCTGTTTTCCAGAAGTTTTCCAGAAACCCCTGCACCTATCTCCTTGAAAGTTGGCAGGCTTCATGCCCTCAGAAGGGGTACCATCCTTGCAACTTTCATCTGAATCAGGCAAGAAATGAAAATATAGGCATTTTCATGAATCCCCATTACAGCCTATGGGCGAAATGAAATGAAACTCTGTCCCTTTGAAATGGCGAAACAGAAGTCGAAATGAAATTGTGCTATATTGCACAGCCCTTCTACACAACCACATACATACATGCTCATGTAGAAGTTCAGGATCAGGATACAAACTTTTAAACTTGGTCTTATTTTTACTTTTAATGGAAACCTTTTTGTACCCAGAAAGAAATGGGAATAATTATCTCTGTTCTTTATAGCTGGGGTGAGAGTGAATCAATAACTAGATTTTGTGTGTCTCAATGAATAATACATGCTTTTTGAGGGGAGTAGAGTACAGGGAAAGGAAAGCATGCCAATCTTTGACTAACCTAGTGGGTCCAGTCTGTTGCTCTGTAAATGTAAGGTCCCTTCGAATGTGTTGTATGCTAATCTAAGGAGTGCAATGTTCAAATAATTGATTTTTTTTCATTTCAGTGGCTGAACTGGGAACAACTACAGCCATAGCTTAGATTGAACCACTCAGGGGAGCATGGGGGAGGGGTGCATTTCCTGTTTTAAAAAAAAAAATGTGTTGAATGAAATGTTCCATGGGTTTTTTGGGGGGGTCAAATGAAACATCCTGGCAAATGAGAGGCTTTGGTTCATAATCATTCTTTGATTCAGGACCAGGATTGGAACTAGTCCTCTGCATCATCAAAAAAAAAAAAGCCTTAACCACTGGAAAGGAGCATGTTGTGAGCTCTTTCAATTATTCCTGCTGCCAGGAGAGACTGAGGTCATCTTCCTGCTCCTGGATACACAGTAGTATTCTCCTAGGGCATAGGAAAGTTGGATCTAAATCCCTCAAGCCAAGTTTCTCCCACAGTGTGGGTGAGTATGCTAACCCTAGGGCTAGGTACAGACATTCAGAAAGTTCAAGGCGGAATCAATCTAGTTACGCGGTTTTCTGTAAGAGTCTTAGTTCAGATCAGGAGCAAATGGAACACACACTCACCCTTTGGTGGGTATAGGCAAATCTTAGAACAGGTTCCTCCATGTTTAAACCAGTCTCTACACCAAACTTCTGTTCTGTTACAGGTATAGACTGGTTTCTGATCACATATTTGTAAAAGTGTAATATCTGTACCTGGCCTAGAGGTCTTCCTGCTGCAGTTTTACAAATCGTACTCTCTTCTTCCATTGCTTTTCTTTCAAGTGCCTGAAAGGAAATGGTCCATCCTACCCTGAAACATTACATACTAGTTTTCAAGAATGTTTGGTTTGACACAAAACAATTCTTTTATCCAATTCTTGTGCCATTTTAAATTTGCTTTGGAGCAAACCAAACTTTGAAAGAACATTTTTTGTTCAGCAACTCAGCCAAAAATCAATTATTTGCACAGCTGTGTGTGTGACGTGGCCAGTATTCATTTTCCTGAGATGTCCTTGTTGAAGTGTTCTACAATCTGAAGGAAAGCTCTGACAGTCTAATTTGGACCAAGCTAAGTTTTGCTGAAATGGCAGATGATGTTAGAACTGAGCTCTGAGATCTGATGTACTCTTACACTATGTGCAATACTGCACAGGAGGGAAGAGGATTAAAGAATTTGTAATACCAATGTAAGACCGCTAAACTTGGATTATAGGCCTGATCCTGCACCTTAAACTGCTACTGGTGCTAAGAGAGCTTTGGAAGATCAAGGAGCATACATTTTGGTTACTAAACAGAGCTGCTCAATCTGCTGGGCTAACCTAAAGCAGGTGGTTTAAACCTTTTTGCATCACTGTATCCCCTGGCAGCCGGACGCAGAGCAGTGTACCCCTGGCCACTGAGCGGGTGGTGGGAGGGTGGGGGTGGCAAGTGGCTGGACTCAGGGTGGTGGCTGCGGTCATGTGTGAGCTTTCCCCATTCCCCACATCTGGCCAGGTGAGTGGCTCCTGAGCAGCAGCTCAGGATGCTGCTTGGTGGTGCTCTGTCGCACACCTGCCCACACGTACCCCCTTGGGCCTTCTCAAGTACCGCTGGGAGTAGGCATACCCCTGGCTGACAATCCCTCAGTTAAAGTATCAGAGTTCCATTCCCTGGTTGCCCATGTGCTTCAAAAAATATGTTGGGCATTATTTAGTTCTGCTTTTTAACAGACCTAGTAGCAATATGCAGACAGTTTCCAAACACATCTCATCTCCTATCATTTAAAAACCATTGCTCTCTCTTTACAGCGGCAGAGGTCTAGCAGGGAATAGGTACATTGTATCACTTTGCACCATAATAGGGGAAAGAAAAAGGAATTATCTATAATTTGTTTCTCCATCCAGACAAGTCAAGCTAAGTTATGATGAGAGCGGTGCAGCAGTCATGATCACCTACCGTTTTATAGCTGATGTGATTGTTTTTATGAAGCCTATAACATTTTTAACAGTGCTGTTGTGCTGATCATAGTTCTTGTCTCAGCAGAACAATATCACTACAGTCAAGTCGATTCAGAATGCAGGCAAGGCTTGCTAGTGACAAGATGTGAGAGGAAAGCTTATAGAGAGGATTCTGTTCCTTCATCAGAAATGGAGAGAGAGAGTAGGGAGTGTCGGTCAGCTGGTCAGAGCCTCCTATAAATTATTCAAAGATTTTTCTTTGGCGAGGTGAAGGACAACTCTGCAACGCTTCAGGTAGATAGAAGCCTGCCATTTAGCATGACTTTTCATCTCTTGTTATTCAAATAATGATTCAGTTAAGGGCACGAGCATGACTGAAAATAAGTATTGGAGGAAAGAGACATTTTTGTTCAGCTTGAGTTCTTAAAACAGCCACCTTTTGACTGCATTTTTCACTGGAGCCTGATGAGAGCTGGCTTAAACCTAACAGCAGAAGGAAAAGTCAGGTGGAGGGGTGTAAAAGAGGCAGTCCCATCACAGTCTTTGCCAAACCCTTAGTGTTCTTGTTATTTTGCCTGCATGCTAATAGCCCTTGTATAATTGCTTCTTGATCATCCATATTTCTTGACTGGGAGAAAATGTAGCATGATTTGAAAGCAAACAAATGACTTACTTTTCTCTTCTGGTGGGGTCTAGTGCCTTGCAACAATTCCCTTCCTCTCTGCTGGCACCCTGACCTCTGCTCTTCTGCAGTCTTTTGTGGAGTGGCCTAAAGAGGAGCACAAAGAGTAGGACAACCTGCTCCTCCAGCCCTCAGAGATCCCTTGAGGGAATAGGGTGCCATCTGGCTTAACCCTGGTTTCTGAATGCCCGCTCCTGTAGCTGCCACTAAATGATGAATGTCAGCTGTCCCATGCAAACAACAACCAGGTGTTTCCCTGACTTGCACTGGTGTTGGTCCTTCTGTACTGTGCAAAAAAGAAATGGGATGGTATACCATATCAGAATTCTTCACTCACATTCACCAGTGGCAGCATTTTAGCCTTACTTTGCAGAGATATGAAGGATTATACAAGATGCAAGAGAATGGGGGGAAAAGCAGATCCGTATGACTTCTTATACATATATTAGTGCAACTTGGCAGCCTTTCTAGTCAAGGCAGTTACACTAGTGTAAAAAGAAAGAAGAACCTGATTTCAGGCATTCAACTTATCCCTGGATAATACCATGCTTCTGGCCCGTTCTTAAATCTGAAACATCCACCTTCTCTTCTCTCTTGTCTCCCTGTGATCACATGACACATTACCAGAAGAATCGGTATTTTGTAGATCAGTGCATCAGTGTGTGACCTTTTCTGGTGTCTTAAGTTTTGGTAGGGGGTTTTAATTTTTTTTTTTTTAAATCAGAAATGTTATACTTGCCAGATAGAATTGCCTGGCTGGGAAGGAGGGCAATGAATGTATATACTCTCTTTGTGTTAACTCTTCAGAATCCTTCTGAAAGTTTCCACTTTCTGAAATAAGTTTGGCATTCAGAGTCTGCTTCTCCTTTTGCTGGTAGCAGACTTGAAGAAGAATGGCTTGTGTTCAAAAGCTTGTCTAGCTCTATTTCAGCTATGCAGCTGGTCCAGTAAGAGATACCACCCAAAGAAATTCTTGCCTCTAGTTTTTTTAAGTTATTGTTTTAAAGCAGATATTTATACAGGCAAAGAACTCTAACCTGTAAAATAACAGTACCATATTTTACACTGAGAGAGAGAATTAACTCTCTGAGCAGCTAGACTCTAGACTTGGCTTCGCATCCTGGGTGCAATTCCTTGAGAAGCTAATAGAGGCTGTGAATAGAGCCTGAGGGCAAAACTAGACCAGGAAGAATGAAATACTCTAGTTCTTTGCTGCCTGTTATGTTGGTCTTGCCTAACAAGCAGGCACAAAATATAATAATTCTCATTTTATAATGGAATTAGAGGTGGCCAGAAACTATTTTGAGGCCAGATTCTTGTATCTTTTATACTTCCCAGTATTTTAATGGATAGTAGATAGTGTAGTGTTCCACTGAAATTCTGAACAGTAGAAGTTGTTATATAAAATGATGTTTTGTACTTTGTGTGTGTGTGTGCATGCATGCACAAGCACATCATAAAGTGGTTTTATATTTTTAATGCCTAATTAGTATCCATACTGAGTGCAACAGTGAGGGGTCTTAGGGGTGGCTGTGATCTCCCCTAGTGCCCCCTACCATGCCAATGTGGTACTAAAGAACACTCACATTTCGCCCGCCACATCTTTGATGTTAACAGTGTATAAGGGAGGCTGCCTTTTGTCCTCTCTGACATGGTGCTCTGATGTATCTCAGTCCCAGTTCTATTCTGGGTGACTTGGTGCACCCCAGCCTTATGGGCTATGCGTGGCTCCAACCACCCCTGTACCACGCCCCAAGCCTTGCAGATGTACCGGACGTTGTTTGGCCATTTTTTTTTCCCTCTCCGTGCCCCATGGATTCTCTCTGGCTTGTCTCGCAGCCTGTGCCCCCGCTGATGCTCTCTGGCATCCCCCTTTTGGGGCTTCTTGCAACTGTCTGCACTGGGGCTTCTCGCCTTAGGGCTCAGGCGGCCTCGGCCTTACCTGACCCCCACCCAATCCTTTGCTCCCCTTCTCAGGGCTGGGGTCAGTGCACCCCTGAATGTTGTGCCCTCTCTGGCACTGAGGTCCCCATGCTACCGTGGAGCCCCTATGAGGCCTCCTCCAACCCCTAATAGCCTCGCCTGGTCCTCCAGTGTAACAACAACAGCAAAACAATAACACAAGCCCCTGGACTATAACACAAAGTGAAACCTCCTGGCTAAACATCCTCCAGACCACACCACCCCTCACCCGTGTAACTAGCGGCGGGTACATTCAGGCCTTATTCTCTTCCCACCTTCAGGCAGTACTCCTTTTCCCTATCTGCCAGCAGAGAGAGAACGCGCACCCAAAGCCCCAGCCTGGGTCTTATAGTGGTCAGCCCTGCCCTTCCGGTCAGCTGACTCACCAGGTGTGCCCCTAGCAACCAGCCCATACTGCTGCTTTTCAAGTAGCAGGCACCTTAGTGCCCTGCTACACTGAGGACAAATGTGCCAAACTGAACCCTTCTGTCTGGACTTGAGATATTTTG
Organism: Crocodylus siamensis; assembly: GCF_052110815.1. Classification (NCBI taxonomy): domain Eukaryota; kingdom Metazoa; phylum Chordata; order Crocodylia; family Crocodylidae; genus Crocodylus; species Crocodylus siamensis. The sequence continues at coordinate 145,300,895 of NC_143399.1, read as the reverse complement.
GGTGGAAATTTAAAGTTCAAATGGACATTTTTTTTGAACAGAGAGCCAGCATCCTGGCCAACCTTTTATCTCCCTAAAATAAGTTCTGACATCTGAGTCTGTTTGAACTAATGACCGCTACATGACCGAACTGCCAGTTTCCAAGTAATTGATTTTAAAATAGTTTGGGACACTTTGATTTTCTGTAGAACCTCTCATATTCCAACTCCCTCCATTCTAATCAGCTTTGCTTATTTTTTAATTTACCACCTTATAATGGCATATGGGATTTGGAAAATTACTGTTCTCTGTGTACATGTGCAAACAACAAACAGTATGCCAAGAGGAAACTCAAATGAAATTAAACTTGGATCATGTTGGAAGGCAGGGAGCTTTGCTTCTACTTAAAAAGACTTGCAATCTATTGATACAGATCCTGCAACTTTCACTGAAATGGAAAGACTAGGTCAAGCTTGAAAACTGTGCATACGTTTGTATAATTGATTCCGTTTCTGTAGTCCTCATCAAACAATGTTGGTAGGTCATATTTTAAGGTATAATAACTGCAATTCATGACTTGAATGATTTTATTTTTTTAATTTACATGTTGCATTATTTGCAGGCTTGGCTTTTGGAATACATTACAGGTTTATCTACATAAAATGTGTGTATGTACAATTGCATATATATATACACACACATAGAGAGAGGGAGAAAAATATTATAGGCACAGGGGATACACTTATTTAAAAGTATGTATTATTGACCCTACAGAACTGATTCTCAGACTGCTATTCTGCAGGTTCCCATGGTACTCACAGCTATGGGTATAACAATCAGGGCTTGAACCAATGAAGTGCTGAGTGTCCACTACTCTTAGTGATTTTTGACACTTATGGTCTTGAAAATACTATTGTTCTCAGTGCTAAAATCTACTGTTACAAATGTATGATAAAACAATAAATCATGCATAGATTAAAAAAGCACAAAGTATGAAAAAGAGACTCATGCACATGCCATAAGCCATGCTGTAATTGTTTTGTGAGGAGATTCCAGGGTGTCTAGTCAGTAAAACTGTGTGGAAGTCAGAGGGGAGCAGGGATACTGGCTTCTAATATGGGCAAAGCAACTACCTTCTACGTAACCATAGGCAGGTAGTTAAAGCTCCTTGTTGGTCTTTAAGTTCATCATGAAAATGTAAGGAAAACCAAGACCTAGCTAAATACTAGATGCTGCAGATGAATGGTATTTTCCTACATAAGTAAAATGCAAACAAAAGTGCCTTTATTAAAATACTAGGCCATGCAAGTAGAAATCTGAGTTTGAGGGTTGTAATTCTTATCAGTGTTTAATGGATCACAATAACAAACAGTTTTGCAGGGATTTCTTTGAAAATGTCATGGGCCATGTGTTGATGAAACAAGAGGTGTGTGTGCATGACACATTAAAGCAGGCTAAATGCTTTTGTACCACTTAATGGTGTCGATGTCTATACATTTTGGCAGCGTATTGCGCATTAATTCCAGCCGCTGTAGAAAATTCGGCAGCATAATGCACCTTAAATGACTTGGGGCGTTTAAAGGAGTTTTAGTTTGCTGCCCCTCCCACTGCGGAGCGAAGCTCTGGCCTCTGTGTAGCTCCATGGCTCTTCAGGAAGCCCTGCAGGCAGCCTGGCAGCAGCCCAAGAAAGCAAGCTCTGCCCAAGAAAAGTGGTGGGACTCCTCTCCACCCCCTCCTGAAGCCTGCCTGCCTGCCTGCCTACCTGAGCTGCGTGGGGGCCTGGTGCTTTCCTTTGTGGCTGTGGTGTCTCCCGGGACCACCCAAGCTGGGTTCTTGCTGCCTGTGGGGGGAGGGCCACTGCTGCCACAGAGGGAAACACCAGCTCCCCCACAGCCCAGGGACCGCTCTGCCTGCTGGCAGCTCGCCCTCCCCTTCCTACCGGAGAGGCAGGTAAGTCAGTGGGGGGTGTGTATGATATGGGGGGGGGGTGTTAATCAGCCCTAAATTGAAGTGGTGTTTTTTAAAACCCACTATTTCAATTTAGGGTCCCTGTTTCATGTACACACACCAATGGTCTATTAAAATGTATTTCTGCTTTGCTGGGCTAGCCCTGAATTCATTCATTGGGGTTATAGGACCCTGATTCAAAATTTCTTAACAGGATTTTTTAAACACTTTGTATTTTTCTTTATGCAGTAAACAGTTATTCTGTGCATTAAGGTCCTTGGATGAAAAGAAGCTATGTTAATAGAAATATTATTACATATAATTTTCTGTTTCAGGTGGATGCATTTAACCAGGGCAAAACAGGATATGAAGTGTTTGCTAGCACAATTATAACGACACATCAAAAATACTCTGAGACAGTGGCGAAAAAAACTCCAAAAAGCTCATATGGGAGAACAAAGGTTTTATGTGTGATAGTATTCTACGCTTCCAAGTGCACTGCCAAGGAGGTACATTTGTACACCACATGAGTACCTGGAAATGTGCACACAGAGGGCTGACAGCAGGAATACTTCCCTGGCCCTATCCCTAAATATATTGATTTCAAGATGCACTTGTGCATCTAGTATCTGTCAGCTAATTGTTTTTAGTTTATTTAGAAGGTTCTGTTCTTTTCTTAAGTGCTTTTAGCTTTAGCTAAGCCTGCAGGTTTGGATAGAATGTGGGACAAATGTGAAAATAATAAGTCTTGGTCTTTTCCTGATGGTAAAAAGGAAAAGCTTAAAAATTGGGACATACCATGTAAAAAAACATCCACTGAAATTAATTCTCTCTATCTAACAAATGCTTCTTTTTCTTGAGCTTGATCAGTTTCCTTTGAGTGCTGGTTAATTTAGGTTGTCTAAGTTATAATTTCTTTATCTCCACCATATGGTCAGAATCATCCGTTGCCTTTACTGAAGTATGGTAATTATGCATAGGTGAAGTCTGGACTGTCATTGTACCTTCTAATCAAGCCTGAAACATTTTTCCTTAAAGTACTCAGCAGCAGCAGAATAACAGACGTTGGAGTCACAGGGATGTTTTATTGTCAGTGTTTCACATCCAAGAAATGGGAAACAATATCCTGAAAGAATTATCCTCTTTTAACCATGATGATGTGTTCGAGAAGCAGTCCTTTTCCTAAAGTTCACAGCCAGGCCTTTTGGACCTATTTGGAAGGCAGGAGAAAGTTGGAAAATCAGGAGTCTTCTGAGCAGGATGGCCCGTTTTAAACCCGTGTCCCAGGCACTCTGTTCATCTGAAATGATAGTTTTCATCCTGTTCTTGATGGGTTGTCCAGGGAACGCGTTTTAGATGGGGAATGCTCTCTGGCACACTGCACTCAGCAGGGATTAGAGCTTGGAAATAGATAAGTATGTTGGGGGAAGTGGGAGAAAGAAGAAGTGGAGTATCCCATTTTTACACTCTGTAGGTATGTTTTCCCTATCTTTGAGGAACTTTCCGTGAGAACAAATTGAGGAAAGTATGTTACAAGTCGGTGTCTTTTGGCTAAGGGTTGGTAGGGCTCCTGAGAAAGCTAGGAGCTCTGTGCACGAAGAGGATAGCTCTGAAATAATCTCTGTAAATGCCAGTATTTTCACCCCTAGGTATTCCAAAGTCATGGGTCAGACCTGGAAAAAAATCGCTATATTTTTTAAATGATTGTTGAGTCTTTGCCTTGTAGTATTGGGGTCTATAGGTAACTTGGGGCAAACTTGCTCTGTAACCACAAGAATTTCTTTTATTACAATTGGTATTCTCAGCAAGTCATATGAAGCCAGGAGCTGGGACGTTAAGAAAAACAGCAGCTACTGGGAGACTCATAATAAAATTATTAGAACAGCACTGGGCACCTCTACATGTGCAAATTAATAAAAAGCAATAAACACCAGAGTTTATTGTCTTTGAACATGTGCCTATGAGTGCAGCAAGTTGAGCTGGGTCAAAGAAGCTCTGACTGACAGGAGACCCTGGGGGTCAGCCTGCCAACGTCGGGGCTGCTCCCCCCAGCTCCATGTGCTGCGGAGGGGCTGGCTGGGGCATGAAGGTGCTGCAGCTGGGGCAGTGTCTACATGTGTGCTGTTGAATTTTTTACTCTGCAGCAGGATAATATTTGAATTTACAAATACTATCCTGCTGCAGAGTAAATCAGTTTACTCCAGTTTAATAGGGGTGCACGCGTAGATGCTGAATCATCACTGCATAGCTAATTAGTCTACTGCACAGTAAACATCTTCCACTGAGAGGAAACCAGGGTTGAAGCGAAGCAGCAATAAAACTGAAATGTGCAGAGTGTCCATGGACACCCAAGATTTAGATTGGAGAATGAGCCAGAGATTGGGGCTAGGGTCCATGCTGTGAACTGGGAAAAAAGATGTGGTGTTAATAAGGCATAAGCCCCTTGTCTTCTCACTTTGCAATAGAGGGGACTGTTTCATTGGAAGAGAGTTGCATTGAATCTGGGCCCCATTGAAGTGTAACCTATTGACAGAAACAGTCCTGATTCTGGATGTAGACCCTTGGCCTGGCAAGTATAGAGCCTTTAAGAATAAAAGGTGGATGATGGGGATAGCCTGTACTGTGCAGTGCAGAATGTTGTTTCCTGAAGGGAAAAATAATAAAATAACCTTTTCTCAGTGTTGCAGCTGAGGTCCCTCAAGCATTTGTGTTGATGGAAAGGTGAATTTGCTGCCCTCTGAAAACAACAACAGATGCAACTCTGGCTATTTTGTTACAAATGTTTTATGGCAGTGCTCAGGAGTCCCTTCCTGCAAATGAATTGTCCTTTACCCCTGTCAGGGGTCCAAGATTCCTGATGGGATTTTCACAGCAGAATTCAGGAAGGCTTTCTCTTTTTCTCATCTTGAAGTTCTGATATCTGTGGAGAATATTTGGAATAAAGCTATGATGGGGCACTGTCCAAAAAGAGGTTAACATTTCTGCCAAGAAAAATACCTGTTGTTCTGCTCCCAGATCTCTGCTTTGGGTTTTAGAGTGGTCGCCTTCATCTCCTTTCACTGGAAGAAGTAGGAAGGCGGGGGGGGGGAGTAGGCACTGGCTAGGTGGTACACTGGCGTTTACATTAGAAACGGGCATCAGTTGTGCATACATCAGGTATATTATGAATCCTGTTTTATTTAAACATGGGGACAAAAGACTGTTTAAAAAGCCTGGGGAAGCTCTCATTAAAAATAATCAAAACTTTTCATTGAAACATTCCTGCTGAAGTGTGCAGTTCAAGAGCATTTTAATTTACGCATCACTTCTCAGTTCTTGTGATGTCATACACCAATGTCTTGTCTGACTGCAAACTAAATGTCAGCTCTATCTACAATAGTTGTTAAGTTCAGGGCATCAGACTCACCAGCTGCAACAACACATCTGCTGTTCCTAACATTTAAGTCACAAATTGAAGTCTTCAGCCATGAGTGGACACGAAAAATGTCACATCATTGTTACCAATGTGTCCATCATAGCCACCTCATGTTGAAAACGCCTGTGCAAACAACAATTTTAAGGTGCTGGCTTTACCAGGAAAGAGAGATTAGAGGGATCTCTGATTCCAGGATACAAATGTTTAAACACTAAACATTTATAACTAAAGTGTGCACTAATCCTTGATCTCTGTTTCCTAAATGGAGCAAAGGCTAGTACTACTGCATACATAGTAGGAGAACAAATAATTAAGATATCTGCCCACAAGTTTCTTGCAGCAAATAGGCGATGCAGAAGGTCACAGAGCAGGGAACTGATCATTTGACTACTGTTTCAGAACAGAACAGAGCGATAAATCATGCTTAAACCCTGGAATTTGTTGCTGACATTCTACAACACTCTCTAGTACAAACATATGCAGAGGTGTGCATGAGAGCTTTAAGTTGCTTGCTCTGTATAGTATATAGTGGAATATCTATTGCCTTATACAAGATACAATGACCTCCTTCAAGTGCTGGCTGGTGAGTGGAGCACCATGGTGCTCCCAGATGTGGCTACAGCCACTTCCGGAAGCGGTCAGACCCCCCCGCCCCAGGTCAGTGAGACTGGCCACAGGAGGCCCCCCCCCAGTCACTGACTGGTTACTGGGAGGGGCACGTGCCCCCACCCTGACTAGGGCAGCACTAGTCACCCATGCCCAGGCATACTCTCTGGTGGCAGAGAAAGAAAGGCCCTTCAAGCCTTCTGCCCTCAATTTCCACTTGGGACCTGCAATAATTTATCCTCAGGCCAGATTATTTAGAACAAAATCCCCTTTTATGAAGAAGTATTGATTAAAGGACATTTATACACATGCCTTTTAGTTCTTGGATGCGCCAAAGATCTGCCGCTTTGGAGCAGACTTGATTAATTGCTTTCAAAGCGCCTGGTGCTGTGGTGCTTGCATATGTGCAGATGCTTTAAGTTCCAATCTCTTCTTGTCCCCTCAAGTCCAGCCCACTTTAGAGGAGCCTTCAGTTCAAATAAACCATCATTTCCATTCAGCTCAGAGTTGGAAAAGCTCACTAATGCAGTTTACAGTGTTGGAGAATGAAAATACGTTGCCCGCCTTCCCTGAGTTTGGCTGGTTGGCTGGTTGAGAGGTTAACCTCACCCCATCTTTTACTACAAGAATTCTGTTCCTTAAATAAGCAATAGTATGCGCTTTCCTCAACAATAGCTTCCTTTCCTTTTTCATGTCCTTATGCTCAGGTATTTAGTGGAATTCACAGATTCATTGGAATCTGACAGGGGCCATGTAGTGAGCACTTCTGGTGTGGTCTGAAACCTGCAACCTCTGGGCTGTCAGCTGTTTGCCTTAAGTGCCCATACAATATCAATCCCCTCAACGTTAGCCAATCCTACTGGACCACTTCGTGTCTCTGTCAAAGTGTGCTTTTGCCAGTAGCTAGGCCTTGGGGTTTTCCCTGGAAAAGTAAAGGAACTATTCCAAGGAACAGAGTCTGCCTGCTTCTCTTGTCTTCTACCTTTAAGGGGATAGACCTCCCCTCCCCTTTCATTTCCCAAATTGGTTATAATCTAAATTGAGCAGAGAGTGCAGGGAAGATTGTTACCAAGTAGATTTTTGAAAAACAGAGATTCAAAATCTCAGAACAGTAAATGCATTGTGAGGAACCTGGTGGCTTGGCTGGATATCTTTTCTAATCCTAGTTGAGTGGGGAGAATTGGCCATAGCCATTGGAGAGGACTGTTGCCTTACTCTACATCCAGCTGGTAGAAGGGAGGGCTGTAGAGTTACAAGGGCTGTAATATAAATGGCAGATGATACTACCAGCTGTGTTTCAAAAGCAAAGACTGAGCTGTGTTTAGTTCTGCAAAGAAAAGTGTAGAAGTACCTACCTTCAGATAAGGGCCCTAGCTTGTGGAACCCAAGGGAATGGATCTTTCTTTAGAACTCATCCCTACCTTTAACATTTCCTATTACCTGCACACTGAAGATGCTGACTTAAGTCAGTTCCCTCCTCAGCATGCTGTCCCCAGTGTGTAAGAAGTTCATGTGCTTATCACAGGATTCTGGATTCTGCTCCCAGGGCCTCAATTCTTAAGTGACTTAGTGGCTCTTAGCAGCTAGCAAGGAGGATGCTGGAGAGATTACTCTGTCTATATAGTTAGTTTATATATACATTATTGGCAACTCCAGGTGTTCAAAAATCATCAACTGAGCTCTCCAAAATCAAGTGATTTTTTTTTTTTTTTTTAAAGCTATATCAGATGTGGGGTTCTTTTCATTTGTCTTCCAGTTTTCATGCTCTTAGGGTTCACATTTTCAAGTTTTCTTTCCAAAAAAGAACCACTAAAAGTGTTTTTTGCTGATGGTAGTGGCAATGAATTTGTCATAATCGCATGACTCTAGGAGCTGCCACTTTGCAAAGAGCACCGAAGTACTGTGACTGTGAAACTTATGATAGTATCACGTGGAATTATTATGAGTATTCAGAAAAATCATCTGCAGTGATTCTACAAAACTAGAGCTGGCCAAAAAGAAGTTTTTTTCTCTCTCTCTCTGGTTTCAGTTAAGCGGTACCAAATTTTTAAAAAATTCCCTACAAACCAGAAATCCCCTTATAGCTGCTTGATGAAATGGATATGGTTGTTATTTTCACTGTTAAAGCAGATAGGGAACTGGAAATGACAAGAATGTCAATTTTTATTTAGTGTTTGCAGGAGGCTCTTGGGTTCCAAGGTCTATGCCAGCCCCCGGGTCTTGTCTGTGCCTGGGCTAGAGACCCTGCGTTTCCATGTTTCTGGTTGTGGGACAGACTTGGAAAGCAGAGTGTGTTAAGTCTGGGTAGCCCATGCTTCCTGGGTTTGACTCTGGGGCAGGTTCTCCAGGGAGATCCCTCCTAAAGCAGGGTCCTTAGCCAAGGGATAATCCCCAAATAATCTGGACAGTGTTCCTTTCCAGTCCTGTTTTGGATTCAGTAAAAATGCCTCACACCCAAGATGTTTAAAAAAAACCCACCTAGGTTGGGCTCAGTGAACTGCATTTTCTGATGAAGCTTTGCTTTCCTGGAAAATTTCCAACCAGGTCTATGTGAAACCCACCACTGCAAGGGTTTCCTGGCCTGGGAAAGCTGGGAATACACTGAAGTGCGTTGGGTTTTATTGTTTAACAAATGATTATGTATTTTCCACCTTCTCTGCTTTTTTGAAAACATAAATTGTTGTAAACTGACTGGAAGTGTTGAATAGAGCAAACAGCTGGCAATAGTCTGCAGCAGAAGTATGTTGAAAGGGGGAACATGAAGATTTACATATTTTCCCCTCATGTCCCACACTCCCCCCCCCCCCAAAATTAAATGAGTCAGGGACATCTAGAACATGCTCCAATTCTTTTGTTAATCCTCCACAAAATCCTTCACCAGCCAAATGTCTAGTGGTTTATGACATTAGACAGGAATCTGTTATGGGAAAGCCAGGGGAAAAAAAATGTTTTGCCCCAAATTGCCAATGCTGGTGCTGCACATTTTGAGATGGATGAGATAAAGGAAGGAACTAGAATCCAGACAGTTGTCTTTTGTATCACTTCAACTCAGGTTGCTTTTTTTTGTGTAGATCATAAAATGTGATTTATCTAGAGCAGGACTTAGTATATTGTGCCCACTAGCACCACTACAGTTATGGGCCTGTCAGTGCTTTCATTATTAACCTCTAGTTTCAAGGTTTTAAACTTAAGGAAAATGCACTTTTGTCTGAAGCTTGGCTGAGAAGTGAAAAACTTTTATTTTAAAATGTAATCCTATGAGGGTAGCTCTGGAGAATGCATACACAGAAAAGATAGGTACAGCTTACATGTTTCAAGGGCTTGCCGATTTCCAGTATCCTCAGATGAGCCACCTCTGAGGGTAGGATGATTGATCAGGGTGGAAAGGCTTCTCTTATCAGGATGCCAATCTGTGACAGCTATTGTGATGTTTATTTGATATTGACAGAGGTCCACAAGGCTCTATTCAGATACCAACACATGGAGGCCTCTGCTGTATAAAATATGACCCTTTGTTTGGCAAGTAGGGTTGAATAACTTTGTTTTCAGGTTTTGGCAGACTTGCTTCTCCTGTTGTGCCTCATAATTCTGCTTTGATTATATTTTACCTTGACCAACCCCCAAATCAAAGCCAAACTGACAATTGTTTTCATGGTTTTGAGTCCAGGCAATAAATAGTTTGCTGATGCTCATGAAGTTCATTGAAGGTTTGTCTGAAAGGTTACTGAACCTTGGCTGAGGCTGGGTTTATGACAAAAGGTTTAGCAGATCTCTACTGAATGGTGCTCAGATGTTAATGACTTCTAGCCTCTGCTGACCTGAGCCAAATCAAAACCAATAAACAAGCAGTCTAGAGGTGAAAAGTTCAGAGGCCCCTTGTAAACTATGGGCATTCATTCTCCATTACTTCAATTTTTAAGGTAAACTTTTTAAATAAAAACATAATTTGGGCATAATAAAAAGGCAATTGTTGATTAAATAAAACGTTCCTGTTTTCACTTTAGTGTATTATAGCCAATGGCATTTCATTGTGCTGTGCTTTGCTCCAAATACTGGTTTTAGTTATATTTTTTTAGGCTATTAGATCATAACGAAGAATCAATCCCCTTCATTTTTACATTAGTGACTAATGCATAATTAGCACCCTACCCAGTCTTTTATACTTTTCAATGACCAAGTCTTAACACTGCAAGAGTCCCATGCTATGCAGAAACATAACAGGGTATCATTAAGATGGTATGAGATGGTACCAACAATGTAAGACTAATCTGTTGACATCCTAGCAGTTGGTTAGGCGGGTCTAATTCATTTCAGTTTAGTGACTTGAATCTTTGAGAGGGAACTAAGTAAAAAGGACCAAATGTCAAAAAGCAGCCAAACTTGGTGAAATATGCTTCCTCTTTTTTCTTTTATTGGTAAGCTAAATAAGAGGAAGCATGGGCTAACAGCCGGGACATTAGCTCGGGAGTCAGGATACTGAAGTTCTGTTCCCAGGTATGGCACTGACTTGGTAGATAATCTTGGTCAAGGTGCTTCTTCCCTATCTTCACTCTTATCCTTTGTGAGGCATATTTAGGGAGTATGGTCAGAAAAGCTTAGAACTCAACAGTTTCCCATTAGAAAGTGGAGTTTTGCCTAAATCTAAATTCTCAACAGAAAAAGACAACTTACATTGGAATTTGGCATGCAAAATGTGCTGGGGCAGCATCAGTCTTTCTGCTTCCTGGGGCATGTATGGAAGTTGTCCCTCTTGTCTCCATTCTTTTTTCTGGGCTCTGAGTCCATCCCTGTGGCTGAACCATCATGGAACATAAGTAGGGGAAGAAAACAAATGATTTCCTGTTGTCCATTCAGCAGGGAGGGCTAGGGAACTCAACAGCTGTAACACTTCACTCATTAAGCCAGAATAAGAGCAGTTTGTGTTCAGGGGAGAAGCAGTGTCACTCTTTAGTCTCTGCTTACAAACTGAGTTCCAGCCAAGTGAGATGCCACTCATGAGTGGTAATATGATTCTTTTCTTTTGCTCTGTGTTTTGATGGTAGTGGTGTTTATATCAACATCATTGTTGAGTTAACACCCCCAGAAGATGGATGGTTCATCCATGTCTCATATTTACCCTACTTATGTGACAAATTTATGCTGGTATAGCCTGCCCATGCACCAGTGTAAATAAGAGGTGGACTCGCAATGTATAGGGACAGTGTAATTTATTGGGATGCTGGGGAAAATCAGGGTAAAACTAAACCGGTGTCAGTTGTGCTGGTGGAAGTATTGCAAGTCTGCTTCTATCAGTGCAAAGAGGCTGCTCCCTGAGTGACAAGGGGCTGTAGCAGTGCTTATTACAACAGCTGCCATTTAATAACTGGTTGTCGCATGTCCTCTAAATGCTCTTGAGACTTACTTGTCCTCAAAACCAGTGCAAATTGTACCCGTGTTAATGTGTCGTGTGTCCTCAGAGTTTATTACTTAAAGCTTTCTTCTAGTAAAATTGCATTGGTCTCACCCAGTTTGTTTTGAAGGTTTTCCTTCAGCCATAAAGATGAAGACCCCAATCCTATTTCTCCTCTATGGGGTATAAATAGTAGTTGGGAATCTAACTGCATTTCTATTCAATCCACTTGAGCCCCTTAAAACCAGTAATGCAAACTGACCAGTAAGTTCTTCTCCTTGTTGCTTTTTGTGAATTCTGCACCTAAGATTTCATAGACATTAGGGCCAGAAGGGACCTCATGAGATCATTGGGTACAGTCCCCTGCCCAAAGGGCAGGAAGTCAGCTGGGGTCAGATGACTCTAGCAAGATAATCATCCAAACGCTTCTTGAATGTGTCCAGAGTAGGTGCTTGCACTATGTCTGGGGGGAGTCTATTTCAGACTCTGGAGACTTGGACAATAAAGAAGTTTTTCCTTATGTCCAGTCTAAAATGGTCTTCCAGCAATTTGTGACCATTGGACCCTGTCTTCCCTTGGGGGGCCCTGGTGAACAGACGTTCTCCCAGATCCTGATGCACACCTCTGATATATGTATAGACTGCCACCAAGTCCCCACCCTGAGCCTGTGCTTTTCCAGGCTGAAGAGTTCCATGCCTCTCTGCCTCTCCTCATTTGGCCTGCGCTCTTGACCTCTGATCATGTGCGTGGCTCTCCTCTGGACTCTCTCAAGCTTCTTCATGTCCTTCCTAAAGTGTGGAACCCAGAACTGGATGCAGTACTTCAGCTGCAACCTTACCAAGGCTGAATAAAGTGGGAGGGATGACAACTTAGGTCTTGTTTGAGATGCATTGGTAGATGCAAGCCAGAGTTTTATTTGCTTTGCCAGCTGCAGCATCGCGTTGGTGGCTCATGTTCATCTCATGGTCGATCATGATCCCAAGTCTTTCTGTCATTGTGCTAATGAGTGTAGCACTGATGAGCCTATAGGTATGTTGTGGGTTCTTTCTCTCAAGGTGGAGCACGTTGCATTTCTCTGTGTTGAAAGTCACCAGGTTTTGATCCATCCACTTTGCGAGCCTGTCCAAGTTGGCCTGAATCCTGAGCCTATCCTGTAGTGTGACCGTGTTTCCCCATAATTTGATATCGTCTGCTTGTAATACCTGAATCCAGGTCATTTATGAATATGTTAAAGAGAACTTGCCTGAGTACTGAACCCTGTGGGACATCTCTGGTCACCATGCACCATGTTGACTTGGTTAACTATCACTCTCTGGTCCCACCACGGAGCCAGTTCCCCAGCTATTGGACTGTAAGTTTGCTGAGGCCACAGTTCCACAATTTTGTTATGAGGACATCATGGGAGACCAAGTCAAAGGCTTTTTTGAAATCCAAGTAAATGATATCAACCTCTTCTCTGCTGTTCAGGTGACATGTCGCCTGGTCATGGAAGAAGACAAGGTTGATCAGGCATGACCTACACACAGCAAAGCCATGTTGGCCTTGTTGGCTGTCTCTCTCTCATTATGACACTTTCTGCTAGGCTATTGTTGATGGATTCTTTAATAATTTTTTCCATGATCTTTCCAGGGATTGAGGTCAAACTGATTGGCCTGTAGTTGCCTGGATCTTCCTTCCTTCCTTTCTTGAAGATGAGACATTGGGCCTCTTCAGGAACATCTCCCGAGCGCCATGAGTTCTAGCCATTGGTCGTGCTATGATGTCAGCCAACTCTTTTTAGCACTCTTGGGTGCATTTTATCAGGGCCCACTGACTTATGCATGTCCAGCCTCTCAAGGTATTCCCTCACAAGGTCTTCACCAAATGTAGGCGTGTGGTCACCTGTACCCTCATAAGATGAAGATGCATAATAAAAGTCAATCCATTGATTTGTTTTCAGGGAATGAGGAGAGTGGAATAGACATAAAAAAAAGAAAACTTAGACCTTCTTTCAGTGAAAATACTAGACTGATTTAAATAAGAGCTTGTCTACACTGTGGCAGCTGTATGTTGGGGTGGGTTACATGGCTGAATGTGCCTCCCACAGTTCACTAATGCTCCTCAAACCTGAAAGTTAACTGGTAATGATGCTTCAGGCTTGCCCAGTATGTTCTCTTTAGCCCCAGTGACCAGCAGGCCTAGGAGTGAACTCTGGGGATGAGCCTGGAGTAGCCTCACATCTGCAGGGTGGATGGCTGGGTTGTGCTCAGCCCTGCACTCCTCAGCATATGTTGCCATCACTGCCTGAATCTGTTTGAATGTTGTTAAATCAATGCTGTTTTTATGGGTAGACATAGTCTTAAATTATGGCACACAAAATGACAGCTGTGGGAAATATGGGTGCTGTTTGCTCACCCTTTATTCTAGCCATAATCAGCCTATTTTTAGAGATTTGCTTGGAGATGTTGGAATGAAAGGTACATGGGTTTATTTGGTCTGTGGAAAATGCACTTTTACAATCCTGTTGTCTCTCATACATATTTATCGATATTAAGGTTAGAAGGAATCTCTGAGTCATCTTGTTTATTTTCTTGCACTGCTGTGTTAGCATCTGGTAAGTGTGAATACAGAGATCCTTCTCCTACCTTATAGACTATACAATGGGATATAAATATTTACCAGCCTAGTAATGTGTATTTTCCATTCCTGCTTACTCTCAGTGCTGCTCTGGAACTAAAAAAAAGATAGTTTTTAGTTGACACTTCTCTACCAATGTGTCGCTGCTCGTTCTGTATTCATAACTTTTCTGTGATAGCACCTTTCACTAATGTAATATTGAGTCAGTACAGAAAAACTAACCTGTTGCAATTTTCTTTCCCAAAGTTAAGTCAAGTTAAAAAGAGCACAATGGACATAATGGGTTCAGACTAAAGTCCTCTCTTTTGAGAATGATTGATGTATTTATAATGTGACAGATGGGCATATAAACTCTGAATTTTGTAATATTCTTTTTATTTCCTAAAAGCTGGTAGGTCTCTCTCTCTCTCAATTTAAATCTACTTCAGGGATTTATATGTGTTGAAGGATGTGGTAGATATTAATATTTGATACTCAATAGACCCACCAGCTTCAGATAAGCAATGGTATAAACACATGCCTTAACCATGTAAACGCTCATCTTTCAAAGCCAAGGAAAAAAATCCCTCTGACTTTTACATATAAGGCTTGTGCCCATACTGCTAGTGGTAAATAAATGAATCCAGGAAATGATGAAATCCAGCATCAAGTCAGTTCCTCTTGTTTTTACTTGCCTTTCACCAAAGGTTCAAGGACTTTTGGTTAATTATGTTATAGGCACCTGTTTTAAACAGTAGGGTACATGTCACATATTTGAAATTAAACTGAGATTAAGATTTCAAAGTGTTCAGAACTCTGGTGTTGTTCCAGGCACATATTTTAACTGTCTTCACAAATGGGTATCTTCAAGTTGCACTGTGTTAATTAATGTGTTTCCCTGACATACTAATTCCAGAGGTATGAGTGGTGTGTTAGTACAAAACTCCATTCAAACAGTGCCATGTATACCACCTCATTTTGTTCTGGGTGGTGTCACAGTGTAATGGAATGGTTTGTAATATGTTTCAAATGTAGGCAAGGTTTTTTTCCCACTTCATCTTCTCCCCATGGCCCTCCCTTCTCCACAACTCAACATATACCTGAAACAATACTTCTGGAGAAAGCTGCATGGTGGAATTGTCTCATTTTGTGTTTTCAGTGTATTTTCAGTAACTGGATTTTTCTTTTAGGGCCCAGTTTAAAGTCCCACTTTTCATATGGTTTGAAACTGGTATTAATAACATTGTTACCAATAATTCTCCATGTTAGTCTTCAGACTAACCCAGCTATGAGTATTCATTCACTTTATGCATTGGCTTTTTTCTTGGGAAGAGGAAGCAACAGTCCATCTTCCATGGTATAAACTTGTACATTAATCACTCGGTTTATGGAAGTATCAGGCTCTTCTGCACGGATGCGCACAGTGACAGAACCCTAACCGGTAGAGTTTGTGCCCTGGGCAGCAGAGCTATATCCACTAGGGTTTGTGCCCTGGGGCATCAGGATGTAGGTAGGGCAGCTCAAGGCTCTGGGTGCGTGAAGTGAAGCAGGGCAGGATGCTGCTGTGAACAGAGGTGTCACTACTAAGAGCCAGTTTAGCCCTCCTCTGGTCCCACAACCACTGAAGTTTTATATGGTGAGTGACAATACGTGGTAATAAAAGTGGAAGATTCCCAGGTAGGAGAGGGTCAGGGAATGTAACCCACTCTTTCAGAAATCACAATGGAAATATTTACATTTATTTTCAAACTCTTGTTTCCTCTCACCTATCATTAGACCTCATTATTTCAACAAGCCTCATAGCAAGTAAAACAAAACCACTCTTCTTCAAATGAAGATTCACTTCTGGGTCTAGTTAATTTTAACACTAGTTCTTATTTTAGCCAAACTAGTTCATCAGTTTCTAAAAGTAACCAAGCTTAAATTACCACCTTTCTGATAAGGGGCCATATTAAACAATTCAAGTCCCAGCACATGCCCAAAATAATTAGCCTTTGTGGCTGCAACTGTGTTGTCATTTTTTAATACAAAATCTAAGAACTTCTGCTTCACATGAAAAGGAGAAAAGCCTCATTATCTTTTCTGTGTTATAAAAATAAGTTGCACATGATAGGTCTCATTAATTGTTAAATCCAGAGTCCCCTGTACCGCTCTGAGATTACTACTGCATCTTATTTCATGGACATTTTGCTAGAATTAAAACTACTGGTGTCACTTATCTGCACACCATAAGATTTAAAACCATTTTTAATTGGTGATTTAAAATGACAAGCTACTTAACTATTAATAAGGACAAGGCATTAATGATTATAACCTAATTTTGTAGAGAATAGTAGTATTTTAGCTTTGTAAAGAAATTTGCAGCCAGAAGCATCCCAAATCAGTTTATAAACTGAAACTTACAGTTGTTACAAACATGTTGCACAGAGGAGGATCACCCCACTAATCACTGCATCCAGCCACCTTTCTGAGTGATTACAAAATGGTATGGTGTCCTGTAATACCACCACCCATGCTTAACGCTCCTTTAAAGTAAATGAGAAAGAGAAAATATTTCTCTTCCAAGTGTCCCAGGGAAATGTTAATGGATTCAAGTGTTCATGACGAAGTACTTCCACATCATTGTATCCCTAAACACTGTGATGAAGAAGCAGTTGAGTTATGATGATCAATCTGCAGGAAAAAAAACAAAACCCTTTATCCCAACACTCCCAAGCTTTGAAATTCAAATGTGGGTTTAAACTATGTGCCTCAGACTCAGGGGTGGGGGGGGGGGGGAGAAGAAGTGTCACCACCACTGCTTCTGCAACAATGGGGTATTACCCAAGGTCTTGTATCTGACCACTGACCCTGGCTAACACTGGTGAAATCTGTCAGGATCACAGCCCAAGATGAAAGAATCAGAAAATGCACACGAGAAAAAGGAGACAGTGTTTTGTTCTTTCTGGGTCAGACTCAGCATGAAAGCTTAACTTTAGTTGTCTACTTGCAGAATTGGTAACCTTGGAAAGAAATGTTTATGGAGAGAAATTGTTTGATAAAGAGACTTTTAGTGTCATGTAACTCATGATCTTGAGCTAATACTGGCTCAAGTCTAACAAAAAGTATTCAGAGGACTCCGTGTAGACTATACCTGGCCAGCTGCCACTTACTGTAGCTAGTAAGCTGAACGTCTGTAATTTGTTTCTTTTCTATCACAGACTGTACGCACTCCAGCTTTCCCTGAGCTATTGTTGTCTGTTTACGTACATTAATATATTGCAGTTTCAGGACCAGTGATACCCAACACCACAGTACAGTTTGTTTTGTCTTGTGGAATACAACATCATTCACCATCAATTTTATGTAACTGGTGTATTTCAAAGACAGTACATCAAATTTTGCCTCAAGAGATCAAATCCTCCCTTCAGAGTTATAAGCGAATCCTGTTCTGATGTCTCACAGACACTGAAATATCTTTCAGGTTCAGGCCTCATTCATCTCCTTTGACATTATCTCAGTGGAGTTCTGTGCTAAAAAAGAAACAGTATAATTGTATTTGATGCTTTACAGCCCAGGAAGGTGCATTCGGGTTTAGATGGAAGGACCCTGGTGATATGAAGAAAATCAACAACATTAGAGGCAAGAGATAGTGAGAGAGCTCCTCCCAGCCTCTGACCTGACTTTCTTGACTGTTTTACTCTGTCTTGTCCTACTGGGATTTTATTTTTGCTCCGTCCAGTCTATATTACTAGCAGATGAACAAAGATTAAATCAAGCAAACAAATATTAGATCAGCCTTATTTCGAATCAGATTCCCTTCTAGGGTGTGTTGACTTTGTTTTGGACGTTGAGTCTCCTTGGGGGATTCTCTGCACTGAATCAGTTCACATTTCTCCCTCAAAATCAAACTACTCTTCATTTACCCTTCCTACACTTTGTCTAAGTGAGGTCACATCCACTTAGCCTTTGAAGGATTAGATGGGTGGGGACATATGATCTCAGGGAAAGGAAGTGGGAGCGAGGGATCCACATATTCAGGTTTGCCTGGGCAAGGCCAGTGTTAGAGCCGAGAAAACTTTGGAATTGTTTGGCTCCTGTTGCATTAGCATTTTAAAAGTGACTAGCAGCCATCACTTTTTCTGTGGTTGTCTAGTAAAGACCAGGGGCTTAGTACTGAATCTCTGCATTGGCCCCTCAAAAGATACCCCCCATACCTGCTCAGGTGGGAAAAACTCCTTTGTCATTAACAGCAAAATAACTGCTATTTTAGTGCAGTTGAGCCTATTATAAATCTAACTTATTTGTTTTTCATTATTACCTGTATAAGCTGCAGAGCTAACTTGCAGGACTGATTTAACATAATGTTTGGGGGGACAGCTCCCTTAGAAACAAGGACATCAGTCCAAATCAATGCTTCATTTTGGTGACATAATTTCTATAAGGTGTTCCTATGAGCCTCCTCTTGCACTCTGTGGACTAAAGGATATACATCATACACTGATATATAATACAGCAGAATCTGGAGTAGACTGGTGGCCAGGTATCCTGGGGTCGCTGAGATTCAGAACATAGTATTAAAGTGTGATGGACTGGCTGGCAGTGACTTAGCCCAGGGGTTTTGGAAGGGCAAAAGATGATTGGAGGACTTGGGATTTCCTTTCCTCACCAATGTGGCAATGATTTGTCCCAGGGGTTTTGAAAGGGTAAAAGATGACTGGAGGACTTGGGATTCTCTTTCCTCACCAATCAGGCCCCAGAGACTCATCCTCCATGTCCCCTGATTGGTCCCTTGGGTCACCTGGAGGGGGGATAAAAGGGGCAGTGCAGCTGACTCAGGGGAGACCAGTGAGGGACCATGAGGAAGGAGTTTCAAAGAGCTGGCAAGACCCAGGCCAGCAGGGTAGGAGCAGTTGCGCCAGAAGCACCTGAAGGAGTGAGACCTGGAGGCAGCAGTTGGACCCTCAGCAGCGCGGCGTGCGGCCAGCAGGAGAGGCTTCCCGCTGGGCTCCAGGATCCCCCTACAAGAGGCTGCAGCCAGCAGGAGAGGTTCCCCAGCTCGCCTTCTGCTCCTCCAATAAGAGGCCAGGCAGCTTGATGTGAGACTGGGGCTTTTGGAAGGTCAAGATCCCTAGCAGCTTAGCATAGAGTCAGCATTGGTGGCTGTGTGGTAGTGCGCCTGCTTCCCCCACAGGAGATTTGAGTTCAAGGCCTTGCTGGGGTGAGTGAAGTAACAGGGAGAAATTCTTGTTTCCCCCCCCCTTTCTCCCCCTCCAGGTACCTAGGCCCTATATTTCTTGTTATTTGACATTTTGTATTTTGTGCCTTTTATAGTTCACCAACCAGTATTGTTTGTTCTGCTGTTCGCGTTTTATATCTTGGTTAACCCTGTCTTTTGACAACTGGATGAGTATGTCTATGATTGTAAGTGTCTAACCTTTGTTGAATCCTGACCCCTCGGGGCATTGTAGTGTCCCCTATACCCCCTGGTTTATACTGGTTATGTTCCCAGTACTGTTCTCTCATTAAAAGGTATATGATTACGTCCCCATTGGTGGTCTGGCTCTGCTCTATAGGGGGAGGAGAGTCCCTACACCTCCCACGGCGCTTGTGCACCTGCTTTGATCCCTTCAATTGGAGAGGGGGTACCTCTTGGAGTACCGCCTGGGTTACAAAAGCACCTATGGGGCAGGTTTGCATTGAGTAAATGATTAGCTTAGAATAACTGTGGATACATAACACCTATACCAGTTTACATGGAGGTGTTTTATTGTTTGTTTGTTTCTCGGGTAGAAACATTGGCTTCTAGTTGGTTATACCAGTGCAGGGCTATGTTTTGTGGGTCCAGGACTTAAGAACTCTCTTTATGTATTTGTAAGTGGGGGAAGTTGTGTTAAAAACGCTAGAGGTAAGCTATGATTTATCATGTCTTGTGTTATATTTAGTCTAGATGTCTAGTGACCTGATATGTGATAATGACTGTGGTTAGGGATGTGTGCCACTGAACAGGTTTCATGTGAGAATCTCTGAAGTGTTTGGAACAAGCGTGTGCTCTCAAATGGACCACAGTTGATTTTTTAAAAAAAAATATATTTTAGCCAGGCAAATTAATCTGTTCCAAGGTAACATTGAACCTGTGTTAATTAAACAATTTTATATCTCCTAATCTGCACGCACTTAAAGTCCTAGAGAAATTCTGCTGAATTTGCTGTTTCAAGCAGATAAGACTTTGTTCATTAACTACTGCCTGGAAATGACATTGAAACTTTAGAGATGAAAATGTTTCAAATACATGCCTCTGATTCAGGTTTTTTTTCCTTATCACTAAATAAAATCCATTGAACTATGTGACTAGAAAAATATAGGATGAACAGCCCTGTATAACCATAGGTATCTGAATAGTCAGCAATGCAATAGAAGATTATAGGTCTGAAGGTGATTTTAGAGACATTTGCCAGATAGCAGTAAAAACAATCCAAGGCCTGCCTGATTTTACAGGGTACTGAGTGTACTGAAGTCAATGGGAATTGGGGAAGCTTGGCATGTTATCGGTTTGAGCCTTCAGGTTCCTGGCTGTCTTTTGTGCTCAGCTCCAAGAGAGTCTGTTGACTTAAAATACCAGCTTTCATCCTATTTTCCTAGTCTTTCTTCCATGTTGTTGACCTTGTGGCTGCTTTTTGCAGCCTAAGCACCATTGCAGTCCCTTATTTGTTTCTATTTCATTCAGACAGCTGGTTGTCTGGAGATTAGGAAAACGTGGAGGTTTTTATTTTCAGATCTAGCCAGTTGATAGCTAACCTTCCCCCCAGCCAGACTGTTTGGAGGAGCCACTGTAAAAAGAGATAAGTGGCATCAGGAGCCTAAGGGCTGGAGGTTGGTCACAGCAGTTTGTGTTTGCCATTTGGGTATGATATTCAAGTATCCTTTATATCACCTTTTTATTATGTTGACTACAAGCACTGTGTGAGCTAAGCAGCTCAAATTCAAAGCTCTCAGCCAACACTGGACAGTGGCATCAGAAACCCTACCTGAGGGGGAGGTATTAACCCCATGAACTTGATTTAGAAATGATGGCTTTCAATGTCCAACAGCTTCACAGTCACCCTGAAGTCATGAATCTCTAATGGCTCAGAATGGTGGTGTCCTATTTAATTTTATGTGTCATCATTAGGAGGGACCTATTTAGCAAGGACAAATAACTCCAATGCCTGAAAAGGCCTATGTACTATTTAAATTCTATTTTAAGGTAGCATGTCAGATAAATAGTGGAAGCACCTTTACATATCTTTCTGTATAAAGGGAATTTCTTTTACAATCCTTTGTTTGAAACACCATGCTGAGAGAAAGAGAATAAAGAGAGGATGGTTTACATTGCTTGATAGAGCAACAGGCAGTAAAAGACTATAACATAACATACAGTAGAGGGAAAAGAAAACTGGTCCAAGAGAGTCTATGACCCCTGGCATAGGTTACATTACATTAACATGGTAATTATGCCATAAATGACAAAGGTGCTGCATGTATACCTAATTTAATGTGCCATAGAATCATAGAAAGGGTTGGAAGGGACCTCAGGAGGTCATCTAGTCCAACCCCCTGCTTAAAGCAGGATCATCCCTAATTATATCATCCCAGCCAAGGCTTTGTCTAGCTTAGTCTTAAAAACCTCTAAGGATGGAGATTCCACACCTCTCTGGGTAAAATGGCAATCTTTATTAATGTCGAACTTTTTTATGGTTTGTTTGTATGATCTACTTATGTCCACATTCTGGGTCTGTTAGGAGTGGTTGGCTGTCAGTCATCTGATTCTTGGTCTCCAAAAAGTGGTGCTGGCCTAGAGCCTAGCCTGGGGTCCTGGTAGGGCTGCCTGGCATAGGGAATGAGGCTCCCAGCCATGAGGGCCAAAGGATTTTGCCTGTTGGGGACTTTTAACCTTGGGTCTAAGGTTTAAACTTGGGCAGGAAAAACCCTTTAGCTCCCCTCCTCTAAGAGGCTATGGTCACCCATGCCTGAAACTCTGTTGAAGCTGCCAAGTCTAGGGTTTGGCAGGGTGGGAGGGAGGCCTCTGGCTCTAGCTGTCCCATGCAGGGGTTGACAATCATGTGATTTTTCAAACCCAGCACCAGACTAGTCTGGTGGCCTGGGGGACCAAGGGCACCTGGCTTTTAAATTGCAGTGCAGGAGGATCCTAGGATCATGATCCTAGGCTTCTCCTGCACCAACAAGTAGAAAAGATGTGATTTGGATCTCATCCCTGATACCAAAATCATACCTCCTGTGATGTAGGAGGTACAATTGTTTGGGATCAGGAATCAGACCCCATGGAGCCATTAAATAAATGTGTGCCAGGCACCTATCACAACTTCTGCTGTGAAACATGATGTGTTTCACTAAAAACAAAATAAAAAAAGAAAAGAAAAATTAATTGTTTTGAATCTTCCCTGATGGTGCTATAATCTGTGTTCCTCTAATGACTGTAACTGTTACTAAATACATAGCACTGATCTGTATATATTCACAGTTATAACTAGGTAGTAGTGTGTGCCCCCTGTACCCTTCTTGCTTTCGGCTAAGCTTTGGCTCTGGCCTTGGAGAGGGCAGAGCAACAGTGGTGGCACATGAGCAGCCTCTGGAAGTTGGCTGCTGTGCGGAGAGATACTGGTGGCAAAAAAAAGGAAGTGGTATGTATGGAGCAGTCAAAAAAACCCACTGGTTTTTAGTGGTAAAAAGTAACTTCTCCCCCAGCAGTGGTAAACCTCTGGCCACTGGGTCCATCATGCGTTGTTCCTGATGCCCGAGCCACTGTAGGGCAGTTGCAGGTTGTGAGGGGAGCAGAGGGGAGGGAGAAGAGGGGAGGAGATGGGAACAGCCCCCCTTCACCCTACTCCATTCTGGCATTTAGACAGCACCCAGGACTTTTGTCCCACTTGCCCACCCATTGTTATGCTACTGAGAATTTCTAATAAAGCAAAGGGAGCTTGCCTGTGTGAGAACTGCAGGACTGACCCTTGCAGGATAAGGTATACTTATTGTTATGGCAAGTCAAGCCCCTCTGCTCCCCTTACATAAATAATCTCTAAGATTCCAGCGTTTCTTTGGTGGAGGCTTCTGTGTAGTCAAAACTGGTCCTAGGACTGGCTCTTGGGCTAGGTACAGAGATTCAAAAACCCCAAGTTGATCCAGTCAATACAGGTTACACCATTTTTTTTTAGAGCAGTGTAGTTTAAATTGGCAGTGAACAGAACATACATTTCATAGTTTCATAGTTTCTAGGGTCGGAAGGGACCTGAGCAGATCATCTAGTCCGACCCCCTGCCATGGCAGGAAAGAGTACTAGGGTCAAACGACCCCAGCAAGGTGTTCATCTAACCTCCTCTTAAACACCCCCAGGGTAGGAGCCTGCACCACTTCTCTTGGAAGCTGGTTCCAGACCCTAGCCGCCCTGACCGTGAAGTAGCGCCTCCTGATATCTAACCTAAACCTACCCTCTGCCAGCTTGTGACCGTTATTCCTGGTCACTCCTGGCAGTGCTCGGGGGAACAGGGACTCCCCAATGCCTGCTGATCCCCCTGACTAGCTTATAACAGGCCACAAGATCCCCCCTCAGCCTTCTCTTTTGGAGGCTGAACAGGTTCAGGTCCCGTAGCCTCTCCCCAGAGGGCCTGCCCTGCTGTCCCCTCATTATGTGAGTGGCCCTCCTCTGGATCCTCTCCATACTGTCGACATCCCTCTTGAAGTGTGGCACCCAGAACTGGACGCAATACTCCAGCTGTGACCTGACCAGTGCCGCATAGAGGGGGAGGATCACCTCTTTGGACCTGCTCGAGATGCATCTGTGGATGCATGACAAGGTATGGTTGGCCTTCCTGACTGCCTCCCCACACTGCCGGCCCATGTTCATCTTGGAGTCAGTGATGACTCCAAGATCCTTTTCCACCTCTGTGCTGACAAGAGGGGAGTTCCCCAACCTGTAGGTATGGTGCCGGTTGTTCCTCCCGAGGTGCATCACTTTGCACTTTTCAGTGTTGAAACCTATCCTGTTCTCATCCTCCCACCCCCGTAACCTGTCTAGGTCTGATTGCAGCCTATTCCTCCCTTCTAGCATGCCCACATCCCCCCACATCTTAGTGTCATCAGCAAGTTTGAACAGGGTGCTTTTTACCCCCTTGTCCAAGTCATTGATGAAGTTGTTGAACAGTGCGGGCCCAAGGACCGAGCCCTGCGGAACCGCACTGCCCACGTCCTTCCAGGTTGAGAAGGACCCATCCACCACCACATTTGCCTTTGGGGGGTGTAAAATCTTAGACTGGATTCCACTATTTTTAATCCAGTTTATGCATGCCGAACTTCTGTTCTGTTATGGATATAGACTGGTTTCCAATCACTAATATCAGTAAAAGTGTAATGTCTCTGCCTGGCCTTAGGTCAGGGGTGGGCAAAGTTTGTCCCATGGACCAGATCAGGACTGCAGTGGACTCCATTTCCCAGCAGCCCCTGCCTGCATCACTGTAGCCAGGTTCCACGGAGACCCCAGAAATGGGGTGGGTTTTCCATGGAGACTGGCCACAACAGTGCTGGCAGGGCACACGGCTGGGCTGGGAGCTGTTCTGGGCCTGGTATCTTTTGGTGGGCACAGTGTGGTAGGAGCCAGGGCAGTGCCATGATTCACTACCTGCATGCCCCGAGTAGATAACAGCTCTGTCCCAGCTTCAGACAATGCTGTTACCATTGCAAGATTCCAGCCCTAGCCTCTGAGCAGCTCTCCACGCAGCCACATGCCCTGCCAGCACTGCTGGGGCCAGTCTTCATGGAAGCCCTGCCCTTGCAATGTCATGGTGCCACAACTGCTGGGTTCTCCATGAAAACTGGCCTCAGCAACACAGGCAAGGGCTGCAGAGAAATGGAGTCCAGCTGCCAGCTGGATCCACTGTTTTGCCTACCCCTGTCTTAGGATCTCTGTGTCTCTTCACATCTGACATAAACAGTCAACAAGGACTTCTAAAAACATCATTATGATTATCTTGTCCCATTCATTCAGCAGACTTTTGTCCATATAGGCTAGGGACAGAAGTTACGTATAAACTGGTTTAAGTAATCAGAAACTGATTTAAACCTATAATAGATGTTCAGTGTGTGTAAGCCAGTTTTAAAATAGCCGAAACTGGTTTAAGATAAGCCTGGTTGAATTCTGTATCAGACAACTGATTTGGGTGAAACTGGCTTATGGAACTTCTGCCCCAGACCCCTTCCTGGTTTAAGTTAAATCAGAGTCCTCCAGCATCCTGGTATGCTCTGCAGCCAGGAGCAGGGTGTATTTACCTACCTTACCCCCTTCTCAGCTGGGGAATTGACCCAGCTTCCAGCTGGGGCAGGGGAATAAAGCCCCCACTGCTGGCTTCCCCCCTCTGCTTGGCACAGGGTGGGCATTTCCCCTCCCCCCACCTCAGCTGGCCCCCAGGCTGGGGAGGGGGCATGGCTAGAGAATTATGCCAGCTCCCAGCTGGGGTGAGAGGAATAAAGCCCCTACCCTACTGTGGACTCCATTCCCTCCCCCCCCGAGGCTTCCTTGGGTTGGCCTGGAGCCCGTGGGAGAGCTGGCACTCAGGCAGCAGAGGCCACTGATGGACTCCCCACCAAGCTGGCCATTCCCAGGGTACTTTGCGGCCAGGGCAGTGGAGTGCTGTCCCCCAGTGTGCTGCAGGACAGTCCGGGGCAGCAAAGCGGCAGCTTGCCATGCAAGCCTCCTCTCTCCTCCTGTGTTAGTAGTGCTGCCATCCTGTGCCACAGCCTGGCAGGCAGAGTGGGCTGGGGGCTGCTGGGGCTTCACCAGGCAGGGATGATGGGCAGTGAACACTGTCTCTGGCCATGCTGGTCTTAAAGTGGGCAGGACAAGCATAGAAGATGTGGGGAGGACTTGTGCAATGCTGGCAGGGAGCTAGGGGCAGGGGCTCCTGGGTGGGGATGAGGCCCCAGGCTGCAGCTCTGCCCAGGAGGTGCCGGAATCAGCTCCAGCAAAGCAGTGGTGCCATGGCCTGTGTTTACTCTGCCGCTCCGGCAGTAGGGGTCTGGAATGGGAGTTGGAGAGGGCGAGGAAGGAGACTGCCATTTTTCCTCCCCACTCCATTCTCAGCTGGCCTGCTGGTTGTGGGGCAAAATGTCACTGGGTGATCAGCCCAGCTCCTGGATGCAGAGAAGCCCGCAGTCCCACTTGAGCTGGGAGCCAGGGTGATCACCTGGCCATGCTCCGTCCCTGGCCAGTGGGCCAGCTGAGGAGGGAGTGGGAAGAAAATGGCCCCCATTATGGGCTTTCCACCCCCTATGCTGGGCACAGCCTGGCCAAGCCTCCAAAGCTGGGGTGGGTTGTTTCCCCCCTGCTCCCTCCTCAGCCAGCCTGCCACCCAAGCAGGGGGCATAGTCAGGTAATCGGACTGGTTCCTGGCTTAGGCAAGAGAGTAAAGTGCCCACTGAGGGCTTCCCCATAGCTGGGAGCCAGGCCAATCACCTGACCATGCTCCCTGCTCAGCTGGCAGGCTGGCTGAGGAGGGAGTAGGGGGGAAAACAGCCCTCCCCCTAGCCTGGCTTTGGACCCCCAACTGAGCTGTGCCCAGCACAAGGGGTAGGAGGGTCCTCAGAGGGGGCTGTTTTTCCCCCCACTCCCTCCTGAGTCTGCCTGCTGGCCAAGTGGGGGGGCATGGCCTGGTGATCGGCCTGGCTCCCAGCAATCTATGGTGAGGGCTTTACTCCCCTCCCCAAGCTGGCAGCTGGTGCTATCACCTGACCATTCTCCCTGCTTGGCCAACAGGCTGGCTGAGGAGGGAGTGGGGTGAAAAATGGCCCCCACTGAGGGCTTCCCAACCTCTGTGCCAGCCACAGCCTGGCTGGAAGTCCCAAGCCAGGGAAGGGGGCTGCTTTCTCCCTCACTCCCTCCTCAGCTGTCCTGCCAGCAGAGCAGGGGACACGGCTGGGTGATTGGGTTGGTTCCTGGCTTGGACAGGGGAGTAAAGCCCCCATTTCCCTGCAGCTGGGGGCCAAGCCCATCACCCAACCATGCCCTCCGCTTGGCTGGTAGGCAGGTTGAGGAGGGAGTGTGGGAGGAAAATGGCCCCTACTGAATGGCCCCCAACCCTGCACCTGGCACAGCCCAGCCACTCCCTCCTCAGCTGGTCTGCTGGCCAAGGGGGAACATGGCTAGCTGGCAAGCTTCTGGTTCCAAGTGTGGGGGGGAAGGAGAACCTCCCTGCTGGGGGCTTCTTCCTCCCCCCTTCCCCAACACTGGGGAAACCCCAGCTGGGGGTCCAGTGCCAGATGGAGGGAGGTTTCCCCCCATAACCCCTCTTCAGCAGGCCCAAGGGGCATGGCTAGGGGGACCAACTCTGGGCACAGGGAGAGATGGAGAAACACCCACTGGGGGCTTCCCTCCTCCCCCTTCCCCAGCGAGACCCTGACTGGAGGTATGGTGGGGTCATTCCCCCGACTCCCCCCGCCCCCCAGCTGACCGGAGGTTAAAGTGGGAGAGTGGCTGGGGAAATCACGCATGTCCCAGTCTTGTGCACTGTCCAGCAGGCTGGGCAGTGAGTTCCAGCACCCCTGGCTCCTGGTATGGGCCACTGCAGGGGTCTGGCTGCCTTTCACTTTTGAAAAGCAAACATCAGTTTAATCTAAGCAGTTTACAGAAATCTGTAAAGATTGAATCAATTCAGCCTCAGGCTTTTTGACTGTCTGTCCCTAGCCGCAGCGGTAATGAGCGGGGCTTCCCTGCTGTATCTTACGTTTTTAGCACAATATTAATGTAATCAATATTTCACTAATCAATACTATAATCCTAATTAAGTAATGGAGACAGATCAGCATAATTACCTAAATAGCAATATCAAACTAAACCATGAACATGGGCCGACAATGCGAGGTCATGGTGGCAGGGCTAACCGCACCTTGTCGTGCATCCACAGGTGCATCTCAAGTAGACCCAGGGAGGTGATCCTCCCCCTCTGTGCGACGCTGGTCAGGCCACAGCTGGAGTACTGTGTCCAGTTCTGTGCGCCCCATTTCAGGAGGGATGTGGACAACATTGAAAGGGTCCAGAGGAGGGCCACACACATGATCCGGGGACTACAGGGCAGACCCTACATTGAAAGACTGCGGGACCTAAACCTGTTCAGCCTTCACAAGAGAAGGCTCAGGGGGGACCTGGTGACTGTCTATAAACTCACTAGTGGGGACCAGCAGGGTTTAGGGGAGACGCTGTTTCCCCTAGCGCCCCCTGGCATGACAAGGAACAATGGACACAAGTTATTAGAGAATAGATTTAGATTAGACATCCGCAAGAACTACTTCACAGTTAGGGCGGCTAGGAGCTGGAACCAACTTCCTAGGGAAGTGGTGCTGGCTCCTACGCTGGGGATCTTTAAGAAGAGGCTTGATAACTACCTGGCTGGACTCATTTGAGTCCAGTCTTTTTCTCCCGCCCAGGCTGGGGGTCGGGCTTGAAGATCTACAAGGTCCCTTCCAACCCTACTTCTATGATTCTATGTTTTAAATATGACATTGCATCAGCCTTCATTGTACCAATACAGGCTGGGGACTGACTGGTTAAGTACAGCGCTGTAGAAAAGGACCTGGAGGTTACAGTGGACAATAAGCTGAATACAACTTAACAGTGTGCCCTTGTTGCAATGAAGGCTAATGTTACTGGGCTGTATTAGTAGAAGTATTGCCAGCAGATTGAGAGAAGTGATTATTCCCCTCTATACAACACTAGTGAGACCACATGTGGAATACAGTGTCTAGTTTTGGGCCTCCACTGCAGAAAGGATATGGACAAATTGGAGAGAGTCCAGCAGAAGGCGGCAACAATGGTTAGGGACTTCTGAGGAGAGGCTGAAGAAACTGGACTTATACAGTCTGGAGAAAAGAAAGCTGAAAGGAGATTTAATAGCAGCCTTCAATTACCTGAAGGGTGGTTTCAAAGACGATGGAGCTAGACTGTTCTCGTTCTCACTGATGACAGATAATAGAACGAGGAGCAATGGTTTCAAGTTGCAGCAAAGGAAATTTAGGATAGATATTAGGAAAAACTTTCTCATTAGGAGGGTTGTAAAACACTAGAACAGGTTATCCAGAGAGGCTGTGGAAGCTCCAGCTTTGGAGGTTTTTAAGACCCAGGTAGACAAAGCCTTGGCTAGGGTGATCTAGTTGGGCCTAGTACTGCTTTGAGCAGGGGTTGGACTAGATGATCTCCTGAGGTCCCTTCCAGCCCTAGTTTTCTATGATTCTATGGTGATGATGCAGCATCCTGTGAAGTCCTCTTTTTGAAACTGGGGAGACTTGGAAACTTGGTTGTACTCAAGAGGGGAAATATTCCAAAACTAGCACCAGAATCTATACTTGGGATCTTACCAGACCAGAAGACTTTTTAGATTCACTTCTCCCACCTCCTCCCTCAAAGAGTAAAGCCTCTGAATTACTTCTTCAGTCTTCTCCCCTGCACCGCTGAGGTTAAGGGGATGTTTGCTATTGAATTCCACATGGTAGGATCAGTATTTATTATTCTGTTTTTCATTTCTTGTTTACAACATTCCCTGCTTATGTTACAGAAGGTCCTTTTAAAGTTGTGGCTTACTATGAGAATCATCCAAGACCTGTATATAGCATGCCACTATTCTAATAGTCTTTTAGTTGTTTTGTAATATTGAGCACAAAAACAAGGAATCCTAGTTCTACTTTCGTCCAAATGCTGCTTTTGAAAATACTGGCCTCTGGTTTGCCCATCAGGTCCTTGACAAAATAGGGAGTAGAGCTGCTATCTCACCCTATATTTAATCTATTATGTGAAGATGACCAAGTTCAAATAGGGTAGAGTCAAAGAGACTAGATGTGCTGCGTTCGTCTTTCAGTTGGCTTCCCTCCCCAACCCAGACCAAAGTAGGCAGCTTCCCTTTCTCATCAACAATTTACCTGGGGTTGAAGGCTCACTTTATAAAATGAAATTATTTGTAAAATCCTCTTCAATGCATGTCAGGCAGACATATGTGGGCATGTGTGGACATGTCATGTGGATTACACTGCTTTTGTGAAACCAAATGAAGAATTGATGGGAAATGTCTTTCATGTTTGTTGACTTATTGATGCTTTGCAAAATTCAGTAATGCAGAATGAGTTTTAAGCCAGCATGAATTAAAGTGTTTGACTGTATTGTAATAAGGCAAAGGAATATTACCCTGTTTTGATGGATAATTTCCACTTTAGAATCAACAAACCAGCCATTATTATATTTATCAGTTAGGTAGTCATGCAAATAAACTCAGAATTGAATCGGTGTATCTCAGGAATCTATTTTATTTTGAACGTCACATTTTCAAGAGGAGGCTTAGTTTAGAACATACTCACGCATGTGCATGTTTGTGCTTTGAATTCAAAAATATGATTATTTTAAAATTAAAATTAACACATTTCCACTCAGAAACATTCCGGTGTTCCAGCAAAAACCAAACCAAACCAAACCAAAGGTTTTCAATTGAAAATCAGGTTTTGTTTCTGAAATTGGGACATTTCAAATTTTGCATCTTTTCTTTTTGAAAATGGTAATTTCAAAGATTTCTGACAAGATCTAGTTTTGTAGATTGGCCTGGGGCAAAATAAAAAAAATGCCTTGGCTTAGTTTTACAAATGTTTCACATAACTCCTAGAGTTAAATAATTAATGGCAGTTATTTTTTATGCTGGTGAATACTGATCTGTTCATTTGTTTTGAACTTTTTATTATTAGATTTCAGTATCCTATACAGTTGTTCTTTGTTGCAACAGTATATAGACTGGCTAGTAGCAAATTTTAAAATAGGGTAAATGAAAGAGCATGGTTTTGCAAATTTGTTCCATAAATATTTTAAAGAACTCATTGCAAGTTTTCCTCAATTTTAGGTTATTTTATCTGGTAATGAAACTCCTCTCTTTAAATAACACATTTGAGAAAGAAAGTAGGTTATGCCATATTTGGCCTTTTCCCTAATATACTGCAGCCAGTTAAGGAAGAACAGTATCAGAGTACACACATTCTTGGTATAAATAAATAAATATAAGCAAAAAAATTCAGAATTTGCCTGCTTCCAAACAAAAATAAGGAATATTTCTTCCTCTCTTCTCAAATGCCATGGCATTTTTTGTGTATTCCAAATAAGAATACACAAAATTCCAAATAAAGTCTTGGCACTTCCCCAGGGAATCTATAGTAGCTTTAGAAGTTTGGAGACTTTGCACACAATTCTGTGCTCACCAGGCATCCAGCAGTTTACTGAACCCTTGAGTTATTCACCTCTCTGAAAGGAATGAGAATTCTTCAGGCAGTCTGATAAACTTCAAAGATTATCATGACAATGGCTCGACTTTTCTATTGCATGCAATTGGCAATAAATAGTCTTTGGGAAGGAATGTATTAATCTTACTCCTCTTTGCTTTTCATTACGTTTTGGAGTAAAATGCAAAATGTGAGGGAAGATGGTGAGTTAGCTGTAGAGAATCATATAGTGAAGTAAGTCAAAAGAGAGCAGCAGAACTTGTATTTCTATCAAAGAAGCATTAACTTGTTTTTGAGAAGACTCCTGGACCTCAAAATCAATTCCAAGAAACTGGATGTGTCTATATGTGCAATTAACGCACATAAATGTTACTGTGGAGTCAATTCAGATGTATTAAGCTTTGCCCAGGAATGTGTTTATACTCGAGCCCTCTTGAGTGCAGATTTGCACCCAACGGGCACGTCCAAATGAGTGTGCACATGCAGTTTGTGGCCCTGCAGAGCTGTCTGCAACACTGCAAACCACATGCGCCGCACATACAGGCATTTGCTGCACTGCTAATTTGCAGTATAGCAGGGTTTTTTTGACACCGAGAGATCCTGGTGTAAAAAAAAACATGCTCCAGAAAATAGTAGCATGGTGCACATGGCTACATTGTACGCTGCTTGAAATCAGAGCTTGGCTGGCCACAGCCGTGATCCAGTTGTTGGCTTGGCTCTGCATGCCCAGATTGCTATTGCCGGAGCCCTGAGTGGCCCCCAGAACCCCAAGTAAGGCTCCTAGGGCCAGCCTAGCTGCTGGTCCCAGCTTCCCCTCCCCCACCCAGGGCAACCCGCCATGTGCCAGAGTGGGCATGCAGTAGCTTTCCTCAGGGACAACTAGCAGCAGCACAAATATTTGTCGCTATTAGTTGTCTCCAAGGAACACACATTCCTGCTCATGGGGGCATGCCCAATGGGGGAAGTCAGGTCCAGAGCTGCTCCTGCCCTTCTCTGCCCCCTACAGCAGCCAGGGGGACCTTCAGACTCTGGCCACAGTAGCTTGGACGTTAGGGGTGCTCTTTAAAAGACTGCCCTACACCCTGGTCCTTGGCCATGTGCTTTTCTAGCCCGAGGCAGTCTGCAGCCTGCAGCCTGCTGGCACAATGCCCCCAGTGCCTGTCCACAGGTGACTAGTAGGGGGAACATGGGGGGGCACATGCCCCCCCTGAGATTGGCTCCCACTTGGCACCGCTCAGGACAGGGCAGTTTTTTTGACACATGGGCTGGTGATTGTGTTGAGGGGGCACTAAGCCGTGGCACAGAAGTATAGGAATGGATATGGGGGTTTTGGCCCACCACCAAGCCCGCTCCTGGCAAATTGTTCACCCACAGAGTCAGGAGGCACCAATCACCTCTGCCTGTGCCCAATATGCCATGGCTTCTGTTCTCCCACGCCCTGGCAGCAATGACCAACACCACAGGCTTCTGCTTGCTGCTGTGCTCACTAAGCTCTGCAACCACACTGACTGCACAGCCATGTAGCTGAGGGCAGGGTCCAGCCTGTGCCTTGCTGCCTCCAGGTGATTGGCTACCAGCCCCTGGGTTGTTTCTTGGTCCCTGGCTGGGACAGCAATGATGCTGACATGGACACTGCCATCCACAAGCTCCTGGGGCTCTGGCCTTGCTTTTTCTGGGCCTGCCCTGGAAGCCGTGACTAGTAGCACTGCATCATGCAGTGCACCTGGGACAATGACCAGTGAGTGGACTCATTCCAGATGACCTGGCCCACATTTCAGGAGCTTGTTCAGCAGCTCAACCCACACTTACAGTACCAGCCCACCGGCATGTTCCTGCCTCTCCCTGCAGAGACTCAGATGGCCAACAACTTCCACAAACTCACCATGTCCACCAGCCTGTGTTACATCAGCCACCTATTTGCGGTGGGGAAAGTGACCTCTGACGAGGCTGTCTTGAAGTTTTGTGACGCCCTCTGGGACATGCTTAGCCAAACTATACACTCCAGGTTGCCAACACCCAGGAGGTGGTGGCAGGCTTCTGAGCCCTCAGCTTCCTGCAATGCATCAAGGCCCTGGATGGGACATACACCCCATCATCTGCCCACATCAGGCAGACCGCCTCTACTGCAGCCAGTGGGGCTTCCAATCTGTTGTGGTGGACCACTGAGGCACCTTCACAAATGTCTGTGTCAGCTGGGTTGTCAGATTAAAAGGTGTTAGAAATTATAATGAAAGGTTACCGCCTGAACTTGGGTTCACCCAATAATCACATTACACTACATTACTTTGAGGTTTGAAATTGGCATTACTCTGCCCAAGCTCAACCCCTTGGTTTCTTATTCCTTGGATTCCTTGGAATGTGCTAATTATATTAGGTGGTCAGATCTTGTTATGGCTGACCTTTAAAAAAACTGTTAGATCAGCTAATCTTGTAGTTTAGCTTATTTTTGGGGCCCAGTCCGTCTCATGATCAGTGCAAACAGATTCAACGCTTTTTGGTTAAATTGTGACAGACAAATTCCACTTGCAGGTTGCAAAGTTTCAAGCTTTGCATTAGTTAATCTTAACTGGTAGACAATTGAATGGATGTCTCCAAGAGCATATATTTATTGCTCATGATAGTAACCCCTCTGGTTCTGGCCACCACAGACCTGCAGTTAAGCAATATAACCATCTTGTCTCTTCTCATCAGGGACCCCACCAACCCATTGCTACTGTGGCTTATGTGCCCCAACTCAGCTCACACCAGGCATACTTCAATAGGTGCCTGGGCTGAAGCGACTTGCTGGTGGAGTCCATCTTTGGGCACCTCTAGGGACACTGATGCACCTTCACCATCTGCCTTGAGTTCACCAGTGCCAACATCCCTGGGTCATTGCTGCAGCTTGTGTGCTGCACAACATCTGTGAGACCAGAGAGGAGCTCTTCTGCGAGGCCTGGATGGAGGAAGTAGGGTGAATAGAGAATGCCTGGTACTAGAAGCACCAGCTGCAGCAGCAGCACCAATGATGGGTCTCCCCGCCCCCACCAAAGGCTCTGGGAGAGCTGCACATCTGGCAGTGGAGGCCAGGGCACCATGTGCACAAGGCGCTGGTGGACTACCTCCTCCTCCACCCCTTGCAGTAGGGCACCTGGCTGGCTGTCCATGAACCCCAGGCTCACAGTGCATCTCCAAGACCATGCACACTGTGGATAGTTCCCAAACACAATTTCCAATAGTTTCCTCCCTCCCCAACAGACTCCCTCCTGCTGCTCAACACCCAACCCTACCCCTAACCCCAATGCTTACCAATAATAAAGCACCTTCTTCCCTGTGAATCTAATTAAACGGGTACATTAATAACTGGCAGGGGGTGGGGGAAATGGGGTGGAGGCATCTGTGGTGTGGATCTTGGGGAGTGGTGCCCAGAACCCTGGCTTCTGGCCATTATGGGTGTGGACACTGTGGTGAAGCTGGCAGGCTGGGAGCTGGCCCATGGGTGAGGGTGGGTTGTGTCAAACCTGCTCAGCATGATCTCCCTCCTTCATGAGGCTGGAGCCAGCTGGGCCTGCATGCAGAGCTGGGTCAGCTGCAGCCAGTTTCTGCCCAGGGGCTCAGAGACAGAGTGAGTAGCAGGTAGTGGCCAAGGCAGCAGGCCACCCCACCAGGGGACCAGGCTCAGGAGTAGGGGCAGGGGCAGGGGAAGGGGGCTCTGGCCACTGCAGGCAGTGCTGTGTCTCTTCTCAAGCATACTGGCCTCAGTTCAGGGTTTGTGTGTACAGAGGTGCCCAGGGACCATGGTAAGTTGGCCAGGTAGGCCCTTTCACATGCAATCACTGGCCAAGTCCTTCATCCCTGCTCCCACAGTGGGGGCAAGCAGGCCACTTGCCCCAGGAAGCCTGCCTTCCCTGTCCCCTACCCAGTCCAGGCCAGGGCTGGCTTCTGCTGGCAGCTGCCACAGCTGCTCTGAACTATCTCCCTCACCTTCTCCTCCTTATAGGCCAGTCAGTTTTTTCTCCTGCACATGGCACATGGCATCTGGGTTCTGGGGGTGATGGGCTCCTGTCTAGCTGGGACATGGAGCTGGTGACACCCCTCCCTTTGCCCTGGTGGCCCTCTCTGGAGAAGTATCCTGAGCCAGACCCCCTGCCATACATGGCCTGTGCAACAAGCATGTCCCTGGTCAGAATCACCTGGGTGCACCGCAACAAGCTGTTTGTCCACACCAAGAGGTGTCCGCGGGGTATCACTCTATATGATACCCAAGGGATATCACTCTATATGGTCTCCCATGACTTTCTCGAAGCCAAGCTAGGGAAGTATGGGCTGGATGAATGTACTATAAGGTGCATGTAAAACTGGATGGAGCATTGGGCTCAGAAAGTAGTAATCAATGGAAGTAGTAATCAATGGTTCAGTGTCTAGTTGGCAGCTGGTATCAAGTGGAGTGTCAAGTGGTCAGTCTGGGAGCATGTTTTGTTCAATGTCTTCATTAGTGACCTGGAAGATGGCACAGAGTGCACCCTCAGCAAGTTTGCAGATGACACCAGGCTGGGGGGAGTAGTAGATAGGTAAGAGGGTAGGGTGAGTAGAGTGACCTAGGCAAATTGGAGGATTGGGCCAAAAGGAATCTCATGAGGTTCAACAAAGACAAGTGCAAATTCCTGCATAGAGGATGGAACAATCCCATGCACCAGCACAGGATGGGGGATGACTGGCTCGGCAGCAGCTCTTCAAAAAGACCTGGGCAGTACAGTGGACAATTACGCTGAATATAAGCCAGCAGTGTGTCTTTGTTACCAAGAAGGCTAATGGCATACTAGGTTGCATTGGCAGGTGTGTTGCCAGAAGGTCAAGGGAAGTGATTATTCCCCTCTATTCATCACTGGTGAGGCCATATCTGGAGTGCTGTATTATGTTTTGGGCTATCACAGCAAAGGAAGTGTTCACAGGGCTGCGGGATCCAGCACATGCTCACAGCACTAGAGCATGGAGCTCATGGTCTGGACAGGAGGCAGAGCTAGGGTTCACAAGGCTGTTGCAGCTGCAATGTAGCCACACTGGTGGTGCACGGTGCCAAGGGGCAGGCAGCAGGTGGCATAGGGGTAGGTCAGGGGTCCAGAAGCCAGTGTCGGGAAGCTGAAGAGCTGCCCATGCTACATGGCGGGAGAAGCTGCCAGTAATGTGGTTCCACCCCAAGCAGGAGGCTGGCCTCTGCTGCTGTGGCTGACTGGGCATCTGACATCAGCATCTATACATGAGCTACAGCACATTAGACTAATTTAATGTGCAGTAAGTGCTGCGCATGTATATACATGGTAAAACTTTACTGCACATTAAGTTGGTCTAATGCACAGTAAAGCATTCCATGTAGATGCATCCACTCTGTCCTAAAAAGATGGGTTGCCCATTGCAATTAAATTCTACCATCCCTTTCGGCTCCAGTTTTGATTTGGAATCATTTCAGACCTCTGTGTAGTTATACTGCCCAGGAGTTTGTGTTACAGGATCCTGATGTCAGACTGGTCTTACATTGACTGACAAAACTAAATGTATCTATACATTGTAAGCAGAGCTACATGGTTACCTTAATTTTCCATGACTACTCAATTACAGATGCAATCAATTGGAAGGCAATTGATTGCATGTGTAATTCAGATAAAAATCCTTTATTTGGATCCAAAACCCAGTAGCAATTACATAATTACTTTAAGCAACTGTTCTAGAGTATGATAGTATATAACAGCTATAGATTAGATGGCAGTGTTACAGCACTCACTGATGATTTACAGTAACAAGCCTTTGATAAGACTACTTACAACTGAGGGAATGAGGGAAAAATTCTAGCTGTCTCATACTGACTGGCTCCAGCAGATTCATTTACACTGGCAAAGAACTTCTCTTTCTTGGTCTGTTTATGTCTCTAGATTTCTCATGATGTCATCTTTAATCTGATGTGCTTGTTTTCCAGAAACTGATCAGATCTGGCCCAGAGGTTCCCAAACTGTAGTATGTGTATCCCTGGGGGGTACACAAGACATCTGTGGGGGATATGTGGGAGAAATTGTGTAATGGCAGATTTAACTTTCATTATTATGAAAAACCATATGCTAATAGGAGGGTATGAGGCAGCTGGTAAATCTGGAAGAAGGTACACAGTAAGAAAAATGTTGGGAAGCTCTGATCTAGCCTAATGCCTCCTGCTTACTTTTTCCACAACACAAGACAACCTTTCTAAATTTCTTGTTTATCTTTAGTTCATTAGTGGTAAAGCTAACTGGCTTACAATCTCTTGTTTAGCATCTTTCCATCTATGTTTAACATATCTATAGTCACTCTTTGCCTTTGTCTAAAGCCTAACCATGTCCACCCTAACATGTTGTCTCTCTTTCTGCTTAAACCATGGATTCATGGAGATTCTTAAGAATATGCTTGCTGGGGTGGGATGGACTTCACCTCTCTCCTAAAGGCAAGTGTGTCTTCTCTTCCAGGTTGGCTTATATCGTATGGCGAGCTTTAAACTAGCCTCGCCAGGGGAGGTGGCCGCAGGAAGACGAGAAGACATCACCTGAGCAAGACAGGTGACAAATGCAAGGAGTGCCCAGGTGTCCAGAAACAGGGGTCCAGACAGTCTCCCAAATAGGGAGGTGGCACAAGCAGCTAGGCAAGGCTTTAATGCCTATATACCAATGCTCATAGTATGGGGAACAAACAGGAGGAACTCACCCTCAGAATAGCTAGTTCAGGCCCAGATAGGGCTTACAGAAACGTGGTGGGATTCATCCCATGACTGGGCAGTTAGCATTAGGGGCTATAGGCTTTACAGGCAGGATAGAGAAGGAAGAAAAGGTGGGGGTGTGGCGCTCTATGTCAAGGAGCAATACACATCCTCTACCAGTAAAATGGTATCAGAGGAGGGGCAAGCTGAAGTGCTCTGGGTCAAGATACAAGGGGGTCATGGGGAGAGGGATCTAATGGTGGGGGCTACTACAGACCCCCCAACCAAGGGGAGGAGCTGGAATTTTCAGGCCAGCTTGCAGAGGCACTTAAGGCAAGGGATGTATTTGTTATGGGTGATTTAAATTACCTGAACATCTGCTGGGAGGAACAGTCAGCCAGGTCAGACCATTTCAGGAGGTTCCTGGTTGAGATACAGGACCTCCACTTAATTCAGGAGGTGCACAGTCCCACCAGAGGAAATGCCTTGTCGGACCTGGTCCTGGCTACAGGCGATGACCTGGTAAGGGGCCTCCGGGTTCTTGACCACGTGGGTGATAGCGATCATTGCTTGCTGGAATTCATCATCCAGTGCAGGGTATCAAGGGCCTGCAGCAAGGCGGTAGCACTAGACTTCAAGAAGGCCAACTTCAACGAGTTGAGGAGATTAGTGGGAGAGGCGCTGGTGTTCTTGAGAGCAGGGGAACTCAGTGCCCAAGATGAGTGGTCGTTCCTTAAGGAGACGATACTTAGGGCCCAAGGAGTGACCATCCCAACAAGAAGCAAGGGGGGCAGGAGTGCCCCAAAGCCCCCCTGGCTCACCAAGGGTGTCCAAGAATGCCTGATTGCCAAAAAGGCAGCATACAACGGGTGGAAGGGAGGGGGGTGCTATCTCCAAAGAGGAGTATACCTCCTCTGCTCAGGCCTGTAGGGGGGCTGTCAGGAAAGCTAAGGTGGACATAGAGCTAGGAGTAGTGTCCAAAATCAAAGATAAAAAGAAGTCCTTTTTTAAATATATAGGGAGGATGAAGAAAGCACCAGGAAATGTGGGGCCCCTGCAAGATTCTCTGGGCAATCTGGTGGTTGTGCCAGAGGAGAAAGCAGACCTCTTTAACCAATTCTTCACCTCCATTTTCTTGTGCAGGGACTGGGACTTCCCCACTGTGATGCAAGACGAACTTGAGGGGAACGCCCCCAGACCTCAGGCTGGGGAGGACTGGGTTAGAGAGCTTCTGGAGGGCCTGGACATGTTCAAATCAGTGGGACCAGATGCTCTCCACCCCAGGGTGTTGAGGGAGCTAGCAGGGATTATTGCAGAGCCTTTGGCATGGCTTTACAAGTGCTTGTGTTGCTTGGGCCAGGTGCCAGATGATTGGAAGATAGCCAACGTGGTCCCCATTTTTAAAAAAGGGAGGAGGGAGGACCTGGGCAACTATAGGCCCATCAGTCTTACCTCAATCCTAGGGAAACTCTTTGAGAAGATCATCAAGGAGCACATCTGCGATGGGCCGGCTTCAGGGATGATGCTGAAGGGCAACCAGCATGGTTTCATAAGGGGCAGGTCATGTCAGACCAACCTGATTGCCTTTTATGATCAGGTCACAAAAGAATTGGATGCAGGTGTCACCATGGATGTAGTCTTTCTGGACTTCAGCAAGGCCTTTGACACCGTCTCCCGCCCCGTCCTCATTAAAAAACTAGGCGACTGTGGCATTGATGCCTACACAGTCAGATGGATTGCAGATTGGCTCAAGGGTCGTACTCAGAGGGTGGTGGTAGACAGGTCATATTCAACCTGGGGAGAAGTGGGCAGGGGAGTCCCCTAGGGTTCGGTCCTTGGGCCCACGCTGTTCAATTTCTTTATCAGCGATTTGGACAACGGGGTGAAAAGCAACCTGTTTAAATTCACTGATGATACCAAAATTTGGGGTGAGGTGAGCACGCTAGTAGGGAGGGAAAGACTGCAGCAAGACCTGGATAGGTTGCAGGGGTGGGCTAACAAAAACAGGACGCATTTCAATACTGACAAGTGCAGGGTTCTGCACTTGGGCAGTAGTAACCAGCAGCACACTTATAAGATGGGAAACTCCCTTCTTGAAAGCACGGAAGCAGAAAGGGATCTTGGAGTCATTATTGACTCCAAGATGAACGTGGGCCAACAATGCAAGGTCACAGTTGGCAGGGCTAATTGGACCTTGTCATTAATCCACAGGTGCATCTCAAGCAGGGCCAAGGAGGTGATCCTCCCCCTCTACGTGACACTGGTCAGGCCACAGCTGGAGTAATGCGTCCAGTTCTGTGCGCCCCACTTCAGGAGGGATGTGGACAACATTGAGAGGGTCCAGAGGAGGGCCACCCGCATGATCCAGGGACAATAGGGCAGACCTTACAATGAGAGACTGTGGGACCTGAACCTGGCTGAGGGGTGACTGTCTATAAACTCACTAGCGGGGACCAGAAGGGTTTGGGACAGACCTTGTTTCCCCTAGCGCCCCCTGGCATAACAAGGAATAATGGCCACAAGTTGTTGGTGAGTAGGTTTAGATTAGACATCCGTAAGAACTACTTCACAGTCTGGAACCAACTTCCAAGGGAAGTGGTGCTGGCTCCTACCCTGGGGGTCTTTAAAAAGAGGCTTGATGCCTACCTGGCTGGAGTCATTTGAGCCCAGTTTTTCTCCTACCCAGGCAGAAGGTCAAACTTGAAGATCTACATGGTCCCTTCTGACCCTACTTCTATGATTCTATGATATGTGCAAACAGACAATTGTCTATTACATATTCAATTTCCTTAGTGCACTACAGTATGATCCCTATACCATGTTCAGTCACCCTTTGTTTGCTATGTGACAATATTCTAGCATGAGATTTCAGAGAGGTGCAAATTTTAAGTGCCTGTTAATGTGTTGGAAGCTATTTCTGAATTTACCCACTTCAGTTTTCACACAAGGAACCTGATTCTAAGTTTCGCTTGCTAATAGGGCTTCATAAAGGATAACTTATCACATATGCATTCAATCAAAGCTAACCAACACATTTTAAATTTTGAACAAGAGTCCAGAAGTTATTCATAGCAAGTATTTGGAAACCTCTGAATAACAAATGCATTTGAAAAATTATATCTT
Source organism: Crocodylus siamensis (assembly GCF_052110815.1). Taxonomy (NCBI): domain Eukaryota; kingdom Metazoa; phylum Chordata; order Crocodylia; family Crocodylidae; genus Crocodylus; species Crocodylus siamensis. Next base: position 145,259,876 of record NC_143399.1, on the reverse strand, counting down.
TTAGACAATTCAAAAAAGAGGCTAAAATCATTGAATACTTTTTTCTCTGAATTTTTACTTAAGCCTAATTTTAAATAAGGTTCAAGCATTGCTATAGCAATGATGGTCCAGAAAATGTACTAGAGGCAAAATTTTTTGGTGGCATTTTTTATTGTAATTCTATAGTTGGGAGAAATGTAGGAGAAGCTTTTCAGAATGAAACACCCTTCTTCATGTTACCCTGAAGAAGATTGGAGAAGACCTGAAGAATGGTGCTTTGTGTCCAAAAGTTGGTCCTACATTTCTCTCTACTTAGTCTACTATGAAATTGGTTCCAGCAATTGATATCACAAAGGCACCCTTACCTTGTCTAAATCTAAAGTCTTTGAGGGTATATATGTCTAATTTAATCTACTTGACAGAGTTTTGGTGCTATATAAATAAATAATAGAATGGCATACAGAAGTATGGGCTCAGAGGTTCAGTCATGCAGTTTATTATGGGTTTGTGCACTTATAAAAAATAACCTTAATATAATAAAATTGAAACCAGGTTCTTTGCATCTCCTATTTAAGGCTCACATTTTGAGACACATTTATATGCTTACTTAACTTTAAGCACTGTGAATACCCTTATTGAAGTAGAGAAGACTACTCCAGTCGCATAAAGATAAGTATGTTTTTAGTTCTTTCGTGATAGTCCATGAAGCAGATTTCATGGCTCTTGCACAAAGAGCAGCTTACAAAATGTTCAAGTCATGAAAAATATTAGCAGTGTCATTTTGAGTATTTTCATGGCCTGGAACATTTTTGATATATGTGAAATTTTTGTTATAATTGTAGACTTATATAAATATTAGACAAAGTCAGGTTTTCTTAGATTCTAATGTAAAAGTTGATCTTTGGATAACATTTTTAATTTTTCAAATTTCAAAATTTTCAAGATATTTTATCTAAGTGGGGAGAGACTCAGCTTCCAGTTCTGGTCCTGAAGAATTAGAACCTGTAAATAATCCATAGAACATATACATCTATAACTCAAGTACTAACTTCCAGGAAGTTGCTTGAGTACAGTGATTTTGTTTGACATCAAAGCTTTTAAAATTTGTATTCATCTCTATCTCCATGTAATACCTTGCTAATCAGAAGGAGGTTCTGAAAGACTGGGTACTCTGGCTTCCCTGATATGCTGACAAACACAACATATGTTTGAAAAACTTTATATGAGCATGCATGAAGATTTATGAACCCAGGATATTTCAAACTCAGCGTTCATGTTCAGTGAAGTTGAAGTGTGATGTGAATGTTTCCACTTAAAATTTCAGGAGAACACATTGACTTTTCTATTCCTTACCAGCCAAACTTTCAAACTCTTTGAACAGAGTAGTGTGTCATATTTTGGAAGCTAGGAATCTCCTTTCTTTCCTGCAGAAAATACTGTGAAGAAAACAAAGGAGACATTGCTCTGATCAAACCAGAAGCTAGCTTGTGGTCATTTTACTCTATCTCGAGTCTGCAAAGATAGTGGAATGTTTCAAGGGATGACAACACATTATGAGCATTTGCCTATAATGATACTTTGGGTTCATTTTGAGGTTACCCTCTACCAGCCTAAGCCATGAAATAAGCTACCTTTTTCTACATATATATCCTACATGGTAGCCTACTCCAAATCTGTCTACAATGTGCTGCTTATTTCAGGAGCATGAGATGTAAGAAGAGTTCCCTTGCAGAGCTCTTTAAGACATCAGGCCTCTTCTAGGCTTGTGGAAAGTAGAAGGAAGAAAAGGGGTACAGAAGAGCCTGGACACAGAGATTGTGAATGATGGGACTACTGGTGGAAGACTTCCTGTGCTTAAGGCTCATTTCATGCAGGAAAGGTCCAAACACATGGCCAGGTGAACTGGGAGGTGAGTGGGATTGACCTCATACCAAGAAGTTGAGCAGAACTTCCAGGGCTGGGCTGGACTGCTAAAGGGTTTGAACCAATGGCTTTACTGTGTATGTGTATGGATTTACAGTGTTCCTTTGGGCTTTAGAGTGTCCTTAAGGTTGACCCTATTTGTGTAGACCTACAAATAGTTTGATCAACTTCTCAGGGGCAAAATTGTCACTGTACATTCATTTCCACTTAATGTGATTAGCTAGAGGAAGATTACGTAGACAAAATACTGGAGCTTCTGTCCATAACCTTCTGCTCTTACTCTGTGTCTGCAATTCTCTTACTAATATGAAAATAAAAACCAAGTATCACTGTGGAATATATTAGAGACTGCATAAAGTTTGGTATATACTTTGGTGATAGTGTCTCCCACTTACTGAGCATGATCCTATCAATCCATGCCCACAGGCACACTCAGATCTGTAAGTTCATCAGTGAGGTGCTCTAGGGGCATCCCTCTGCAGCCACTCAGAAGACCTCAGTTCTAATGTGTCTGAGAGCAGCCACTACATATGACCCCAGGGCAGCCTTGCCTTTGTATTTCTGGGTTTGGATCGTAGGGTGCCTCATTTCAGGCCTATCTTGGCTGGGGTGTGCTGCTACCCTGTGCAGACTTATCCTTGAAGACTAGAGGAGTGATTGCAAAGCAAAGCCAACTGAACTATTTTTCTTGTGGGCTTGCCTACATGGCGAAAGTAAGATTAGAACAAAATGGATCTTGCCCAAATTGGCAGAACCTACCAAGACAGAATGTAGGTGCCAGGTCACAAAAAACCTCAATCCAGATCAACCCCAGTCAGTTGCTGAAAAACTACTTAGGCATCAGGATTTATTAGTCATCTTTATTCTGGTCTGTAAATATCATTAGGCACATAGGTTTTGGTTACTGCACATGCGCATGCTGCAAGACTGATCAAACACCTATTGTCTAACTTTCAACAACACTCTGTTGGCAATGAAGGTGTCTAAACTGCACAGGGAGCAATCAGGAGTACAACTATAGCTCAGTGGAAAGAATACTTCCCTAGGAGGGGGAGCCTTGGACTCTGGTCTACTACCTGGACTACTTTACATTGGACAGTCACTGGTTAAATAACAGGCAGTAGAGGCCAGAGTCTTGGGTGCCCATAATCATTAGGATGTGGAGGCATGCTCCTTCTTGCTTGTTGTGTCTCTTGTGTCATGAATCTTGCATTCCTGGCTATTCAGTGAGCTAGCTTCAACATCAGTGTTGGAAAGGCCAGTGATTAGGGCACTTTCCTAGAAAATCTGAGATATGGGTTTCATCCCTTCAGGCTGAATCAAAGTCTGCTTTTCTGAGGTCCAGGGCCCATATTTTGCTGCTCTCCTTCCTTTCCTCAGGATCCTGAACTCAGTCATCTTGTGGACACTGCTGTCCAAGTTGCCATCCATTACTACACTCCCTACCAATTCATCCCTGTTTGTAAGCAGCAGGTCAAAAAGAACATGAACCTTGTTGGCCCCTTCAACACTTGCACCAGGAAGTTGTCCCCAACACGCTCCAAAAACTTCCTAGATTGCCTGTGCACTGTTGTATTGCCCTCCAAGCAGATGTCAGGATGATTGAGAACCACGGCCTGTGATCTGCAAATTTTTGCTAGCTGCTTGAAGAAAGTCTCATCCACCTCATCCTCCTGGTCTGGTGGTCTATAGCAGACTTGCACCATGACATCACCCTTGTTGCTCCCTCCTTTGACCCTAGCCCCCAAACTTTCAACAGGCATATCTCCAGTTTCATACTGGAGCTGTGAGCAATCATGCCACATTTATTCTTCTAAATAAAGAGTAACTCCTCCTCTTCTTCCCTTTCTGTCCTTCCTGAAAAGTTTGTATCTATCAATGACAGTGCTTCAGTCATGAAGCTATCCCACCAAGTCTCTGTTATTCCAATCACATCTTCAGTTCTTTGACTGTGTGAGAACTTCCAGTTCTTCCTGCTTGTTTCCTAGGCTTCATGCATTCATTTACAGACATCAGGAAGAATGAGAATGTTGCCCTGCTCCTGCTCCTGCTTTCTTTAGGTTGCCTGCTTCCCCACTTACCTCAGGGCTTTGGTCTCTCCACCCTTCGGAAAACCTAGTTTAAAGTCCTCTTCACTAAATTAGTGACCCTGTGTAAAAGTGTTCTTCCTTCTCTTTGGCAGGTGGATCCTGTCTCTTCCTAGCAATCCTTCTTCTTGGAACAACATCATGTGATCAAAGAAGCCAGAGCTCTGCTGGTCACATTCATGCATTAATCTACAGGATGCATCCACTCCTTCCTGGGCCCTTCCCCTTGACCAGAAAGATTGAGAACACCATATGAGCCTCTGCCCCCTTTACCCTTGTACCTAGATCCCTTTTTGTCTGCTTTAGTAATTTTTTATCTGCTCAGGGTCCCTCTTGGCAGTATCATTGATGCCCATATGGATGAGTGGCATGGGGTAGTAGTCAGAGGGCCAGATGAGTCTCGGTAACCCTTCCCTGAACGTGCTGGTGCTGCCCCTGATCCTGCTTCCCATCTGCTTGTAACATCACTGGGTGACAGGTAGGCAGACACTAGGGGTCTGTACTGGGATGGGGAGAGTGGGGTTGGTAGGGGTAAAGCTGGGAGATGAGCTTGCAGGGCAGCAGGTTGTGTGTTGCAGTTGGAGGAACCACAGCATGCAGGTGAGTAAGGAACCTTTGAGATAGGGATAGCATTGCTGCAGTCAAGTAGATTTGCCAACACAAGCATTTTTGTAAAAGTGAAAATCTGCTAATTTTTTTACAACAAGCAAACTTTTAAAAAATGATTTAAACCTGGGCTTTGTCCCAGGGTCTGGCAGAAGGGCTACATATATACTATATAAATTATACTATATAAATATGTCAGTAACAACATGTGTCAGTATAAAAGTTTGATTTCCAGTAAAAAGTTTTCATATTGTCAGTAAAAAAAAAAAAAGTCTTAAGTTGGCAACCCTGTTTCAGTGGTTTTTAGTAGGGCTGTGAGACGTTTCACCAGCTGTTCCATTTCAATGCTGTTTTGTCTCGTTTCTTTGCCTCCATTTTTCTGAGCAGGGACTGGATCAGCCCCCCCCACTGGGACCCCCACAGGTCCGAGGGGAGGTGCACCCAGGCCTAGGGTCAGTGAGGATTTAGTCAGGGAACTTCTGGAGGCACTGGACATATTTAAATCAGCTGGTCCAGATGATCTCCACCGTAGAGTGCTGAGGGAATTAGCAGAGGTCATTGTGGGACTCCTGGCATGGCTTTACAAGCACTCGTGGTGCTCTGGTGTGGTGCCAGAGGACTGGAAAAGGGACAATGTGGTTCCCATTTTCAAAAAAAGGGAGGAAGGAAGACCCAGAAAACTAGAGGCCAGTTAGTCTTACCTCGATCCTGGGGAAACTTTTTGAGAGAATTATCCTGGCGCATGTCCACGAGGGGCCAGCGGGGGACATTACGCTTAGGGGCAACCAACATGGGTTCATTAGAGGCAGGTCTTGTCAGACCAACGTGGTGGCCTTCTATGACCAGGTCACAAAATCCTTAGACGTAGGGGTAGCAGTGGACGTAGTCTTTCTGGACTGTGGTGTCGACACCTACACAGTCAAATGGGTCGTTAACTGGCTGGAGGGCCTCACCCACAGAGTGGTGGTGGATGGGTCATTTTCGACCTGGAGGGATGTGGGCAGTGGGGTGCCCCAGGGCTTGGTCCTTGGGCCTGCACTGTTCAACATTTTCATCAGTGACTTGGACAAGGGGGTAAAAAGCACCCTGTTCAAATTTGCTGACGACACAAAGATGTTGGGGGATGTGAGCACGCTAGAAGGGAGGAATAGGCTGCAATCAGACCTAGACAGGTTACAAGGGTGGGAGGATGAGAACAGGATAGGTTTGAACACTGAAAAGTACAAGGTGATGCACCTGGGGAGGAAGAACCAGCAACATGCCTACAGGCTGGGGAACTCCCTTCTCGTCAGTGCAGAGGCAGAAAAGGAGCTTAGAATCACTGTTGATGCCAAGATGAACATGGGCCGGCAGAGTGGGGATGTGGTCAGGAAGGCCAACCGCACCTTGTCATGAATCCACAGATGCATCTCAAGCAGGTCCAAGGAGGTGAACTTCCCCCTCTATGTGACACTGGTCAGGCCTCAGTTGAAGTACTGTGTACAGTTTTGGGTGCTGCACTTCAGGAGGGATGTGGACAACATGGAGAGGGTCCAGAGGAGGGCCACTCACATGATTGGGGGCAGCAGGGCAGGGCCTATGAGGAGAGGCTACGGGACCTGAACCTGTTCAGCCTCCACAAGAGAAGGCTGAGGGGAGATCTAGTGGCCATTTACAAACTAGTCAGGGGGGATCAGCAGGCATTGGGGGAGTCCCTGTTCCCCCGAGCACTACCAGGAGTGGCTAGAAATAATGGTTACAAGCTGGCAGAGGGTAAATTCAAACTAGACATCAGCAGGCGCTACTTCACTGTCAGGGTGGCTAGGATCTGGAACCAACTTCCAAGAAAAGTGGTGCTGGCTCATACGCTGGGGGTCTTTAAGAGGAGACTAGACAAACACCTTGCTGGGGTCATTTGACCCTGGTACTTTTTCCTGCCATGGCAGGGGGTTGGACTTGATGATCTGCTCAGGTCCCTTCTGACCCTACCAACTTTGAAACTATAAAACTATTAAATGAAACAGATGGCTTTGAAACAGTCTTAAAATGAAACGAGAATGTAGAAACATTAAAAATATTTCAAAACATTTTGAGTTTTGAAGCAGCAACCCAGCCCCAGGTAGTGGGAGGCAGGGGAGAGCCAGGGTTTTGCTCCCAGCAGCTCCACACAGACCCATGTGGCTCAGCCTGGTAGGGAGCACAGTCCAGGCTCTCTTAGCTGAGCTGTGCTGCCTGGGGACGGTAGAGCCGATTGGAGTGCAGTGCTGGCTTTGCCTGTCTCCCAAGTTTGGGCTGCTCTCTGATCGGCTCCACAAGCCCCATGGAGTTCAGCCTGGTGGCAGGAGGCAGTGGCTGTGCTCTGCCTTCTGCCACCAGGAAGAGTTCACCAGGGCTACAAGCTGCTGGGAACCCAGCCCAGTGCAGGCAGGCACAGTGCAGCACCTGGGCTGTGCTCTGCCTGCCTCCACTGGGGTTCAAGGGTGGGAACCCATCCTGGTGCAGGCGGGCACAGTGCAGCCCCCAGGCACTGAGCTTCAAGCAGGTGGGAACTCAGCCTGGTGCAGGCAGGTGTGGCACAGCCTAGGGGACTTCCCTTCCCCAGCCCCATCACAGCGCTTTGGAGGGTAACTCAGCCAGGCTTAGTTCCCTTCCCCAGCCTCATCAAAACGTTGTGTGATGGGCTAACTGATAATGATTTGTCCCAGGGGTTTTGAAAGGGTGAAAGATGACTGGAGGGCTTGAATTCCCTTTCCTCACCGGTCAGACCCCAGAGACTCACTCTCCATGTCTCTTGATTGGGTTCTTGTGTCACCTGGAGGGGGATAAAAGGGGCAGTACAGCTGACTCAGGGGAGACCAGTGAGGGACCATGAGGAAGGAGTTTCAAAGAGCTGGCAAGAGTTGGGCCAGCAGCAAGGGAGCAGTTTCCCCAGAAGCACCCGAAGGAGTGAGACCTGGAGGCAGCAGTTGGACCCTCAGCAGTGCGGCGTGCAGCCAGCAGGAGAGGCTCCCTGCTGGGCTCCAGGATCCCCCTACAAGAGGCTGCAGCCAGCAGGAGAGGATCCCCAGCTCCAGCAAGAAGCTGAGCAGTGACCTGAGAGGTTCCCAGCTCTGCTTCCAGCTCCTCCAGCACGAGGCCAGGAAGCTCAACGTGAGGCCAGGGGCTCCTGGAAGGTCAAGACCCCTAACAGCTTAGAGCAGTACTAGCACTGGTGGCTGTGGTAGTGTTTCTGCCTACCATGTGGAAGATATGATTTCAAGTCCCAGCTGGGATGAATTGGGGTGAGTGAAGTGACAGGGAGAAATGCTTGTTGCAGTGGAAAAGGGGTCATTGTGTTTTCCCTCTTTCCCCGCTCCAGGTACCTAGGCCCTATATTTCTTGTTATTTGCCATTTTGTATTTTGTGCATTTTATATTTTGCCAACCAGTATTGTTTGTCCTGCTTGTTTGTGTTTTATATTTTGTTAAACCAGTCTTTTGTCAACTGGATGAATATGTGTATGATTGTGCCTAACCTTTATTGAATCCTTCCCCCTCGGGGTGTTGTAGTGTCCCCTATACCCCCTGGTTTATACATGTTATGTTCCCATTACTGTTCTCTCATGAAAAGGTATATGGTGAAGTCCCCATTGGTGTGCTGGCCATAATGCTCCACGTGCTGTGGTGGGGGGATGGGGACACAGGGTGCATCAGTGTGGGGATAGCCAGCAGACAGCCCCCATGCTGAGGCACCCTTTCCCCCAGCCAGTCAGGGAGCAGCACATGGAGAGGAGGGAGCAGGCAGCTCAGGGATTCCTGCTCACCTGTCTTGGTTTGTTGTGGAGCCCCCGTCTTGAGGCAAGCCAGCCACTGCAAGGGCACAGCATGCCTCGAGCCAGGGGCTCCATGTGCCTCAGCGCAGGAGCTCTGCAGTGGAGCCCCTGTGCTGAGGCATGTGGAAACAGGGGACTAGCCAGCCCAGGCTACCTACTTCCCTGTCTTGAGGCACTCCGTGCCCCAGTCAGCTGGGGAGTGGCTGCCTAGGGCACAGGGTGCCTCAAGATGGGGGCTCGGCAGTGCATGGAGATGGGGGAACAGGCAGGCTTGGGTTGCCTGCTTCCCCATCTCCATGTTTGTCCCAGCACATGGCACCTTGGCATGCCTTGCATCACCTTTTTATCTGTTTGTTTTGGGGCTTTTTTGCTGCTGGGAAATCCCAGTAGCAAATTTGAACTCAGCGCTGCAAATTAGCAGCACGGGGCAGAGTTTAACTTGCAACACATGAGGTTTGTAGCACCGCAAGGAGGTTTGCAGTGCCACAAACCACACATGCCTGCATGTCTGAATCCAGCCAATGTGTCTCAAGAATCTTCAATGTCTCCAGTATTTGTTGGATGAGGTTTTACTATTTTGTTTTATATGATCATGAAAGAATTATTTAAAAGTCCATCAGTTGGGAAATCACTTGACAACATGACTCTTAACCTATAATTCACAATGTCATAGTAGCATTCCTTTTTCTGCTGTCTGGTACTCAGGTTGCTAGATTACTCACAGATATAGGGGTGACAAGCATTAACAGTGTCATTATGGCCTGTTAACATAGCTCATTAATGTGTTTTAGTGCTCATTAACTTTGCAGGGAGCTATTGAATCTGATGGAAACAAAAGCTAGGTAAAAAATGCAGATACGTCTTCAGAAATTATCTGTGCTAAATATACACTTAACTTACAACGATTGCACTTTTATGGTGCTCAGAGGAGGATTTTTGGTGACTGCTCACATATATAGTACAAATTTTAATAGAGTAATCAAAATGCACTGCCTTAAATTCTCATTTACTATTTCTTGCTTTTAAACTGTATTATAATTTTATATCAGAATTTTCTTGCTCCATGAGGAGTGAGACTGGACTTATATGTTCTCAAGAGTGTTGTTGCGGAAGAGTATTATTGCCATGGTGGTCCAGGAAACTTGTGAGAAGGAAAGGTTTTAGTGAGAGCTGGGAGAGTTGTTACACAAGCTTTTGGGTACGAAGGAATTCACTCTGTGCCTAAAAGCTTGTATAACATCTCTTCCAAAAACATTGTTGGTCCAATAAAAATATCTCCAAAATAATCCTTTGCTTCTTTTATGTTTTTGTTATTTTCCTTCCATTATTCTCCTAATTTATCCCACCTTTACCATTATTACTTAGTGGGCGTATCTACACAAGACACTTACTGCACATTAGCCTAACAACACTGCTTAGTAGCGTACCCTGGCAAAAACTGTGGTGCTAGCCTACTGTGTGATGTTATTAGGCTAATGTGCAGTAAGCATCACTAAATAACCATGTGCTGGTGCTACTGCATAGTAATGTTAAGTACTGTGTATTTAGTTAGTAGTTTATTAAGGAAGTACCAAACTAAATGTGCAGTATCTAAGGCACATTAATGAATGTGTAGATGTGCCCAGTATTTCTTAATTTCATCACGATCTCAGAAAACATAGATGGGAAAGAAAAGATCAAAGGTCCACCTGAGCCAAGTAACCTGTCAGGTCAGTGTGATAGAGGCAAGCCAATTTCTATAGTCAATGGCACACAAAGCAGTGATGTAGCAAGAATCAGGCCCCTCTAGCATTGACCACTCTAGCCAAATGACAACTCCACCAAGAGATTTATCCTCCAGAATGAGGACAGGTATTGGTTCTTTCACCCCTTGATACAAGATCACTAGCGATCTGGGTTTTCCATTTCCTATGGAATAGTGGTGTAAACAGTGGATTTTACCTTTTAGCAGAGGCAAACCTGGATTTCTCATTACCAGAGAAACAGATGGTAGGGAGGGAGGGAGCTGGGCAGAGCTGGGGCTGGGGCTGCTACCCAGCCAGGTGGTGCATGGGGCTTGGGGGCCACAATGTGCAGCTGCACGGCCCCAGCAGGGAGTGAGATGGGGCTGTGGGGTGGCTCGTCTCTGGTGTGGCCAGATGGGGGAGGGGTTGCTTAGCACTGTGGCATGCACTGTTGAGGGGAACAGGGGAGACCTGTGTTCCCCAGATCTGTGTGCAGAGCGAGTGCAGGTTGCCTGCTGCGGACACAGGCTCTCACCCTCTGCTCTTCCCCAGGGCCTCTGAAGCTTGGCGGGTGCAAACCAGGATGACAGGGAAGAGCGGGGCTGCATGGAGAAGACGCCTGTCACTGCAAGCTCTGCACTGCCCTGGCAATGTGCCCCCTGCACATGCAGCATGGGACTGTGCCCCTCAAAGCATCTATGCACAAGGCACATGGAGCCCAAGCCCACAGCTGCCCTGTGCACAGATCTGGGGAGTGAAAGTCTCCCTTACTCCTCCCTTACTTTGAGTGCCTGGTGTGGGCAGCCAGCCCCTCCTCCTCACCTGAGCCCACAGCAGGCAGGAGTGGGGAGTGAGGGCAGGGAGCTGCAGACCCAGGTCCATAGCCTTGGCACAGCTTGGGGCTCCTTCCAGCAGGGCTGGGGAGCAGGGACTGTGGGTGAGGGGCGAGATGCACCAGCAAAGCTATGGGACTTGGGGGAGGGGAGCAAGAGGCTTGAGCAGGGCCAGGGGTCTGTGGGTGGGGAGTGAGGGGCACCAGGAGGGCCGGGGAGGAGCCTTTAATTTTAATCACAGATTTGGGAGTTTTTAATCAGAGAATTTGCTATTTTTTTTATCAGGGAAAACCGGTATCCCTGATGATCACAGTCTTCTTGAGATTAATTGCCATCCCAAAGCTCTTGCATGATTCTGAAAATCTGCCCAAGAGATTTTGCAAGGAAGATTCACTGTGGGCAACCAAGACCACATCATCCATAGATAGGAAGTCTCTCAGAACTTTTTCATATTTGAAGACTGTTGTTATGCCCTCTCTTCTCTAGACTTAATAAACCTAATTCAGTTTCCTCATAGGTCATGATGTTTGTAGGCCTCATTTTTATTGATGTCATCAGAACTCTCTTCAATTGGCCCCATTTAAATAATTTTTTACCCAGAAGAATGTACTCAACTAATCAATTTTGGTTATTTTCAAATAACACTGTGATATCTGAGCATTGAATGAGAAGCTCAATTACTTTTTGATCTCAAGAGCACTTGCACATTTTTTCTGCCACTCTGCTCAGTAGACTTTTTTGAATATGCTATTTGTCTTTCATTACTTCTCAAAGCTCTCATTTTTGGAAAAAACCTAAAATTCAGTGGTGTTTGCACACACATTTGTTGAACTTTCAGTGAAGCAGGCACATACAATAATCTGTAGATCATTAGGGCACTGTCGAATGTACATTTCACTAAGTCTCTCATTGTCTTCTAACTGTGATATTCATAGGTTTTAGATATAACTTCTCATTGCTTCACAGAGATGAAACATTGAAGGATTCAAAATATGAGTGGATTTATTCTGTGTTCTATTAAAGGTGATTTTTGCAAGGACATAATTTCAGGAATTACATGTTGATTATAGCACCACCAAAATCCTGAGATTTTTATGCTGGCATGGATAACTCTTCTTGCTAGTGCCAACAGCAATAACAATGACTGGATTAAGTCTGTCTAAAATGAATGAATTAATGGCTTGAAATCCTACCCAGTACCATATGGGTACTTCTGTATCTAGGAAATTGAAATATAACTTTCCTGGTCACCTGGAACCTATGGTTCTCTCATAGATTTTTAAGCCCAGAAGGAACTATTACGATGATCTAGTTTGATCTTCTACATAATACAAGACTTCTTTGTAATCATTCTTGATTTAAGTCCAGTAGCTGTGATTGATCTCAAGAACCTGTTTTAAAAAAATCATCAAATCTTGATTCAAAGTTTTCCAGTGCAGCAGAAACTATCACATCCCTTGATGAGGTGTTCCCACGGTGAGTTGCCTGCCCTGGAAAAAATGCCCTCTTCTTCTAGTTTGAATTTGTCTGGCTCTGAAGTTTTTTCAGCCATTGTTGTTCTTGTTTTGCCTTTCTCTGCTATGGTGAATAGCCATTTATTATCAAATTTCTGTTTCATAGAGGTACTTAGGGACATATCCTGAAAAGAATTTAGCTCCTTGTGTGCAAGCAAGAGGTCCATAAAAACCCTGCCTAACTGTACAGCCAATTCAAAAGAAAACTTATATAGTTCTGCTTTTGGATATGCCTTGAACCGCTGCCCTCTTGGCTGAGCAGTCAGTCGTATCTCACACGTATTTTGGAATCCAAATACCTGAGTCTCCTGAGAGCCACTGGCAGGCTTTGCGAACACTTAATTTACCCCAGCAGCACTGAGACCAGCACAAAGCAGAGCAGGAACTGTCGCTTCTGTTAAAAGGGCGGTGGCTGGTAGTGCCTCTTCTCTGCCATGTTTTATCCAACATGTTAGGTAGGGCAGGGCCTTCCAGCTGGTGGCCCATGGGCCACCTCCAGCCCCTGAAGGATTAATGTCAAGCCCCTGGGCTTCCCCTTAACTGCTGCTGCTCCCATTGCTCCAGCTGCTGAGGCAGCTGGGCTGTCTGGGGCAGGATGAAACAGTGGGAGGCCCAGTGAGTTTACTGCTCATCATAGGTGATGTGTTGGGGGTGCAAAGGGGTGCACGTGCACCCCTTGAGAGCATGGGTGCCCTCCTTGAGAGCAAGTGCTCTCAGTTTAGGTGACAGGCGGGGGGGCAGGCGGAGCACTGGTGCCCCCTCCTCCCCCAAGAAGTGCGGGTGTGCTGCCGGCATTTATGGGCTCCAGCTGTGGGGGATTTCCCCCCACAACACACACACTTCCAACACCACCATGGCCACTTGCAGATGGTTCCCACTTGGCCTGCCCTTGCCACCAATGCCTGGGCCACTGCCTGCGGGCAGTCACCGTTCCCTGCCAGCCTCAGAAAGCATGCATTGCCTATGCTGTTAATGTGCCAGCATCTGCATGGGGGCTCCAGTGTGGGACTTAAGCTACTTTTGTGACAGTGGTGGTGGGGATTGCCCATGTGGTGGCAGGGGGCCTTGCATGGTAGAGGGGAAGGAGGGAGATAATTCATAACTGTGTGGCTTAGGCAGGGGTCTTGCACTGTTTGCATGGCAGCAGTGGTGGGATAATGCTGCTCATGCAGCATAGGAGGCTGCACATGGAGGGAGTCTGGGGAGCCAATTCAGCCCCCATGGCATGCAGCCCATTTGACCTGGGGCCTGTGACCCAGGTCACATGGGCTTCTCTGAAGTTGGGCATGCAGCTTCTCTGAAGTTGGGCACTCCTGGTATAGTGCTTAAAGCACTTGCCTAGGAGGTGGGAGGCCTGTGTCTCAGGACTTCTTCATCATGAGCAGAGTAAAAACTGCATCTCTCAGGAACATGCCTAACCACCGCTCCACCTGAAGTTCTACTACAGTGCAGAGGAAATGCAAGAGTTGTGAGGCCAGAGAAAGTGAGCAAAGGGAAACCTGTACACTGATCAGCATACACCCCAGGAAGGATAGAATCTGGATTTTGGTCCCTAACTTTGTGCAAATTTTGTCAGTAATGATTTTATATTTTTTCCAAGTCTTGAAAGAAATATAAGCAAGATAGGTTTAAGCACTGAACCCTGTGCAGAACCCTGTTGAAACAGCTTACTTGGCAATGATTTTCCATTTATAATTACATTTTGAGACTGATCATTTAACAAGCTTTTAATCCATTTAATGTGTGTCATGTTGATTTTGTGTTGTTCTAGTTTATTAACCAAGATGATGTGTAGTACTAAGTCAATTGTGCCTTACAGAGGTCTAAGTATATTGTATCAATACTATTAACCTTTGTCAGTTAAGCTTGTAATATCATAAAAATGATATCAAGTTAGTTTGACAAGACCTATTTTCCATAAACCCTTTTAGAATGGTATTAATTATATTGCCATCTTTTTAGCTCTTTATCAAGTTTTGTATCAGAGAGTTCACTATTTTGCCTATATTCTATTTACCCTTTTAAAATATATGACACACCATTTTGTTTACATTCAGTCCTCTCTTACTTTCCCAGTATTTCCAGTCTTGTTGAAAATCAACATTAATAGAAGAGTTGGCCTAGATCTTTGGACTATGATTCTTGAATGCAAGTTTTCTGGACCTGTTGATTAACAAAAGATTGATCTTATTAGCTACTATTATCCTTCTCTTCTTTCTTAAGAACAGAAAATATTTCATCATCATCTGTTTTCTCCCTAATATAGAAAAGAAATATTTATTGCACTCATCTGTCTTTTTCTGCATTGTTATTGATAATTCTACCATGCCTATTTAGCAATAAACCAGTGCTATTGGTATGATTTCTGTTGTTGGTGCTACACTGACTGAAATATTGTCTTTAATTTTCTCGGCCACAGATTTCTTCTTGTGTCTTTATACTTCCTTCATTAGTGATGTAAACTTATTTACACTGTACACTAATTTGTTATCAAAATCCCATCTCCAGATGTTACTTGCTGATTTTTTTTTAAATTTTTTAAAAAATTTTAAATAGCTACTTTTGCTCTGCCTATCAATCATATTGGTTTTCCAACTAGCATAACTTTCTTGATCATGGGCTTGTGGTTTTTGGGGCATCTGGTAAAATGTTCTTAAACATGTTTCGATTACAATTCATATTTTTTAAGTTCCTTACTCAGCTGGTATACCTCATAATTGTTTCCATTCTTATGCAGTTGACCCTCTAATAGCACAAAATGCATACTACTGGATTAGTCTTTATTCAGATTCCATGTAACAAATGCAGTCAAGTTATGGTCTCTTACATCCAACCACTAATTTTAGTTTGGAGATCAAGTCCTCCTCCTATCAAGATGTAGTCTCAGCTAGAATCTCTTTTATTCCTCCTCCTTCCCACAAAAACACACATGCTCAGTCTCTGTTAGGTGCAACTTATGAATGATGGAAGCTGCAGTGGGAAAGGAACAGGGGATGAAAAATTATAGATATGCCCTGTTTACCTCCTCAGCATTCATTCTATCCTACTGGGTGAGACAAGCCCATTTGTTATGTAGGCTAGATGAATCTATGGTCTGATCCATTAAATGGATGGATGGTCTTATGTTAACAGTTACTGAGTTAGGAAATCATCATCTATAGAATGTAGAATTACTACCTCTTTAAGTATTGGCGTAATGTTAGCTTTAGTTCAGTTCTAGAATTAGCATCATAAGATTTCTATCCTTTGTTTCCCAGATTGAAGTCCACCATGGCAAGGCAGCTTTTTTTCCAGACACTGTAGGGAGGTGCTTGAAGAGCTGGTAATAGTATTCTCCCGTGTGTTTTGGTTGTATGTAGCAGACACCATGGGGATTTGTACATGCCACAAAATTGGCTTTTAAAGCAGCTTAAATGCCTTTTTGCAGCACGTTAATGGCACTGCTGATTACACAATGTTAGCACATTGAACATTAAATGACTTTGGGACATAGCAAAATGTGGCAGCGAAGATCGGCTGCCAGAATGGAAGAGAATAAGAAGTGCTGGGGTGGGTGCTCCAAGCACAAATACTTACCGAAGAACTGGACAGGAGCTGGGGAGCAAGGCGCATGGAGGGCAGAAACGCTGTGGTTTATCAGCTACTGCTAGTTCCAGTTGGCTGGGTACGGGATGGGGAATGATCAAAAACTGCCACGCAGCAACTGGAAGAAAAGTGGAAGAAAGTGAAAGCGAGTCAGAGACAGACCAGCAGATGCAGAGAGAGCTCTGTGAAGGAAAATTACTATACTAAAAAGAGAACAGCAAAGACCACCCAGGGAGGAGTAAAGGGACAAAAGTGTGGAGGAGTCTCCACACTTACCTGAAGTGAAGGAGTTGAGAAGAGATGACCGACAGAACCCAGTGATGAACAACCCATACCATGACAAGCCCGCGGTAGAAGAAGACATCCAAACCATGAGTGAGGGTACTGCAGACCAGGGCGTTTGTGCAAACAGGTGCCCTGAACCCTGCAGCCATCAGAGGCACTTAGATACTTAGCAAAGAAGGACTTATCTACACCCAGCCTATAACTGTCAGTTTATCAAGCGTATTTTACAAGGATAGCAGTTGAGTAGGGTGGCTAGCCTCCCTCCTTTTTTCTTAAGTACATCAAGTCATGGCAGGTGATATTGGGTGGACAAGCTAGAAAGCTCCATTGTCGGTGTCAACAACTTAGCTATCAACAATTTTAACTACCAACAAACCCCCACTCACAGCTCCAGTTAGACCCACTAGTGGTCAGGAGTTGTCTCTCTCCAACTTGGCTATTCCAGTCCAGAAATATCCATGCTATCAGGTACCACTATGATGTATTGTCTAATCTAGTTTTGTGCTATGAACTCAGAGTGATGTTGGACTTTCCTCCCCTTCCTTTTGCTTCCTTCAATCAGGGGGAAAATACAATAAAAGCAGATTGTTTGGTTTTGTTAATACTTCTGATGCTGGCGAGAGAGAGCATATACAATTGAAAATCAAAGGGAAAAATAACTGCAATTTTTTTATCTGCTACAAAGGTAGAGTTCTGTCTTCACTTTTAGTTGGTTCATCTCCTTCTTAAAATATGAAAGAGCAGCATACATGGTTCATTTATGTTTGGGGGCATTTTGGCCAGAATATAGCAAATGTTTCTGTCCTAACTGAACTCTTAGTTGCGGGATATTTCTCTTCAAGCTTTCTATGATTGTATCCCTAGTGAATCTGAAATTCCATTTTGCTGTTGCCATTGTTGCCCTGACGGGTCAGGCCAACACTCAGGATCTCACTATTGCGCTGTTAGACAGGAGAGCATGGTGTACAACTGCACATGCACACATAAAAATCAATTAAGCACACACTCACTAGGTGCATACACACTCACACAACAGCTTAGGCATATGCACAATACACCCCAAAAGTTAGACACAGATCACTAATTTGCATATCATGCGCACAATGCCATACACACACACACATACACACACACTAGCAACTCAGATACACTCACGTTCAAAATAATTAGTTTAGGTTCATGCACACTATACACACCAAATTTAGACAGAATCATTTTCCAGTTACCAACACCTGCACAAGCAATACACATATGTGGATTACTAATTTATATACCACACACACACATACACAATGATATATATATTTGTGTGTGTGTGTGTGTGTGTGTGTATTCACTAATTTACACATATACCACCCACCTACTCACACACACAAGTGAGTTTCTAAGCTGGGTGTTGTGATGTGTGTGTATGTATGTATGTGCTTGGTGTACTTGGGATACCTGGGGAAAGGTTAAGGTAAGAAAGTAGAAGTGTAGGGAGTTAAAGTTACCAGGACCAGGATTGGAACCAGTATACTGCTGGGGCCTGGGCTGAAGAACTGAGGCTCGGGAGTAACTTCAGGTTAGTTGATCTTAATTGATTAAAAGGTGATGCCCAAAGCCTGCAGAACAGGGAAGCATGCTGGCACAGAGTCTTGGACTGGAGCCAGAGCTACAGGGGAGCTGAAAAGGTAGAGGGGAAAGGGAGAGGGGAAAATGGGACTAAGGGAAAGTGTGGGTGTTAAAGAGGGGCTCTGGGTGTGGGGAGCCAGAGGATGGCTTTGGGGCAGCTAGAGAAGTTGCAAAGAGTGGCAGTAGGTGCTGGAAGCTGGAGAGAACTGCAGGACAGTTAATAGGAGTTGGGAAGCTGCAGGGGGGGAGGGCGGCGCTAAAAAGAGAGACGGGCAGCAGAAAAGCAGCAGACAGCAGGAAAGTGAGGAGAGGCTGAGAGGTGGCAGAAAAGGGGAGATGGAATTGGGGGGAGATCAGGAAACTAGCAGAGAGGATGGGAACTGGAGCTGAGAGAGAGAGAGAATGGGGCTGGAATTTAAGCTAGGGAAGGGACTGGGATTCAGTAAAACATGACCCAACTCAGGGTTGCAAATAACAGTGGTTTTATTGAACAGAGGAGATGGTGACAATGCCAAATTGGTTCCCTTGCACCCACACCCACACCCACACCCACACACACACATACACCCACACACACACACAATGGCAGCAGGGGTTAGAGAGGCTTGGTGCAGGGCCTGAAGTCCACTGAAGTCCAGGAGAGAGGAAGACAGAGTCCAAATTGTAGGGGGAGGTATGCAGGTAATATCTACCTATCCAGATTGGAAAGGGGTCCTTGTCCAGTAGATGTTGTCCAGAGAGGGGTCATTGGCAGGACCTCTGGGTGGACCTAGGTGGTGTGGCATGGTGCTGGTCCAGATGGAGAGGGTGTCCCACTGGGTCTGTCTTCACTGCCTCTTTTTATAGGGGCAGACCTTGTGTGACCCTAGTGACAGGAGGCATGCCCAGGCAAGGGTCAGCCCCTGGCGTACTAAGGATCAATGCAGGGATATACAGTTTTGGGTGTCTGTAATGGTGAGAGTTGCTGGTTCTGCAGGGTCTTTTGTCTGTCAAATGCTGGTCTTGTCTCTGTTCCTGGGTGAGGTCTGTGGTTCCTGGATGAATCAGTGCAAGGTGACGGCCCAGTTGTTATAGGCCATTCAGTAGAGGCTTGCTACCATTGTGTTTCAATCATTTCCAATCACACTCATTCATCGGGGAACCAATTTCCATGGGAGGGGTACGTGACTCATACAGTTGCAACACACAGGGGACGCTCAGGCAGAGGACACAAGATGGAAACTTGACATATAAAATGGAAACTTGACATGACTTGGGTTCACTTACAAACATAAGCCTAAACCATATAATACCCATATGAAACAATAAAAATCAATACAAAAATGATAATAATACAATATACAACAGTAAAAATCAATACAAACCTAATAATACAATATAAAACAGTGGATATCGAAAACAAAAAACTTGTTACCAAAAAAAAAATGGTTAAAGCTTATCCTACATCTTAGCTTAATTATACCTATCTTTAGGGAATAGAGAGGGAGAGAAAAAGTCAGAAATGGTTGGGGAAGGGGAGTGAATGCAATAAAATAAAATAAAGAAAAACTGGGGTTTCGCTACACCATAGGAAAAGGGCAGGTTCTTAGTCTGAAATGAAAGTAAAATCATATTTAAAATGCTGTCAAGTTCTTTCTTCTTTTATAATGTATCATTTTTAAGCCATAATGTTTTTATACATTTAAATAACTGTTCCCTTCTTCCATCAAATCCAGCACAAGTCTTAATACATCAGAGCACTGTTTATTATTTTAGAGCTTCTCATGGGAAAACTCCTTCCACACCAGACCTTCAAATGAGATAACTGACTTTTTATTGCCCTGCATTTTAGAAGTACCCAATAATTAGTTGATCAATGCAAGAGGTTTTTCAACAGCATTGCTCAAAATGGGTGCTTTGGAAAAAAAAACTGAATTATGTGGTTGGGTTAGTAATGATCAAACAGAAAGATATATCGACCTGCTTCCACAAACAATCCATCAATTGCCCAAGCAAGACAAATCTAGCAATATCAATAATACTTTCAGCTGGAAAGCTTTGGTAGGAAGAAATCAAAGGCATGTATTACTGTTGTATGTACAACTCAAATACAGCTTTGCAATTCCACTTACAGGGCAATGGGTCTCAGTACTACAAAGCAAAGAAACAATTGTGAATTTCAAGAAAAAAATTATCTAGTAACCTCAATTCTTAAGCTTATGACTCATCCCCACTGTATTCCATGTTAAATGTCTGTTTCTTGAGTGAAATAAGAAAGAGAACTATCCCTGGGCTTTCTTGTTGCTGCTTTTCTGTAGTTTCTTCTCCATTCTGACCATTTCCCTTCACATCCATTCAAAACAAAAACAAGCTGGGGCTTGTTCAGATTGTTCGGCACAGTTTCAGAGGAAAAAATAGCTTGTGCAGGCTGACAACTACTCTTCCCTTTCCAAGGACACATTGAAAACAAGCTGGAAGTCTGTTCACAAATAATGCTTTTTTTTTATAATCATACATCGGTTAAAGACATGTTGACTGTGTGGATGTTCTAATGTAATGAATACATTACAGGGAATACTTTCCAGCACGTTGGTTTGACTTTTTTAAAACATTATTTGTATTGTTGCTATAATAAAAAGTGAACAGAGCTAAAAAGGAATTTCAGTAAGTCCCATGTTTATCTTCAGTTTATTTGTCATTGATTGTTCATCTGCCATAATCGAAGGCTGCACTTGGATCTTCCATATTCATGTGGTCTATCAAAAAAAAAATTGTTTTCCAACTTCACCTCTTTCATATAAAACATTAAGTGGCCAGATTCTGATCTTACTGTGTCTGGTGTAAGTCTGCACCAACACTATGCAGCCTAAGATCTGCTCTAAATTTATAGCTGTGTAACAGAGATCTTAGGAAAGGATGTTACCCACTTGAGTGGGGTTTCAACTGAGGCCCTCCACTGGGCCCAAAGCCAAAATCTGTCCTATTGTGACAGGTCACCTTAGACTCAACTTAGACTAATGGAAAATGTACCTCTGGCTCACGCAAGATCCAGGCTGTTAGAATTTCCCTCTGTAGAGAGGGAAATTTCATGCATTTTCTTTGTAATGAGAGCACCACATGCAAGACAAAGCAGGAGGTCTGTTTAGTTCCCCAAGTAAATAGAGAAGGAATACATATTAGCAATGATTCTGAAATTTAAATAACTTGAAACTTAAAATCTAGTTTGCACAATATTGTCTTGCTGATGTAGACCTCTACAGCCTTTGCTATTCCTATTTATGACCACCTACTTGATAGATTTCCTGCCCAGCCCCTCTATTATCTTAAACTAGTGCATAGGCATGTCTATTCAGTAAAGAAGGCTATGCGTTCATAGCTTTTTAACTGAATAGGGACAAAGACTGTGATACAGATTAGGCCAAATATTCTGCTTTTATATTTTGCTTACATGGGAAAACTCCTGGAAGTTCATTGGACATTTTTGGAGAGAGGATGAACAGTATCTGCTTAAGAGCCTCAGGAACAGGCCCAATGATCTAAATTTGTAAAAGGTTCAGTTCAGCCATGGGAAAGTTCTTTTTCACTCATCCTTAGCAATGTGATTATCAAAGTCAATAAAAATCTTGAATATATGTTCAGTTTGTTTGTGTTGGAAGAAAGTTGTTAAATGCTTAGTTAATTAAAAAACTCGCTTTTATGTTAACCTTTGAATTATGCCTGCTCTAAACAACCACAGGACTTAGGATCTAGTCCTGAGTCCTCGAAAAATTCAAGGGAAAAAATGTACATGGAGATAAATCTAGTGGGAGGAACTGAAATAAAAAGGAAAAGCAGCCAATTTGGCACTTCAGAGAATCTACATCTGGGACTGTTTGAGAATAAATTGTTTTAAAGAGCCTGTGGTATCACATAAAAAGCTGGGAGACTTGTTCTGCAACAGTGATGGAAAGCTTTTTAACTGAAAAAAAATCGTCTCTCTAGACCTGTATTTTTTCCAGCATCCTTGTGAGATTTTTGCAGATGCCTCAAACAAATGATTTTTTATATTATATTGTATGTTGGTTGCAAGCTTCCTGATTGATCAAGGATCTCTTTATCTGTACTGGGAAACTGCACAGAGGGCAGATTACCAGGCCAATTATGTTGTTAATAAGAATCACACATCAGGCATGCCAAATTAATCTTCCCTGGAGACAACACTTTCTACTTTTTGATGGATTAAGCTGTGAATCCAGACTAGGATACCAGAACAACATTGTAGTGAACAAGGTCCTGCAAGAAGAACAATTGTTTTCAAATGTAGGTGTAACTCTAGTGTAAAGGCTAAAGTAAGATGGAAATGTGAGAGAGAGATAAGGAGCCAGCAGGCTCCCGGGCTAAGCGGAGGGCCAGCGACCCCAGGCCCCCAGCCCCAAGGAGCCCGGCAGAAAGTGCCCTTACCCAGGGGTGTTGGGAAGGGAGGGGCCGGTCTTTTCCCCGCCGGTATAAAGGAGAGGCCGGACCGGAAAGTGGCAGCAATGCAGAACCGGAAAGAGCACGCAGAGGAGGTGGGGCAGGCCGGCGTACGCTGCGAGGGACACTGAAAGCAATGCTGAGTGCCGGTAGGAGCCTCTGGCAGAGGACAAAGCCCCAGCGGGGTTTTTGAACCCAGTCTGCTGCCCCTGCAGGGGCTGGGACTGTTGGAGCCCCGGCAAGAGAAGGGTACTGTAAAAGCCCTAGTAGAAGGGCGGTATTGACTTTCGGTACTGTAAAAGCCCTAGTAGAAGGGCACCATTGACTTTGAGTACCGTAAAAGCCCTAGTAGAAGGGTGTGATTCACTTTGGGTACCATAGGTCCTGTAATAGGGGCACACTTCACTTGTGAACTAAAACTGTTGAAAGGGGATCTTGTCAAGCCCCACAAAGGGGGCTCTCCAAGAGCCAATAAGGGGGCTCGGCTCCTCGGAGGGCAAGTTTGGATTGGAAGGTGGCTGCAGACGGCGGGAGCAGCTGCACAGATCAAGGGAACCTCCTTGGTTATAGTGCTTGTTTTGATTTTCATTTTGGTTCGTGGATTATCTGAGTGGATGTGGGGATATGTGGCCGGACCAGCCAGTTGGCCACCACCCGGTGGAACGGGTGAGGGTGTAGGGGTGGCGGAGCCCTCAAATTTGGGACCTCATGAGATGCCAGTGAGACTCATAATTGGACTGTATGTGTCAGACATCTGAACCAACTCCGTTAACATTAAAGTTGTGGCAGGTGAAACGTATGTGTGACACCCCAATTATAGTTGAGGACACACTAGGCAACTGGCAGGCGGCATCGGTCCGGCTTGCGGGGGACAGCAATACCCGACAAAATGCTACCCTAAATTGGTTTACTAAAAAGAGCTAATACACAATTGAGAAGTTAATATCTAACAAGAAGTAATGATCAACTGTTTTATTGAAAACTCATGAAAATATCTCTGTCTCCTTGGCATAGCCCTATTGTAATAGGGAGCCTATGGCTCCTGTTACTTTGAGAGGGAGAACAGCAATTAGTAGTACTCAGCCTACTAAGGGTGGCCTGCAAAGGAATAGGCAGCCAAAGTCCCTAGTGTTGTGCAAGTAGCACATCACTATGCACTCTGGCTGCCTCTTCCTGTGCTACTTGCACAGCAATAATATGATAAGACAAAGCCTACCTAAGCAAGAGAGCCACAGCTATAGGAGTCATGGTAGCAACAGCAGGATGCCCATTAGAAGGGGAGAGAGACAGGTAGACCAAGGCTAGCAAGCCATCTAACAGTAAGTGGGCAGGGCTGGAGTGAAATATAAACCAGGGCCAGAGCCAAGGCAGTCAGTCTGGCCCTGCAAACTGCAAAGGAAGGAGCTCTGGAGCAGGGAGACTAAAGGGGACTGCCTGGCTCATATGAGAGGTCCTGAGATCTGCAACCTAGATGCTTACAGCTTACTGGGAATAGGGCCCAGTATAGGAGACAGCATGGTGGTTAACATGTTTAAGCTGAAACCCAGTTGTGGTTTGAACCAGTGGTTTGGATGGGATTGTGAGGGGTGGTTTGGAAGATCCTACTGGTCCCCAGAGTGAGAGGCAAGAGGCAGAGGCCCTAAGAGTCTAGATGGGTAGGGCTGGGACCCAGGAGCCTGGCTCGGTGTGGTGGGGATGGGCAGTAAGAGGCCAGTTAGAGAAAAGCGGTGGAGGCCGGGAAGGCTGAGGCCCCAACAAGTGTGTAAAGAGCTGGAGTAGCCAATCATAGGTGTAGCACTTTGTCCCTGAGCCAAAGTGTGAATAGGTAATACCTGCAAGGCATTGGCATGGCTGAAGGGGAGGATAACCTACAGCCAGAGTGGAGCGGGAGCTGGGTCGCCCCCCAAGGGGTGTAACAGCCACATCGGGGAAACTGCACCTGTTAGACTTGTCCAAGGAGGCTGTATGCACTGCTACACAATTTGAAATTGCTAGAAAGAAATAAAGCTTTTGGGAGGCACATGTGTATGAGCCATGAATTTGAATGCTCCACAATACAAGTGCAAAATATCCTTCATCCCTAACCAACTTGCTTGAGTTTTTTATTTCCAACAGATCACAGGGTCATAACACTATTTGGAGTCAGCTAATATGAAGTATGGAAAGCATCTGGTAATCTTGTGCCTTAGGACTTGTTGGTTGTCAAGCCAGGAAGAGGGATTTTTCCCTTCACGAATGCTACTGGCTTCTGGGGAGGATTTTTACCTTCTTCTAAGACTTTGGGACATTGCCCATGGCTAAAGCTGGTCTTTTGGGGGTTTTTTTGTTGAGGGGGGGGGACCAGGGGTGTAGAGGGGGTTAACACAAGGGTTTCTTGATTCTCCCAAGGGCTTTCTTGGGCTTTTCCAAGGGCAAATCCAGGCACGGTACAGGGAGTGAAATCACATACCCCTTTGGCTATGGGGCACATGAGCAGTGAACTTGAGCATACCAGTTTGTCAGTGTGGTGCCTGCCAGAACCACTGCTTTGGTGAAGGTCCAAGGTCCAGAGGGTAAACACTGCCCCTGCTTGCACCTCCTTTTCTCTGCTGCCAAATTTGGCACTGGACAAGGGAATAGAGGTATGAATGGTGGCAGCATTCACCCCCTGGGCTCCAGAGCTATGTGAAAGTGGTGGCTCTGGCAGGAGCCATGCTCACGAGCTAGTAAACTCAGAGAGCTGGCTGTACATGTAAGCTCTACTGAAGGGCAGTATGAAAGCCCCCTCGGCCCTCCCTCTTGGATATGCCCATGGTGCTCCTACTTAGACCATCCAGAAGTTCTTGGTTACAGGGTCCTTTTCTTTTGAACTAGGTCATATTGAGCATGTCTATATGAGACATGGTACTGTGCATTAATATTGTTTCCTACGCAGTAAGCATGTGTGTCTACATGTGCATGCACTTACTGTGCAGTGAAAACCCTTAATCCTGCTTAAGTTGGCTACTTGCAAATGCAAATAGCAAATTTAAGTGGGATTAGTTAATGTGCAGTAGCTCACATGTAGTTTGCTCCCAGTCACTTGGGGGACAGCCTGAGAACAGCCCCAGGGCTACAAGTTGGAGCCTCTTCTATGGTAGCCCCTGTCTGTAGGCTATTAAAGCCTGCAGACAATTTGAGCCATTGGGCACACTCAACAGGGAGCTTGAGGGCACTGCAGGTCCTGTGTGTGTCCTTGGGCAGGCTGCAGACTACCTGTGCCTGCATGCCAACACCCCAGCACTTCTGCTTGGCACTACACTGCCATGTGGCTGCCAGAGTGACTCCTTGCATCAGGACCTCAAGGAAAGTCTCAAATTACTTATGTCAGTGTGGTAGAGGTGATATCTTTTATTAGACCAACTAAATGGTTGCAAAAAAAATTCTTTATTTGCAAGCTTTTTGGGCTTATGTGCCCTTCCTCAGGCAAAGGAGGCTGCAAAGATTGTAAAATTTCACCCAGGTAGAAACGAAACAATATTGCACAGGAGAGATGGAAGGTGGTGTGAGTTCTCCTGGGTGGAAGAGCTCATGTTATGCAAATTATGCTTGGATAAAAGTCGGGGCAATCTGTTTATCTCAGAGGTGTCTGATGGCAAGCAGGATGCTGAATTTTGCTTCTTTCCTGTTAAGATGTTTCATATTTCACAGGAGGACTGGGGATGGAAACATTCTCTCAGGCAAGGAAGTTCTATTGTGCTGAGGTTGCTCTGCAAATATGCAAATTTTGCTCACATTTCCTGCTTGCCAACAGACACCTTTGAGGTAAATAGACTGCTCCAACTTTTATCTGGGCCTAATTTGTATAAAATGAACTTTTCCTGCCAGGAGAACTTGCACGACCCTCCAGCTCTCCTGTGCAATATGAAGTTTCATTTCTACCTGGGAGAAATTTTACAATCTTTGCATTCTCCTTGTCCTGAGGAAGGACACATGAGCCCAAAAGCTTGCAAATAAAGAAATGTTTTCACAACAATCTAGTTGGCCTAATAAAAGATATCACCTCTACCACACTGACTGCTTTTGCTTTTAGGTCAGCATGGCTACAATCTTTATCCCTCAAATTATTTCATGAATTCTCCCCATCTTCCACAGTGATCTCTGCAACTGGTAAAAGAGCTAAGGGAGAGAGGACTATGAGGTACATTTCTCCTTCCAGATAAACATCTCAAAAAGTGGACCACCTAGAGACAAAGCTTCTTTCTTCATAGATACTTGCTATAAGCATAACAAATTACCAGGCCGTAATCTCCTGATACCATTTCTCTGTCAGAAGTCAAGATGTCTTCAGTGGTCAAGCATTTCCTGATAAAAGGAAAGAGGTGCAGTTTATTAACTAGGAAAGATAACATCTGCCTGAGCATGTGGTGGGAGTGATGTTACCTACAATATTTTTGACTTAGTAGTTCTCTAGTCCATTCGCCTGTTTGCCTTGTAGTTTTTTGGATAGCAGTCACTTGTTTCTGTAGGCAAGCTTCCAATCCTTTATATATAAACATTCCACATTAAGCAAAGAAAAAACAGGTTTCATAAAAGAGCACTAAAAGCTGAAATCCAGAACAGCATGGTAGAGTATTTTAAAGGAAGTGGTACGGTACATTTGGCATAAGTGTAATAAAACACACAGTGGGCACACCTACACGTGCATTAATGCGCCTTAATTGCAGCATATTAAGTTTAGTACATGCCATGACAGGTATTAATGCACCATAATCGGTGCTACTGAGCACTAACGCAGATTAATTTTTGTGACATTAATGTGCATTAGACCAAATCTGCACATTAGCTCATTAGCACAGATTTTGTCTGTCACGCTAATGCACTGTAGAATTAGTCTTTTGCACATTATGTCTCTTATGTAGGCAGTATATTTTATATGGAACCATGCAGTGATTGAGATAGCAAAGTATCTCTAATTTCACTTATACGCTGTATGACAAAAGTTTGAGGGGTGGGGTAACATAACAAACTTCAATGAAATAACCCTTTGCAAATCTAAACTTTATAACTGCTAGTGGGTGTGAGAAATAATGCATTCTCACTTAATTCCTTGACTGGATCAGTCACTGTACCAGAATATATATCTCCTGCCCAGCCATACATATGACATACATATGGCCCCACTTATGACTGAGAACATCTAGGGTAGGCCCCAGCAGCACCCAGAGCAGGCGAGCAAATAGAAACCTCCCATCTAGCTCTGTCAGTGAAAGATGAGTTAATCTCTTTTTTTTTAGTTGGCGGGAAGGGGGAGAGTGGAGCCTTGAACTTATACTGTCTGATATATGTACAAGTAAGCTTGTACCTTGTCTAACACCTGTTTGCCATTTGAAATAGCTAGAAGTCTTCTAGAATAAGGCTATTTCCTTGCTCAGCATAAACATTATCCAATGGGTTTTGCATGATGCTATGTCTTGGCTCAGCATGTATATACTACTTACAGATAAATCAAAAACAACATAACTGGCTATATCTTTTTTAAAAAAAACTTGAAAAATCCTTATCAATAAATGATATTGTTGCTATGAAAAGCATATAGAGTAAATGCATTTTCTGTGGGCTATACATTAAAATCTCACAAGGGCAATGGAAATTGAAACTGTCTTTCTAATGGATCATCAATCTTCAAAATGATTTGAATTCATGGATTAAATGTCAGCTTTTGAAAGCCTTTGCTGATTTATTTCAGATCTTAGGAGAGAGAACATTTCCACTGTAAATCCTATTATTGCATTTTCATATTTTGCATGAACTATTTTCAGAATAATATTCTTCAAAGAAATAACCTGGTGAGGGTTTCTTACCTCTTCAAAAGTGTTCTGGCACTCAGCATTGTATTCCTAATTGAAAGACTCACCATGACCACAAGTATGAAAGGATCTTTGGGTGTGCTGCATGCAGCTCAGATATACTATATGCAGGGCAGAAGATAACAGCAGTAGTATTGATTCACATTGTCACTATGCTGAGATGCCATATCGAGACAAAGAATTCCAGCTACAGCATCCTACTGGACCCTGTTTTAGGACAAAGCATTCCAGATTCCTCCAGCTATTGTGTTGGGCAATGTAAGACTGAAAAGTGCTTTGGAGAAGGGATTTAGGTAACTTCTACAGCTTCTGTGATAAGAAAAAAAAGCTTAAAAATAAAGAGACGGTGTTCAGTTTAGGAAGTAACTTCAAAATGAAAGGAGGTCTTTACCAACAGAGTGTGAAAGGAACTAACAAGAAGGCCTAATCCAGTTCCCAATTAAGTGAATGGAAAAACTCCCATTTTGTTCTGCAAGAGCTGGTTTGAATTTAGCATTAGTCTGAAGAGCCCAGGAAAAGCATCCTGAGGCCAGGGTTGATTAAGTAAGTAAAAGAGAGAATTATTTGAGACAGTTTACAGATAGGCCTAATAAAATACGTCCCTCTTGTCTATTGTAGGTTTTTCTACAGTTCTGTATCGGATTACCTTGAAATTGACTTCTTCTAGCAGGGGTGTTGAATTCATTTGGCCCTGCAGGCTGGATCTGAGAGCAGGGAGTTCTTATGGATTGAACAATCTACTTCCACCAGTTTGTCAATATAGCTGCTGGAGCTGCAGTGTTGCTGTGACTCTAGAACCTAGGGGGTGAACACTACTGCTGTTTACTCCCTCTTTTCTTCTGCTGCCAATTCTAGTCACCAGCAGTGACTGAAGACCCTGAATCTGTTCACCAGGGCACCCTTGGGGAAAACCAGGAATAATGGCCACAGACTTCTGGAAGACCACTACAGGCCCAACTCTAGGAAAAACTTCTTCACAGTTAGGGTGTCCAGACTGTGAAATAAACTTCCCCCAGAGGTGGTGCAATCATCTACCCTGAAAATCTTCAAGAGGAGATTGGATGGTCACCTTGCTGGGGTCACCTGACCGCAGTTGTCTTTCCTGC
Organism: Crocodylus siamensis; assembly: GCF_052110815.1. Classification (NCBI taxonomy): domain Eukaryota; kingdom Metazoa; phylum Chordata; order Crocodylia; family Crocodylidae; genus Crocodylus; species Crocodylus siamensis. The sequence continues at coordinate 145,230,571 of NC_143399.1, read as the reverse complement.
CTAGTGCAGTGGGGCTGGACCTGATGATGTTGCAAGGTCCCTTCCGGCCCTAAATCTATGAAGCTATGGTCACTAGGAAGTCCCTGCTGCCAGGGAAGGGGGACGATGTTCTCACCCAGGCTCCAGTAGTGGAGCCTCCCCTGCAGCAGGCATCTCCTGGGGTCAGGAAGCAATGTCCTAGCCCCCAACAGGAGACAGATGTCCCTTGGCCCCATGTTTTCTGCCATTCCTTGGGCTAGCACCAAAGAAGAGCCTAGATCTCCCCTGGCTGCTGCAGGGGCTGGTACAGGGCCGGTGTAGGTGAGAGCAGACTGCTGCCATGAGTGGCAAATCTGCTCTCACTACCCTGCGTGTGTAGATGCCTGCCCTGGGTTGGTTTACTCTGGAGTAAATTACTCCAGAGTAAACTCACTTGGGTTCATTTGCAGATGTAAATATGTCCCTCTCCCCACCCCTTCTGCTCTGGAGCCACGCCAGCACAGCCATGCTGGTAGCCATGCCAGTGAATCTTGCAAACCACAGTTTAACCACTTGCAGGTGGCAAGTTGGACATCCCTGGTGAAAAGGAACAAGAAGTGGAGTGGAAAGATAGAACCCATTTATGCAAGATCAGGCTTTTCCTAGGAAATGGATTTCTCTTCAGGGCTTTTGCAGGTATTGGTATTATGGCAAAAGTGAAACATGGAGGGTCCTGGAATTCAAACTTAGATTTTTCAGAAGAAATTGTAAATGCAAAACCTCTATTCAAAAAGTTTGAGTTTAACACATGGGAACAGCTAGATAGGAGGAACTTAAGGGTCTCAATGTATGGATATGAAGAGAAAGGAACAGGTTTTAATTAGGTGCTGCATACAATTTTTGGAAAAAGCTTTCTGTGCAAAAGTTAGGGGTCTGTTTTAAACAAAGGGGAATAAGATTTGTGGCATGGAAAATTACAGGGTGAAGGGGAATGCATTTAAACAAGGAGCTAAGGCAAAGCTTTCTAGTTCTGATGCACACTCAGCTTGAACAAAAGCATCTATTATGAACAGTTCAATGAAAACCTCTAATGCCATTATGGAAATTGTTGGTAAACTCCCTTCAAGTGCTGTCATCTGGATTTTAAAAAGATATAGAAGTAGGAGTCTAGAAATAGGAGATAAAAATAAAGGAAGGTCTGGAAAGATCTGTGTATAAAGAGAGACTGGAAAATTTGGAACTATAATCAGTGATGATGGAAAACATATCAGATGATAGATATTACAGAATAAATGAATAAAACAGAGAAGGTAACTTGGGTACTCCTGCTTACTCATTTCATCATACAGGACCAAGTAGGCATTCAACTAAATTGGAAGGCAATGAATTTTAAATCTCATAAAAGGATTTGTTACATTGCAAAATTAACCACTGCCAGTTATTGCAAAGAGATAACATTCAGACCATGAGCTTAGTAGGATTCAGAAAAGAATTGGACAGCTAAGTTAGATGGGAATTTTAAAGGAATGAGGAGATCTACCCTCTGGGCTCAGGCATAATACAAATATTACTGTGCAGGTCATGAAGAAACATCCCTTATGGGAAGGGATTGCATTCCAGGCTTCACCAGGCCTGACCATTTTAAAGAGGCCTGAGCCCCAGAAAGTGGCTGAGACCATGAACCCTTTCAGATGCAACAGCTGGCTTAGTTAGCCCAGCAAAGGGAGGCCATTTGTAGGTCTCATTAGACACCATCAAACACAGCACAAGAAAAAAGGAATTTGGAAAAACAAAACAGCCTTGTCAGACCATAAACGAAGGTGGGGGAAAAAAGAACAGACCCATGTGAAGCAACGTTCTTCCACAATGGGAAGGGAGAAGAGATAAGAAAACCTTCGTTTTGCTTTCTCAAGGATATAAATCTTAAGTAATTGGCACTTTTTTTAGGGCTACGAGGACTCTGGATTAGTCCAGTTTTGAAAGTTTCAGTGAAACAAAGGATGAAGAAGGGTGACTGCACCCAAAAGCTTGCCAAGAATTTTTTTTCCAGCTACTCAGTTTGTCTAATAAAAGATACAACATCTAAACAAAGAACCTTGCCTGTCAGTGAAACAAAGACATTTAAATAAAACTAATCAATGTATTACAATATTGAAACTATGCTTACTAGCCATCCATAAATACTGGACAATGGCTGGTGGGAATTTGGAGACTCCTGTGCAACACCTGCAGAACCATTTGGAGACTGCCTGCTGTCAGAGATTGAGAGCCTAGCCAGCTTTGCTTCACAGCAATCAAGACCCATCCCATAAGATTCTGCTTTTACGCTTTGCTATTAAACTTGCTTTGTCAATTAATCGATAAACCTTTCATATTGGTTGGAATGACCAAATACCCTGCTTGAGTTTTTTACCCATTGACCCTGTTTAAAGTTTTTTAACACAGTCATATCCCCTACACTGTTTCTTGCACTTTCCTCTAAAACAACTGGTATTTCTTACTTTGTGAAGCATGATTCTAGATGAGTTGGACCACTGATGTCATCCAGTCTGGCAATTTCTGTACAAGGGAGCATGGAGACTTTAATTTCTTCAATAGCAGTTTACATTCGACTTAAGATAATAGTTTCTGCTAATCATCATCTCATGGCTACTAGTAGATGCTATCCATGTGAAATAACTTGGTGTCTCCACACCACTTTCTTGCAAGGAGGAGGAGTTACTTCACAGCTAGCATATCTGTTAGCTGTCTTTTCTGGGAGACTGATGTCCTAATCTTTTGTACATAGTAGTGGTGTTTCTTGTACAACAGGAATGATGCACACTGGTGGGAGTTTTGCTTTGATAGATATAATTTTGGCTAAATTTGCTTAAATTATGTCCAGAGGGAAGAAAAATAATACTGAAGGCCAAATGAAAAATTTAGTCTTAACTACTTATTAACACCTCCTACTTTTAATTCATCCTAAACACATTTTAACCATACTACCATTTGATGAATTTAGAAAGAACAAAACCGAATGGTCTTCTGTACAGAGCAGAAATATTAACAGGATAAAAGAAAGTGGCACACGTCCCAAATATCAGTGTTGGCTGTAGTAGAATGGCAATGTTAACTATTATGCTTGAACTCTATGGCAGCTAGGCAGGATAAAGCAAACATATGGGGCATGTCTACATGCTCGTTAATGTTCCATAGTTACTATACTTAACCAAGTACTAAATCAATGTGCAGTAACTCGCATGACTGCGCAGTAGCACTGGCACACAGTTTTTAGTGATGTTTACATCGCTTCTCGGCCTCTTGAAGGCTCAGATCAAGTGCAGTAAGGGTGTGCGAAGCGGGGCCTATTCAATTCAGATTTGGATTTGGCCTGAATCGGGGGCAGTGATTTGATTCGTTGACCACTGCCCCTTATTTGATTCAGCTGAATCCAAATCTGAAGATTCAATGCTGATTCGGAGAATCAGCAATTCGGACATAGACACAGTTTTAAAAAATTTTTTCTACGTACTTCGAGGTATCAGCATGTCTTGTGAACACTGTGATGCTGGAGCTTGTGGAGTGTTCTGCGGAAGTGTGGGGGGGCTCCCCAACACACTTGGCAACAAACATGGAAACGGACCAGAAGCAGTTCCGGTCCACTTCCAGGTCCTCTGGACAGCACACTGGGGGTCCCCCCCCAAGCCCTTCCAGCTCAGGAATTGGCTGTGGGGGGACCCTGGGTGCCCCCCCAGACCCAGGAAGCACCAGTCACTGAGCCGGCACAGTGGGGCCCCACAGCATGCTCCCCAGTGGATGCGGACTTCCAGGTCTGCTGCAGGACACTCCATGTGCCCCAGAACTGCAGTGTTCATGAGCTGCCTGCTACCTAGAGGTATGTAGAAAAAACATTTAATGCTGTATCTATGCTGGAATTGCCAAATCATTCCAAATCTCTCTGAATTGATTCAGAGGGTTCCAGTTCAATTCGGAGAGATTAAAGGGTCCTTTGATTTGATTTGGATTAGGAGATTCAGCCACTGAATCAGGCTGAATATCTACTGAATCGAATCAGGAACCGAAGCTTTACACAGCCCTACTATGCAGTAGCCTAATACTACTGTGCAGTAGTGTATTAGCACAGTTTTTGCCCAGCACACTACTGCACAGTGTTATTAGGCTACTGTGCAGTTTAGCATCTCATGTAGATGTGACCATGGTTCTGGTGAAAATAGAAGATGTGGAGTGAGGTGAGTAATGTATTGCTTAAAAGGTATTTTCAAATGCAAATATATATATGTATTAATAATTATGTGTGTGTGTATAAGTATGTGTATATGTTATATATATGTTACTTATTTTAGCAAGAACTAATGTGGTCCTAAGAGAAGGTTTCCCTTGTTGCAATGAAAAGATAGCGAAACAGTTTGTATGCTGTTTTTAAAAGCAGCATAGCTGATTTGATCTTGTTCTATGAGATCTTTTTCATTAACTTCATTGAGAGATCTGTACATCCATACTTTATCACTTTTATTTTTTTACTTCATGATTTTTTTTTGTATGAAATCTTAAAATTTGCTGGATGTTGCAGTCTAAGCGATGTAGTTGCAAGAGGTAACGAAAGTCATTGCTACTCATCAGTAAGTGATATTCTTGAACTAGGGTGAAAGGTTATTTGTACATGGGCTTTATTCTGCCAGGCCTCACAGACCTGAGACCCTTTAAATGAAAATGGCACAAACCTCTTGTGTAAATCTACTAGAACATTTGATTTAATCTAAACTGACTTCTCCAGAGTTTATTTAGTGTATTGATTCTGGAGGTCTTGTAAACTGTAGCTTTAAGGTGAAAATGAAGATAGGGAGTTTGAGTCTTTGCTCCATTAAATTGGTTTTTACTCCACATTTTCTGCACTTATTCTCTGTTTTTATCCAGATTATTAGGCAAGCATTGAATCTGAGATGGGCTTTGGTGAAAGAATTGATAGAAACATATGATGAAGTTATAAGGCCCAATTAAATATCACTGATTCTTGTGTATTTCTTCTGTTCAACTAACTTTTGTGCCTAACATACCCAGTACTTCATGAAGAATGTGATTGCAGAGCTGCTCCTTCTATTGAGTGTGGCATGCCAGTTCAGGTGTTTCAAAGTGATACTGCCAGATTCAACAGTAATACAGAAACTAGATACCATATTACACAAAACGTTATAATGTTGCAGAATCTAAGGGGTGACAATCCATTCTTATTGAATGATTACAGTTAATTACTTAATCATTTAGTAGTGTGTAGGCTTGGAAAGTAGTCCAAATAACTCATTTTCAGTGAGAATTTTAGGTGCAATGTGTGGAGATTAGTAGATTGGTACCCAATGTTCACAGCCAGTCAAATGATCTTAACTGGTTTGGCTCATCACGTTGTCACATTTGTTCTTATATTGACTTTTGAGATAATCAAATACATAATTTTAAAAACTCCAAAAGCCTCCAAGACAGAATAATGAATGGATCATTGACCAAGCTGCAGTTAATAGGCTGTTATAATTTCCCTTAATGCATCAGTATTGAAGAATTCTAGTTTGTTTGAAAGATCAGACTTACTGAACAATAACTATAAAAAAATAAATAAAGAGGACATGGTAAAACCACCAGATATCCTCATAATGAGGGAATGGAACCAAGTAGCAAAACTGTGTAAAAAGTATGAAAGTAGTCTTCAAGGTCAAAGGAAGTTGTATCATGTATTTTTGTCATTTCACATCAGTATTGTTCTGCTGCTAAATATAATGTATATTAGGGAAGAGTAGCTTTCATCATAACAATATTTTGCTAGCTCCTCATTCAAAGACATCTAAAAAAGGGAGAAAGATGGTCCCAGAATTTTTTTAAAGGGAGTCAGAATTTGGGGAGGGGAGGGTGGGGGTAGGTAGTCTTTCTTGTGAAAAGACCTACACTAGTCCACTATTTTTAGGATGCTGTGTTAGCAATAGAAGCATGTTACAGGAATAATGATCAGCATATTCAAAACATGTCTTGGGCCTCTTGGGATGAAAAACCGTATGGCTAATTAGAATAATATAAAGAGTCTTTTTTTGTATAGCTGACTCAGAATGTTACAGTACTCAAATCAGGTCCATCTTTGGAGAAACTTTGAATAGGTAGATAAAAGTGAGACAAGGAAAGAGAAAAACACTGAAGGGCTTCCACACATAGATGAACTTGTTAAAAGAAGGTAGTTATTGATTTTGTGATTACTGGGGTGCATTCAGAGTAAATGACTCTTCTGAGTGCAATCAGCTAGATGAATGTCTAGCTGCCATCAGTTGCACCTGAAGTTAATTGAGTCTGCAATTAATTGGAGGCTAGTTTTCAGAATCAGACCTTTTGTGATTTGCATGGGGGGGAGGGAAGAACAGTAGGAAGAGTCATATAATTTTAAATTGCTAGCAAAAATATTTTGAGTATTTTTTTTTTCCTGTCATCCAAAAATATTCCTATGTGGAGGAGGATTTTAGGTAGCTAATAAAGCAGGCATTAAAGTGAATCACAGAAGCAGTTATGTCCTCAAAGAAGTCATCAATCAGATAAGGCATGAAAGGAGGGTTAAAAATGGAGTAGAGCAAAAATTCAGATTCTGTGCAGAAAGTAAACAGAAAATAAAATCCTGTGGTATGTAGTGGTATATCCTAGAGCAAGTAGCACAGGTACCTTGGACAGCTACTTCAGTCAACTAAATAGTATACCACAAGGAGAAAGCCAAGAGTGGATGGAGCCTGTACTATGGCATGTTCAGGAAGATAAATGACATGAAGAACTCACTGAGCTGAAAGCAGTGGGCTCTCCATTAGGACATACCTTACTTCAACCAGTGGTGGATGGCTCCAAGCTATGCATCAAACTGTCCTTTCCAAATATCTCTGTATCAATTACATGATGGCATTTAAGAAAAAGAATCGGGGGATACAAAAAATTAAGACGATTTAGCAAACCTCTGTAAGATATTTGGCACAACTCATCTTCCACCATGAGGTAAATGAATACTAGTGGTCAAAATTAGGTTCACTTTAATAAAGTGTGCTGTGAAAGAAGTTCTGTGCCTTGGGAAACTAAAGGACTAAAGGCCAAATTCTTTCCTTAATAGCACCCCTCTCATTCAACAGAAATCACTGTTGTTGGATTGGTGTAAAGTGCAGGATTTAGCTGACACTGTAAATCACTGGATACGAAACATCAGCTGTGTAGGATTTATATGTAATCATCGCACATTTTAATCCAAAGATTTGAAAAGAACAGAATACCAAAAAAGCAGCTGCCTTCCTTACTTGGCAGATATGTTCAGAGGTAAGGGTTCTCCTAAATGTTTTCTCAAGGTCAGAATGAATAAATTCTTCAGTGACTTAGAAGAGGTTGCTTTAGCTGTCATTGAGGATGAGCCATTCTCCACTCTGACAAGATTTAAAGGTGAGATTTTAAAAAGAGTGTAACGGAGTTAGGAAGTCCAGTCTGATTGAGCCAGCACCTCATCTCCTCAGTGACCTTAGCTGCTTCCAGTGTAAGGAACCACACATTCAAAGGGGTTTTTTTAAGTGCCAGTTATGAGCAGAAGTGCCATTCTGCACATGCACACTTGGTTTGTCCAAATGCATGTGTGTGCAGACATGAGAGGTATACTTGATTGCTTGTATACAGACCGACTATACACTACTAAAGAAAACTGCCTCCACGTGTCTGATTTAACAGTTAAAATCAAGCAGAACTGGGTTTTGTCATAAATGTTTGCAAAAAATAGCATTGCTCCTTGAAAAAGATTTTAATAACTTGCGTATATTTTGCTGAATCTCTGATTTCCTAGGGAGCCTTTATCTCTCTTGTGCTCTAGGAGTTTTTATCTTTTAAGAAATACTTAGCTCTGGAAATAGCTGTGTTCTTTCAACTGGCAATACCAGTTTCATTGCCAAATTTTGCTTCTGATCTCATTTTGTTTTTGTGTTTTGCAGAATTACATTTATGACTAGCTCAGCCTCTCCAGAGCACTAGTGTGGTATTATCCTTTCATCATTGGTTGTTTTCAGTAAATAGAGATGAGCCAAAACTCTGTGTCTGAACAATTTTGACCTTTGGGTGTATTCAGAATTCCTATTTGATGTTTGCATGTTGAACCTATTCCTACATACAACCCTTACTTTGTTTTAGAAAGCCAGAGTGTATCTTCTTTATTTGGGAAGACAATCAATCTAAACACTAAAAATAACCTTTCAGGTTCCATAAGTGAGCCAGTCCTGAGGGTTACTTCCCTCAAAGTACATAAGATGCTATTGATTTGACCTAAGCCCCACAATCTATTTTGCTGAATTTTCTCATGTACAGCTATAATCCTGGCACATGTGCATCTTCTCAATGGCTTTTTTTTTTTTTTTAAATAGACCTGGGAGAAGGGCTAGTTTAGTAGTTTCAACAGTAATTACATTCTTTTTCTATCAGTAACTCAAACTGTGTTGTTAACATTGTTCAAGTACGCTTTCCAGGCACATTGGTCCTCCTTTACTAGGAACTTCTCTCTCTTTCTGCAAGATGCCTACTTCTCTCTATTGTTTCTGGCTGCAAGTAGAGTGGAAGGAGGTTGAGGGAGGAATGTTTATGCTATCAGCTAATGTCAGCAACAATGGGGTGTCTGCCTACAGCCTGAAGCTAACAATAGTTATTAATGAGCTGTTCATAATCCACTGCTTGAATAAGGTAGATATTCATTTGAATCAATAAATATAGTTTCTAATCCAGAGTCCATGCTGCCTTGAGGGAAATTCCTGTGTTAAAGGAAAAAAAGAAAAAGAAAGAAAAAAGGATTCTTGTACATGCACAGAAACACTACTGTTTCAGTATGCATTAGGGCACTTGTAAAATATAATTGAAGTCTTTCTTCTTTTTTGAACAGCACTGCATCCATCTTCTCTTTTCTCCCTCTGTTGGCACATCTACATGTACATTAATGTGCCTTTTCTAATGCACTTTAAATTTACTATCTCCAATGTGATGTACTAAATTAATGTGCATTAGGCTGGTCTAATGCGCAGTAGACTTTTACTGTGCTTTAGTGTAATGCCATCTTTTTATGTGACACTTTAATGTGCAGTAAAAAAGTCTACTATGCATTAAAGCGTGCATGTAGACATGCTCACTGTTGCTTTAATTTTCAAAGATTTCATAGATTTCACAGACATTAGGGCTGGAAGGGACCTCGGGAGATCATTGAGTCCAGCCCCCCGCCCAAAGGGCAGGAAGTCAGCTGGGGTCATAGGATCCCAGCAAGATAAGCATCCAATTTACTCTTGAAGGTGTTCAATGTAGGTGCTTGAACCACCTCCGCTGGCAGACTGTTCCAGACCTTGGGGGCTCGGACAGTAAAGAAATTCTTCCTTATGTCCAGCCTGAAACGCTCTTGCAGGAGTTTGTGACCGTTTGTATTCTTCCTGCTTATCTCCTGCCCCATCAGCTTTTCTCCATTTCAACTTGTAGCGTTTTAGCTTACACACACCACACTTTCTTTAGTGGCTTTAGCTCTTATGCTAGTGAGTCCTCTGATCTTGTATCAACAGATTTCCTTCCCTTCATTTGACACACACCCCTGATTCAGCTTAGTTTATCTAGCACTGTTCTTTCACTGATCTCTGTGTCAAGTTCCCCCTCTTTAACTATAACCTGGTATCTATAAATGTCTCATTAGCCCCACCTACTACAGTTCATCACTTAACTTCTCTGTAACTTCCAGTCAATCAGTGCTGATGACTTCTTGTCTCCTGTTAGCTCTCTTATCTCTGCATTGATTTAGTTACTGATTCTCTCCATGTTTCAGTCTTCTCTATTGTTGACTCTTGACTGGCCCTGCCAACCTTCAGACCTAGCCCACCCCTATTATTCAGTCTTCTGCTCCTGATTTCATGTCAAAGAGCTTCTCTGACAAAAATTTCCAGACTTTCTCTGCTATGAATTTGTTTTCTCTTCCTTCAATTATATGGTTCTAGCTAAACATCACAGATTTTCCAGCTTATTTGCATGATTGCAACGCCAGTCATTTTTGGTCACTCTTGACTCATTCCTCAAACCTTCCTTCGCCTTCTGCCTCTCCTTCTGCATAGGATCTCACTTTCTTTCTTCCAAACAAAATATGACAAAATACAACATGATTTTCCTGCTTCTCTTAGCTTATTTCCATTCTCCTCCCCTCTTCTTTGATTCTTTTCTTTGTCTCTCTTTCCACAGACAGAAGTTTCTTCCTTGCAATACCCCTGTAATGCCTTCAGTTGCCCTCATGATCCCAATCTCATCTCCTGATAAAATCTTCACTCACTCTTAGCCTTTTCTTTGCTCTTGCTCCTTAATCTCTCACTCTCCTATCTTATCCTGCAGGATCCAAACATGCATCTGACTCTCTGAATGTAAAATAAATAAATAAGTCACTCAACCCCACCTGGCTCTCAAATTATTGTACCTCCTCCCTTTTCATCTCCAAGCTCCCTGAACCTGCTGTTTAAAATTTGATGTCTGGAGTTCTATCCAGTTCCATCCATTTCCCTCTCCAGTCCAGTTTCCACTCCTTCTAGTTCACTGAAATCATTTGTGCCCAAATCCCTAGTGACACCTTCTTAGCCAAAGTTCAGGACACGCACTTCCTTCTCATGCTCTTTAGCTTGTCAGTTGCCTTTGACATAGTTGACCAAGCTCCTGCTCCTGAAATTTTGCTTCTTCTTGGCTTCTGTAACTGTCCTTTCCTGGTTCTCCTATGGACTTTCTCCTGACTCTTTTAGCATATCATCTCTATCCTTCCAACAATTTTCAGTAGAGGTCCCAGAGGATCTGTCATTTAGATCTCCTCCCTCATCTGCCAACATAAATTTACTACTGTTTCTTTTGCTGACTCATAGATTTGGCTCTCTCTGTCCCATCTAAAATCTCAGCATATCCCTCTGGCACTTCCATATGGAGTTTTAGCCAGCAGCTCAAGCTTAGCATGGCTAAGGCAGAACTCATAATTTTTCCTCCCAAGGCCTGCTCCCTCATTCAGAATCAGATGCAGGCAACACCATCCAGCCTGTCACTTAAGACTGCAAACTAGATGTTGTCCACTCTGACTGCTCTTCAAATCCTTGAATCTATGAGGGTTCGTTCTGCATATTACCTCTTAGATCACCTTTCCTATCACCAACATTTTTATCCAGGCTCTCATTATCTTGTATTTTTATTTTTTGCAAAATCCTTTTCTTTGGCTCTGACAAATGAAGAAATGCACACATCCATTCAAAATGTTGTTGCAAAGATCACTTTCATGCCCTATCATGTTAAACGTGTAACCTTGCTCTTTGAATTCTTCCATTCTGTTATATCCTGCACTTGTCTTTAAGAGTCTTCATGGCCTATCCTTCCAACCCATCATTTCTTATTTAGTATCAAAAGGCCAGCTCCATCTTTTGCCAATAAGGCCACTGCCAAGTAATTTAATTTTTTCAGGAAATACCTACTAACTTTCTACTCTACGATTGCCCATGCTTAGGAGTAACACATCTTAGAGATCCACAAACAACTCCATTGCTCTCCTTTCAAAGGCCTTCTTAAAGCACTGTTTTGTTGTGATGCCCACAAAATGCTTGACAATGATTAGCCTGCTAGTGTTTCTATTTCATGCCGGCCAATATTGTCTCATAATTTGATTTACTTCCCATCTGTCTGTAGCCATCTGTTCTCTCACATCTTGGATTGTCAGCTCTTTGGGGCAGGGATCATGTTTTTGTTCTGTGTCTGTATATCACCTGGCACAGTACATTGCTGCTCCATGACCAGGCTTCTACTAAGTCTACTGTAATACAAATACATCATAAAAATCCTTGCTGTCATTTAGGTGTTTAGGCAGGTAAACAGTAAGAGCTGGGAGGTGATTTCTGTGTCAGTAGCATCAGAGAGACAGATGGTAGAATACTGTGTATAGTTCTGCTGTCCACATTTTAAAACGGATGTTTAAAAATTGGAAAGGGTACAGAAAAGTCACAAAACATGGTTTGAGGATCAGAGAAAATACCTTTCTGATTTGATTAGCTAGAAGGAAGGTTGAGCTGACTTGATTTAAGTAACTTCACTGGGGAAAATAATGATTTATGTTAAATGGTTTGTTAATCTGGAATAGAAGATAGAATTAAATTGGAATTCAAATTTTTAGCAGTGAGGATGAACAAAAGGAAGCCAAGGAATTAGTGGATTCTTCATTTCTTGGTATCTTCAGATCAAGACTGGGTGTCCTTCTGAGAAGTTTGCTTTAGCTAACGCTAAAAAATATTTTAGCTAAACACAAATTCCTGGGTTCAATACCAGGGTGATTAAATGAAATTTTAGTTTCCTGAGGTATACAGGAGGTCAGGCTAAACTTCCCTCTGGCCTCAAACATTATAAATCCAGAATTCATTATTGACAATTACAGGTTTTTTGTTTGTCTTCATTTTGTGCTTGGAAACTTTTTAAAAGCAGGTTAGACAGACACTTGGCTGGGATGGTTTAGTCAGGGATGATCCTGCCCTGGGTAGGGGGTTGGACTAGTTGGCCTTGTGAGGCCCTGTCCAGCTCTACGTTCCTATGATTCTACTGTATATCAAGGAAAATTATTTGTGTGTAAATCATACAATTCACACCTCCATTGTAATAGCTGGAGTCTTACAATGTAAACAACTCTTACATACAGACCTCCTATACACCTGTTTACAGTAGGAGGTAACATTTTTGCTGCTACCCTTGCAAGGGCCTTGTGGGTAACTGCTACTGTTCCCTGACCCAGAAGTTCCTGCTGGCCTCACCCAGAGTCTCATAGGATAACACATTTCTCAGAAGCTCTGTTTTGTGCAGGAGGACTTACTCTGTGTCTCACCTAGCATCGGCATATTGGGGATAAGTTTGTGTTTGAACAGGTAATTCACAAGAACATGTGTACTGATGTCTACCAACAAATGATGGCATGTCAACAAAAACCTAACCCCTTAGTGCCAAATGGCTGCTTATTCATGCAAAAAACACTTGCACCTACAGAGCCAGAACAGCATTCCTTATGAAATTTAGCTCACACTGGCCACATCTACACATGCATTTAACTGTGAAATAGACTAATTAGCTGTGGAATGAAGTGTCACCATCTATATGTGCGACTCTCTTAGGATGCAGTAAACTAATTAACAGTGCAGTGAGAGAGTACTGTCAGAGACAGAACTATTCTACACTGGGGTAATTTGCTGTGATTAAGCGCAGATATAGACACTGACTGCAGGTGGAAATTTTGCTTAGGCAGCCCAGCCAGCTGGGGACCAGACTAGTGCCTGCTGCCTAGGCACTTGGCTCTGCTCTTTCAGCACCCTTGTGCCCCAGCCCTGACACTTCCCAATGCTGCCATCTGGAGCCTGGGGCTGATCCCCCTGTGCCCTGTGCCAGCCCAGACCTGCTTTGTCTTGTCTCAAATTGCTGCTGGCCAGGATGCAAATGTAGATGATATTGTGCCTGGGAGTAGTTTACTCTAGTTCAAACTGCTCTGGAGCTTATTGCTTCACATTAATTGCACGTGTAGGTGCACCCACTGTGTCTTAATGAGTGGTTCCAACCTCATTACCAGTTCCTGTTGCTGATGCGATCTTGCCAATAAAAATGTTGGATTTCCTGTTTATATTTTGTATCAGCTGTATCAAACTTGACCATAAGTTATAATCTTCATTCAATAATTATTTAAACTTCTATTTCATTGTATGGTGTTTATGTAGATTTGGGAAAGGCTTTCTTATATAAGTTGCATATAATTTTTAAGCATTTCTTCTCTCTTCCAAGATTTCTTATTGCCTCAGCTCACTGCTGGAAGGGTCCTAATGCTCTGGTCCCTTGGGGAGCCAAAATGCATTCTCCTTGTCTACCCTTCACCATAAGCTTGCTTACTTGCTTGTTAGTTTGTCTGGAGTCACACACAGGAAGAGTAACTTTTACAAAGTCAGAAAATAAATGCAAAGCTCAGCTGTTGTAGTCAGGATCATAAATTATACCCAACATCTTGGTGTCTGGCTTTTCCCCTCTTTCTCTGTTTTCCTCAGGGGAAAACATACTGCACGTGGAATTAAATATAATAAAAATAACATGTTGATATCAGCAAAAGTAAGGATGAAGTACACCTAGTGATTGCAAACCACCACACACCTCCCTACCTTCTGTTTTAAGTCCTAAGGTTGCTCATTCAGAAGTCTTTTACTATCTCTGGGGAAAGCTCTGTCTACTGCACACAGGAGGAGGTTCCTTTGTGCCAAAGAGTTTTGATTTTTTTTTTATTTATTTATTTATTTTTTTTTATGGTAATACTAGAGCCAGAGCTTGGGCAACCTTTTAAGTACCCCATTATTAAATCCTTTGGTGTAAGGATAGACATGTTGAATGTGACATTATATTCCTTGGAGAGCTAGTGTAGTAAGTGAACCATAGGTCTGATATAGTCTTGGGATTCTGAGTTGCTAAGGAACCTCCTAGCTGCTGTTTACTCCTATATTTCCCCACAACTTTGAGAAAAGAACATGGAAAACATAAGTCAGTGAGGCCAAGAATATTCAACCACTGACTTTGCTGAGGTTTGCTATGCATACCCAAGTGGATCTTTTTCAAGACCTATTTGAGAACAATGCCTGCAGGAAATTGATAAGCTGATCTCTGAGTAGAAAGGTGAACTAGATACAGGAAATCCTCCTTGATTATTGCGTCTATCTTCCCAGCTCATCATTTGTTGTTTTGCCATTGTTTTAGATTGCAAGCTGTGCAGAATAGGAAGTACATCTTTCTATCCACGCTAACAGGTCCTTGCATATTTTGGTTTCTAGCACAATGCAAACAAGAAAGATGGAAACTAATAATGAAAACAAGTAAAATGTACGCAGACTTCCCTCAGAAACCAAACCTAAGCCATACTTTATAAAGACTTGGGAGAGAGAGCTGAGAGGTTATTGGCACAATGCCAATCAAAGCTAACATATACAAGAATATATATATTCTCCCAAGTGGAAGAATAATATAGCAAAACAGCTGCAGATGGACAAGGCAAGAGATTCCATGCACTATGAATCAGTCAGCTGACTCACTGACAGGCTTTAAAGAGAGAGAGCTGGGGAGTGTGTCATGGACACTGATGTCGTTCTTTGGTCCTCATGATAGTCTCTGGAGTAAAGGAAAGTAGCAATATTTATAGATTTTTTTTTTTTTCCACTTATCTCCAAACTTTTTTGTTGGTATTAATTTTTTTAACGGAACCTGGAACATTTTGTAGAGCACTGTAGCTATATTCCTTGACTATGGCGTTTAATATGGAAAGAGACTGTGAACTGTTCAGATTAGCAAGTCGTATAGCATGCTTATTATAGTAATGGAAATTACTCCTGAAATCCACTCTGCAGCTCAGTATGACTGTGTGAGAATGAGTTAATCAGCTGTCTTTGTTAAATGTTTTTCCATGTGTGGGAGGCGTTGGCAGTTAATGCACTTTTTCCTGATTTGCAGCTACTGTCATCATTGCTATATCTGATTGATATGTCTGCCTTCACATATTTGGAAGCTGACACTGACACTAATAAATGGCTTAAGACACAGATAATAATTTCAGAAGGGACTCAAGAACCTACAGGAGTTTGGGGGGTATTTTTGTAATTCGCAGCTTTGTGTCCTACTGAAGGTGACATGGGTTTGGCAGTCTAACTTTTATTTTGGCTCACAAGTACTTCTGGACAGGTTTGTAAGTGGGTTTACCCACAGAAATCAGACAAAAACTAATTAGGCCAATAATGTAAAATTTAGACACTGCATTACAGGATCTAATTACTGCAGCTGACTTTGCATTAGGCGGTTAGTTACACAACTTTGGGAAAGTATGGATTTAAGAGCAACAGACCAAAATCTACTCCCATTGTAACTTCCTTGACTTCAATGGATTTATGCCAAGGATGAATTAAGCCCCTCATTTATGTCAGCTCCATTTAGCTAAATTATTATTATTATTTTTTTTTTTTAAGTAAAGAGGAGAAGAATCAGTACAGATGGATAAAGAGAGAAATATTTTTCCTGAAACTAACTGGAATCTCAAAGGAATGGAAAGCTGTAAGAGGCCTATGTCTTAGTTTCCCATCTAGGTAGGTTAACTATCATATTTTAGTGGGGAGGGAAATGAGGCCACTTGCAACTGAGGATCACTTCATTGCCTGACTGTTCCACTGAGTATTTTTTTTACAGTACACATATTGCCAAGTTTTTTTTGTGCAACTGGTTTTCGTTGTTCTTTGACTTGTGTGGGAAACTTCATAAGTTACTTATGCCTGTCTTGAGTGATGCAATATTTACTTTAATATGGGTGTGTAACACATGCACGCTGCTTTTACCAGCATTTATGGTATTCGTGGTACTCAGTTCTCAGGATAGAGAATGACTGCAATATCTTTTAAATGGTTGCACTGACAAACAACAAGTTTTATAGATGCTTGTTGTAGCCCCACAAAATTCATCTTAGCTCCCCACAGCCACCCCTCTCAGTGCTACCGCCCACCTGCAGAGACACAGTGTAGCGCTCCTGGCCTGGCCTGGCCCAGCCTGGCCCTCTGCATCTGCAGGGCTGCACAGGACAGCCAGGCAGCATCTCCCTGAAGGTAAGTATAACAGGCCGGGCAGGGAGTGAGACTGAGGCAGCCCTCTGCCACCCTGTTGTAAGCTGCCCACGGCTCAATGTGATCAAGAGCGGAGGAGGTCTGTCTGTCTGTCTGTCTGTCTGTCTGTCTCCATGTTCAGAGTGTGAGAGTATTGTGTGTGTGTACATTCAGCTGTAGCAGGGGCAGGGAGAAGAAGTAGGCACTGTCCCCTAACCCGGTGGGATCCACTCGGGCTACCCCGCCAGCACTAGGAGTGGAAGGGGCCCCTCACCCCCACTGCAACCCAGCTGCCATGGGGGGAGGGAGTCTCCAATTTTATGCTTTCCCAGGGCCCCAGTACACATTAATCTGCCTCTGTATCCACCACGCCCCGCTTCTTTCACTTGCTATTAATTTTCTGCTGTCTGTGCAAATCCTCATAGAAGTCTGCCACAGTGTTCACTCCTCCTGGCCTTCCACACAGTCTCCAATCTCCGTTTTCACTCCTTCCACTTCTCCCTTTGCTTTCCTGACTCTTGCAGCAAAGTTTGAGTTCCCTTCTTCCACTTCCGCCACCCTAGGCACTTGCACTAGGAATAGCTTTTCAGAGGCTCTCTCTTTAAACCATTCCTTCACCTACAACTTTGCCTCTTCCAATTTATCCTTCACCTCTCTCTGCTTTCCTGCTTCCACAATCAAGTGATGTACCCTCTCCTGCTCCCTCATCTTGTCCCTCACCCTTTTCATCCCCATATTCACAAAAAATGTGCTTGTTCTTCGCTTAAACATACACCACCTTTCCCAGTGGCTTTTAAAACAATTCTTTAAAGTTCTCCATTCCTCATACTCCTCTGTAAACTCCTTACATACTTCATCATGAAGCAGCCTAATGTTCAATTTCCAGAGGTCTTTCCCTTTCCTGTTCTATCTCCCTGTTCCCATCTACACCTGTAGCACTTGATGATCATTAAAACCACATCTTGTATTTCTTCCTTGTGTACCACCACTCTTTCTGAGACTAAAACAAAATTGATCCTCGAAGTTTTCTTTCCTCCTGGCTCCACTATCGTATGCGCTTTCTCTCCCACTCGCACATCCTTGAAACTTCCTTCCTTGATAATTTTCTTTTAACATCTTCGAGGAACTATCTAATGCCCCCCTCCTCCCCCTTCTCCTTTCTCAATTATGCATTTGAAGTCACCAACTATGACTCTGTCTCCACCCCCCCGCCCCCGCATACATTTCCAACTTCTGGAATAAAGCCACCGTGCCCTCCCTTTTCATGGGTGTGTATAAGTTAAACAACTCTACCTCCATCTTTGTCTCCAACACCCTCTGCATTCTTCCTTCTACTAACATTTGCACTTATTTGTTTTTAACCCTGGGGTTTTTAATTAACACTGCTACCTTGTTTGCATTTGTTCCCACCCACCATGACCATTTCAAACCTGATCTCTTCTGCAGATATTTATATTAGTCTCCCCATGGTATTCCACACTTATCAGTGCAAATATACTTTGTTTAGAAGCCTCAAAGTTGCTACCATTCAGTCCCACATTTGCCTTGTCCATAAACTTCTCACACTTAAAGTTGCAACACATAATGCTATGATTAAAAAAAAAAAAAAAAAAAAAAAAAGGTGGGAGCCACTAGTCCTCATCTTCCTTGTTTTTATGGGTTATCCATGTCACTGCTGACGATCAGTGACTCTGTCCTTCCCCACTTCCTCATCCCCATTGCTCTCATTAGGTTCTCTAAGGCTTCTATATTAAGAAAAGCTGTTGACCCATCCACCCAACTACTGCCTACCAGCTCAGCAGACCCTTCCGTCTTCATTTTTGATGTACTGTTCCTCTCAGTGTCACTTCTCCCTTCTCCCACTTTCTATCTTCCCATTTTCTTCTCCTGGGACTGTGACAGCCTTTGAGTCTTCCTTGTTCTTACCCAAGGGTCTACCCCTTTCCCTTTTTCTAAAGCAGAATTTTCTTCTCAGTCAACCTCTAGGATTTCTTTCTCTACTTCTGTTTCAATGCTCATGCTTCCACATCCCTTCTTCTCATCCTATAACTGTTGTGGTGCTGCTAGAGCCCTCATTCCACCCCTTTGTACTTCCGGTGTTTCTTCCACCAATGTTTCTTCCTCTGAAGCCATTCCAGCCTCCCCCACCTTTTTCCTCCTCTTCACTCATCTGATCAAAATCATGCTTTGTTAGAGAAATAATCTGCGCATCTGTTCTGCATGTGCCCTTTCTTCTGACATAGTCCACATTTTACTGTTTTCTGGCATGCGTGGGCTCTCTGCCCTCTCCTACCACACCAGTAGCAAATGGTTAAGCTACAACAGGCTGTCAAATACCCTTCCTGCCTGCATTTGCTACATTGACAGGGCTGCCCATAGAATATGATGTAGCTCCAGTGCCCTCCTATATGGATAACTAATGGGAGCTGCCACACCTACTCCTGGGTTCCCTTCCTCCTCCCTTAGAATCACTAATGCCCAAAACGCTCCAGTCCACATACTATATTTGTCTCTCACCTTTCCCACAAATAGGACTCTCTGGATTCTCCCCTTCAACCATCTCTACACATCCATTTCTTCAAGGATGTCCGAATAGTTTGACAATGATCCCTCATTCCCTTGACTTCTGTTCAGCAGCAAAAATCAGTCCTTGCTGTTCTTTCTTCTTCTGCATTTCCTTGTAGTTTCCCCAAAATTGCTCATAGGCCCCTCTGTGCCAGAAGGTGCAACCCCATGACCTCCCATTTGGGTAGGCCATCATGCATTGTGAGTATTCAGAGTTCACTTTTAAACTATCAATCAAAATCTGATTGAAAAAGTCATATCTCTCCATGGTCTGTCTCTCCTAGTCATTGTTGTGTGTACCTTAAGCCTCTAAGTGTCTCTGGAATCCTTGTCCCCATTGTCCTGGCTCATTCACCTCCCTCTTACAGATACTGTCATCCAGCTCATCCGCCTCAATTCTTCTTCAGCTATCTGGTCCTGCTGCTGCTCTCCCCAGTCTGGCTGCTCTCTGTCTTCTTCCCACCATTCTTCTTCTGGCTTGACTCCTCTCCATCTGATCTCTTTCCTCAGCTCATCAGCATCCATGGCCACTACTATTTTGCTATTCTCTGCTCCTGCCTCTCTGGTCATTGACCAAGGCTCCCTGCTGGTGAGGGCTGGGGAGTTTGTCCCTGCCCCCATCACCAAGTGGGGGCTGGGAACTGTCCTGCTGAAGAGAAGGGCCCATCCCAATTGGCCAATCAAGGTGCAGGGCTTAGAAAGAGCTACAGGGGTGGGGCAGGGGTCTCAGACCTGCCCCACCCTGCAGCTCTTTCCAAGTCCTTTGTCCCTGATTGGAGAGCTGCAGCCAGGAGCTCCCTGCTACCAGGGCAGGGGGACATTGTCCCCACCCCAGCAGCAGGCAGCCCCCTGGGGGCAGGGAACAATATCCCAGCCTGCTGCTCCCTGCCAGCCTCTGGGCTAGCACCCAGGGGGAACCTAGAGCTCTCCCTGGTTGTGCAGGGGCCCATTACAGGGCCCCAGGATATGGGAAAAGTTTGCTGCCATTAGCAGCAAATCTGCTCCCACTTCCTTGCCTGGGAGCATTTGCTCGCAAGTCGTCTACTCATGACTCATGAGTAAAGTGCTTCAGGATCTAATGCACATGTAGACACGCCCAGTTTGCATTATATATAGGTAGGTGTCACCAAATTGCTGCTCAAACGTGTATTTATGGAGATCTGTGGGGAAAAATTGCAGCAGTTTACCTTTTTTTTTTTTTTAACCTGCATCAATTCTGAATGAACTAAGTAGATATGGTCTATATGCAGATTGCTAAAGCCATGTTTAATTTCAGGGTTAATGTTTTCAAATTTGATATTCATTCCTGTGCATTCAGAGGGAGAGATGGGCCTGACAATAAGGGGAAAGGGAAAGGCCTGCCAAAGAGAAAGTTGAGGGGAAAGAGAGAACGAAGAAATTACCTGACCCTGCAGATTTATTTTTCCTGTTGTAGCAGTGGGAGGGGGACAAATTCAAGGCAAACCTCCAATAATTAGGTTCTATACCTAGCAAATTATAAAAGAATTATAAATTTTCCACATATAGAGTCTAAATATTGGGGCAGGAGTTGTCTTATAATCACGGTTGTATTCTGTTTGAGTAAATAGAGCATAATCCTTATACTGTACTCAAAAAGGTCAACAAACTTAGGCTTTGGCCTGTTACCAAGGAAAGTGTTTTTTTTTCCAAAGGATCCTTACTATAAATGACTTATACCCAGACCCCAGAGTTCAAATAATACAGACTGCTGGTAAAATTTTCTCTTTTGATCCCAATTCTTGGAATGAGGTATATAGAGAGGTTGCCTGTAACATTACTAGGGTATAAATGATTAGAAAGAGGTTTTCCAAAAAGCTCAGCAATATGTTGGGGTTTGTCATCAAACTTGTCCATTTTCAAGGAAAGGGTGGCTTCAGCTTAGCTGCAGAAATGTGGCTGAATCGGAAAGCCCCAAAGCCTGACCTGAGTGGCCACAAACTAAATTTTTATAGCCTTTACAGCTACCATGGCCAGCCCAGTAAAGGAAGTAGTTAACATGTCCAGCTAACCCAATCATGAATTCAACTGAAACATAGCAAAAGGCCTGAGAGGAAACAAACAACCCCCCCCGCCCCCACTCCGAAATAAGACATAGCCAGTGTGAATCTATATTGTACTCTACTAGATTGCCATATATTGACTGCAATAAATATGTCGTCTTGTGGTTTGGGTGTAAACAAAGCTCAGGCTGTAGACCTATCTTGTACCTCTTTTATCAATTGCCAACCTACTAGTACCTCTGTAATCCAGCTAAAAGGATCTTTTGAAGATTTAGCCACTTAAACAGAATCTGAAATCTTCTGAAAGCCTGGCCTCAAAGTCTAGCACCTTTAAAGGAATTTTGCGTTTGATCGTCTGGTCCTTTAAGCTTTATAAATTAAAATCAACACTTTTTGAACTGTACAAAAATGCAAACGTTATCTCTGCAGACTTTTGCCAATAAGCTCCCCATAACGGGGAAATTCAAAATGGACCACTATGTTTTGCACAAAATCAAATAATAATTTTTTTTTTTTTTAAAGCTGTTATAAAAGAAGCTCCTTAGTGAACACAGAGTAGAAATGTAATTCAGGGATGACAAAGGCAGGGGTGACCATAGACTTCTGCATCAGAAAAGAAAATGTTCAATATCCCAGCCTAACACAGATAAAGGGGGGAAAAAAAACAAGTCTATCCATTAGTGTTAACTGAAAATCTAAAGGCAGCTAAGGTTTCACAAGCACCCCCAGTTTGTTAGCATTTATGGCAAATGTCCTAAGTAACCCGCTTGCATCACGGCACTACCACAGCTTCTATATTGTCTAGCTACCAGCATCACCAGCATTTCAGCTGAACTTCAGCCAAAATACTACCCAGGCCAAGCAATGGGAAGAATCATGGAAAAGCAGGGCTGGAAGAGACTTTCAGAGGGCATCTCTAGTCCAACCCCTACCCACCAGAAGTAACATATAAACATCACCAGCAAGATCTGGCAAAAAGCAAAACATTGTCAGTACATTATCCTAATGATGCTGCAACCAACGCTATTTCATTAGCATCTTTAGTGGTATGACAAGGAGTGGTAACAAAACAGCCCTAACATCCTTCACACAGGACAGGAACACAAAAGGGACACGATGGGTTACTTGAATTATTAAAGAGAAATAACTTCCACTAAGAGTTGCATAGCTCCCACACTGAGAATTCTTGTACTAACGTGCACCCAACCCAATTATTCATGCTACTATGTGAGCTATGAGGGTTTTGTAAATGGAGTAGTGGTGCTATTGTATAAGAAAGGAGATTGAGAATGCCTCAAGAACTGGAGGCCGATGACATTTATTGCATACAGGTGATAAAATCCTGGCGAAGTTCAGCGATATAAATCAAAAGTGTTCTAGATCAGGTCATATAAGAGAACCAAATGTCTGCAGTGGAAGGGAGAAGAATCACACAAGCACACTGGGTGTTGAGAGAGATGCTGGCATACGTGAAGGATAGAAAATGGAATATAGTGCTATCAAATTTCTATCATGAGAAAACATCTGACAGGGTAACATGAGTTTTTGTTTGAAAATGGATTTCCTGGAAAAGCTGATAGACTGGGTGTAATTGTTGTATGGCACAGCACAGTCGGGTCCTGATGAAAGGAAACTTGAGTCAAGCCTTTCAAATACAAACAGGGGAGAGGCAAGGGTGGCCCTTGTCACCGGGGATCTTTAGAATGGTGATGAGAGAAGAAGCAGGAAAGTGAGAAATTTTTGTAGATTTTGAGTGGGGAAATGGCTGTGGAAGATGGTCGTAAATGGAACAGGATGGAAGGGGCAGTGGGCTTGGAAATTGACGATTTTATATTATGGGAAAGCAGAAAATTTTTATTAAATTATGAGGTTTGGAAGAGCTAGAGATATAGGGTTTGAAAGAAAAGGGATGGATATGGAAGGAAACCAGAAGGAAAGACAAAGTAACTGAGGTGGGTGATTTGTTGGAGCAACAAGCAAGGCGAGTGTGGAGCAGGGTAACGGGAAGATTTAGGGGAAGAACAGCAGAATGCCCATGGGAGAAGTTCAGGGGGGAAGAATTGGTGGTACATGTATTTTGGGAATGCAACTTTGCACTGGAGGCTTGGAGGAGGGCACAGACATTTTTACAAATTTTAGAAGTGAATGACAAGATAAATGTTGAGACAGTGATGTATGGGTTGGTTAAGAAAAGATGGGAAGACGGGAAGATATGGGTGTGGGCGATCTGTGTTACTGCAGCACTGTGGAAAGTGAGGAATTTGCTGCTCATAAAGGGAGTGAATTCTATTACAAAAGAATGTTTACAGCTGGCCCTGTTTGACCTCAAGTATTACATGCAAAGGGACAAGGAGGAGGAAGATGAGAGTAAGAGGGAGGGGACGTGGAGGAAAGATAACTGGAAATACGTATTCACTTGAGGAGTGCCTGAGATAGTGGGGTGAGAGAGAGGGGAAGGTAGGAAGGGGGATAGTTGTAGGATGAAATAATGTTGTTATTGTAAACTGTTAAGAGATGAGGAAGAGTTAATACTTTTGAGGCTTTGTTGGATGATATGATGTTTGATATTTGTAAATGTGTGTAAGAGGTTTTGGTTTAAAAAAATGCTGAATTTAATTATTATTATTATTATTATAAAGTTCCCATCAGCATCTCAGCCTTTTGGCTAAGATCAAGCATTTTGGTACAAAGGGGCAGGTTTCAAGGCTGGCTCTGGCCCTCTTGGTGCTGGCCTGGTCTGGTGTCAGTTCTCTTTGGAGGGAACACCTGTCCATTTTTTTTTTTAAGGGCCAAAAAAAGCAAACAAACTGAACCCTCCCAACCCCCACTCCAAACAAAAAACAGGTTCTTACGAGTACATTTGTCTAGTGTGTTTTATAATCATGCTTTATGTTGGATGCATTTAATCAACTTCGTAGTTAGTTTCCGTTGCTGAGCACATACTGATTTTGGCAGCAGTTTAATGATAAAGAACGTGTTTAGTGAGTTCCTTGTATGTGATTATAAGATGAAGGGTCTATTCCACCATGCCAGTTGTGGGGAAAATCTTGTCTTGTATTCAAGTAAATTCTTTATTTCTTTTCAAGCTCTTCCCTAAAAAGGGTGATGCTGGGGAGAATTGAAAAGGTTGTCTTTGAAGAGTTTTACGTCAGCTGAGATTGATAAATATGTTGTTTTACACAGTATTTTACATGCAGAGATAAAGCAGCGCATGCATTCAGTGAATCAATACATAAGATACAAACTGGCTTTTTAACACTTGGGTAAAACTGTCTTTAGAAAGATCGGCAATGGGTGGAAGGTATTTCTTTCTATGACAATCTGTTTTAACCCTTTTATAATATAAGTTGTGTGCTTCTACTGCCATATTGTATTGACGATGGAAATTCTGTTCCCGGAGACTGACACAATGTGCCCCCTTTAGCACTCCTTTATATGGAGACCACCTTTGTTAAGCAATGAATTATTGCTTGTTTCTTGAATAAATGCATATATTTAGTTTCACTATACATTTTATAGGTCTATACACAGTACCTAGACTGCCTTTGTTAGTCCATGTGTGTGAGACACAGTTGCCTGCTTGTGTAATGACTGTGTCTAACTCTCCATCAGTTGTAATTTCTTTGTATAATCAAAGGAATTTCATGAGCTATTTAGGCCCATAATTATATGCAGGGTGTCATGCACATATTTTTCTAGGAACTAGGAATGTATAAAAGTAAGCAAATGATTAAAAAAAAAGAAACAAAACAGCTCCTCTTCCATTAAACTGTGGTTGACATGTTAAAATCAGACTGGAAATCCACACCGAGTTACCTAAATAAAATGGTCTGACTCAAACTCTAAGCACCCACCAGTTCTCATTAAATCCCACCAATGTATCTGAGCCTAAATGTGGGTTTTCGATTTTCTGTTTTTAAGAGGTTGGTCTATTACTTCTATATGAACTGACAACACCTGAAGAAAGAACTTTTTGACATTGATGTATATTATATGTTACCTGGTTGAAGAGAAGGTATTATCTAGTTTGTCTACTTTTTTTCCCCTCAAACTAAGATGGATAAATACATGATCTGTCATGGATATGCCATAACTGCTGAACACATCTCTTTTCAAGCATGACTGTTATGTCTTTTAATATCAAATAGAGTTCTCAATGAACCACTCTGTTATGAAAAAGATTTGTGTAGACTACTGCACCATTCTCAAGAGGGTAAATTGATTTTTAGAGACCACAAAAATTAAAATACAGCGAAAGCTCTGTTAACCAGTATCCATGGGGAATGGGGGATGCCGGTTAATCAAATATGCCGCATCCAGTGCACCAGGGCTCTCATTCCCTGGCATCAGTGTGCTGGGGGCAGGGAGGAGGGCTCTGAGTAAGCTGCTTTGCCTCAGGCCAGGTCCGTAAGGAAGAAGTGGGACTCTGTTCACAGCAGCAAAACCAGAAGTGGGACTTCTGGTTTCACTTCTACCACGTCCCTTGAAAGGAAGATTTATATTGACAGATACTGGTTAGTGGAGCATTCCAGTTGGTAAAGTACCACATAACACGGCTCTTGCTATACATATAATTTTTTTGGTTTTCAATATCCCAAAGACAAATTGACTAGTAGCTGACTACTAGGGGCATGCAAAGCAGACCGTATTAGATTCAGATTCGGCCAGATTCAGGGGACAGTGATTCGATTTGTTGATTCTGAATACTGTCCCAATTCTATTCAACGGAGTCTGAATCAGCAATTCAGCAATCAGAGAATCAGCAATTCAGCCATAGATACAGCTTTAAATGTTTTTTCTACGTACCTTGAGGTACCAGGTGTGTCTTGTGAACACTGAGATGGTAGGGTGGATGGAGCGTGGCGGGGACCCCCTGCGTGCTTGGCAGTGGATCCAGAAATGGACCAGAAGTACTTGGTGATTGGGTGCTGGGGGACCCCAGATGCCCCCCTAAATCCAGGAGGCACCAGTCACTGAGCCAGGTGGGGAGGCTACCCATTCCCAGCCTCAATGTCAGGAGACACTATCTGTGGCTCTGAACCTCCCCTACACCACAGCCCATGTCTTGCAGATATCATCCAGATTAGGATTACTCCCTTGTCTGAGACCAGGGCAAACCCAGTCCAAAATTGCTCTCCATTCATCTTCACATTCACTCCACCTCCCCTCTTACACTCTGCCCTACTCTCACAGGGGCCTTTGGTATACTGCCCATTACTGGGCCACACTCCACTGCCCTTGTTTCTCTTGAGTGGCCCCTCTTGGGCCATCAGTCTTTGTTACTTGCATGCTGGCCTCATCACGCAGTCCTTCAGTTCCTGCGAATTCCCCTACTCTACATGGCTCAGCCTTGTGCCAAACTCTGGGCTGATTCTGCCCCAAGGCCCTCACTGGGCAACTCTACACCATGCCCCATCCTGGAGTCTTTTCCTCATACTTGCAACTAGCTTGTTACAGGGCTGACCCTTGCACTGGGCTTCAGACTTACTCCAGTTCTGCCCTACTCAGTGTGGGGCTTTATACTATGATCCCCACACTACCCTCTCTGGGGCCTCCGGGATCTCATATCCCTGCTGGGCTCAGGTGCCTACATATGAGCCTACCTGGCCCCACTAGTCCCACAGCTGTCATGATTACCCACCAGACGGTGGGGGGTAGGGGTTAAGGCACCCCAACCTGCCTTTCACCAGGGTGGTAACTGGTCTGGCATTTCTTGGGGACTCCTTCACCACAAGGAGTCCCAGCAGGCCATCCATCCCCAGCAGGGTGCAGTTTTAAGTTAGGCCCAGGACCAAGAGCCTCCTGGATCTTGCCTTCTAGATGTTCCTGCTGCAGCTCAGCCAGACAGTGTTTCTGCCTGAGCTGGCAGGAACAAACTGCAGCCTTTATATACTTGGTTCTCAAACTGGCTGCCACCATCAGCCACCTGCTAGCTGCCTGACACTGCCCTTGAAGTGGCAGGCACCTGAAGGTGTGCTGCCACAACTGCATCACACTTATAGGCTCAGCAGTGCTACACTTGTTAGTACCACAGGCTAAAGAGCCTTGGAGGTCATGACTGACCACAAGATGAATACAAGCCACCAGTGTAATACTGCAGTTGGCAAAGCAAGCAAGCAAAACTCTGGCTTACATCTACTGATGCATCTCAAGCAAGACCTGGGATGTCATCCTCCCATTGTACTCGGCCTTGGTGAGGCTGCAGGTCGAGTACTGCATCCAATTCTGGGTTCCACATTTCAGGAAGGATGTGGTGAAGCTTGGAAGAGTGCAGCGGAGAGCCACATGAATGATCAGAGGGCAAGAGAACAGGCTTTATGAAGAGAGACTGTGAGCTATGGGACTACAGCCTAGAAAAGTGCAGGCTTGGGGTGACTTGGTGGCAGCCTATAAGTACATAAGGGGTGTGCATCAGGATCTGGGGGAATGCTTGTTCACCAGAGCACCTGAAGGGATAACGAGGTCCAATGATCACAAACTCCTGCAAGACTGTTTTAGGCTGGATATAAGAGAAAACTTCTTTACTGTCCAAGCCCCCAAGGTCTGGAACAGACTCCCTCCAGAGGGGGTGCAAGGACCTACTCTGGACACTTTTCAGAAATATTTGGACGCTTATCTTGCTGGGATCCTTTGACCCTAACTGACTTCCTACCCTTTGGACAGGGGGTGGGACCTGAATGATCTTGCGAATGTCTATGAAATCTATGAAATTAAATGGTTTCCATGTCAGAATATATTCCAAGGCAATGGCTGCACTCGGGAGTAGGAAAAGATGTATTTGACTTTTTTTTAACTTGTCCTGTCATGCAGAGCTATGCATATAGCTATGCATATACTTTGCTTTGCTCACTGTGCATAGGTCTATTGCAACCTTTCCAGTACTTAGCTGATAAGTGATTGTTGGCATTATTTGTTGTTTATTAAACCCTGATAGTGTGTGAAACACAGTAGAGACACAAAGGTACATGGATATCTATGTAGATTAACTCCAGGAAGCTCTGTGGGGTGGATCATTTTTTATTTTTTATTCATTTTTTATTCAAACTTCTCTCAAAAATCCATCACTTCTTTGCTTGTCCCAAAACATAATTAACACTTTAATCTCTGTTCTTCATCTATCATGCATCATCCTAAAAAGGAAAGCCTACAAAGGATGGAGGACGGGATTCACCTCCAAGGAGGATTATTCTGCACTGGTCCGACCAAAACGCTGGCTTGCATCCATAGATGCTTCTCGAGACGTCATTCTCCCCTTGTACTCAGCTTTGGTGAGGCCGCAGCTGGAGTACTGCGTCCAGTTTTGGTCTCCACAATTCAAAAATGATGTGGAGAAGCTTGAGAGAGTCCAGAGGAGAGCCACGCGCATGATCAGAGGTCAGGAAAACAGATCTTACGATGATAGGCTGAGAGCCACGGTACTCTTTAGCCTGGAAAAGCATAGGCTCGGGGTGATCTGATGGCCACCTATAAGTTTATCAGGGGTGATCACCAGGATCTGGGGGAACATCTGTTCACCAGAGCGCCCCAAGGGATGACGAGGTCAAACGGTCACAAACTCCTGCAAGACCATTTCAGGCTGGACATAAGGAAGAATTTCTTTACTGTCCGAGCCCCCAAGGTCTGGAACAGTCTGGCAGCGGAGGTGGTTCAAGCACCTACATTGAACACCTTCAAGAGTAATTTGGTTGCTTATCTTGCTGGGATCCTATGACCCCAGCTGACTTCCTGCCCTTTGGGCAGGGGGCTGGACTTGATGATCTCCCGAGGTCCCTTCCAGCTCTGATGTCTATGAAATCCTCCCTAGGTCTTCACTGGTGCATCAATTCAAGATGCTAACTGTGCAGTAGCCTAATAACACTGCTTGGTAGTGCGCCAGCCAAAATCCATGCTAATAGACTACTGCACGGTAATATTAGGGTATTGAAGAGTTAGCGTCCAAAAGTCCTATCTACTAGCACTACTGTGCAGTAGTGCAAGTCACTGCACGTTGATTTAAAACTTGGTTATCTAAGTACTAAGCTTAATGCACCATAACTATGGCACATTAATGATCATGTAGACATATTCCATGACTGTTTTTCTAGGTGGTGCTTTTCCTCACAGGCACTGGAAGAAGGTGAGCACAGGGATGAGCATGAAGTAGATTGCTGAAACAGGTTTTCTGATCACTCCCAAGATTTTCCATAGAAGTTGGGGCAGTTGGAGACAATGGAAATAAGGCACCATATCCACTAGGCTACATGGGTAGGCAAGTAGTTACCAAATACTTGCTAGGAAAGTAAGTGAGTGTCAGAACTTTCATTCAGTTAAGTGGAGCCCTTTCTAATGATAGGCAGGAGTAGAGGACTCGCACTCGCACTCTCTGTCCCTGCCTGCCTCCCTCCCTTTCCCTAGTCTCCATAAATGCTGTATGCACTGAATTAATGAGGAAAAAATTAAACTATTATATGGGTATCTATTAATATTACTCATAGTTCAGGTATCTTAACCTGTCTGAAAACCTCTATTGCTGTGTAAAAATGCTAGGAGCCTAACAAGTAGCAGGACAGCACCAATATATACAAGTTAATTTTTAGTGAAATTGTCTGTGCAATCAGCTTTGAAAACCAGCCAGGAACTTTCTCACTACTAACAACTACTCACCAGAACCAAATGAACACTAACAATACCAGAGAGTCGTATTGTGTCTCAAACAATGGGTGCAAGTTATGCCACATTAACAATTACAACAGGAGAAGTGATATATGTCTAATTCTTATTGTTGCAGTATCTTAAAGTACCTACATTTTCCAGACCAAGAATATATATTTTACTAAGAGAAAATAAAGTGGGGCTTTTTGTTTTCACTTTTTAATGTGGCTTTCCATGTCACATTTTTTTTCTGGGAAATAAATGATAGCTTTTAAAAATGGAGAAAGTGTTGTGGGGTGGGAAATATAATCTTCAACTCTTTCATACATCTGTCCTGAGGTGTGCTTCTGTTGCGACCATTTTGAGTTTCTGGTGTAATGGAAAACCGTAGAATGGAGCATTTATTAGTATTTCCCATAAATAAAGGAACATGCACACATTGACTATTGGAGTCTCAGCACTCCCTGTTTTCCAAATGGCTATGTGACATCTGGTCACGAAAACCTCCCCAAAAGTACAGGCAACTCTCTAAGGAGGTTCAAGGAATATGACTAAAGGAAATGGAAAGAAATTCAGTTACGGGAAAGTTGCATTTAATAGACCCATTTGGAGCTCAGCTTGACCTATTCAAGTTTCCCGAAGCCGAGAGAGATATGAGGTAACAGAGGGTCTAATCTTAAACCACTGAAGCCAATGGGAAGACTGACTTCATTGGGCTTTGGTTAGATGCCAGATTTGGGCCACTCGGGGAAATTTTTCCTAATAGAATTACAAAATCAAATAGCTTTCCCAGTGAAAAGATGGAGACATCAACACAACATATAAACTATGCTAGATGGATTTCTTGGGAATCTTGCACTGGCAGAGGATGGTTTAGATCAGTGGTTCTCAAATGTTTCCAAGTTATGATTCCCTTTTCTATTCAGAGACTGTTCCACATTCTCTTCCTATCTAGTGAGGCATCTTCCCATTTATCAGTATAGGAGGGGCAGGCTTCTCATACTCCCATAACTCCTGTTTTCATACACCCGATCCCAAGGGAATAGAAATAAGACTTTTTTCTTTTCTCAGTTTCTATGATTTTTTGTTCGTGCTGTGTGGCAAAATCTCAGTCCAGCTCATTAGAAATAAGCCTCCACGTATTTATGAGAGTTGATTCTCTCTTACTCATAAACCTGAATTTTATGACTAGAAGGAAAAGTTTTGGCTTTGGTGAGTCCTTATAAAAGTTTATCCCATAATGCTCTGCCAATGCATTTCAACCCTGATCTTGGGCTTCTCATGACTGAGACCGCCAATTAAATTACAACTTAATAAAACTCTCCGAATTTGGAAGACACTATAACAAAAAAAGGAAAAGTCTGGTACTAGTCAATGCAGTGATAGTATCATGGGCCAAATTCTTCCTTTAGTTGCTTCTATGCAAGCTTGATATCACCCTGTGAGGCAACACAGAGCTTCTAAAACTGCAGAATTTTGTTCCCTGAAGACGATGCATCCCTTAGCTATATTTTATATTGTCCTATCAGCCATGAATTTATCTGCTTATTTTGTGCTTCAGTGTGGTGAAACTATATTGGAATTAGTAGCTGCATAGGGTTTTTGAACCAAAAGCCTGCTTTAAAATTTTTTTTCCAGCTATTTAAGTTGGTCTAATAAAAGATGTCAGATTCACCCAAAGAACCTTGTCTGCCTATATCCTTAGACCAACATGGCTACAACCTGCACCCCTGTAGCGGCATAGGAGCACTGATCAGTCTGTACTACTTGGCTGCTTTTGCAGTCTAATATTTCCTGTCCTGTATGCAATTACCAATGCATGAGAGATTTTGAATTTCAATGTTCATACCATAAATATCTAAGCAAAAATAAGTTCCTGCAAGAACAGTGTACCTTACAATGAAACAGCAGGCATTTTACTTGTAAGACCTGAGTTTGAATTCTACAATTGCCTTTCCACAAGTTAAGATATTAACACCTAAACAGTGTGACACATATTCCTTGTCTTGGTTATTAAGTATTTAATAAATTATTCTTGCAAGGGAAAAACAGAACTCTGATTTTGGGTCTGGGCAAGAAAATACATTAGGAAGGATGGACTTTTATGGGAATGTTTTATATTTGTAAGTAATTTTAAGTTTTTTTTTTTTTGCTGAGTGGTTGTAAAATGCCTATCAAAATGGATGTCTGGCTCTTGCCAGGAGTTCCTGGGTGCTATAGTAATATAATTAGTAATTTAAAATAATATCTGTAAATAGGTAATAGCTAAAATCCAGTAGCTGGCACCCCAGAATATACAGTTTACATTCTTGATTAAAGTTTTCCTTTTCACATGTGCTAAAGAAAATTCCTATTGTGCACGATACACAGATTACCATCTAACTGTCTAACTCTTACCATCAGCTCAAAACACAAGAGACGATCAGGATTCTGGAGACCATATGGCCCAGCATACAGTATTGGAGGAGGAGATAGGTAGCTTGTGCTAGGCTGTTGCTTTGGCTTGCCTGTTGCTTAACCTCTTTCTGCTTCTGTTCCACACTTGCAAATTGGGTGTGACATTGCTTTTCCACAGTGCTGTGGGTTCTGTGGCTAAATAGTGTTACATATCTTAAGTTCACAGCATAATTCTTCTATTGGCTGCCATTCCCCTTGCCACTGTCTTGATGTCTCACTGAGGGCAGCAGATAAATCAAACCTCTATATAATCCTAGTCAGTTGGTGTGTGTATTTGGGATGCTTTGCTTGAGATTAGAGCAAATTCCTTTGCAGTAAGCACCACCAAGTGCAGATGCCTACTGCACAGTAATTTGCTCTAATTGTGAGTAAATTTGCTACCTGTAAATCCAAGTAATAAATTTACTCCTGATTACTTACTGCCTGGTATGGCACATGTAAACAGCTGACTGGGAACAGATCCCAGACCCTCCCAGCCTTAGCTCTGGGGTGTAGTCGCGGAGCTAAGGCTGGGAGATAAGATTCTCCCAACCCCTGCTCCAAGGTCGCAGAGCTGAGGCTGGGAGATGAGAATCCCTGAGCCTTCATTTGGGGATTGCAGTCATGGAGTGGGGGCTGTGAGTTCCCTGCTGCTGGGGCAGAGGGACATTGTCCCCACCCAGGCTCTGGTGGTGGAGCCAATCCCAGCAGCAGGCAGCTCCTGGTGCAGGGAGCAATATCCCAGCCCCTGGTGGGAGATGGCTGTCTCCTGGTTCTGTGCTCCCTGCCAGCCCCTGGGCTAACACCCATGGGGAGCCTAGAGCTCCTTCTGGCTGTTGCATGGTGATAGGCCAGCAGGGACATGAGCAGACTGCTGCCAGGAGCAGCAAATCTGCTCCCACTTCCCTGCACATGTAGATACCTTCCTGGGGTGGGTTTTGCTGTAGAGTAAATCCACCCCAGAATATTTGCATGTGTAGATGCATCCAGTGTTACTGTGCTATTAAGTATTCCTGTGACACTGATGAGGGTTCAGGTCCTGCTGAGTCATATTTATAGAATGAAGTTTATTATAAAGATTTAAATGCAACTCAATAGTTTCAAAATATACTGGAAGGACTAATTTAAAAAAGTGTGAGGAGGGGCTCACTGTGTGTGGAGGCTTCCAAAGCAGTTCAAGTCAGCAACAGGTACAGCTCAACGTTACTGCCAGCTCTAACAACTAGGCTCACAGTCCTGTTGCTGATAATAGTTGAAGCTTTTTTTTACAAGCATTTCAGTTCACCCTTAAAGATTTTACATGGATGTTTTGAGAGTATGGGAAATGGGAACTACAGAAGGTCATTTAGTAATCAATATGCCATAAGAAGATCCCAGTACTGCAATTAACATGTTATTGTACAAATCAAATGAAGGCAATTTGTTCAGCTATGCACCAGCTCTAGACAATCACTGCAGAGACAATGGGTGAGATTTACACAATGCTTAAATGAGAAGAAAGTGAGTCAAAACACTAGGGTCTTTTCAATGCATTATTAGTCAATTCACTAGTCAGATTTTATTCAATCTAGATGAAAGGGATCAATGATACATTTAATTAGGATTTTATTGCTTTTGTGAGAGACTTACAGAAGGAATTAAGATCCTCCCAAGATGGATTCAGAGTGTCTTTTTTTTTTCCCTAGGACAAATCATGTCAAGCTTTATTATTCTAACACATAAAAATGCATAAGAATGAAAGTTTTTTTGGCTGTTTTTTTTTTAATAGATGTCTGCATATTTAGGCACCTAAAATGACCTGATTTTCTGAGGTGTTTGGTCTCAGTTTCAGTGAAAACTTTCAAGCCCTCAGTGGCAGAGAAGAACGGGCCATTTATATGAATGCATAAATATAGATTCTGGTGCCTAACATTAGGCTGCAAAGTTGACAGTTTTGGCTATAAAAATATAACAGAACTTCTTTGCTGAAAGTATGCCAGCAAAGTTGTCTCTAGCCAGCTGAATATTGAGTGGATGACAACAACAAAATGTGCATCTTTTGGGTCCCTTCCACAGACTCTAAGCTTTGAAGAAATCCCAAAAGAAACAGGAGGGTGAGTTCTGAAACTGAGCTGTAGATGTAAACAAACAAATGAAACAGCCTTTTGCCATTATTTTCTTTCACCCTGCTGGCTATTGTACAAGGAAAATGTTTTGACAAACTGCCTCTCAACATACATACTTGCTAAAAAAAAAAAAAAATTAGAGACAGTCTAGGTGTCTTTGTAGACAACTTTGTAACCCAAAATAGTCAAGTATGTAACTTTATAATCAATATCCTCACTAATGGTATCATTCTTTACTCCTGGTGAACTATTAAAGTTTTTTAAAATTAGGGCCAGATTTACAGCTGTTATACAGCTGTATAAAGCTGCTCTGTGTGTACATACCAGATAAGTATCAGTTGACAATTTGGCCTTTAGACTTGAATTTGTTTAGTATTAAATGCAGAGGGATAGACCCACAGGTGGTGCCCATCAGAATAACTTAAATAAAAGTCGAACTAGGTTGAAGCTCTGGCCTAAATCTCAGATCGCAAAGAAAAAGATGTTACTTATTAAGTTTCATGAACAGTTGTTATGAGCAAGCTAGTAAATCAGCATACTGGAATGGAATACTGTAGATTTTCATGTAATTATGCTGCTTGCTTTAATGGTGAGTCCCTTTAAGGCCACCATATGGCTGTAACCTAAGAACCCCCAAATTGCAGTTAGAATTGGTCAGTAGAGCATAATTTGTTACAGCATAAAGTAGACAGCTGGAGGCCTGCCAATGTAACACTGTTGGACCTGTTCCTGTACATATGTCTAGATCTAGATCTGCTTCTCACAGGACAGCGTGCTTGTTGCCTTCAATAAAAGAGAGTCCTTCCTGGTTAGCCTCTTTTTTTTTTTTTGGCATGTATATATTGTGAATAACCTCCTAGGGTCAGACTTTCAGTTGGTGTCAGCCAGTGCAACTCTGTTGAAGTCATTGGAGCAATAGTAATTTATGCCCACTGCAAGACTGGCCTGAAGCCCATCAGTATTATTATTTGTGGTTTGAAGAAAGTAGCAGTATATAGTGTAGTGGTTTTCAGCTTGTGGTCCCTGGACCCCCGGGGGTCTGCAGACTATGTCTAAGGGATCTGCAAAAGATGACTGTGATGAATCAAAAGTAAGTGAATACCCACACTTAAAATGTAAAGGTGTCTGCACTTCTATTCAAAATTTTTTAGGGGTCCACAAATGAAAAAGGTTGAAAACCACTGTACTAAAGGAAATGGCTGTCGCTTCCCATAAAAATCCTGGAGATTTCAAAAGTTTTTCCTCTTTCACATCAAGATTAAGCCAAAACATTTTGAGAAGTGGGAGAGGGAGAGACTTGACTCACTGCAAAATAGCCCAGCCATTATGATGTGTGAGACTTAAGGTGCAGACAAAAGTGCAGCTCCCTGGTCCAACTCATAGTGCTTCACAAAAAGTGCCACGTGTTAGACTGACCCTCCTGACTGAACAGACATTAGCTGTGGGCCGGGAGGGTGGGAGATTGAACTCCAATTTGGAGCTGATCCAGTGAGACAGGTTGTGGGTTGTTAGTCTCTTCCCCTAGCTCCCCCTCCCCCACCTGCTTAGCCCTGGTACTGTGCTGGAGTGGTGGAGTAGGTTGATTTGGAGCCCCTCACCTTTGGAGGGCACTGTAGTCCACCCCCACCCAATGTACCTGGGCAGACCCATAAATAGTCCTCCCTCCCTTGCCTTCTTCCCTTTCCCATCCTGAGACAGCACCAGGGACAAGGCTGAGCTGCTTCAGCCCAACTGTTGGAGCAGATAGAAGTCAATTAAAATGCTCCACTTTGCAGCACCTTCATTTGCACCCAGTTTAGGTAACCTATCGATAATGGTTCTTCATTCCAGGGTGATAGAAGAATATTATGCATTGTTTTATTAATTAATCGTATTATTTATTGTCTATTGATTTAAGTTCTGATTTCAGAAAGCTTTATTCAGGTTTAGTATTAAACATATGGTTAAGTGTTGTCTGGAACAGGGATCATAGGATCATGCAATCATAGCAAAGTAGGGCTGAAAGGAATCTCTGGTTGTCATCTAGTTCAACCCTCTGCCTGAGGCAGGACTATCCCTATGCAAACCATCCCAAGAATATTCTTCTTCATCCTATTAATAAAACTACACAGTCTACTTTGTTACAAAACCACAAAGCATAGCACCTCAACCTGCCAAACCAGGGGAGCAATTGTGACCAACATCATGCTGCTGCAAGGGTTAGGCTCAAGGAAGAGGGTGAGGCTCTCTGTTACAGCAGAAGACAACCCCATCTGCATCCCCTCTCACCCTCTGGGACTGTACCAATCTGATCCTGGAACAGAATTCTTTCCTGACCTTAAATGTATCAGTCAATTTGATCCTGAGCAGAGGGGAAGACTGGCTAGCCAGGAACTCTGGGTTTTTGTCCCAGCAGGACCATCCCATAGCCAAGATCTCCAGCCTAGGCTGCAGATAACATCCAGTGCTTCTGAGGATGCTGAAAAAAAAAATCCTCTTCCATGTATAGCAACTGGAGGGGAAAAATTCCTTCCCAGCCCCATGCAGCAACCAACAAAGCCTAGAAGCATGGGAAATTGATAGTAGAGGCTAGGCATAGCTCATCCCCAACCAAGGCTTATCCTTGCTTAAGGAATGGCTCTACGATGTTTTAGTGCTTTCCTGAATCGGGACCATAGAAGGCAACACAATTAAGTTCAAACTCAGATATGGTATTATTGAGGCAAATGTTATTAAGGCAGGTAAGATTCAAAGAAGGGATTGGTAACATGAACATGACTGGCATCTGCAATTCCACTAGCTGGGCAAAAATGACACCCTGCCAACCAGCCCATTTTATTACAGAAATTGTTATGAAATTGAGGTCAGGAAGAAATCTATCACATTCTACAAAATTGCAGATGTAGGTGAATTATGGAGGGTTTATATTGCCATTTTTTCCTTTTCAGCAACATTTACTGGAGATAAGATTCAAAGTTGATAGACCAGTAGTCTTGTTCAGTGTGAGGATTCCTGCTGTGTTTCCAAGTGCCAGTTTTGGATGTTCAAAATGCTTCCAGTCCAGCTTCTCTGCTCCCACTGATCAAGATGATCTGCTTTCTGATCAGTTTCACCGAAGAGCTGGTAATGATCTTTAGCTAATGTTTTTGGTTTTTTAAATGTAGGAAGGCTTACAAGCCCATTCATTTGTGATTGTGAATCTCAGGTAGTGTCTTAATATACAGTGTTTAATTCCACGTTCTCTGAAAATTGGGCAGCCCAGAATGAATCATCACAGCCAACACAGCAGTAGACTGCTCTTGTGTAGATGCAGGCAGGGCCTATGGGCTGGGTTTCTGCACCAACCCTTAACCTATCCCAAGGGCACCTATGCCAAACAGCTGTAATAGATCCTGCCATTGTTGGAAAGAACAGTAAAAGAAAGTGCACTAGTGATCAATTGCGGAATTGAAAATTATATGAAATTGACATTCATTAAGTATTGAAAACACACAAAAAAATCTTTTTTTTTTTTTTTTTTTCACAAATTCCCAATCATTCCTAAATGGGATAATTGTTCAGTGTTCCAACTGAAGAGCCATCTTCCTAAAATACCTTGCAGCAAATTGACTATTCAAGTCCCTCCCAGACTCATTATGTACTGTGTGTATACATTTCTTGTATTAAAGTCAGTGGGAATCCATTTTCCTTTCTCTTGTTATTGCTGGTCTGCTACTGCAGATTGTATAAGATAACTGTAGAGACAAAGTTTGACAGCTGATAAATTTAACTTTGTTTTTTAAACCGTATACATTGTTTTCCAAGGGTTTGGCCTTGGTTATTATTGTTTTCAATTGGCATTGCTTTGAAGAAATGAGGCTTCTATCTTAAATTACCTAAACTTTACTGAAACTAACTTAAGAGGTGCCATAATGGGTCAGCACACTGGTCCATCTAGCCCAGTATTCTGCCTCTGACAGTAGTAGAAATGGATGCTACAGAGGGCGAATACTGAACTGGGTAGCTCTAGAGTGAATTATCCCCTGCTCAGTATCTGGCATCCACGATTACTGGTTTAGAGATCACAGGGGAAGCATCTCCAGCCATTCTGTTCAATAGCCATTAATAGAGCTATCACCCATGAATTAGTCTACTCCCTATTTGAACCTGGCAATGTTATCTGCATCTACCACCTACTCTGGAAATGAATTACATAAGTTAGCTATGCATAGCATGAAATAGTACGTTCTCTCGTAGGGGTGTGCGAAATGCCTGCATTTTGTTTTGGTTTCGGATTCGGCATTTTGGGGAGAGAGTGTTTTGTAGGGCTGTACATAATGTCTGTTTTATTTTGTTTCAGAGGGACAGTGTGAGGGGATGTGCGAAGTGCCTGCATTTCATTTTGGTTTCAGATTCAGCATTTCAGAGGGACAGTGATTCATTTCAGTGTTTTGAATCACTGTCCCATTCCGTTTTGGCCGAAACCGTTTTGGAATTTCAAGTGTGTTTCACTGTTTTGGCCATAGGCTATAATGGGGAATCAAAACTGCCTATAACCTGATTCAGATGAACCTTGCAGGGACGCTAGCCCCTTCTGAGGTCATGAAGTCTGTCAAGCTTGAAGGAGATGGGTGCTGTGGTTTCCGGAAAACTGCACCTGAAACCGTTAAAACAAAACTCGCGATGTGTGAGTGTAAAGGCAGAGCTGGGTGAAAACTACAGGGATGGTAGCCCCTGTTGAGGGCATGAAGCCTGCCAAGTTTCAAGGAGACAGGTGCAGGGTTTTTTGTGAAACTGCGCTTCAAACTGTTCAAAGCAAATGCGTATCACTTGCTGGCAGTGGCAGCCTGCTGTCATCTCACATGCAGATCTAGGGGTCTGCTCCCCCAGGAGGAGTCTAGCACAGCCCCACCATCCTCCCAGGGGGTGTGGGCCCCCGGATTTGTATGCAGAATGACATCAGGCTGCCTCTGCCAGCTGGGGCCAGTGCCAGCACTGGGTTCTTCCTGGCGCTCGATGTGGGCTGCGCTGGGCAGCCTCAGGTGCTGGCACTGGCCCCAGATGGCAGCATGCTGTCATCCGCATGCTCTGCAGCTGGTGAGTGTGGAGTTTTTCTTTTTTTTAAAAAAAAGCCCCCCACTCACTGACTCTGGAAGTGGTGATTGGGGCCTCTGAGGGTTCATGGTAGAGTCACTCTGAGCAGCGTGAGGTAGTGGGGATTGGTGCCCCTGCCTGACACTGGCACAGTAGCTGCACTACCATGTGGGTGCAGCAGGGTGCAGCGTGATGCCTGGGAGCTGGGGTGGCTCCAGCAGTCAGCCCGAACTTCAAGTTCGATTCTCCAGCTTTCTGATCATTCCCCCAGCTCTTCCAGGGGGACGCTGCCCCTGGATCTGCATGGGGTTCAGCAGGCTGCTGCTGATAGCTGGGGAAATAGTCCAGAGCTGCTGCCATCCCTAGCTGGCAGTGGCAGCCT
This sequence comes from Crocodylus siamensis, assembly GCF_052110815.1. Taxonomy (NCBI): domain Eukaryota; kingdom Metazoa; phylum Chordata; order Crocodylia; family Crocodylidae; genus Crocodylus; species Crocodylus siamensis. The sequence goes on along the minus strand of NC_143399.1, from coordinate 145,190,760 downwards.
GCTGCCATCCTGCATCATCTGGGGGCCCATGTCCCCAGGGAAGAGCTAAGAAAAGTGATCAGAGAGCTGGGGGAAAGATCGGGAAGCTGGGGAAGTGAACCAGGAATCATTGGGGATCTAGTCTGCCTGCTCCTTCCTTGGCTTATGAAACTGTACACTAGCCATGGTCCCCTGGAAGGTGAACTTTAACTACTGACTCAGCAGCCACTAAATGGTCATCAGGTGTTCCTTTAGGCAATTTAAAGCATGGTGGAGGTCCCTGGGAGTCTGCCTTGAAATTTGGCTGTAAAATGTTCCTGCCGTCATGGCTGCAGTTTGCATCCTGTTTAATGTGTGCGAGTCAAATGGGGAAGACTTCCTGGACACCAGGGCACTGGGTGTAGGCTTCTCTGGGCAGCTTCCTGAATGAAGTACACGTGGTGGCCCTGGTGAAAGGGGAGCAAAGGGCAGGCATATCATGAGGCCACTCTTATCAGAGAGGCCTCAGCTAACCAGTATTGTGGCAAAAACTTGCTGCTTTATAGGAGGGGCTGGTTCAGTCAGAGAGCCACCTAAACTGAGCATTGAAATTCTTGCTTTTAATAAATGCCTTTCATTCCAGCAGTTGGACTTGATGGCTGCTTGTACATGCCACAGGAGTTAAATTCAGTTTAGTTCTCCCTAAACTGAAACAGTGAGTTTTTTTTAAAAAAACTGCTTAAATTTAGGGAGAATTAAATTGAAACAAACCCCCATGGCAAGTTCACAAGGGTGGGGGCCTGATCCTTACCTGCTCTTTGGTGGTGAGGGGAGCAAGATGCCAGTGGGCCAAGCAGTCTCTGAGCTGTGTGGGGACCCCCCCAGGCACTGGCATCTGGCCTGGGCAGTCCTGCGGGGCACCGTCCTCTCTTCCTTCTCCCCACCCCCTCAGAGCTGTGGAGGGAAGCACCAGGCCCCTGTACAGCTCAGGCGGGCAGGCTCAGGCGAACAACTCAGGTTCAGGTGGGGGGGTGGGTTTGGTGTTTTTTTGTGGGGCTTGCCTGCATTGGCTGCTGCTGGGTCCTACAGCCCCTGAGCTGTGCGGGGCCTGCCAAGCCCTGAGCACCTCGGCTTACAGCAGGAGGTGTTTTACCTTGCTAAGTACCAAAGTCATTTAAAGTAGACTATGCCGCCGAGCATGCAAACAGCAATGTTGTTAAAGTGGAATACACTGATAATCGTGCAAACAGCAACACCATTAAAGCAGCACAGAAGGGCAGTTAAACTGCTTTAAAGGCCAATTTTGTGGCATGTACAAAGGCCTGATGTTCCCTGTTTTTTGATGACTTGTGGGGAGTTCAGGTAGGCAAGTTTGTAAGGAATCTGGAGGAGGGAGGACCAAAGTACCATCCTCCACAGGATTTGGGGGGTTGGCCTGATCTGGCAGAGGCAGGGGGCACAGGACTTGAATGGTAGGGGATGCTGGCTGGCAGTGGGCCATTGTGCTCACTGGTGCCTTCCTGTCCTGGGCTCGGGGGGGATGGCTCCAGTACATAATGGAATACCTGCAAATTGCTGGCATTGTGCTTTGTAGTTCAAACTCTCATAACAACTGTCCCTTGCCCTAGTTATGGAGGATGAGGGGGTGTGTGTACAGGATTTGTGGGCTGGGAAGGAAGTCTTCCTGGCAGTGACTGAAGGTCTCAAACTGCTGGGGTGGGGCTGTGGTGTAGGGGAGTTAAACATGCAGGCTGGAGAGGGAACATGAAAGGGAAGGTTTGCTGAGCTTGGCATGGGCATGTGTGGGGACACTGAGATACATTCAGAGGCACACAATGGGAACCTTGTGGCAATTGCCTCCAACCCTACCTAGCTATACATGCAGGCTGGAGAGGGAAAATCTAGACAAGCTTGGCATGGGTGTGCATAGGAAAACTGAGGCACATTTGAAGCCTCAAGCTGGAGAGGGCATGTGGGGGAAGTGATGTTGAGGAGGATGGGCAAGAAGTGCACAAAGAGCTCATTTCAGTGCAAACACACAAAAAGTGAAAACATTATTCATTTTCAAATAAACCCATGCATGTGCAAGCTACAAACTATAGTGCAAAAAGCAGTGGTGCAAACAGCGAAACACAGTGTAAACTGCAAAACTAAACCATGGCATTGACAGTGGGCTGGATACTGCTTTCCCTGATGCCTCTGAGTGTTGTGACACACTAGCTGCATGTCACCTCAGCCTGACATGGGGGCTCCTCAGAGCTTGAGAGGTGCATCTGTATGTTGGGTATTTTGACTGCCCTGCTGAGTAGCTGAGTTAAGTCATCATCAAAGCTTAGCAGCCATATTTTGGTGGTGTTCCCCTCCCTGTTGGGGAGCTGGTATCCAGGACACCAAAAGAGTTTCCTGTGCTCCCTGGGAAGGGATGGGCTGCTCCTTTTGGATGTGCCACTCAGGCCCATACTCCCTGCTTGCCATGCTGTCACCCTGGGGGGTGGCAGCCTCACAGGAGTCATGGAGGCTGTAATGTGGGGAGGCATACAAGTGGCACACCTGTGCTATTGTCCATCAATGACCAATTGCTGGCCAAGGATGAAAGTGGGAAACCAGAGGGCAGGTGGCCAGTCTGCATGGTAGCTCAGAAGAGTGGGGGTGGAATCAGCTGGTCTTGCTGCCTGGGCACAGAAGTACTCCTCTGCAGCAAAATCCACCTTCTCTATGCTGTGATTGTGGCAGTAGTTGCTTCCCTAAAGCTGCAGTTGTCCTGTTGGTGGCAGTGGCTGCATTGCCCAGGAAGGATGTCCATGCATCTACACCGTCAGATACCCAGACTATAACCTGCTTCTCCCTAGCCACAGAGGGCTGCTAAAGAGCCTGCAGAATGGATCCTCTCTTCCTGCCTGAGCCCACAGGCAGAAAGCCAGCTCTCTGCAGTCTCTGATTGGCATGCAGACAAGTCTGAGATGTCAACAAGGAGCTGATCACAATGTTCCCTCCTGCATCTTCAATTGTGGGACATCCTCAGAGCTGGAGTGTCCACTTGAGGCCTTGTGGCACCATCTACACCGCTAGATTCTCACCTTTGTTCTCACCGTAGGCATTCTTGGGGGTTGAGACAAGAAGAAAGAAGAAATGGCTTTGAGATGGTTTTCAATGGTCTGACTCAGCTTCACATGCACTCAGCCATTCATTCAGTCCTACGCAAATGCTGACAGGTACCCAGACAATGGTGCATCCACAGCAGACCTTGAAATAGTACAAGTTTTAAGAAAGTATGAGGGATAATTTGGCCTTACCTTCCTCTGCCTACGCACTTCCATGGGAACAGCAAAACAAGAGTGCAACCCCACTATGGTACCTTCCCTTGCCCTCTTGGCTACCTACTCTCAGGCTGTTTTGCCCCCCTGCCCCCCTCCCAATTCCTTGAGGAAAAGCTCCCCTTCCTCATAACTCTTCTCCCCTGTCAAAGTCTCAGGTTCTTGGTAACCCTGTGTGAAATCTCTCTAGTAAAAGTGTCCAGACAATGCAGAGCATGCACCTTTGGGCTTGCAAGTAGTAACCCTGCAGACTCTGCCCTGCAAGCCATTGTGCCTGGGGGTGACCTAGAGCTATGGAGTGATCTGTTTGCTATGACGGCTCTCTGGAACGGTTGGCAATACCATGGAACCTGTGGGCTAGTCTTAAAAACTTCCTATGGCTAAACTACAGCTTCTTTTCACTAGAAGACTACCTGGCAGTGAAAGAAGCCATTGATGGTACTCTGCAACAGGAACCAGTGCAGATATCATGCCCAAAGATCATCACTGCTTACAATCAAGGCCAGCCAGACAAACCAGCTCTGCCCTGCCTCCCTGAGTCACCCACTTGCCAGACTGCTGCCCTGAAAGGTGACACTGCATAGTATGAAACTGCACCACATCCCTGCCAGCCAGAAAGATGACACCTAGAAAGATGACGGCATACTCTGCATCCAAACCTTGGACTGTCTCAGGCCATGAGAAGGGCCAGGAATACAGGACCTCAGAGGTGGTCTGTAAACAAAACCTTTTGCTTGCTTCTTGCCGTGTTGTGTTTCTACTCTGGGATAGTGGGGGGTTGGAGGGAGAGAGGCTCTTTGGACAGGCACAGGGCTGGAAGGGAAAGGAAGGGGGCTGGCAGCTAACTGCAGCCAGCAGCTTTCCTTTGCTTGTGCTGCACTCCTCCTGAGCCCTGGAGATCCCCTAGCAGCTATCCCCAAAGAGCCCCCAGCCCTGGCCCTGTTCCAGCAAGCCCTGTACACTGATGTGCCAGATACCCTTGTAAATTTTAGAACTGGAATTGAAATTTTTCCAGAGGTCCTCCTGGCAGTGTGGAGGCTGGCTGGCCAAGTTGCAGGGCACAGACCAGTCTGGGAGTTGGGGCTTGGGAACTAGGGGTGCGGGGAACAGGGCAGGGGGGTGGATCAGGCTTCCCCACCCACCTTGGGCCACTCAGTGAAGCAGTGGGGACTGCAGCCATGACTTTTCTGTCCCCACTAGCTGCCTAGAGTGGATAGTGGGATACATTTCCCCACCAGCTCCTGGCCCATCCTGGTGCATGCTCAGGGCCTACCCTCCCAAGTTCTGGGGAGTGGAGACCCAAAGATTGGGGCTTTTCTTCACCCCAGCCACCCACAGCCAGAGCAGCCAGTGGGACACATTTCCCCACCAGCCCCCAACCCATCCTGCCCAGGGCCCCCTGCCCCTCCTGAGTCCCAGGGAGTGGAGGAGATCCCTGACCAGCCTCAGGGACCATCCAGCCCTGCCTCCACACCAACAATCCCTGCACACTATCCACCAGACACCCTTGTGCTTCAGAACAACTGGAGTTACAAATGGTTAACTGAAATTTTCCCACAGCCACCCCTGGCAGAGTGGAGGCTGGCCAGCCAGGACACAGGGCATGGACCAGTTTAGGAGTTGGGGCTAGGGAGGGTGTTGGTGGAGGAACAAGACTAGATCAAGCCAGGGACAAAGTCCACAGGGCTCACTGTGTTCGGCCACATAGGACTGTGGCCAGGGGATGGTGGGTGGGGATAGGGGTGGTCCTTGAATGAAAGCACTAACCTTTAGTCTGGCTCGCTAGGCATTGACCCATGCATTATTCCCATGGCCAATGACTAGGTGTGCCACTGATTGACACCACTCATGCATTGTGCACATGATGCCCTTGCCTTCCTGGACAGTTGCTAGGGTGAGGGGCAGTTAGTATCAACTGCAGCCCCAGCACCTATCTAGCCCAGACCAGTGTGCAAATGTGCCCACCCCAAACTAGGGCCCAGAGACAGCACAAGCCAAGAACCTCCCCCACCCCAAAGCCCCAAGCTCCCAGCCACCACCTTCCAAAGCTCTCAACACCAGCCACTCTTTCCTGCACCTAAACCCTGACTAACTTGTGAGGTTCTTGATGTCTGATTTATCTGAGCTGCTTCCATCATGTCTCTGGCCCACCTCCTGGGTCTCCTGAGACCTGGGTTCAGCGAGGGGGATCAAGAGCAGGATCTCAGAGGACAAAGTCCTTGGAACAATTGTGCAGGGCAGCAGGAAGCTGCAGCTGGGAGAAGGTTGTCTTATTGCTGTCACCCTCTTGCTCGTCAGAGCATATCAGGCCCAAGGTTGAACACTGCACTGTGGTGAGGAGCAACAGCGTGATCACTCTCCAGGATCTCCAGCTCATCACGGTAGGGGATCCCCTGATTCCCCAGGCACCTGGTTGGCATCCCTGCCCCTCATGAAGGGGGATTTTAGGGACTTCATTTTGGTCCAGATGTGAATATAATCCTAATGCCCCCATGCCACCATCTGCACCATGATTCTTTCATAGATGGCCTGATTTTGCCTATTGCCTTTGGTACCCTTTGCAATAGTAGTGATGGACTTTCCTCCACGGGTCATGAGGAGATCAACACCTCACTGCAGCTCCAATTAGAGGCCCAGCTGATGGGCTCAAGGTGGGGGCATCTTTTGCCTTATCCTGAAAAAGATGGCTGAATTGGAGGTCAAAGAAGAGTTCCTGTTTGCTTGCTACTTGGCTAGTTGGCACATGTTCTGCCAGCTGTTTGCATGGGGCTACACCCCTGGGGGTAGAAAGGTCACACCCTGGGGGCAAGAGGGAGAGTTGGCTTGGTGCCAGAACCAGCCCCTGGGCAGTAGAGTTCAGGGGATGGACATTTTTCCAAGCAGAATAGAAGTACTTACAAGGACACTTATTGTTACTTTTGCCCGAAATGTTAGGTTTTTATCCCTACAGTCGTATCAGTACTGTATTTAAAATCCTATTTTGCCTTTTTTAATATGTATGCACATACAAAAAAAGAAAATCTCTCTTGATAAGCAGCGTAACACAGATATAACTCTCAATCATCGTCTTTCAAGAGCCGTGTTCTTCACTGCAAAGTTCAACCGCAGTCTCCCATTAGTAAGAAATGTGACACTGAGGCAGAAGAAAAGATTATAGTATAAGAGAAATCCAACGTTATAACCCAAACAGACAGAGATCAGCCCTTTTGCTTTGAGCAAGGGAAGTGCATAGTTATTCTATTCCAGGACAAAACTGGGAATCAGAGATATGTTTTGGCCTCTCCATCACCTTTTTATTTTAGGGGGGATGTGTACTTTATTTCCTTACCACATCACTTTAGGAAAGGGAAAGTACAGCCAAGAATTCTGTCCAGTGGAGCTGACAGGGGTGTAGTGGCCTTGATGAAAACTGTTCTCCTTGTTCCCCATTGTATCCTGCGTGGGTGGATAAATTGATTCACAAGCAGGCCCTGGGGAATACAGTCCTGCACAAGATTACAGGGAAACTAGTATCTGGAATAAACTAAAAGTAATCAGTTTCTGAAACCTGTTTGCATTTTAAGAGAACTTTTGGTAACTCAAACTCTTGACATCTAGAAAGGAGAGATTAATGAGGACAAAAGATAAAAGGAAAAGCTCCATCACATTCTCTGTCCTGCCTTTTTGTTGAAGCCTGTAATGCAGGCATGCACTGGGGAATTGCATTCATTTCATCAGGCTTGATTCATGAAAGCTTTGCCCCAGAAGTATAACTAATACAATTATCTCTCTTAATTTTTGCATTAGTCATGGAACACTAATTAGGAAAAGTCTTCAAGGGTTAGCCATTGTGTCTCTCTATTATATGATTCAACAGACTGGGACACAGCATACACTAACGGTGTGAAGTGGAACAGGCATTTTAACTTAAATGGATATGCCAGAGATCTCTATGGCAGACTAGCTATTTGTATACTCCTATGGAAAAATCTGAAAAACCGGCAATGTTTTTGACAAATCCTCATTTTATAAATCAGTTAGCAGGTTGGTTGGTGTTCTTCCATTGAGATATATACTGAGCTGGTTTTAGAGATGGTGGTTGTCTTTGCTTTCAGGGTCAGCTTAAAGCAATTTGGAGCCTAAGCATACCACAAAATTGCTTCATCCCCATGGCTCTGTCCCTGCACAATGGCCACGTGGAGTGGCGGTAGAGGGGGACCCTGGTTTCCCTCTCAAGAGGGGCATAAATAGTAGCAGTGACCCACCTTTTTCCACACATGGAGTAGCTTCAAGGCTCCCCCTCCTTCTAGGAGAAAATGGGCCAGTAACAGAGCCTTGTCTTGTATTTGAAATCCCAGGGGAAATACTTCCAGTGTTTATGTAGCAACAATGATGGGTCTCCTTGAGTTGGGAAGGGTAAGCTGCAGCAGTGCACCTCTTGTCAGATTTAGTCTTTCGCCAAGATGATGTGAGCAGGGCAAAGGAAGTGAGTCTTATAGAATTAACCATGAGATGTTGTTCATCTCTCTGACACCATGTTTGAGGTCCTCTGGAGTCAATGCATCTGTTACACCCAGATCATGCTTTTGAGCTGAACTTTGTCTCCATGAGATCTAAAAACATACTTAAAAATAGAAAAGGAAGGAAACAAAAACACATCTGAGTGATCCTGATGAAATCAACTGGTTCTAGGTGAACTCTTTAATCTAACCCTCTTTGCATTGTATCTGTGCTTAGATGCAGAAGCGCAGTTAGCAGGTGCCTAGTCCCAGTGCAGTCTTAGGGTAGCTGATATGTATGCTGACAGAAATTCTCACATCTGTAAACTCTGATGGGTGTGAATGAGGATTCTGAAACTCTCTGTGCAGACATTAAAGGGCACAACAATTGAGATTTGTTCAGAAGATTCTTTAAGAAGCTAGATTAGAAAATAATGAACAGTATGATTTCATTACTTATTCAGTGACTCATGACAATAATTTGCAAGCAAGATTAAAATAGCTAAACAAATGGCTATTTGACAATTGGACAAATCCCCCCTAAGGTCAGTAATGCATTATTACATGTGCTTTTCTTAACAGCAACACTGTGGAGATTGCTTGGTAACAAACTGGTTAAAAAATTCTCACTACCTGATCTATTCATCATACCACTGACTCTCACTGGTTTTCACCTGTTCCCGTCTTTCCAGAGTGCTCATTTATTCCTTCCCTGATTGCACACTTTGTTTTGCTAATGCCTAATTTCTGTCTTCTGGGGTTCTTAAAATAGAGCATCGCCGAAGATACACTACAAATTGTGAGCATCTAAAATAGGAGTCCAGTAGATGTTATTATTCAGTCCAAGCTCAGACCTTGACAAATCATTTATAACATTTTTATTCTGTAAGAAAATAGATCTAAAATGGAGAATGCTGTTTTTCTACACTTGTTTTTTAGTTAAAAAAACAAACAAAAAAAACAAAAAGCAAGCAAAAAACCGCTGACCTCCAAAAGCTGCGAGAAGAGAGAGAAGCTTTTTCACGTCTTTCACTCCACTAAAAAAAAAAAATCACGTTTTTTGATTATAATTATAATACTCCAGTAGTAATTAGAGAGAGCTGCTAAAATGGAATGCAGTACTGTTTTCCTGAAATATCTTTGAAGCCAGCCCTCTGAACTAGATCACTTTACTAAAAGGCCTGAATGTTCTTGTATAATGTAGGGCCAAATTCTCTGCAGCTTTAATCTGTGCCAGTTTACCCCAGGAGAGAATATAGCTTGCAAATTTGTTTTGCTCTTGTTGGTCAGTTCTGATTTATAGGGACATTATGTGAAGAGTCAGTCAGGCTACGCTGGTGTAACTGAAATCAGAATCGGGTCCAAAAAGTGCAACTGCCAAGTTAACCAGCATGAGGCTTATGATTCATGGGTTTATTTTATCTGAAAGAAGCAGACTCTACTTTTTTCTCACAGTGTTTGAGGTTCCTGTTCTTAAATACATGTGTGTAATATACTGGCTACAGTGACCTACAATGGGTCCATGTTTAAGAAACTTTAATTTGTAGTCATTTCCTACAATTATTTTGCTGTAAACTCACCATGCAAGACACTATTCTTGATTACATTCACCTTACTGGTTCACTGAGCAAGATGATAGGAAATCACGCATCAGACTAGTCATTCAAGGTACGACTGCTCGCCTGTCATTTAATCAAGATTCAGCCTCCTTGTGGCTTCGCAATTTAAAAGTGGGCACTAAAAGTATTTCATCCCTATTTTTAGTCATAGGACTGCTGAACCAGCAAATCCAGCTGCCTGAAAAGGTCTGATCATATCCCTTAAAATAATGTGATATGCTATCTGGTTATTGGATTGATGTACATCATGTTGAATCGACCGCCAGAGCTTTCAAAGAGCATATGACCTCCAGTAAGTGACATTTTCACTGCAGTTGCTTTTATTAAGTGACAAGCTGCTGCTACCTGCTTAAAAGGAACCGACCTCTCTCTTGCTTTGAATTACTCAAATATAAAAGCCAAGTATGACAAAAGTACATTGTCCTATATCTTTTTAGATGTATGCTGAATATAACACTGTACTTGATGTGGCTTCACTGAGACTGTCAAGGAACTTTGCAAACATTAGTGTTCATATTTGTGTGACTAGCGTCTTGGAGGAGATGTGAAGAGGCAGATTGGTGGCAGTGTTATATGTATGAACCCAGTTGTACGTAGTGTTAAACTGGGAAGGCAAAGGTGGCCACGTCACTTTGTTTATGTCCTTTTGGCTAGCCCTGTGGTTCAGTAGGTTGGGGAGGACCCTTGTTTTTGTTCTTGTATTAGAATTCCTGAGAACCTTGGTCCTATATCAGGGACCATAGTGCTTAGGTACTGCTCAAATATAAAATAAAAAGATAGCCCCTATCCCAAGGAGTTTATAATCTCATGAATGAAGACATAATGCAGTGCAGTTTTATGAACTAGTATTCTCAGTTTTTACATCAGGAGAGTGAGGTACAGAAAGTCTAAGTGCCTTTTCCATAATTGCACAGCAAGGAGTTGCATAGCGAGAAAGAAGAAGAAAGATCCCCTGTCTTACTGTCACTTATTTTAACAAGACCATGGACCTTCCATGAAATAAAGCAGAATGTGAGCATAAGATAATCTTTTACCTATAGTTGTGCTTCCTTCTTCCTTTGCAGCTTTCCTGTAGCTAGCTGTCAGTGCTTCACATTAAAAAACAAACCTGTCTTCAGTACAGAAGAGCATTTTGGGAGGAGAGGCAGGTAGGTGCATGTTTTTGCTTTGTGTAATGCATGAAAGGCTATAAGTATATCATCAGGGACATTTTCTAAATCAGTGTTGACCAAGATACAGCCTGCAGACTGCACAGCTCTAAGATACAGCTGTGCTGACCAAGATATGGCTTCAGGAGCTGTGGCAATTAACACTGCCGCTGTTCCCTGGCTGCCAAATTTCTAGGTCTGTGGGGAGCTTTGCAGGCCAGATGACGTGGCCACACATGGTACATCGGGCCTGCCAACTGGTCTATGCCACACATCAGGCCCGCAGAGCCAGATGGGTTAGGCACCACTGTTACTGTTATAAATCATACAGTTGTTTGCTAGTGTAGTTTAATTTCAAAGTAAATATTATAGAGAAAAAATAAGGTTATTGCTATAATGTTCTGTCGGGGTAACCGAACACCGAGTGAATCGGGCCCCAAAGTCACGGTGGGCCGGGGTGGCAACTGGAATACGAACAGGTGGGATTAGCGGTGGTGGAGTGTGAGCTGTACGGGAAGTTTAAACAAAGATGATTTATTTACTCACACTTGGGAAGCGGAGGCTCAGATATTTCTTCAGTTACAGTATAGCGAACAACAAAGGGGTCTGTTGGCCCACGGGGTTCACTAGCGAGCCCTTGCTTTCTACCCCGAGGGATAGGTGCGGCTGCCCACTAGCTAGTTCCAGGGCTGGTCAACAGCTCATGAACGGGGTAACAAACAACAAAAACTGTAACGTAGTGAATCGAGGAACGGGGTCGTGATGCCAGTCCAAAAGACAGTCCGTAAACCGAGGTCGGAGATGAGAAGCCAGAACGAAGTAAGCCGAAGTCAAAATCGAAGCTAAACAGTCCTGTAACCGAGATCGAAAAGACGAGTCGCTCCACCCGCCATCCGCAGCCTCTGCTTACAGGATCGTTCTCTCCTTGTGACACACACACACACACACACACACACACACACCTCTTTTATAAGAATTTAGTGGCCAATCAGAACGCTCTTCACAGAACGCTCTTCACAGAGAAATTTCTAGATTACCTCATGCTCTGTGATTGCCAAGCCTCCAGGTCACCCAAAGGGCACATTTTGGGGGCCTGTCTGTAGTTTCAACTCCCTGTGATGGCAGCACCAAACTTAAGATTTTTCCTTGACATGTTCAAGCACTGCAGTCCAGAAGAAAACTTGGTTGCACTGGGTGCTGTACAAACATATATGTGGATATTGTATCTGCGCCAAAATGCTTAGATTCTAAAGATAGGAGACCCCAACTGGCGGTAATAAACAACAAGAGGGAGGAAGAAAGAAATACAATCTCAAATGACCCCATGTGGCATCATAGTTTTATGCTGAGAATCATTAATTGAAAACAGATTGTGTTTGTTTTCTCAGCATGCATGCATGTTTGTGAAATATACAGAGAAATTACGGAATAACTTTGGGACAGATGATGGCCAGCGCAGTGACTCAGCAGGAACTCAAGAATGTCAATGAATGCAGAACCTGTCCTATAGAGCTGCCTCTGAGTTATCATGACATTAATATGGGCCTGATCCGGAGTCTGCTGAAGTCAATGTAATGACTCCTGTTGACTTAGGGCAGGACACAAAGCTCACCAGACAGAGATGAATCAGGAGTAACTGCTCCATTGAAGACAATGGAATTGCACCAGGGCTATAATTATAATGAAAGAGAGGAGAATCCAGCTCCGCATCAAGTATCTTAGAGCTGCAGTGACAATACACAAAGTGCGGCAATATATAATCAGCTTAGCTCTGTGCCAAGTTTCAGCTCTGCTGACTTTCCATGGCCTCACATCCTCCATGTTACCTTGCCTACCCCTGTGAGGTTTAATTATGTTTGTAAAGGTCTTTGAAATGTAAGTGTTCAGGTGACATGTTCTACATAAGTGCAAACTACAATTGCTAGCATTATTCATTAATTATCGTTCATTTGGGGAAATCCTCAAAATTGCGATGAGATCTGGACAAAGGTAGGCAGAATTATTAATAACACACAGTTTTAACCTATACTAGACTCTCAGGAAAGATGACCAGAAAGGAAATGAAATGAACAAATGAAATGTCAGCGCAGCTGAAATAAGCTATGCTTTTCAGCATACACACGTGCAGTCACTCGGGACTTGTCTCACCTCATAAATATTTTCATGTGTCAGATAGCTCAGGACTACAAATCAAAAATTGTAGTATATACGTCCACCACTGAATGGAGTGGTTCATATGCTTCTTGTGAGAGTATGTTCTTAAAACAGCTGTGTAGCATTCTATTACAGTAGAAGAACTGTATTTACCCAAAGCTAAGATGAAGTCCCCTTGCCCGAGTCAGCATGGTGAGAATTAATTATTATTAATTACGAAGTGTGTGTGTCAGCTGCTGCGGCTCTGACTCTGGCCCTAGGCCTGGGTCAGACCAGAGTCAGACCCACAGCAGCCTCCTGCCCACCCCCTCGCCTTGTCTTCTGGAGCTTCTTCCTCCCCACCCTCCCCTTTCTCCTGCTTACTGTCAGATGCAGCTCAGCCCCAGCTTAGGCTAGATTCCCTCCTGGGCATAGAGCACAGGGAAACTTCATTCCTTGCCAAGCCTTCAGTAGCACTGCATGGCCAGCAGTGATTGTACTTCCATGCACTGTGCTGTGCAAGAAAATTGAGCCCGAGCAGTGTCTGATGGTAAAGGGGTGGCCGGGGCGGGGAAGGGCTGAGGATGTGTTAAACTAGGGATGGAGGGGTGCTAGTTGGGGGTGGCTGGAAGGGGGAGAAGTAGGGGGCAGAGGGGAAGGGAACCACTTGACCTGCACAGGCACCTTGACCCCCCCCAGCCATTGCTTTCTCTGCCATAACAGCATGTGTGTGTTGGGGCAGTTGGGGGTGGGGAGCAAATTTAAGACAGCCCTCAAATGATTAGATTCTATACCTATAGATTTGAGTAAATGCAGTCTGTTTTTTTTTTTCAAGTTTGTGTTGATTGGGGTAGGTCATTTGATATGTCTTATCATCATCATTAATATATTAATGATTTAATTCCAAAGCACACAGCATATAGACAAATTATTGTTATAGCAGTGGTGACCAAAGACCTCAGTATTGATCTGAGTGCTGTACAAATACATAGTTAGGCTTAATTTAATATTTAAATTAATTTTAAATGCTGCTTCTGTTTTGTGTGTATAACTGTTAGTTTCCCAATCCTGGACTGAAATACTATTATCCTCACTGCTAGGCAAACAGAACAAAAAGATGGATCATGTCCCCAGTAGTTTGTAGTCCAGAGTTTGACAAACTTCCTTGTCCTGCTAGCTGGAAACCAACATATCTGAAAGGCAGAGAACATGATACTTTTGAGATGTACCTGCACCAGAATTAGTGATCTTCATTCAGTGCATCAACTTAAATTCTTCCTTTGTTCTTAAATGGCTTCTTAAAATAAATAATTAGCAAGAACTGAAGGAAATAAAAAATGGAAAATAAATGAAAAGATGTTGAGATTTGTTTTTATTTAACTGTTTCGTCTCCAGGAGCCGCATTTAAATTGTGGAGGAGCTGCATGTGGTTTGTGAGCTACTAGTTGATCAGCAGTGTTATAGCCAGCGATCCTGGTTTTGTCTGATTTTTAAAAATCCCCAATTTTCAGTTAAAAACAAGTAGTCCCAAATCCAATTTTTTCCATGATTTAAATGAAACACCACTGATCAATCTCTCTCTCTCTCTCTCTCTCTCTCTCATATATATATATATCAGGATATAGCATATATATGGACATATATCAGGATATAGTTCTCTCTCTCTCTCTCTATATATATATATATATATATCTATCTATCTATCTATCTATCTATCTATAGATATATATATATAGAGAGAGAGAATCAGGATATAGATGTATAGATACATATCAGGATATTGGTATGTATAGATATGGATATCAATATAGATATCAATGGTGTTTCATTTAAATCATGGCAAAAAATTTGATTTTGGGCTACTTTTTTTTAACTGAAAATAGGGGATTTTTTTAATCGGAGAAAACCAGGATCCCTGGTTATAGCCTAAGAATAACAAGAGACAGCAGGTGAATATAATCAGACAGACAAGAAGTTCCCAGGGAACAATAAATCAACATTGATAAGCATGATAGGAGGTTGTCCTAGCATGACAGCCACTCAATTACTATCATTGTTTTTTGTTTGGAAGCCTATGACAAGGGAAAATTTTAAGAAGGGACATGAAGGAGGATAATGGGACAGTCTTGTGGATGTTTGCAGGGAACAAGTGTCTCCCAAGTGCCTAGGAGATGTTTGGGGAGAAAGTGCAAAGATACTTGTTGGAGAACTGCACAACAGTGATTACATTTAGTGTCATTGGGAAAATGGAGTTGGAGGAGACATTTTGATAGTGAGAGACAACAGGTAGGGTGGCAAGATCTAGAGAAGGGATACAAATAGCTAGATGTGATCAAAGCAATACCCAGGGAGAAGATTCATCTTAGCAGAGTTTTGAATGTCCTACTCATATGCAAGAGTGCATTTGCCAAGGTCAGAGAAAAGCATATAATGGTAATTGAGGTGTAAATCCCACCCCCTGACCCAGACTGGATTATTTTTAGCCTTCAGTGGGACAACACCCCTTTCCTCCAACCCACCCACTCCCACTAACCGCAGACCCGCTAGCCCCTTTCCCTACCCCAAGTTATTTACGTTGGTTTCTCCATGCAGCTCCTGAAAGTGGCAAGTACATGTACATGGCATTCTCGGGAGCATCAGTCTGCTGTGTGTGTCTGTTTCTGGTCTAGGTATGGCAAATGTTTGTTTGAACCCCTTGCATATGCCAGGGAAATTTTTTTAAAATGTAATCATTTCAGCTGAGTCGATGTTCGCAACAGTAGAGAGGCCTGTGGCTGAAAAACATTTTTTCATTGTTCAGTGCTCTATCTATTTGGAAGAAACTCTAATCTATATAGTGATGATAATCATGTCAGCGGTCAGTGAGCTGTGTACACCAGAGCTCTGAGCCTCAGCTAAACTAGTGCTAGCAATGGGAAGGGGCACCTACTCAAAACATTTCCTAGCACAAATGAGATTCAACCAACCAGCCAGGTACACAGTGAAATCTGATAAATATTTCCAACAGAGAAAAATGAATTAGGCTTTTTTCCTTCAGCCAATTCTCCCTAACTTTGAAGGCTGAAGTTTTCTAACTTGACCTGTGAAGTTCAGTGCTTCCATCTGGGTCAGTTCAACCTGAGACATCTAGAAGGGCTTTATTTCTGAGGGCTGGGTACCACAAAATGTACAACACAAATCACTACTTACTTTTGGACATATAGGTCAATGTTATTGGTGTTCACATTTACTAGGATAACGATGTCCATCTTCAGATGGATTGCTTCATTTTTGTTGCCTTTGGGAAAATTTCTAGAATATACATCTCAAGAGTTTCCTTGGCAACTGGTCTGCTCGCTGCGTGTCAGTGTCTGGCACCTGCCCTTTTAAGCCAAAAGGAGGAAAACGCTAATACATTTTTAGAAGATTGTTAACCAGTAAAGACTGACATAATCTAGCCTTTTTGTGGTAACCTTACAACACTTTCCCCCTTTCCTTTTGGACACTTACAGTATTTATGTTCTTTCCTATGACAAAAAAGATAACTCCATGGATAGGGTATTAGCTTAGGACTTGGACAACGTATTTTAAATTCCTTTCTCCTCCACAGCTACCTTGAATGGTCTTAGATAACTCAATTTCTTTGCACCTTTATTATTCCCCTGTAAGATAGGGATAATAGTACTTCCTCGCCTTACAAGGGTCCTTCAGGCTGTTTTAGACAAATGTTGGTTCCCTTTGATAGGAGTTCACAATAATACCCTTGTTTGTACCAGTGCAGAAGTCCCAAGTGAGTGAATTGGTGGTATGGCTTTCATATTTAAATCCCAGCAGAGTTTTCAGAGCTAAGTGAATCCTAGAGCTGAGTTAACTAGACCCAGCTGCATCTAATTAAACTCCATGTTTTATAAAGGGACTAGGCTCTTTTAGAAAGGAAACAGATGAGGTTGTCTGCCTAGGAGGGGGGAGAGCTGCCCTGCTTATATTATTTTCCTTTGCATTTATATGTGGGTTGGTTTTTTTTAACTTTTATTGTGGGTTAGGGATTTAGATTGCATCCCATATAATAAGCCTAAGACCCAAAAAGAATATTTTCATTTTCAGCTTGGAAAGGCAACCTTTCTATTCAGCTGCACAGACCTTGGTCCTGTTCTAGTCCAGGATGAAGTAAGACACTCCATATATAAATAACTTTTTATTGCCTGGGTTTTTTTTAAAAACAGAGGTACCTAAAGTTAGGCTTCTGAGGTTTTTTTCTTGAACATATAAATTGTTTGCCTGAATTTCACAGTATCAGCTTACCAGTAAAGCCATGAATGTGATCCAGTGATGTCAATGGGGAAAGCCAAAAAATGTTCTTGTGTTCAATTGCAACTGGCCCGAGTTTTACCCAAAAGGTTTAGTATGCCAGGAAAGTTCTTGAATGCACCTGATGTGATCTTGGAGTCTGATGGGAAACTTAATGCCACACCCATTTTGTACAGTTTTGTTTCATTGCAGACAGCATTTCTCTGCAGACAGCTCTTGCCCATTACGAGCATCTTTTTGCTAGGAGCGCATTGCTCTCCTGGAGATAAGGATACAGTTTGAGCCTGAGCCATCAGAGAATCTTACCAGATGCACCGAGTTTATCCTTTTATTCCTTTACCTAAGCTGCATTAGACCTTCATCAGTGTATGTCATGTTGTCACTGAGGCAGCAGTTAAGCTTTTCAAACCAGCTTGAATTGAAGCCATTTTTAGTAAAGCTGCAAATAATGGATATTAGATACTTAATTAAACAGGGAATGTTTTGGGTCAGAGGAAATTCAACCAAAACACTCAGATAACAGCTGACAATCAGCTTGTACCTCCAAGGAAAAAAAGACCATTAAGCAGTCCTCCTGTGGTTTCCGTTAACACATAACGTGCGTGCAATTTTCATCCTCCTCCAAGAAAGCAAAACTCGCCCATATGACACATACCAAAGACTGTGAAACTTGCATTATCCTTCAGATTCAGGCATTAATGGATTTCTCAGGTGCTGTCATTTTTTAAATGCTAGGGAAAAGAATATTTCCTTTAAAAAATATAACAGCATGGATTCAGTCTAACTTGAATATTACTGCCACTTGGAAGCTGCTTCAGTAACATGACATTGTGTAGCATACTGAGGAGCTCATAGAAGTAGTGTAGAAACAATCTGAGTTTTGTTCTACAGCTTTGGCAAACATCACCACAAAATATCTTTTGTAAGGGGCTGAAAATTAATCCTTTCTTTCTTCTTCTGAATTTCTATTGAAGTCTCAACTATAAGGGTTACCCAGTGCTGATATCTCTTTAGAGTAGGCCTCCTTTTCTCTCTCTTCTTCTTTCTTGGCCAAATTGGGTCTCAGCCTAAGGCTGTTATATTTCTTATTTTAAGTCTGACTGTAGAAAGCGTGAAAAAAAAATCACTGTTTTTCAACAGTTTTGATGAAGTTTTGATTTGAAAATATACCTTCAGCTAACACAAGGGGTGAATATTTTTAGTTCCTTTATTTCTAAAGTTTATGTTGCTTATTATGATTAAATATTTTTTCTATTATAATATTTTGTTGTATTTTTCAGGACAGTTTGTTACAAGAGAAATAATATTCCACACATCCAAAAAAACATAGCTGTTAATTAATCAAACTTCCAAATCACTGAATTACCTATATTGTATATTAGACACAGAAAAACTGCATTAAAAGAACACGATTAAGTTTGCAAGTCAAGGAATTAAAGGTTAGAATAAGCCTGAATTAAGATTGCTTGTGCAACTTTATTTTGGCTCCATTTGCCAGTGGGGTAACTAAAGTGGGGCAATTGGGGCAGCAGCTTCAGGCATGACAATGACTCATGGGCAAATCTAACATCTGCTGGAAGTTGCCACTGTCCCCATACATCCTGCTGCTCCTGGTATCCAGCAGCCTTTTTAGGATTTTCTGTTTACATATGCACTAAGATTCATTCCTCAGTTACATGATCCCATGGTCAAACTGGTATGGACTATGGGAGTTGTTGCCTTTCTTTGTAGTGGTGGTTGTAGTCCTCTTTCTGAGATCTCTTGAGTGTATTTTAACAACTTTTGCTGCAGCAGGATGTTGGCTACTATGGTCCCTTGCTCTATCTGTGGTAAATTAGGGTGTTATATTATGTGTTGTGTCAGGGTTGACTGTATTTTTGCTAATAAGTTAGACAATGGATTTGTATTGGATGGTTTGGATAGAGATGAGCCTGCCTCTGGCAGGGAGTTGGACCAGATGACCTATGGACTTATAGAGGTCCCTTCCAGCCCTACTGCTCTGTGATCCCATATTCTTTTCCCACAAGCCCCTAGTCTCATTCAGGAAGGGCAGTGGTCACTAAATTAACCTAAATGAGAAGCTTTTCAATTTTCTGTTTTCTTCTAGTTCAATATATTGTCTTTGAACTTAGTGAAAAATATTCAAACCCTACTAAAAATTAAAATAATTCATTTTATCGTAAGCTTTTCTGTCACTCACTGTTGTTGTATTTTTCACAGAACCTTATGAGATCAGTAACTGTATTCCAATTTACAAAATGAGGAATTTCAACTCAAAGAAATTAAGGTCAGTAGTCTCATCTGAACTGCCTAGGACTTGATTTTTCAGAATACTTTGTTGTATATTGTATTTTACATGTTTAGAACTCAGTTTCCAGTGACTTTATTCTCAGCTGTATGTCCTCCATACTTCTGCAAATTAGATTCCAGGCCCCAAGCTGATGCAAATGGGAGGAATACACAATCAGTGACCACTTTTTTGGCTTTAGTGATTTTCCTGCCATCCTATGGGATCTGTGTGGCAGAGACAGGTGCACCCAAGTACTGCTCCCCTCTCCAGATGGAAGGGATGGGTGGCAGGCAGGAGTGCGACCTGCAATATGCAGGCCAGATCCCTCTGCTACCTATAGTCAGGCCAAGACAAGAGATAATTAACTATATACAGATTTATTCATATATACAAAAATTAAGAGAATTACTATTAACAGACATACAGATATTTGTATATATACAGATATACAAATATCATATAATACTGTGTCCTACAGATAAAGGCTGAAAAATTACACCCCTCCGGGTCACCTCAAACAATGTGTTGATAAACAGTGGATTTAAAATAGACAAACAACCAGTAAATACAGGTGAGCATGTATAAAAACAATTAAACTGCAGTCAAAATACAAACATACACAGGTAGGTATATATAACCATGAGGGAAGAGGTCCCAGCAGTGTCCCTTAAGAAGTTTAAACTTAACACTCTATTAAACTACTATTATACAAAGTTAAAATGTCCACAAAATATAAGGCACCTCAACAATCAATTAGCTCAATCTTCCCTGGGGATAAACTGCCCCACAGCAGGGGTAGCTGCCCTCCCTTGTGGAAATCCTTTCCCCAACATCTCACAACTCCAGGGCCTGGATGGGTGGTCCTCACCTCCTTGGCCGAGTTGCTCCTCCCAGGCATGGTCTCCCAGGTCACTGGCTCCCCTTGGGTTACCACTTGCAGGTGACTCTGTGCACTGTTACACCAGCTTTTCTTAGTTCGTCGTCGTCTCCATCCCTTGATGTGTCTGCCATGTGCTAGGCAAGCAGCTTCTTTTATTATTGTTGGACCTGCAAAGAGCAGGCTATAACTAGGTCTGGGGTTCTCCTTTCTTCCCACCCCCCAGGCAGGGGTGGGGCAAGCCCCTTCCCAGCATTACCTGATTGGTGGACAGGCTCCACCAATCACAATGACGATTCTCTGAGCCCGGGTTGCCAGGCTGTATCGGTAAGTCTGCCACACAGGGATAGGATCAGTTCCAGGGGAGAGCAATAAACTTCCTCAACAATGAAACCATCCTTTATCCTTGTGAAATCCCTTGCCTTCCCTGCCATGGTGTAACTAGGGTTGGGGGAGCAGGGCACCTGCCCCAGGTACCAGGATTCCCCATGCCTAGGCTTACCATATGTCTGGGTTTTTCCACACGCATCCTCTTTTTGGGTTCTCCCATCTCCATCTGGGCTGTTTTTTAAAATATCAGCAAATGTCCAGGATTTTGCTCTGCCTCTGCTTTCCCAGCACTTCCTGGTTTGCCCTAGCAAGGAGCTGCTTGGGGCTGGGAAGAGCGGGGGAAGGGGGGGGCGTGATTTTGATTGGAGGCAGGGGCATCATGTGCATTTGCTTGTGGCCCTGGCAGGTAAGTCTGTAGGGGGGCAGGGCTTGGAGGGCCAGGGCCAGGGACTGTCAGGGATGTGCAGTCATGTGTACATACCTGTTGGTGCTGGAGCTGCAGCAGGCAGGGAGATGGGGTTAGGTGCCTGCCCCTCCAGTGGGGGAAGGGGATGGGGGTGGTTCTTCAGGGGCAGAAGGGAGTTACTTGGGCACCAGGGCTGGGGGGGGGAAGGGGGATGCAACTCAGGAATGAGAAGAAGCCTGCAGGTTGGGAGTGAGGAGCACTGGTAGGGTAGGGGAGGCAGGTATAGGTACGGGTTGGGAGTGAGGGGCACTGGCAGAGCTGGGGTGGTAAGAGCCTGTGGATCAGAAGTGAGGGGCAGCTCAGGGCTGGGGGAGGGGCAGGGGCAGCAGGTCAGAAGTGAGGGGCACCATCTGGGGTGGGATGTGGCTTGGAAGTGAGGGGCACCAGGGAAGTGGGGAACTGTGGGTCGGGAGCATGGGACACGGGCAGGGCCAAGGGGCTGTGGATCAGGCGTGACAGGTATCAGTAGGGTATCAGCAGCAGGGCTGGGGGGGTTGTGGCTTAGGAGTGAGGGGCAGGGCACAAATATATTACTGCCCCCCCCACAATTATATGCCCCCCTGTCCCACAGGTGTGCTCTTTTTTGAAACTGGAAATATGGTAACCCTATCCCATACTACTAATGGACTACAATTCTGTGCTGCCCTGCCCAACCATAGGAAGCAGGAAGTGCAACACATGCTTAACTTGGCAATTCTAAGTCTTTTTAATGTATCTGTATCTGTGTACGTACATTTTCTTTTAAATTTTAAGAAGAGCAAACTGAAAATCAGAATTTCAATTTTTTGATAGAAATGTGTCAGCAGCAGGGCTGGGATTTCATAGATTTCATAGACATCAGGGCTGGAAGGGACCTCGGGAGATCATCGAGTCCAGCCCCCTGCCCAAAGGGCAGGAAGTCAGCTGGGGTCATAGGATCCCAGCAAGATAAGCATCTAATTTACTCTTGAAGGTGTTCAATGTAGGTGCTTGAACCACCTCCGCTGCCAGACTGTTCCAGACCTTGGGGGCTCGGACAGTAAAGAAATTCTTCCTTATGTCCAGCCTGAAACGGTCTTGCAGGAGTTTGTGACCGTTCGACCTCGTCATCCCTTGGGGCGCTCTGGTGAACAAACGTTCCCCCAGATCCTGGTGGTCACCCCGATAAACTTATAGGTGGCCATCAGATCACCCCTGAGCCTATGCTTTTCCAGGCTAAAGAGTCCCATGTGTCTCAGCCTATCATTGTAAGATCTGTTTTCCTGACCTCTGATCATGCGTGTGGCTCTCCACTGGATTCTCTCAAGCTTCTCCACATCCTTTTTGAATTGTGGAGCCCAAAACTGGACACAGTACTCCAGCTGCGGCCTCACCAAGGCCGAGTACAAGGGGAGAATGACGTCCCGGGATTTGCTCGAGAAGCACCTATGGATGCAAGCCAGAGTTTTGGTTGCTTTAGTAGCCGCAGGATCGCATTGCAGGCTCAAGTTCATCTTGTGGTCAATGATGACCCCCAAGTCTCTTTTTTTCTGTAGTGCTAGCCAGTGTAGCACTGCCGAGCCTATAAGGATGCTGCAGGTTTTTCCTCCCAAGGTGGAGAACCCTGCATTTTTCGGTGTTAAACACCATGAGGTTCTCGTCTGCCCATTTGCTGAGCTTGTCCAGGTCAGCCTGGATCACCCGCCTATCTTCTGGCGTGGATGCTTTGCCCCAAAGTTTGGTGTCATCGGCAAACTTAGCCAGTCCATTCCTGACTCCAATGTCCACATCATTAATGAAGATGTTGAACAGGATGGGTCCCAGGACAGAGCCTTGTGGGACCCCACTGGTCACAGGGCACCACGATGAGTGAGTGCCATCAATTACAACCCTTTGGGTCCGACCACGGAGCCAGTTTCCCAGCCAGCGGATCGTGGTGGAGCCAAGGCCACAACCAGCCAGTTTGGCCAAGAGGTGATCGTGGGATACCAGATCAAAGGCTTTTTTGAAGTCAAGGTATATGACATCAATCTCTTCTCCCTTGTCCAGGTGATAGGTCACCTGGTCATAGAAGGAAATGAGATTGGTCAAACAAGACCTACCCACAACAAACCCGTGCTGGCTATCTCTTAGGATGTTAGCCAGGGCCAGTCCCTCAAGGATGGCCTCCTTAATAAACTTTTCTAAGATCTTCCTCAGGATAGAAGTCAGGCTAATGGGCCTGTAGTTAGCCGGATCCACTCTCCTCCCTTTCTTGAAGATCGGCACCACATTGGCCTTCTTCCAGTCTTCGGGCACTACACCAGAGCGCCAGGAGTTTTCAAAGATCTGTGCCAGGGGCTGGGCTATGACGTTCGCCAGGTCCTTGAGTACCCTGGGGTGCAGATTGTCAGGGCCGGCTGACTCGAAGGTATCCAGCTTCTCAAGGTGTTCCTTCACGAGGTCAGCATTTATGGAGGGTACGGGATCCCCATAACCCAGATCTCCCTGTCCTGTAGCAGGCATGGGCGTCCCATGGGACTGATGAAAGACTGACGCAAAGTACCTATTTAATAGGTTGGCTTT